>NW_027491281.1:1360643-2040965 GCF_021521415.1 Bidens hawaiensis
AGATTCAAATAAGATAGAAACCATTAAAATTGGCAGTCACCCAAGGCGCCATAGGAAACGCGCCAATTTTTAGGACTAGCCGGAGACTATCAGCGGTTTATTAAAGAAATTTTAGCATTACCCAACTCATAATCCTTTGTACGACGCAAATGTACAAATTTTATAGATGATAAGAGACCGCAGTCTCATATTCATCGAAGATGGGTCGAGTTGTTAAGCGATTATGACTGTGACATCAGTTATCACCCCGGCAAGGCTAACGTCGTAGCTGATGCCTGGAGTAGGAAAGATCGGGTTAAGCCATTGCGAGTGCGAGCGCTGGGGATGATAGTCCAGTCGAACCTTTCGGACCTGATTCGAGTCGCTCAACGTGAGGTTTTAAAAGAGGAACAATTGGAAAAGGAGGGATTTCACGGCAATGAGAAGAATTTCGAACAGCGCGTGGACGAAATTCTCTACTTCAAAAATTGGGTTTGGATCCCGACCCTCCATGACCTTCGTGAATTAATCATGGACGAAGCGCATAGATCGAAATATTCCATACATCCGGGATCGGATTAGACTATTGATGATACGAATATCTGAAAGGATTTTGTTAATGACCAAGTGTGGAGAAAGATATGGTTACGTATGTTGGTGAAAATTTAAGTTATGCAAGAGATAAGGCTGCATACCGAAAACCCTTGGGAACGCCACAACGACAGAAAATTCGCCAATGATAGTGGGAATAAATTACAATGGGGTTCGGGACGCAAATTCCCAAGATATATCAAAGGCATGAGGTAAATTGGGTAATCGCGGATCGATTAACCAATCCTCGCATTTCATCCTAATCCATGATGATTACCACAATGAATTCTCGCCCAAATTCCTGATGGTGGAATGGTATCTCGTCGTGGAGTACCATTTTCAATGATCTCAGATCGAAATAGTCATCCTACTTCCATTATTGGAAGGCGGGGAAGAAAGCATCGAGAGCTTGAAACTTTCTATGGGTGAAGTAATTATCACCAATTTGTTAAATTGAAATTGGGCGTCAATCAAGCCATAAGATTTGAATTGATTCGAGAAACAACCAATCGGATTTATAATATTTAAGATAAGTCGAAAGCAGAGCGAGATTGGCAAAGGATTTATGCCAACATTCAAAGGAAACCATTGTCACCGGAAAGAGGTGACGAGGCATTTTTAAGGCATCACCCTCGAGAGGTGATATAAGGTTTGGCAAAACCGAAAATAGCTCCTTAATATATTGGACCTTATGAGACTATCTCCATGATTGGTCATTTAGTTTATCGATTAAAGTACTCCAGAGGCTAAGTAATATACATGATGTTTTGCCATGTATACGGATTGAAAAGTACATAAGCGATGAGGCAACGAAAGTACTAGTAGTGGAGGTACTCATAGAAAACATGTTTGATATCATAAATAATTCCATAGAGTTAGTAGACGGGAAAACTAAACAATTTGGACACACCAAGCTTTACTGATTAAGATTAAGTGGAATTCACAGCGAGGGTGAATTCTGAAGGAAAAAAACCCCCCACCTTTCTTTCGGAAAGGGTTAGTGGACGTGTAAAATTTCGAGGACGAAATTTCTTAACGGGGGGAGAATGTAACGATTCCGACGAAACCCGGTATACCCTAACCGGGAGACAATAGTTACGTCATATTTAATGTCGGGTACATGAATTACCATAGTAATTATACCAGAATACATGATTCACTGTATTGATTGTACGTGAATATATAATTCATCGTATTGAATATGCGATTAATCGATCGATAGTTATTGAAACCCGAACGAATCGAGGGTTCAATTATAGACGATATTTATAATATTTAGTGATTTACGAAGCATTAATGCTTCGGGATAAGTAAAGTACGGCACAGAAAAAGAATTTCGATTTAATGGTACGTCGGTACATTAAACGAAACCTTCAATACCAAACCGAGCAAGAGATGATCGATCAAGCCGAAAAAGATGCGCAATAATTAATTAATAATATGATGTTTTAAGTTAATAAATGTCATGGTTTAAGTTTTTAAAGTTTTTAAATCGGTTTTATATAAATTTCATTTTTAATCCGAAAAACGACCGTTTTAGCCTCGTTTTAAGCCGAATTAAACATTTAACCGAAAAACGAACTGAACCAGATTATCCAAAACATTATCCGGATTCCGGAAATCCAATTGTGTGGCTAGAATTGAAAGAGGTGGGTCCCACCCCACCCCCTCAAATTCCGATCGGACCCTAGGGGGGGTTAAACCCCATTCATTTCTTTTTTTTTCATTACAACAATGCATCATCCATCAATCCTCTCCAAAATATGAACCAAAACCGAGATTTTGTAGCTAGAAAACAAGGTAAAGAATCGAGTTAATCACGTTTCCATCTTCGTTTCTTGAGTTTGTTTGAAAGAAAATGAGGTTTCAGAGATGAAAACCGATTCTTGCATGATCAAGTGATGTATACGGGTTATACAAGGGATCTTGGTCCAAGAAAGGAGTTAAACGAACCAAACACGAATTTTTACGGTTTAAATCTTTGTTTTTGAATCATAACCGAAACTATAGTGTAAGAGGCTTGATCGTGAGTGTAACTTGCTTGGTATTGTGGTATGTTGGTTGTAGGTTCTGTACTTAGTGGTAGATAAGGCGGAAAGATGAGTTTGTAGCTTGTAGTGGCGGAAAACGAAAGGTATATTCGGTTTATGTTCGGTTTTGGAGATTTGGACAGATTGTTGATGCTTTAGAGTTAGGTCATGATATTTTACAGCGGTATTAAACACATGAAAAAATGAGTTCTGTGAATTTTTGGTAATTTTTGGATAAAGGATGAATATTTGGTGAATTTAATGCTCGGTTTTAGCCAAAAATGGTGAAAAATAGTTAAATACCATGAAAAATTCTGGAAAATTGCAGATAAGCTTTTTATATCATTTATAAGTCACACATAAAATTTTAGGTCAGTTGGAGAAGTCTAAATAGGCTTTTCGGTTAAACGAGTTCTAGGGTTTTCTAGCTCGGTTTTGGTGAAAATGGCATGTAAAAAAAGATTTTTGTTCTGGAAAAATTACAGGGGACTATGTGCATGGCAGGGGACATCCAGGAGAAATTTGGGATTTTTCTAAGATCGTTTGGTATTTACGACATATTTAGTGTTTAAATGGTGTTTAAAGATAGATAAATAAAATTTAAATATAAAAATTAATTCTGGAAATATTTTTATAAAATTTCCCACTGTCAAAAAGTCATTTGTGCAAAATTTCAAGATCCGATATTAAACGGATAATTATTTGTGCAAAAACAAACTTTTAAAGCTTAAAACGAGTAAACCGGTAAAGCTTGCTTAAACGAGCTGACTGGTGTATAAAAACCCTAAAAATGAACTATTTTCATATAATGGAGTTAAACAAGTAAAAATAAATCATCCGAAAATAATTCGGATGATTTGGGTAATTTTAAACGATTTAACAGTTTCCGGTACGCTAAAGACGGAAACGGGTCCCGCGGCCAAACGGGGCGTCTAAACCGAGCTCTAATTTCACAACTTAAACTAAATTATCAGTCAACCACTACTTTCGAGTCGTGTGTGACAAAACTCATTTTTGAAACGTAAAAACGGATAACCGTGCTAGGCACGCAAAACGAGAAAAACGACTAATAGTAATTGTGACCATGGAACTCTAAACTATATCACAATCTGAGTCCGGAGAAGTGTTTCTGGGCTAACATTGCCCCCAGAACGGGTACAGTACTGGGTTAACAGTGTCCCCAGATGTACCGGTTAACACGGTTAAAGATTATAGAAACAATAATTGTATAATAACAATCGTAGGGATCATATTACAGATTGGACGTGTTAATTGATAATGATTGTTGTTACCTGCTTGCATGTGCTAAGGTGAGTTTCACGAGCCCCTTTTTCTGAATTGTTTTCAAATATTTTCCCGGGGCGGAAGCATGTTACTATTGAAATGTTTAAGTACATACTGAACGCATGGATTTGCGTGGATTTATATATATTTGATTGTACGGGAATCGTACGGAATGGGTACAGTACTGGGTTAACAGTGTCCCCAGATGTCCCTAGAAGTGTTTCTGGGTTAACATTGTCCCCGGAATGAGTACTGTACTGGGTTAACAGTGTCCCCAGACAGAGGTTTCGCTTGTGGGCTCAGCATAATTACATCGTGTTTCTGGGTTAACATTGCCCCCGGAATGAGTACAGTACTGGGTTAACAGTGTCCCCAGATAATATTATATTTTGATATGGATTTATCATGGTTTACTCAAATTGTGAAACTCACCAACTATTCGTAGTTGACCCGTTTTCTCACATGCTTTTCAGGTACAACTAAGATGAAGTGATTGCTTATGTGCTAAGTGCTTGATGTGTGTAAGATTTGCGTGTGGGATGTTAGGATACATTATAATAAATAGAATTATGTATCGTATTGTATGATGTGTGTATCACCTAGACGGTAATGTAATACAAGATAATGTAATTTGAAGTATATTAATGCATTCAGTTTTCTTTATAAACAATGTGGTTGATATCAGAGGTGTCTGTTGCATCCCGTTTACGTTTCCGCTGCGGTTACGGGGTGTTACAAGACCTGAACAAGTCCATGTATAACAAGGCAAACTTGTGCCCCACGTACAAGTATTTATTGCACATTTTTATTCATTGCCTTGGTGGACGGAAAGGTGGATTTGACGAGTGTCGAATTATGCTTCAATCGGCATTCATCGCGTTAATCTTGAACAAGCCTTTCAACTTCTCGGAGATGATCTTCTATCATCTCAAAGAGAATTGTTTTGCTTATTCAGGATGTTATTCCTAATTTGGTAATTGATCGAACAATCAGCAACGATGTATTGAAGCTTGAACATATGAAAGCTGATACAATAAGAAGAATGAAGTTGTACCGTCAAGATCCTCAACCAAAGACCAAACGCTTGATTGGTCATGTATCTAATCCATCAGTTCTTCTAATAATCGTTGGATCCACGATGATTCGGATTTTAAACGTGATGAGGGTCCAGGTGGGAACAATGATGATGGTGATGATGGAGATTATGGTGGAGATGGTGGTTAAGTGGGTGATCAACATCAGGTTGAGGTTGTGGTGGCAAGTTCATCTGCTGCACCACATAAACCTAAAAGTATAGAGATTGCTTTTGACAAGCCAGCCAACCGTCATATAACACAAGGTGCTAGTGTTTCATTTGGTCCACAAGTTCCAAGGTCGCATGTTACTCAAAGACCGGTGGTGTCGCTTATTACTAGCACCCCGGAATTGACTTTGACGACCACACTCACTTCGGATCCTAGGCTTGGTATGATCCCTCAATCTGTTTTATCTACTTTACCAAGGCTTACTGCTGCTACATCAGTGGTTTCTCCAACACCGACCATGATGCCGACAAAGCCTATGGACATTTCGTTCATGAGGCTTAATCGTACTCAAGGTCCTGTACAGCCGATCCATCCATCTTTTCATGCTATGCCACAGGAAAACCATATGAACATGCTCTTGACTTTGATTCATCTGTATGAAAATCAAAGGGCGGCTGATCGCCAAGCTCAAGAGAAGATGTTACTTAATTAAAGACGTTTGATGGGTTTTGTCTCCTACTGTCAGAAAGAAACTAAGGAGCTCTGTGAGATTGCTACGTCTCTGGGGGTGAAAATAAAGAAGCAAGAGGATCTTATTCTGCAGCTGGCATGCAAAAATGATGCACTTAAGAAGCTAAAGAATGACAAGGAAGATCCTGATGCGTCAGGTGTTGGAGGTAATGAGCCGAAACAAGGTCACGGCTCATCATCTAGTACTGGAACGAGTGGTTGGTGATGTGGATAAACAGGTGGTTGTTTATCAAGACTCGATGAATGTACAACCTATCGAGTCGATAAAGGCCAATACTGTCATATTTGTGGAAAATATGGGGGTGGTGAGGAGTATGGTGAATGTGGATGAGATTGAGGAGTGACAAATTTTTATCGGTCCTTGACACGCAAGCAGATTTCTATACTGGTGGGTCTTAATATGAAAAACTTTACGCGTTAAAGCGGAGGATGATGTTGAGGTTATGAACGACGAGGAAGTTTTACAAGATCCGACGATTCCTATGAATACGTCATTTATTTATGAAGATGAAGAGGTTGAGATCGAGGATGTGACTGCTGAGGAATACCCTGATTTCTTTCAAAAATCAATTGTTGATCAGGGTGCTCCGGTATTTACTGAAGAAAATGTTAAAGCGGCTGAAGACCATTTGGATAAGGTGTCAAAGGGTAAATAGAAGACGTTTGAGTCGAATCCTGATCCGTCAATTGAAGATATTCAAGGTTGGTTTGCGTATCTATGCAAACGGTCACGTAAGATTATTGAAGCATACAGGTACGTGAATGAAGAATTGAAGCAGGATGAGATCACACGTGCAAAAGCCAATAGAAGACAAAGTTCAAAGCTGTGTCGACTGTTAAAAGTGACATTTTTTACTGGCTTTATGATTCGGAATTAAAGGTATGCATTGTCAAATGGGAGAACGGTGTTCTGTATTATCAGAATATCACTTACGTTCTCTCATTACCGCGTTGGGATGTGCGTAACCTCGCGAATCAACCTTTCATGAACCGTGGTGGAAATCGGAATGCAGAATGGTTTCACCAACATCCATTGTTCGAAGTAAACCGCGGGTTCAAGTTCTTTAAGCCGCGGATTCCGGTCCGTAAACGTATCGATGAGATAGATCCACGTACGGGTTGGACGAAGCTCGTACTTAAGGTAAAACCACCAAAGACGTTGAAGTGCGTACTTGTAAAGACTTTCCCGCAAGGTCTTCACCTACGTTCAACCGATGGTACTACGACAATCGTACTGATGAGGTCGTCATTGTTTTTGGTAAAGTTTTGAAGACTAATTTTATTAGAGTTATCGACCCTATGTGGCTCGTTAACTTATCCGAGACTGACAATGGCGTGCTATTCAAAGATAAGATATTGATTGAGCACCATGAAGACTATGACCGAGCTATGCAATTCCAATGTGTCGTGCGTGTGTGTCACGAGTTCGGGATTCATGGTTGTTGAGATTGGGTGTCGAGGCGTTTCAAGTAAAGTAAATACAAAGAGCTCAAGACGAGGGGGTGTTTGTTAGTTCACGGTTTTGGTGTCTCGAGTCGTTAATGTAAGGCTGGTTCGTTAATATAAGCATGTTCATTTAATGTAGCTCCCATTCGTGAAGGATGTTTAGCAAATGGGCAGACAGTTTGTTATGTATGTTCCCATTCGTCATGGAATGTTGATGAATGGGGCTTAACGATTCATAATGATTCATTATGTTTCCTTTATTGAGTCTATAATGTTAACAAACTGGACTCTAATTTGTTACGCTATGTGTAACGAATTGGGTCCATCGTCTATATATAGAGGTGTTAGACCTCTGATAATTTAAGTTTTGATTCTAAAGTAACGAACTTATGTCCAAGAGTTCTCTCAATCAATTCTTCACATAATCTATTACTATAATACACATAATATAACTAATACACACACACACACATATATATATATATATATATATATATATAGATATTGATTAAGAGTGAATCAATGAACTAGATCCTATTAAGGTAATTAGATCTACGATTGATAATTAATAATATCTAGATCTGAATTCCGAGTGTCCAACAGAATCAATTGCACAATTAATCGAGAGATATTGCCATCTGGTTAATGAAATGAACAGATTGGGTATTGAGAAGCAAGAGTATGAGTATATTGATAACCTTACTGATTCTCTATCTGATGACTGGGAGACATTCATCATGATTCAACAGTCAAACCCAATTGCATATGCCAGGTTAACTCTCGCTCGATTTATTGAAAAATTAGAAGCCTAAGAGCTCGAAGTCCGCAAGAAGGAGAAAATGAAGAGTACCGCGGAAAGTTAAGATATCGAGTTACACTTCAATTCATCACATTCTGTGGTGGCTCCTGGCCCGAATATCCAAACTGCTTTTGTCTCTAAAAGTAACTATGGTGGGAGTTCGCAATCAAGTCAATTTCAACCAACGAACATACCACAATGCACAAGCAACTACACTGGAACCAACTTTTCCCCTAATCAATCCTCAAAACCCATGATTCCATCATCCGATGTTATGTAGTACAACATAGTTTTTAATATCAAGAACATCAATGGACATACTGCAGAGAATGTTCAAGAACATATGGCTTTTCTAGGATCCGTTCTCAAGTCATATGAATGTTTAATCGCGGGGCGAATTGGAAACTTTAACATGACTAAGTAGATTATGATCAAATCAATCCAGAAGAGATGGAGATGTTGGATATCCGTTGTTGCATGGCTAGCATTGTCAGAAGAGCTCAAAGATTTAGGGAAATAACCAGAAAGAATTATCTTGACGGGATGAATTCCAAACTATGATTTTACAAGTCAAAGGTCCGATGTTTTCGATGTAAAGAGCATAGGCATTTCAAGAGGGAATGCAGTAACCAATAAGTTGGCGAAAATAGTCCTAATCCTTTTGGTAGAGACTACAATAGTCAGTCCATTTATCCTCAAAGCTCTCCTGCACCAGTTGAATCATCAAAGAAACCCGAGACTTCTTCATCAAAATCTTGTCACGCACAACTGGATGAAGGGTTCAACTGGAACTCTATCGTTCACAGGGAAAATTTAGCAGAGGTATTTGGTGAGGATCAACAAACTGGAGAACAGGTAAATGTTGTGAATACAGGTGAAGCAGTGGAATATGTTAACAATAATGTTGAATATGCTACTGTTAAGGATGAGATGAAAGCAGTTGATCTCACTAATGGTGAAAAGACTGAGTGTGATGGAATATGTGATGATCAAGAGGAGAACAACATTGAGGAAATGTCAAGTGATCTTGAGGAGACAGATTTTCTTAAGCGTTTTGATTCAATTTTAAATGAATTTTTTCAATCATTTTTGCCATCTGATGTTTTTGAAAGTTTTGCAGGTTGGCTTAATGGAGAAGAAGTGCCTCATGGAAAATTGATTTTGAAGTTGATGAAGAAGATGAGACTGCAGAAGCTGATGAGATACCATCGACTGTAAAGATTGAGGAAATGAGTGATGCAACTACGCCAGCTGAAGGTGTTCCAGTGCCAGTTGATGAAGTTATAAATGAATATGTTGAAGAAGAGCTCACTCATCATGCTTATATGACCGGGCATGTAACATTTTATACTCAAGAGGTTAAACACATTTGTGAGTTGTGTGATGAATTTTATTTATATTATTAACTCATTAAAAACCAACTATTATAATACGTTTCGTGATTATAAAAGTATTAAAGAAGCATATGAAAAGCTTCAACATGTGAGAAAAACTTGCGGGTGAAAATCCTAAAAGATGAGAAAACAATTTCTTTGCTTAAAAACACGGTTAAAACTAAACTGAAAGGGTTGAAACTAAACTAAAAAAGTTATTCTACCTCATCATATGTCCTTGATCATATTGTCCCAAAACCACATGTTGATATTTCAAGGTACAGAAAGGATGATCCAATATATCATTCTGTACCGCCTCCAATTTGGAATTCTTATGTTCCAAAACAACCGGAAGGGTTCTTTAAGGCGATGAATGTGGTGACCAGTTCACCATCTAATGATATTTCATCATCTTTTTCGGGTGGAGAGTAAACTATTAAGTCCTTCCACAGCTCTGAGTGTGAGAGTGAGGTGGGTAAGCAAGCTGCAGAATATGTGTTGTCTGAAGCAAAATGAAAAACTCAGTCAAGTGATAAAACTATTAATAAAAATTTTAAATTTGCTAAAACTAGTTTTTACCACAAGAGACAAAGTATTGGGTACAAGGAGGTTAATTACACTGGATTTAAAAAAGAGTGTGTAAAACCGAAAAATGATTTTCAAAATATTGTTTTTGTTAAAGGCGACACCTCTGAGGAATAAAAATAGGCTATCTTTAGAAAACAATATAATTATGAGTTTTATATAGTTAAGGCTGATAGAGACAGGGAAGAGAATCAGGTTCTTTCAGTTAACAAGTTTATTTATAGGAGGAAATGTTTTTGTTGTAATGAGGTAGGACATTTGTTCTACTCATGCCCAAAAAGATTCTCTTGTTCCCAAGAGAAAAGACTGTGGTAAACAAGAAACCACAAGTGAAATTTTCATTTGTGAGACCCACATCTCCACCTAAAAAATTTTAAATTAGGGTAGTCAGATAGTAGGTAAGGGTACTATGTCAAATGGGAAGGTGATGTTTGACGTTGTCAACTACATCACTGAGTTGGAGAATAACTTGTTGAGTATTTCGCAAATCTGTGAGAGGCTTATTCACTCTATTTACCAGTCAAGAATTTTTGATTTTGAAACCAGGATTCAAGATACCGGACGATTGGGTATTGATGAAGGCACCACGGGAAAACGATCTATATGTTCTAAATATGGGTGTGGCATCATCTGCTCAGGGCACTGTTCAGTGCTTTGTCACCAAGGCACCAGAAAAGGAATCTGTGTTATGGCATCGATGGATGGGTCACATCAACATACGTAAGATGAACTATCTAGTTCACACCTAGCTTGTTGAAGGAGTGAACGTCAAAGGGTTTCATTGGAGTACCGATTGTTTGAATCGTAAGAATGGAAAACATAAGAAGAAGTCTTACCCAACGAAGTCTCTCAACTCAATTAGCTTACCTTTGTAGAGGCTCCACATGGATTTATTTGGTCTCGTGAAGGTCAAAAGTGTCACCAACGAACTCTATTGCTTGGTGGTTGCTGATGATTACTCACGCTTCTCAGGGATGATGTTTCTTGAGTCGAAATATGAAACCTTCGACAACTAAATGATCATATTCAAGAAACTCGAGATGTTATATAATTTTCCAATCAGGAGAATCAGAAGCGACAATGGTACCGAATTTAGGAACAACTGAATGCTACAATACTTCACATCGTGATGAGCGTGGAATTCTGCATGAATTCAGTGCTCCATATACTCCACAACAGTTTAGGGTCGTTGAACGAAGGATTAGGACTTTGATTGAAACGGAAAGGGTTATGTTGGCCGACTATAAACTACCAGTTAGTTTTTGGTCAGAAGCAGTTTCCTCGAACTATTATACTCTTAACCGCATTCTAACGGTAAAGAAGTACGCCAAAACTTGTTTCAAGCTGCTTAATTGACGAAATACAAACTTGAAATGAATTGAACCGTTTGGATCACAATGTAGCGTTCTTGATCCAAATGATAAATTTGGTGCTATGTCTATGGAGGGATTCTTTGTTGTTTATGCTAGTCCATTACGACGAGTATTCTTACCTAGCATTAACTTGATTGTGCAAGTGCAACACGTTGACTACCAACGTTATGCTACTCTAACTCAACGGAAGGGAAATTCGTGGATGTTTGATTACGACAGCCTGTGGAGTTGTTTCTCATTTCCTGAAGAGGAAATCTCCGATGAAGTCACCACACTGTTATATCAACAACATTTGGGTGAAGGATGAATTAGAGAAGAAATTACATCACAAGAAGTCCCACTCTTCACTGATGACCCGGCACCAGATGTTAATGAGCCTTCTGAAGATACACCTACTACACTATCTTTTAATGATGATGGTGAAGATTACGATAATGTGATTGAATCTTTGGTTAAACCAACGTCTGATTCTGATGAAGTGGTTGGAGAAGAAAATGTCAATAGTCTTACAACTGACGTGGTGTTTCCTTCTGATGTTACTCCTCGAACTTTGTCATATCACCCAGAGCAGAGCATCATTGGTGAACTTAATACGGGAGTCCAAACTCAAAGTCAAATTGACCAGAGCCTCCGTAGTTACTATACACAAGTTACTCCTCTTCAAAATCGGTTTGCGTTTAAATGTTTTATCTCGCAATCGAACCGAAAACCTATAAGCAATCGTTGCCAGGAGAAAGTTGGGTCAATGCGATGTAGGAGGAGTTGTTACAGTTTCAAAAACTGGGTGTGTGGAAACTTGTTGATCTACCCGACGACAAAAGGTGTATAAATACCAAGTGGGTTTTCAAGTGTAAACGGGATGAAAATGCAATCATTGTTAGAAACAAAGAACGAAAGGTGGTTCTTGGATTTAATCAACGGTAAGGGATCGATTATAATGAAGTCTATGCTCTCGTGGCTAGACTTGAAGCAATAAGAACATTCTTGGCTTTTGCATATAGGAAATGATTCAAGGTTTATCAGCTTGATATGAAGTCTTCATTTCTTAATGGCAAGTTGGGTGAAGAAGTCTATGTGGGACAACCACTTGGGTTTTTTGATCCAATCCACAAAGACAAGGTGTACTTGCCCGACATAGCTCTTTACGGATTACATCAAGCCCTGAGACCTTGGTATGAAACATTGTCTCAACACCTGTTGGACAATAACTTTGTTCGTGGCACCGTCGATTGTACTCTTCACAAAGGAAGTAGATGGACATTTACTGAAAGTCCAGGTCTACGTTGACGATATCATATTTGGGTCGACAAACGATGTTCTGTGCAAGGAATTCGAGGATGTAATGAAATTGAAGTTTTTCTTGGGTTTACAGGTCGAACAGCTTTCTGACGGTATCTTTATTCACCAGATGAAGTATGTCAAAGAAATCTTAGAGAAGTTCAATAAGGCTGACTCAACGCCGATTAGCACTCATATTCCTCTTATTCAAGGAATCGGTCCTGATCCCACCAAGAAGTAGGTTGACGACGATTGGCTCTCTTATGTATCTCACCGTATCCAGGCCAGACATCATGTATCCTACCTGTTTGTGCGCCCGATATCAATCTAATCCAAAAGTCTCTCACTTAACGTTGTAAATATTCTATCAAATTTTTTTAGTTTTTGGTTTCAGGGGGAGATATGGTTTAGGAAAGTACAAAAACATTGAAAAAGGAGAAAAATACAAAAACAATAGAAAATGCCCATCAAAATGAGTTTTGAAGTATAAAAGGAAAATGATATTACATTGATCAACTTGTTCCAAGTACTGGCAAAATTAAGTATAAAAGTCTATTGCTTAATGTTCGGTGCATTGGTAGGCTTTAAAACAAACAAGTAAGATAATAAGTGATATAAACCTAAATAGCCATATTGAAACATGGGTTAGAATTCTAGCATAAAGCTTGGTAATGAAAACAGAAATGTAATAGCTTGTCATACTGAAGCCTTATGTTCAAACAATCACCATAATAAAGAATTAATAAAAGTGTTTTTAAGCATCTGGTATATAATCTACACTTCAACGGTTTACGGCTTTTTAACCTTAGGTCATGTATTGATGGTAGGGGTGTGCATGGGTCGGTTTGGGGCGGTTTTGAGTCAAAACCATAACCATAACCGATTTGTCGGTTAATGGATAACCATAACCATAACCGACCAGTTATGGCGGTTTTGGTTAGTCGGTTTTGTAAGTTATAGTGAGTCGGTTATGGGTCGGTTAACCATAATGTAATTAGACCTAAAAGTTTAGTACCAACTATTACAAAAAACGACATAACATAATCTAACAATGTATATAATTCATAATATTAAAACCAAATATTCAAAAAATAATGACATTATATAATCCAACAATGAAATTCGACTTATTTGATAACAAAAATTGAACCAAAAACATCAAAATGATATAATCCAACAACATGTTTGGTGGAAGTTAATCGCAAACATATTAAACATATTGTTGGTTAATTAAATGGGTCGGTTCGGTTATAGAGGTTATGAAATTATCTTTAATCAAAACTGACCCATATATGGCGATTTATAAAAAAATCATTAAACTGACCCACTGGTTATGTCGGTTATGGTTCGGTTTAACGGTTAAGACGGTTAAGTTTCTCACCCCTAATTGATGGGATGCTTTAGGTTTCTTGAACCATTAGGTCTTTATGCGGTATATCATTTGGGTATTAATTTCGGTGAATATTTATAATATGCTAAAAAAGCGAACCCTGAAAAGTCATTAAACTTGATCACTAAGTACTTTGTACAACCTACACTATTGACATGATCAAACACGTTGTTAGTCATACATTGTCCCATTGCTCACATCTTGTCACACCCCGACTAGGTAGTTGTGGAAGAGTAATATGGGAACGTAACAGATAACTCTGGTATCAACCACATTGTTTATAAAGAAAGTTCAACAAACTAATTTACATCGTATTACATTGGTTGGTGCTAAGTTTACAAACTAGACGAAAACACATAACCAGTTCTCGGGCTTCTTATTCTTTACTATGTACTTGCATCTATTCACAGCGATTCAACTTCAGTTCTTAACACCGAGCAGGTAAGCAATTATTCCATCTTTGGCTCACCTGAAAAGCATGTTAAAACGGGTCAACTACATCTAGTTTGTGAGTTTCAAGTTTCACGACTACGAATGAAAATAAGTATACGAGTTCATAAAGTTCACAGTATGTATGTATGTATGTATGTATGTATGTGTATTATGTTTTTATACTAAGCTACAAGTGAAACCGAAACGAGCTAAAA
Organism: Bidens hawaiensis; assembly: GCF_021521415.1. Taxonomy (NCBI): domain Eukaryota; kingdom Viridiplantae; phylum Streptophyta; class Magnoliopsida; order Asterales; family Asteraceae; genus Bidens; species Bidens hawaiensis. Next base: position 1,375,194 of record NW_027491281.1, read on the forward strand.
CACATGGCCACCCTTGCCCATGTACTCCCGTTGGCATTTAATAGCCACTTTTCCCCAAGTATGTACTATGTCTAACACCACATAGCAGAATGTAATAAGTTTAAATGACAATGTGCAACTGGGTTAACATGTTTCGGCATACCCCTCCGGCCTTGTTAGTTGGGTTTGTCAAACCGATAGTCCTATCCACACGTCACCGGCGCAAAGTTAATCACTGATTTGCGAATATATATATATATATATATATATATATATATATATATATATAACACAAGTCACAATTAAGCTTTAAATTTATAAAAATGAAAATCCTATAGAAACCACACAAAACCGGCAAATGTACAGATCATAAATAGTATAGCATCAAGGAAGTCCGGATGTCGAACTCAAAGACACGTGAAAACGTTTATGATTAAGAAAACTCTGACCAAGACTTACCAAAATAATATTTATTTAATTTTTAAGATTTTATTTAACTACTTAACTTAATTAAAAGAAAACTGTTAATAAAACTCTTTAAGACAACTTTGATTTAAATTCAATGAATAAAAACGTCTACCTAGGAATGAATCATGTTGAAAGAAATAACAAGATAACGGATTGAAAATATTCAAGACACCGGTTATAAAAGATAACACAACTAAAACTTGTTTAAGAAAGTCAAATTACCTCTCAGTCTCTCTAACAAACTCTAACTTATTTTAGTTGATTTTAAAGAACAAACCGGACAAACAATTATTAACGTGTTCAAATACCGACTCACCCCTCGGTCTCACCGACACACTATCCTAATGGAGACGAATACTATGCAACCAAGGATAGAGGAACAATTTAACTTAACCCAAATTAAACCAACTAATTGCACATAAACACTCAAACTCGACAAGACAAAAATCCGCTCTCGCGCGGTCTTAATTTTAACAAGTAAAAGCAATGAGACAATGTTACTTCTTATCACCTCTCGGTCTCAAAGAAGGTGTATTTTAACTGATTTTAGATGATATATTACCCACTTATCCCTACGGTTGTACTTCCCGCAAATAAACCCAAAACACCAAGTAAAGAGTTTAACAAGCAATCAATTAATCAAAACCAATTCAATTAACTAATGCAAGAGGATTATAAGTAATAACAAATAAAACACAGCCATCACACACAATCTAATTCATGGTTTAGTTAAACTTTACATCAATTATTTAAGTCTTGAACATTAACAATCCATTAAACAAGTTAAAACTATGCAACAATCATCTATCCTAGGTAGAACAAACAAGATTAGCTACTCATCACTTTTGGACAGCCACAAACAATCAAAGTAAACATCATAAACATCAATATAAACATGATAAACTCATTCAAGATCCAAACTCAATCAATAACAAGTCAATCTATCAATCAATTGCAAAACAATGTAAAACAAAAGACCAAATCAAACAAAGTTAGGGTTCTTGACAAATAATTAAAGTTTAAAGATGTATACTCAAGAGTATGGCTGAGATTTGTGATGTATTGAAGCTCCTAGCTGCTGCCCCAAGACTCCTTCTTCCTTCTCCAGCCGCCAAAGACCAGCAGCCGCCTTGCTTTCTTCCTTTTTTTCTTCTTTTTCCGCCGGCGGCTGAGTTCCGATCGGAATGCTGTCAAAGGGTTAGGGTTTTGTGTTCTTGGCTGTATTTCGGGATTAGGATGAGATGAATGGCTGATTAATGATTATTTTAACTTAATATAATATTATATTAGGCTCCTAACTTGTGGACTTGGACCGGGCCTTGATTAAACTTTGAAACTTTGACACTTAAACCCTCCAAGTTCTCTTTTTCTTGCCTTTTTTCCCACATCTTTCCATAACCTACACAAAACATTTCAACTTTGTAAAACTTTGCACTTAACCCCCTAAACTTACATAAATTTGATATTAAATCATTAAAACATTATAAAATTGTAAAGAAATATAAGTGTGTTATTCAACACATCAATCACTTGTGTTTGTGTGGACATTCAAGTGTTAGTACTTAGATAATTCACATCATCACAAGTTATCAAGTATATATGTATATGTAAACACGCTTTTTCCCCAAAGGTTCGTAAAACAGTTTGAAAGTGGGGTCATGAAACTCACATTATCGTAGTAGTAATCGATTACACGCGTACTAGTCTGAGTATAGCTGTTACGCCCAGAACATGGTAGTATTCTTAGATTCTGACGTTTTACGTTATGAAATGTTTAAAACCAAATTTGGCTCAGTTTTATCGTTTTTCCGTGCCTAGCCAAGTTGATCGTTTACGCGTTTCGGAAATAGGTAAGATTACACAAACTTAAGTAAACATATTGTTTGATAAAATGATTTGAATTATAAAAGAAGTTTAAAGTTTCGGTATCTGGGTTGATCACAGAGTTCGTTTCCGTTTCGGGTTTGATTAAACAAAACGCGTACAATTCACACGAAATGTCCGAAATCTCGTAAAGTTTTTTTTTATCAAATTCATCCAAAACTATGATATTTGACCACCTTTAATGTTTTGACATATCAGTCAGTTCGTTAAACACAAAACTGTCGGTTTTGTTAAAACATATATAATTTAAATCTTCAAATAATCATAACTAAATATGTAATTATATATAAAATATGAGAATTTTTGTAAAAAAATAGAAAAATCTGTAGAATTTTATAAAAATATTTTCAGAATTTTATACTTAACTATTTATTTATAAAAATTCATTATATGGGTTTTAATTAACCTATAAATACCCCGTTTATACCAAAAAATTCCCGAAAAATCCGATAATTTTTCTAAGTGGTCATAATAAATAAACAAAACCCCTGTAAAATTTTCAGAAAATAATTCGTTGGACAAAATACCCTTTTGTGCATTTTTCGGCTGTTAAAACTCGATAAAAAATGCAAATGCACAAGCTACACTAAGAAATATTTAAATGATTCCAAATTATGCCAGTGATCTTACCATAACATATCTGAGTCTCAAGCAAAATTTCATAATTTTTCATGAAGTTTAACTATTTTTCCCAAATAAACGCTAATAAACGGTAATAAATTCGCCAAATATTATCTGTTTATTGAAAAAATACCAAATTTGTACAAGGACACATTTATATGATCCCTAATATTCCTAAAAGGTTTAACAACCTAAAAATAAGCACGTCAGAATCTAATACTAAACAGACCCTAAACAAGTAATACGGTAATTACCTTGTCGGTTTTTGATAGTTTTCGGTGTTTTTGTCGACTATCCGGGTCTTGAGTAACAAAGTCAGTGTATCTACATATCATATAACACAAAACCGAGCATAAATCTGTTGGACTCGGTCTGCCCAAGAGACATATTATAATTGATGTGGCTAGTATGTTATGATCCAAGTCGGGTCATACCCAATAACAAGCTAGACAAACACCGATAATATTCGTTTACATATGATGTGATCATAACAAATGAATATTAACACTTGAGTTATTTGGAAAGAGGTTTCTAAATAAAATGTACTTGTTTAATAAACAAATCATATGGATGATTTATGTTTTATGAGAGAACATTACATAGTGTTATTTAAGTTGGTTGAATAACAATATGTGAAAAATAATAACCAAGCATGTATCTTAACATATAATAAGTTTTATAAGTTATAAGTTATAAACTTATAAATATATATATATATATATAAAAACTTTATAAAAAAAGGAAAAGGAATAATACTCTTTCAAATGTAATATTATTATATGTTTGAGTGGAGACATGCAAGGTGAGTGGAGACATGCAATGGTTATTATTGGTGGAGAGAAAGATGCCTTTGAATAAAACCAAGTCTTTCTCTTTCATTCTTTCATAACACACATAATTTCCAAGTAAACTTTTCTCTCTTCCTCTCTTGGGTATTTTCATCCAACATAAGAAAAGAAGAAGAAAATTTCAAGTACAAATCCTAGCTAGAAGTGGTGTGTTGTTGAAGCTTGGGGTATGCTAGCTTGAGGAGCTTCCATATTCAAGTTCTTGCCTTTTAATCATCATCTCTTTCACCCGGTTTTGTCATATTAAAAGGTAGTAGTAACATGCATGGACTTATAGTGACATATATGTATTTGATAGTGTGTAATTCGTATTTGGATCCGGGTTTGGGTTTTGCATGTTTAAAATTGGTTTTATACATATCATATTAACAAGATTTAAAACTTTTATATCTGCTGCATTTTTGGTAAAATAGGGATTTTATCACTTTGATAATCTTATTAAAACCCAACAATGGCATCAAGAGCCGCTTATACGAATGCATGCTTCATTAGACCCAAAATTTTTCGGGTTTATGGTGGGTTTCACCGTTTGGCCGAAACATTTTGGGGTTTTGGTTACCCCATGGTTTTTCAAGGTTATACTTTACATGCATGTGGTAATCTTGAAAAACCAAGTCATTTGGATGATTGTTTAGTTTGTTTGGACAAAACCCGAAACTTTCGGTTTGCTTAAGCTTTGGCCGAAAGTTTTGAGGCAAAAAGGGGAACCATTTTGGTCTTGTATTATTGCATATTTGGATGTGTAATAGATGTTCATAACCTAGCCATGGCATTATGTTTGGTTGAATGATTGTGTTGGTTGTTTGTTCATTCGATTTGGTTGTAATATTTATTTGGGTTTGTAATCTATTTATTCATTCATTTGGTTTGTAATAATAAGTAGATTAGATGTATTTCTTTTACTAGAAAAATGTGTTAGGATATATTTTGTAAAAGAAGATGCATGGATGGAAGCCCAAATAAAATGATGGAGACCACAACACCGGGGTAAACACTTGGAGCATATGGATGCGGAATCAGGTGGGAGTTCACCGACACAAGTGCATGTTCTTTTGGGTCACTTAGGAGAGACTTTTTGACACACTTGTCTTCAGTCAACAAGTGTAGTCAACATTAGGAGGCTATGGTTATGAACTTGTGGTTGTGTATATTTTATGCTTGCATGGTTGATTTACTTATGTTTGTATTATTTGCAATATGGTTTGCTTAAAATCAAATAGCATAAAATTGGTTCCTTAGAAATCGTTAGGTAATAAAAAAATTGGTTTTATTAATAACTAATGATTTCATAATAAAATGGGTTTTATTAATAGGAACTTTGAAAATGGGTTTTTCAACTAAGTACCATACATTTGAATGCATGCAAATGAAAGGTACAATAAATAGTTTTCCAATCTAGAATTTAGAAAACTTAAATCCCTTTTAAAACAAGTTAAACACCATCTTTTTATACGACACTTAAGTCACTTGTAGACTTGAAAGTGAGTTAGGATCACCTAAGCACTTTTAAGAAAACTTGTGATCTTAAGGTGATTTTACAAGTACTTTTGGCATTAGGATCACCTAACCACTTGTATGAGTAAACTCACACGTGTGTATAAGTAGGACGACTTGATTTGAAACCATGACTATAGGATCACCTTAACATGGCGTTCAAAGGTGTTGATGGGATTAAACATACCAACTAAACATATGATGTTTAACCGATCCCATAAAACTAGAAGTTGCAAAGGGTTGCAATCGTCAAACGTTGACTACCTTGTTAATTTGAATAGTAGGATAAAGGTCACCTAACTATTATTTGAATGAAACGTTGGGTTCTAGATTTTAATCAACAATTGTATTGGAGACATTAAAGGGTATTAAAGATTAAAATTTTATTAATATCGAAAATAGTAATTTGAACTTTGTTAAAATTTCTTTTAGATGGCCGCAAACAACGCACCAAATGCTATTATCCCACCCGTGCATAACTTATCACTAAGATCCATTTTGGATAAGGATCGTCTAAACTATAACAACTTCATGGATTGGTATCGAAACTTGAGAATTGTTCTCAAGCAAGAAAAGAAGTCTTATATTTTAGATGATCCTATTCCCGATGAACCAAACGTTGACGATTTCGATGCCTACGCGAATTGGTTAAAATACACCGAGGATTCGGTGCAAGTTTCTTTGCCTCATGTTGGGAACAATGATTCCCGAGATCCAAAAGAATTTCGAGAATCATGGGGCGTATGACATGATTACCCAGCTTAAGGAAATGTTCCTTACTCAAGCTCGGGTTGAGCGATTCGAAACGGTTAGAGCGCTTCATGCATGTCATATGGAAGAAACCCAATCTGTTTCATCTTATGTACTTAAGATGAAGAGCCACATTGATCGGCTTGAACGGCTTAACTGTCCCATCTCAAAAGAGTTAGCCACGGATTTGATCCTAAATGGCTTAACTAAAAGGTTTGAGACATTCGTCATGAACTACAACATGAACGGATGGGACAAAAGCATTGGTGAGCTTTATGCAATGCTTAAGACAGCCGAAGCCGGCATGGGTAAAAAGGTTTTACCCGTTCTTGCGATCAATGAGGGTGGCTCAATGAAAAGGCATCACCCGGAACCAAAGGCAAGGGTTGCCGTTGGCAAGGGGCAAGTCAAGAAGGGGTTCAACGGAAAGGCAAAGGCGGAACCAAAACCAAAGAAGCTAAAGGTTAGCGCTGAGGATCCGTGCTTTGGTTGTGGTGAGATAGGTCATTGGATGAGAAACTGTCCGACCTATCTCAAGGAGTTGAAAGCTAAGAGGGATGCGGGGCAAACCTCAGGTACAACTTTCATGATTCACATTGATCTTAATATTATTTCTTCTAACACATGGGTATTGGATACCGGATGTGGAACTCATATATGTAATTCATTGCAGGGGTTCAAAAGAAGAAATGAAGTGAAGAAAGGAGATATAAGTCTTTTCATGGGCAATGGAGCAAAGGTTGACGTCCAAGCCCGAGGAGATTATGTTTTAAAACTTCCAAATGGTTTGGAAATTATTTTGAAAAATATTTTATATTCCCCTAGTTTGACTAGGAATATTATCTATGTTTCTGTATTAAGACAATCTGGTTATGACTTTAAGTTTGTTGATAATGGTATTTATGTTTTCATGGATAATGTTTTTTATTTTAAAGCGATGCCGTTTAATGGCATTTATGAATTAATTCATGATGACTCATACATTGATAACTCGTTGTACCAAGCTAACACCAAATGACTCAAAATGGATTTGAGTAATACTTTTCTTTGGCATTGTCGTCTTGGTCACATAAACAAGAATCGTATTCATACACTTCGAAAGAATGGTCTTTTGAAATCAAATGTTGTTCATTTGATGAATGTGAATCTTTTTTATTAGGAAAGATGACCAAAGAGCCCTTTAATGGAACAAATGAGAGGGCGAAAAACTTATTAGGTATCATACATTCGGATGTATGTGGACCTTTTAGGATAATGACAAGAAATGGTGAAAGATACTTCATTACATTTACCGATGATTATAGTCGCTATGGGTATGTGTTCTTGTTAAGACGCAAAAATGAGGCCTTTGAAATGTTTAAAGTCTTCCAAAATGAAGTACAAAATCAACTCAACAAAACAATCAAAGTACTACGTTCTGATAGAGGAGGTGAATACCTCAATGATGCGATTCTAGAACATCTTAGGAGTTGTGGGATTGTCTCACAACTTACTCCACCTGGAACACCACAACATAATGGTGTGTCCGAGAGGAGGAATCGAAATTTATTGGACATGGTTCGATCCATGATGGCTAGAAGCTCATTACCTCTATCATTTTGGGGTTTCGCTGTGATCTCCGCTGCACGTATTTTAAATATGGCACCAACCAAGAAAGTGGATAGGACACCTTTTGAAATATGGCATGGAAAGGCTCCAAAATTTTCATATTTAAAGGTATGGGGTTGTGAGGTTTATGTTAAGATCTACACCCCTGACAAACTTGAATGTCGATCCACTAAGTGTATATTAGTAGGATATCCCACGGATTTGATGGGATATTATTTCTACAATCCAAGCGAGCATAAAGTGTTTATAGCTCGAAAGGCTAAGTTCTTGGAAAGAAGGTTCCTTATGGAAGGAACTGATAGAACTGTAGAACTCGAAGAGGATCGAGAACTACAAGCCGATACACGTTTGGTTGACGCTAGCAATCAACAAGAGGTTGTTGAGGATGATCAAATGGTTGATCAAAACACACAAAACATTCGCAAATCTGGTAGAGTTAGCACCCACCTGAGAGATATGGATTTTTCATGGATGGATGCTACGTGGTAGATTCGGATGAACCCACCACATACCGAGATGCAATGTCGCAATCTGATTGTGACAAATGGCAAGAAGCCATGAATGTTGAGATGCAATCCATGCATGACAATCAAGTATGGGACTTGGTTGCTCCACCTCTAAATTCCAAACTCGTTGGAAGTAAGTGGGTTTTCAAGAAGAAAACTGATATGCATGGAAACTTGGATACTTATAAAGCTAGACTTGTAGCAAAGGGTTTCACTCAAACTCAAGGGGTTGATTATGATGAAACTTTCTCGCCCGTAGCGATGCTAAAGTCTATTAGGATATTGTTTTCCATAGCCGCATATTATGACTATGAGATATGGCAAATGGATGTCAAAACTGCTTTTCTAAATGGGCATCTTAATGAAGATGTTTATATGGTTCAGCCTGAAGGTTTTGTCGATCCACAACATCCTAACAAAGTATGCAAGTTGAAGAAATCAATCTATGGATTGAAACAAGCATCTAGAAGTTGGAATCACCATTTTGATGATGAAGTTAAGAAATTTGGATTCATCAAAAACGCTGATGAAGTTTGTGTGTATAAGAAAGCTAGTGGGAGCATCATAACCTTTATATGTCGATGACATATTACTGTTTGGAAATGACATTCCAACCTTGGAAGGTGTTAAAAACTGGCTTGGAAGCTGTTTTTCCATTAAGGATAATGGTGAAGCCGCCTATATTCTGGGAATAAGGATCTATAGGGATAGATCAAGGCGGTTGATAGGTTTGAATCAAAGTGCATACATAGACAAGATCTTGAAAAGGTTCAAGATGGAAAACTCTAAGAAAGGTTTGGTACCTATTCAAAGAGGAACGATGTTGAGTGCTTCTCAATGTCCAAGCTCAAAGGATGAGCAAGACAAAATGAGTGGTATCCCATATGCATCTGCTATAGGATCCATCATGTATGCCATGATTTGCGCTAGACCGGATGTGTCATGCGCTTTGAGCATGACAAGTCGATACCAACAAAATCTGAGAACTAGCCATTGGATGGATGTTAAGAGCATATTGAAATACCTTAGAAGGACTAAGGATATGTTTCTAATATATGGCTCTGGTGAGGAAGAACTCGTTGTAAAGGGTTACACTGATGCGAGTTTCCAAACTGATCGAGATGATTCTCGATCACAATCGGGATATGTTTTCGTTCTCAATGGTGGTGCTGTCTCATGGAAGAGTGCAAAACAAGATGTGGTAGCCTTATCCACCACTGAATCTGAATACATCTCAGCCTCCCTGGCAGCTCAAGAAGCTGCATGGATTAGAAAGTTCATTGCCGATCTAGGAGTGGTTCGTACCATTCAGGACCCTCTAGAGATCTTTTGTGACAACGAGGGTGCGATTGCTCAAATCAAAGAACCTCGTGCTCATCAAAAGACGAGGCACATTGAGCGGAGATTCAACTACATAAGGGATGAAGTTGAAAAGGAAAGATATGTATTCGCAAAGTTCACACTGATCAAAACATTGCGGACCCACTCACGAAACTCCTTGAAAGGCCGAAGCATGAGAGTCATACTTGCGCCTTAGGACTTGGATATTCTAGTGATTGGATTTGATCAAAATTTGTATTTGGATATTGGAACAATTTTATTTTAACTCAATCATATGGTCATGTTCTTAAGTTATGTTCCATTTTAGTATGTTTAAATCCGTGAATAATTTGTATTATTCTAAACGTCCGTAGTCATTCATAGTTGTGGGAAAAAATGTGAAAGTAAGACTATTATGAACTTGGATTGGTAGATATTCATGTGGTATGAATATAGCAAAGGGTTGCTGCCAAGGTTCATAGATATTTATGGGATAAATATTGGACTGACCCGCCCTCAATTTTACTGCATGGAATCCTTGGGATTTGTGATCATAAGTAAATTGAGTAAAGGCGAACTTCATAGTATCCTCCGACCTGAGATACATATTGGGTCTTGATATTCATCGACTATTATGCTTTGACTTAGTTCTTCGCCGCTCTGAAATATGGTAGTACATAAGGCTAAGCTCAAGTATAGTACAAGGTGATAGTGAGAGACGTATGTAGTCAATATGGGATTTGTCCCTCTTATTCGTTGAGAGTTAAATGTCTAAGGCCTGACAAGTTAAATCAACAGAGAATGATCACTCTGTGTCTCTTGATTTAACATGACATTTGTGGCAAAAAGATAAATGATAGTTTCACCTAAATCATTTTCAAGTATGGGACTTGAAAGGAATGATGTTATTGAATGGCACTTCGTCATGCGTATTAGGGGTAGTAAACCGTAGTTAGGCGGTATTTGCTACTTGCATCAATCTTCTATGTATCTTGTGCAAGTGGGAGATTGTTGGACTCGGTCTGCCCAAGAGACATATTATAATTGATGTGGCTAGTACGTTATGATCCAAGTCGGGTCATACCCAATAACAAGCTAGACAAACACCGATAATATTCGTTTACATATGATGTGATCATAACAAATGAATATTAACACTTGAGTTATTTGGAAAGAGGTTTCTAAATAAAATGTACTTGTGTAATAAACAAATCATAAGGATGATTTATGTTTTATGAGAGAACATTACATAGTGTTATTTAAGTTGGTTGAATAACAATATGTGAATAATAATAACCAAGCATGTATCTTAACATATAATAAGTTTTATAAGTTATAAGTTATAAACTTATAAATATATATATATATATATATAAAACTTTATAAAAAAAAGGAAAAGGAATAATACTCTTTCAAATGTAATATTATTATATGTTTGAGTGGAGACATGCAAGGTGAGTGGAGACATGCAATGGTTATTATTGGTGGAGAGAAAGATGCCTTTGAATAAAACCAAGTCTTTCTCTTTCATTCTTTCATAACACACATAATTTCCAAGTAAACTTTTCTCTCTTCCTCTCTTGGGTATTTTCATCCAACATAAGAAAAGAAGAAGAAAATTTCAAGTGCAAATCCTAGCTAGAAGTGGTGTGTTGTTGAAGCTTGGGGTATGCTAGCTTGAGGAGCTTCCATATTCAAGTTCTTACCTTTTAATCATCATCTCTTTCACCCGGTTTTGTCATATTGAAAGGTAGTAGTAACATGCATGGACTTATAGTGACATGTATGTATTTGATAGTGTGTAATTCGTATTTGGATCCGGGTTTGGGTTTTGCATGTTTAAAATTGGTTTTATACATATCATATTAACAAGATTTAAAACTTTTATATCCGCTGCATTTTTGGTAAAATAGAGATTTTATCACTTTGATAATCTTGTTAAAACCCAACAAAATCATCAATAGTCCAGCGCTGTTAATTAGGGTTTCGGTTAGGGTTTCAAATCAAGACTTTAAATCGTAAAAACGTCATATTCATGTTCTAATCCGTGTTTTTCGTCAAAAATCCATTTGGTTCTGACTTTTAAACATGTTTAACATCAAAAAATGATTTTAGTTGATTTTTAGGGTTTTTGGATGGTTTAAATCATGTTAATTAAGCATGGAAATCATGAGAAATTGATGTTACCTTTAGGGTTTTTGGGCTGCAAGATGAAGAAATCAGCAGGAGTTTGATCTAGTTTTATATTTGTGTAAAAATATCTAAGTGATGTAGCTTGTTTAACAAGCTTTATACAAAGGGGTCCCACCCCCTACTTGCGGCCGGACCAAAGGGTGGCCCATTGGGCCTCACTTTTGGCCCATTGATGCCGGTTTTGGTGCCACATGTAAATCTCATTCCAAAATTTAGTTCGGGTTTGGTTTTTCACAAGAAAACTAGTTCGGGTGCAAAAACAACACGAAACCGAGTGTTTTTCAGCCCATTTTTGTAAAATAAGAAAAACGTACTAACTCGTTGTAAAAATCCAAAATATTTTTAAGGATTGCTTATAACTTCTTATATAAGTTTTCCATAAGTCTTTTTCGGCTTGACGGATTCTACAATGTTGCTTTTGATGTTAACGATTGCGTTTAAACTCATAACGTATTGTGAAACGAAACCTTTTTCGTTTAAATGGTTTTAAACGTATTGGGGCATAATTATCAATATGTTGGCAACTATAATATATACTAGCAGAAACCTGCGCGATGCGGCGGTGACTACAATTTATAACGTGATTATATTTGTTGATAGTTTATTATTCTCTCGTTGCGGCATGCAGGTCTGTTTTTGTGTTTATAATTGACTTTTCCAACGTTTACATATATGAATAGCATATATCAAAACTTGTATAATCCGAAACGCATATTAATCCAAACCGTTTACTATCATATCAAAATCATATCATTAAAAGGCATTTTGAGAATACAAAATCAAAATCTATTTAGTTACATAGTATGTTTTTGCTAGCAAATGATTGACTACAATCCATATTGAAGAATCAAAATTCAAAATCCAATTATATAGGCTGCATCAAATTGGCCTTTAGCCCCCTCCAACAGCAGTGGTATTACCGCTTAAAATAAAAACTGAAATGAATTAGTCATCTCAACTTGCAACTCTTTCAACATCTTCTAAGACCGGGATAGGTTTGGTATAAGGAAACATTACAATGTGAATAATAATGGTTATAACTGACGTAAAGTATTTTTTTTAAATAACTTAACAATCATTAATCTTCTAAGACCAAAAATGATCTTAACAGTCATTACAATGTGAATAATAATGGTTATAACTGACGGAAACATTACATCTTCTAAGACCAAAAATTTTCTTCATTAATCTTAGGTAGCCTATTTTTGAAGTCCTCAAATAGTCAAAAATATGAATATGATTTTTAGCTGGACAATGCTGAAGGCAAATCTGTATAAGCAGCAAAATGCATTGCAAATTTAAAGCAAAAACAGCAAAAATGCATACCATATTGCAGAAAAAACATAGCAAAAAGCATACCAAATTTAAAGCAAAAAGTAGAAAAAACGCAGCATAAGGCTTACTAAAATTGCAGCAAAAAATGCACACCATAATGCAGCAAAGTGCATACTAAAATTACACTCCAAATTGAGCAAAAATACACACCAAAAACGGTCTATTAAAGAGGTTTTAGGTATTAAAAATATATTCAACTCGTTCACAGATTAATTTAGTATATTTGAGTTGACCAGTTTTAGATAAACTGGTGGATTGTGGTCTGCCGATCAACTTGACGGTAACCGAAATTGGTTGATTTAGAAGAATTACTTTTATCCTTGTCAACATGATCACAAACATCCTGTAAATCCTCCATAGAATCGTTATCCTCCCATAATCATGAAAAATATGCAACCAAAACAAACGAGTGACTGTTCTCAAACGCCATATTGATCGCTTGGGTTTTACAACACCTAAGAATGGACACAAAGTAACATCATAAGTTTAATAAAATGTGCAACGGCCTAACAATCATATACAACTGATAAATTTGACAAGTATGTAGGATGGAAGACATTTTCACATCTTTTGATTAAAAAGAAATCATATCCTTTTGAAAATGAGATTTTTCATGATTCAGTTTAAAACGATTCAGTTTAAAACCGTGCAAACCCGTCCACGGCTTGGTTTCACAATTCGATTCGTGGTTTATAATAAACTCTACTTTGATAACAGACGAAAGTTTTGATTATATTTAAACTACTAAGCGCATCACTATTAACATTATGGCATGCCATCCAATTTACCCGGCTTGACCAAAACCAAACCGATGCCCTTTTTAAATGGCCCATGTTTACCTGAGCCAAACTGACACCTTTTTAATATGGCCCATTTTGACCCAAACCAAATTGATTCCTTCTAAAACAGCTGGTCATGACACGAACCAAACGATGCCTTTTTTAAATAGCATGTTTCGACACGAACTAAAGATACCTTTTAAAACGTCAGGTGTTGACACAATTCCTTTTTAAAATAACCTGTTTTGCCACGAACCAACAAACAATACCTTTTTAAAAAGGCCGGTTTTGACACAAACCAAACTGATACCTTTTTAAAACTGCCGGTTTTGTCACGAACCAAACCGATACTTTTTTTAAACAGCCCATTTTGACACGAACCAAACCAATACGTTTTTTAAACAGCCTGTTTTGGCACGAGCCAAACCGGTACCTTTTTTAAACAGCATGTTTAGACAAGAACCAAACCGAAACCATTTTAGAACCCGTTTTGACATCAACAAAAACTGATACCTTTTAAAACGGTCAATTCTGACTCGAACCAAACCTTTTTAAAACAACCCATTTTGACCGAAACCAAACCGATATATTTTTTAATGATGTTGTTATTATATAAAAATAGAGCTCACATTTGTATTAATTACGAATGAAACTATCTCCATCTTCTGGTCCGCTATAAACTTGGCGTGTGTATCAGCAGCAATACCAAGAGTTGTTGCACCACAAGTTAGCAACGAATCAACAATAGAAATATAATATGCAATACAAGTTAGCAAGCATTTAGTTAAGAATATTTTCCTAAATAATATGATTAAATCTTTGCGTTTTCTTCAAAAGAATGATAATCAGAACAAATTAAGTGATTAGATGTATTGTTTTTTCAGTTAAAAATATTTATAGTTTTAACTAAACTTAGTATATAATAGATGGTGGAGAAAATGAGCCAGGCCGCTATTAAGCTACTTGAGTTGACTCGTTCAAACTTGAACCGGGCCGAGCTTAGACAACCCCGAGCCTAAGATTAAGCTTGTTTAATTAACACGCTCTAACTTGAGCCTAAGCATAACTTATCGAGCTCAAGCTACTTCATGAACCTAAACAAGCCTATTGTTTATATAATTTTATTTAAAATATTACATCTATTTTTTAATATTATTTGGTAATATATATTAAGAAATATAGTTATAATGAATATAAATTAACTAATAATATACAAATGAGTCGAGCCCAAGACAAGCTCAAGCTTTAGTTATAAAACCTGAAACAACCAAACTCGAGAATAAATAAGTTCGGGCTCGACTCGTTTACATCCCTATTTGTCGACCCTTTTCAGATTTTCAACACAAACAACAGCTCCTTTTGGAATAGATCTTTGCGAAAGAACATTACAGACCATCAAATTTGCCTCTCTGTTTTTTTTTCCCTAAAACATCATTTGGCGGGTGTACTGGCCCTCAGCGGCCCTTCTGGTGCTTGTACTGAAATGAAATCCGGAAAGTGACGCAAGCGAAAGAAGTAAAGTACCCGGATACGTGGATGATGACCCACCAACCTGCATCTTCTTGGTAGATTTCTTCCGGATCTGCTAAGAAGAAAGGTGAAATCATGTTTTTGATGAAAGAGAGAAAAGAATGCAAGATCATTTAAGTCACAGAGGAGGAGGAGGAGAATAAGAGACTCGTAACCCTAATTCCATAGATCTTCTTCGCCGAGCTGTATCTTTCTCTCTCTCTCACTCTCACTCGCTGTGCCTCTCGATTCAAGCGTACAACTGGATATAAGACATTGGAATTCAAAATTTGAATTAAAACATCTACCGCCCATTTAAGAGTTCAGCATGCAAGTGTTTTGTAAGCACGAATGGGTTGTAACCTATGCAAAGACACATGTAAAACTCTTAAATTTAAGTGTTTCTGTGAAATGACTCTTTTGCCCATCCTATATTCATTTTAATATAGTATAGATATAACTTATATATGACCCCTCGATGTATATACGGGTCTTAATAAGTATCAGTCTGTTACTCGTTTAATCTCTATGAATTAATTGATTAATCCTTTACTCGCTACGTAAGGAATAAGGTATACCTCGTTTTGTTACGAATGTCACATTCTCCCCCTGTTAAGAAATTTTTTCCCTGAAATTTGATTTGTCAACGGTTTGCTTTTTAGGGAAAAGGTGTGGGTATTTCTTTCGGAATTCTTCCATTCGTTCCCTAGTAAATTCGGGTCCTTGTTTTGAGTTCCACCGAACTTTTACTAATGAGATTTTGTTGTGTCGTAAATTCGGGTTAAGTCTGTGAAAGTCGATGGCAGGAAAAGAGGCCGAGATGGGTGCAACTATAAGTCCTTCAAGGGATGTGACCTGCTGAAGCTGACTGGTTTGGGAGACGCAATCGCTACTCTCCAATGGATAACTACTATAGACAAGGTTATCCGAATTAGCGAGTGCCGTCCCGATCAAGCTGTCGGTTATGCCACCCAATCGTTTGGTGATGATGCGATGTATTGGTGGGTATCGATAGAGTAGAGGAAGAGTCCTGAGGAGATCAAGGCAATGAAGTGGGATGATCTGAAGGAACTGGTTATGAAGAAATTTTGTGCTGACGCCGAGGTTGAGAGGGCGGAAATGAAGTTCCTGAACTTGAAAGCTGGAACGATGACACATCGTGAGTACACCACCGAGTTCAAACGAATGTCTAGGTTGGTGCCCGATATGGTCAACACTGAAGCTAAAAGAATCAAGTGCTATGTGAGGGGACTATCATAGAAAGTCCGCACGCTAGGTAGGACGAGTAAGCCTGCTACCTTTGACTCTTCTGTCGAGTTGGCAGAGATGGTTTGTGCAGACCTGGCTGCGGATGATATTGTGGTGGAAGAAGAAAAGAAGGATAAGAAGTGGGTTGCTTCTGTTAAACGACCCGGTACTCAGTTGTGGAACTCAAAAGATAAGAAACAGAAGGTGTGGGAAAATAAGTCGTGCAAGACATGCGGTAAGATGCACGGTGGCGAGTGCAAGTGGCGCACTGCATCTGATGTGTGCCACAAGTGTGGGAAATCCCATGGAGGGGAATGCCGGTTAGGGTCAAATGCATGTTACAAGTGTGGGAAGGTGGGGCATTTTGCTCAGGATTGCCATGCAAAGCCCGCATGTTATAGGTGTGGTCACACTGGCCACCTAGCGAGGGCTTGCACGGGCGGTGAAACTGGAGGAGGTGAAAAGAAGGATGCTGATCAGGCTAGACGAAGAACTAGAGCCTACATGTTAACCCAGGAACAACCCAAGCAGATTCCAGATGTCGTCACAGGTACGTTTCTAGTAAACGGTGTTTCTGCTTCAGTATTATTTGATTCGGGTGCGAACAAGAGTTTTGTAGCCACGCCATTTAGTAAATTAGCTAAAATGAAATGTTGCCGAGTGTCTGAAACTTTTATAGTAGAAACCGCTAGTGACACCTCGGTTAAAATAATGAGAATGGTAAAGGACTGTAAGATAGAGTTAGAGGGACATGAGTTCCCTGCTACTTTGTATGTTATGACCTTAGGAGGGTTCGATGTGGTTTTGGGAATGGATTGGTTATTTGAATATGAAGCTCAGATAATGTGTAAGAGTAGGATAACAAGGTTAAAGTCCTTGGATGGTAGTGTGTTGACGGTTTATGGTGATAAGGAAAGTTCTGGACTTCACGTCATTCCGATGATAAAACCCGAGGGTTTGTTAAGGCGATGGTGCGGTGCCTACCTGGCGTATGTTGTCAACGCTATGGCTGAGACAAAAGAAATGAAAGATGTTCCTTGATTACCCAGAAGTATTCCCCGAGGATCTTCCGGGGTTGCCGTCGGAGCAAGAGATAGAATTCCAGATAGATTTGGTACAAGGAGCCCAACCCGTCGCGAAGGCACCTTACCGTCTAGCACCATCCGAGATGAAAGAACTGATGTCCCAACAGCAAGAACTCCTCGACAAAGGTTTCATTAGACCAAGTGTTTCCTCGTGGGGCGCACCAGTGTTATTCGTGAAGAAGAAGGATGGAAGTATGAGAATGTGCATAGACTATCGCGAGTTGAATAAGCTTACGGTAAAGAATAGATATCCTTTGCCAAGAATTGATGATCTGTTTGATCAACTGCAAGGTTCAAGTTAGTTCTCACGAATAGATCTCAGATCAGGTTATCATCAGCTGAAAGTGAAAAAGGCAGACATCCCTAAGACAGCGTTTCGGACGCGGTATGGACACTACGAGTTTCTCATGATGTCGTTCGGTCTAACGAATGCTCCCGCAGCGTTTATGGACATGATGAATAGGGTGCGTCGGTTGATGTTGGATAAGTCGGCAATCGTCTTTATTGATGATATATTGATTTATTCAAAGAACGAGTCTGATCATGCTGAGCATCTGAGGGAGGTATTGGAGACTCTGAAGGAAGAGAATTTGTATGCTAAGATTTAGAAATGCGCATTTTGGTTAAGAGAAGTGCAATTTCTAGGTCACGTGATTAATCCTGAGGGGATTACCGTGGACCCAAATAAGATTGAAGCGATAACGAATTGGAAGACTCCACAAAATCCGGCTGATATACGGAGCTTCTTAGGGTTAGCTGGCTACTATAGGAGATTCATCGAAGGTTTCTCCAAGATAGCCGCACCGTTGACCAGTATGAATCAGAAGACGATGGTATTCAGTTGGGGTAAGTTCCAAGAGGAAGCTTTTGAGGAAGTAAAGAAGAGACTCACACAAGCTCCAATCCTTGCTTTACCCGATGGTGACGAGGATTTGGTTATTTGTACTGATGCCTCGTATCGTGGGTTAGGTTGCGTGTTGATGCAACGAGGAGAAGTAATAGCATACGCGTCTAGACAGTTGAAGGTCCATGAGAGTACTTATCCGTCGCATGATTTAGAGCTAGCAGCCATAGTGCATGCTCTCAAAATATGGAGGCATTATCTGTATAGTACTAAGTGTACCATTTACACAAATCATAAGAGATTGAAATTCTTCTTTGAACAGAAGGAGTTGAACATGAGACAGAGGAGATGGTTGGAGTTGATAAAGGATTACGACTGCGACATCAAGTACTATCCTGGTAAAGCTAATATGGTCGCTGACGCACTAAGTCGTAAGAATGAAGAAGTCATTGCAACAGTGAAGTCCTACCAGCTGATTATGAATTCAAGTCTTTTGAAGAAATCATCAAAGTGCAGTCGGAAGTGCTGGTTAATGAAGGGCTAGTGAAGAAAGAAAGAATTTACGGCCAGCAAGATGAGCTGATGGAAAACACTCATGGTATTAAGACTAGGTTTGACCGTATGTGAATCCCCCGCCATGGAGATCTTAGAGGTCGAATCTTAGATGAGGCTCATAAGTCAAGGTACTCAATTCATCCTGGAGCTACGAAGATGTATCAAGATTTGAAAAGGGACTACTAGTGGCCAGGAAAGAAAAATGATGTGGTGGATTATGTTAGTAATGCTTATCTTGTTTACAAGTCAAAGCCGAACATCAGAAGCCTTATGGGAAGATGCAACCGCTTGAGATACCGGAACGGAAATGGGAACACATCACCATGGATTTCATAACTAAGCTACCTCGTACTGCTAAGCATCATGATACCATCTGGGTGATTGTGGACCGTTTGACCAAGAATGCTCACTTTCTGCCTATACGAGAGACTATCTCGCCATAAACGTTAGCAAGCTTGTTCATAAAAGAGGTTGTAACTAAGCATGGAGTACCGTTATAGATCGTGTCTGATAGAGATACTCGGTTTACTTCGAGATTTTGGAAGAAGTTCCATGAGTCTCTGGGAACGAGACTGAACATCAGCACTGCGTATCATCCTCAAACAGATGGACAGTCTGAAAGGACGATCCAAACCCTTGAGGATATGCTACGTGCCTGTGTTTTAGACTTTGGAGGAAGTTGGGATGACCATCTGCATCTGGCAGAGTTCTCCTATAACAACAGCTACCATTCAAGTATTGGTATGCCACCATTTGAAATGCTTTACGGTAGAAGATGTAGAACCCCGGTATGTTGGGGAGAAATTGGCTAGAAAGAGATGGGAAGTTTGGAAGTTGTTCAAGAAACATCTTCAAAATTTGATTAGATTAAGGCTAGGATGAAAGCTGCTCAGGACAGGCAGAAGTCGTATGCTGATAAGCGGCGAAAACCGATCGAGTTTAACGTTGGTGACAATGTGATGCTCAAGGTCTCGCCTTGGAAAGGAATCATTCGTTTCAGAAAGAGAGGAAAGTTGAGTCCGAGGCACATTGGACCGTTTAAAATTATGGATCGTGTGGGAGAAGTAGCTTAGAAGCTGAATCTGCCAGAAGAGTTGGAAGGAATCCATTCAACCTTCCATGTTTCTCATATGAGAAAATGTCTGGCCGATGACACGTCTCACGTGCCACTGATGGACATAGACGTTGATGAACAGCTGAACTACATTGAGCAACCGATAGGGACTGTTGATCGCAAGGATAAGCAGCTTCGTCACAATGTTATACCCTTAGTAAAAGTGATATGGAAGCATCACAAAGGATCAGATGCCACTTGGGAAGCTGAGGATGAGATGCGCAAAATTTACCCTTATCTGTTTAGGTAATAGTTAGGTTTCGAGGACGAAACCTCCTTAAGGAAGGAACACTTGTAACATCCTGAATATTATAATGTTAGATTATAATATTAAATAAAGATTTCGTTAAGTTGTCCTGTGCTAAATAATATTTTAGGAAAGAAAGTCGTGTTAAGTTATCGGGTGTTAATATTTAATATTAGTTTAATATTAACAAGATCATGGACTTGGAATAATTAAAAGGATTAAAGAGTAATGGGCTTTAGGTCCATGGGCTTTAAGTGGTATAAATACTCCCTTAAAGCATCCTAAAACCCTAAATCCTCATTTCCATCTTCCATAATCCCTACACAAACTCAAGAACACACACACACACACACCACCTTACACACGGCCGAAAGAGAGAGAGAGAGAGAGGAAAAGAGAAGCGAGATCAAGCTTTGACTATAGATAGATCTTTGATATTCAAGTAGATACGGGATTTAAAGTTCATAATCAAGCTAAAGGAGATCCAAACGAACACAAAAGGTATGTTCTTGACCATTAAATTTTACGTTTTTATAAACGTTTAGCCTTGAAACTTGAACATAGAGTAGATCGGTTATAAGCGAGTGTTAAAGTAGCAAAATTTATGTTTAAAACGAACCTAACGAACTTATAACCATGGACAACTCATTTAAAATAAACCTTAGGTCTAGTATTGACCGTTTTAATCCTAAAGGTCCAAACTTTATGCTTTTCAGGGCCGAGTTTTACCCGAAAATGATCAAGGGAACGCTCACGGGTTTGGTTAATACCATATCGAAGGGTTACACGTTAAAATGAAGATGATTAGAGGGGTTAAGAATGAACCGTAGCTGCTGCTGGGTAACTTCGCCCGTAGTAAGTTCGCTGCAGCATGTTTGCCAAGCAGGTTCTCCAAACAAGTTCGCCGTATAAGTTCGTCTACGGATATGTTCGCTTAATGTTTAACTTCACCGTACAAGTACTCCATAGTAAGTTCGCCTACGTGCAAGTTCGCTTACATGTAAGATCGCTTGTACATGTAATTTCGCTTGTACATATCAGTTAGTTCGCTTACATTAAGGCCTGAATACATGGCGATTCGTATATGTATACATATACGTTCATACACTTGATAGCATGCATTGTATGGATATAATAATTAAACGTTAAAATAAAGTAAAACCATAACTGCTAAATAAAATTAAGCTAATACTAGACCACTAGATTAGATCAGGCGAGTATTGATACATGTACCCTATATACAGTTAGCAAGGCAGAATTAAAGAAGGGAATTACGATAAACGAAGAAAGAAATAGGATTCAGGTGAGTTTCTAGCCCCACTTTCTTTTTATGTTTTCGGGGCTGTGTGCATACTCGATGTGAATTGTTAATACACTTAACTTAAGTGGTAAGTGTATGTCTAAAAACAAACTTTTAAGGTTTAAAACATGTAAACCGGTAAGGTTCGCCTAAACGAGCTGACCAGTGTATAAAAACCCTAAAAATGAACTATTTTCATATAACTGAGTTAAATATAAATCATCCAAAAATAATTTGGATTATTTGAGTAATTTTTATCCGATAAAACAGTTTTCGGAGCACTAAAGACGGAAACGGGTCCCGCGGCCAATCGGGGGGTCTAAACGAGCTCTAATTTCACAACTCTAATTAAATTATCAGTCAACCACTATTTTCGGGTCGTGTGTGACCAAACTCATTTTTTGAAACGTAAAAACCGATAACCGTGCTAGGCACGCAAAACGGGGAAAACAAACTAATAGTAATTTTGACTATTGAACTCTAAACGATATCACAATCTGAGTCCGGAGAAGTGTTTCTGGGTTAACATTGCCCCCGGAATGGGTACAGTACTTGGTTAACAGTGTCCCCAGATGTACCGGTTAACACGGTTAAAGATTATATAAACTATAATTGTAAAATAACGATCGTAGGGATCATATTACAGATTGGACGTGTTAACTAATAATGACTGTTGTTACCCGCTTGCATGTGCTAAGGTGAGTTTCACGAGCCCCTTTTTCTGAATTGTTTTTAAATATTTTCCCAGGGCGGAAGCATGTTACTACTGAAATGTTTAAGTATATACTGAACGCATGGATTTGCGTGTATTTATATATATTTTATTGTACGAGAATCGTACGGAAATGTACTAAGATGGTAATTGTCTGAGTTGCTAACATTCTAAGGCCCCGGAACACGAGTGATTAACTGAAAGCCGGTAGAGTGTGAATAGTACTATTGGCCTGACAAACCCAACTGGTCCGGCATGGATTTGCTGATGTTTCCCAGCCAGTTGCACATGTCTATTTTGTTGTTATATATATTTTGCTATGTAATGTTAGACATAGCGGTTTGGGGCAGGTTCGTGGGCGGAGTATGCCACGGGGTTGTATGTGGATAGTCAGAGGTTTCACTTGTGGGCTCAGCATAATTACATCGATAATATTATATTTTGATATTGATTTATCTTGGTTTACTCAAATTGTGAAACTCACCAACTATTCGTAGTTGACCCGTTTTCTCACATGCTTTTCGAGTACGATTAAGATGAAGTGATTGCTTACGTGCTAAGTGCTTGATGTGTGTAAGATTTGCGTGCGGGATGTTAGGATACATTATAATAAATAGAATTATGTATCGTATTGTATGATGTGTGTATCACCTAGACGGTAATGAAATATGAGATAATGTAATTTGAAGTATATTAATGTATTCAGTTTTCTTTATAAACAATGTGGTTGATATCAGAGGTGTCTGTGGCGCCCCGGTTACGTTTCCGCTGCGGTTACGGGGTGTTACACGGGTACACTTGTGTTCCTTTAATATACTAAGTAATTTTCAAAACCCAACTTTCCGAGTACACTGTCTGCTAGAATTTGGTTTCGAGCACACTTTGTACTATAGGAAAGTTATTCGGGTATACTTGGCACAAGATCATTGTCCGAGCACACTTTACATTTAAAAGAATGCTCGAGCACAATCTTCATACAAGCATACTTGAATGAATGCATTGATTGAATATGTGAGTCAGTATAATGAAATTGTTTAGACTCATACTTGAATGAATACGTTGTTTGAATATGTTAGTGATTGTGATTTTTAGGGTTCATGCTAGATAAGTTTTACTTTGAATTTGAGAAATTTTTGGGAGGATCTTAATTGATTCTTAGTAAGAATGTTTATTTGATAACTATATTTGATTATTTGTCTTGCGATTTATTTCTCAAGAAATCAAGTATTTCGGATAAGCTTTCTTCATTATATCTTAACTTTAAATTAATTTACTTGATCGAACATTGTTGGAAAAGAGAAGTTTTCGGGCAAACTTTATATTCAAAATGAAAATCTTTTCGAGTAAAGTTTGACCGAGTAAAGCTGTTAGTGGAAGAAGATCGAGTAGACTTTGGTTAAATTAAATTTTCGAGTAAGGTCTTATGATTTTAAATGTGATTAAATGTTTTTAATATATCAAGTGGATAATGTTATTGGTTGACAGCTAGTAATTCACAAGAAGACAAAAAGCATTTAAAACCCACTTTCAAAATGTATAAAAGAGGGACTTAAGCAAATTTCTTTTACATTATTTCCCTCTATCTCTCTCCTTCCACTGCAACTCTCTCTTACTAAGAAAAATAACCGACTTATCGAATTCAAGATTAATCCAAACCCTAATTTTTATCAGCCACTAATTTCCGACTCGGTAAGCATAAAATTTTATGTTTTCTGATCACGATTAAATTGGTATTGTGACTTGATTATGTATTCGAGTACTAACACTCTGTTTATGTGTTTAGGTTATTAATTTGTCGAAGAACAGGTTCTTGAAGATTTCTATCTTTCTTCTTCATTTTTATAACTTGAAATTGTCTAAAGTTTTAAACTTTATGTCTAATTTCACTTTGAATATGTTTGTTTATGTGTTACAGATATGGCAGATAACGAGCCAAAGTATGTGTTTGAGCCAAAGCACAACATGTGCGCACTACTTCAAGTGACACCGGAGAATGAACCGATGGCTCTAATGATATCATGGATGGCGCGGTCAAGCATTAGCTTTGCACTCACTGAATGCCCGATTATCTACAGAAATCACTCTTTGGATTTCTAGAGATCAGCAGAGCTTATTGAATACGGTAATGAAAGACGAATCGAGGCGACCGTGGCCAGACAGGAAATACAGATCACTGAACGGTTGATCAGAAGATGTTTAAGACTAAATGACGATGATCACAATCATATCAGCTTTGATACAAAGCATCTGTTGAAAATTTTCAGAGAAACTATGGGGTATCAAGGAA
This sequence comes from Bidens hawaiensis, assembly GCF_021521415.1. Classification (NCBI taxonomy): domain Eukaryota; kingdom Viridiplantae; phylum Streptophyta; class Magnoliopsida; order Asterales; family Asteraceae; genus Bidens; species Bidens hawaiensis. Next base: position 1,399,880 of record NW_027491281.1, read on the forward strand.
ATGTTCATGAGGGACAGTTTCAGAAGGGCTTATTTCCAACGTTGTACAGATTTCTGATTCATCACATAATACATGGATTTGCTCCGAGAAAGGGATCCTGGACTCTGATGAGCCTTGATCTAGCAAATGCCACTGTTGGTACAATTTTTGATCTGCCGTTTAATTTTTCCAAAATGATCTTTGATGGGCTGGTGGGGAATCTAAAGAAACCGGAAAGGAAAAGATTTTTACAGTACCCGAGATTCCTGCAGATTATATTCAATAGCACTCTACAAGATTTACCAACAATTGGAACCACCCACAAACTGCAAGATCCCGATGCCTACAGAAGAATAAAGAATCCTAGTGTTTCAAACAATTTTGATGCAAGTGTTCCACTGGAAATTCTGCCATGGTTGATAAACCATGATTTGGCTGTTATGCCTGTACCTGAGCTGAGCTCAGAGGAGGAAGAAGGGAGTGATAATGAGAGTGCTGGAGGAGACTCTGATGATGATGAAGATGGAAATGATGGGGGAGATGGTCTGGATATGGAGATTATGGCACAAGTACCATACACTACCACAATCACCACCACATACTTCACCACATCAAACACCACCTCAATCTTTCAACCTAGACCAACCAGAAACCTCCACACAACACACACAATCCCCATCCATCACTGAACTACCCACTTATGAACCATTACCTACAACCCCACCCTCAAGCCAACAAGAAAACACACTTCAAAGAAATATTGAACTAATGTTGGAGAATGATGAGCTGAAGAGGAGAGTTGAGGAGGTTAGGGATTGAAATGCTGAGTTGAGTAGAAAGAATGAAGAGCTAACAAATGAAAATGAACTATTATTGAAAAGGTTAGCTGATGCTGAATTGTTAATTCGAACCCTGGTGCAGGAGGTTGAGAAGACCTCAGCTGCCCCAAAACAGGGGGAGAATATGGATCAAGAGACTGATGCTGAAAGTGCTGAAAATATTGATGGTTTGATGAGGATCATGAATGAATATGATGAAAGTGATGAATCTGTAATGAATGTGAATGATGATGTTGAGAATGTGCTGACAGAAGAGTTGACTGAGATTATTGATGAAGAACTGACTGTTGAGAATGTGAATGTGAATGCTGCTACTGAGGAACTAGAACACACTGAGCCAATTGATGATCAAGAAGCTAGTTCCAAGAGGGTAGAGCATGACTCTGAATTGGATCAATTGTTCAAAGAGATTGATGAGTTTGAAAGTGATGAACAAGAGGATGAAGAACAGGTGATGAGAAGAAAAGAAAAGGGTAAAATGATAGCAACAGAGGATGAGCCTGCTGTATATGTTGAGAAAGATGTATCCTTTGTTGATACTGCTGCTGCTGCTGCTCTTGCTGAGAGAGAAAGACTGATTAAAGAGTCAATGGAAAGGGAAGCAATTGCCCATTCCTTGACTGAAGAAGAGTTGGCACAGCAGGACCTATTGATCAATGAAGCCAATGTAGCAAAAGAAATATTTCAAGATGTGGCAGATCAAGAGGTTATTGAAATACTGGTGAATATGAACAAAACTCAAGAGGTTGATGACTCTTTGAGAAAGGTGGTTGTAACACCCCGCAACCGCAGCGGAAACGTGAATGGATGCGACAGACACCTCTGATATCAACCACATTGTTTATAAAGAAAACAGAATGCATTAATATACTTCAAAATTACATTATCTCGTATTTCATTACCGTCTAGGTGATACACACATCATACCATACGATACATAACTCTATTTGTTATAATGTATCCTAACATCCCGCAAGCAAATCTTACACACGTCAAGCACTTAGCACGTAAGCAATCACCTTATCTTAGTTGTACCTGAAAAGCATGTGAGAAAACGGGTCAACTACGAATAGTTGGTGAGTTTCACAATTTGAGTAAACCTTGATAAATTCATATCATAATATAATATTATCTGGGGACACTGTTATCCCAGTATTGTACCCATTCCGAGAGCAATGTTAACCCAGAAACACTTCTAGGAACCCCTGGGGACACTGTTAACCCAGTACTGTACTCACTCCGGGGGCAATGTTAACCCGGAAACACTTCTAGGAACCCCTGGGGACACTGTTAACCCAGTACTGTACTCCCTCCGGGGGCAATGTTAACCCGGAAACACTTCTAGGAACCCCTGGGGACACTGTTAATCCAGTACTGTACTCCCTCCGGGGGCAATGTTAACCCGGAAACACTTCCAAAGACATCTGGGGACACTGTTAACCCAGTCCTGTACCCATTCCGTACGATTCCCGTACAATCAAATATTTATAAATACATTAATTTCCATGCGATCAGCATGTACTTAAACATTTTATTAGCAACATGCTTCCGCCCCGGGAAAATATTTGAAAACAACTCAGAAAAAGGGGCTCGTGAAACTCACCTTAGCACATGCAAGCAGGTAACAACAATCATTATCAATTAACGCGTCCAATCTGTAATATGATCCATAAGATCGTTATTATACACTTATTGTTTATATAATCTTTTAACCGTATCGACGGGTACATCTGGGGACACTGTTAACCCAGCACTGTACCCGTTCTGGGGGCAAGGTTAACCCAGAAACACTTCTCCGGACTCAGATTGTGATGTCGTTTAGAGTTCCATGGTCACAACTACTATTAGTCGTTTTTCTCGTTTTGCGTGCCTAGCACGGTTATCCGTTTTTATGTTTCAAAAATGAGTTTGGTCACACACGACCCGAAAATAGTGGTTGACTGAAAATTTAATTAAAGATGTGAAATTATAGCTCGGTTTAGACCTCCCGATTGGCCTCGGGACCCGTTTCCGTCTTTGGCGTACCGAAAACTGTTAAAATAGGTTAAAATTACTCAAATCATCCGAATTATTTTCGGATGATTTATTACTTGTCTAACTCATTTATATGAAAATAGTTCATTTTTAGGGTTTTTATACACCAGTCAGCTCGCTTAAGCGAACTTCACCGTTTTAACTTTAAAAGTTTGATAATTAGCACAAATAATTATCCGTTTACTCTCGAATCTTGAAATTTTGCACAAATCAGTTTTTAACAGTGGGGAATTTTATAGAAATATTTCCAGAATTAATTCTTATATTTAAAATTTATTTATCTATTTTTAAACACCATTTAAACACTAAATATGTCGTAAATACCAAACGATCTTAGAAAAATCCCAAATTTTTCCTGGATGTCCCCTGCCATTCACATAGTCCCCTGTAATTTTTCCAGAACCAAAATCTTCTTTTACATGCCATTTTTACTAAAACCTAGCTAGAACACCCTAGAACTCGTTTAACCGAAAAGCCTACTTAGACTTCTCCAACTGAACTCAAATTTTGTGTGTGACTTATACATGATATAAAAAGCTTATCTGCAATTTTCCAGAATTTTTCATGATATTTAACTATTTTTCACCATTTTTGGCCAAAACCGAGCATTAAATTCACCAAATATTCATCCTTTATCCAAAAATTTCCAAAAATTCACAGAACTCTTATTTTCATGTGTAGAACATCCCTGTAAAATTTCATGATCTAACTCTAAACGACCAACAATCTGTCCAAAAACACATACACCGACATAAACCGAATATACCTTTCGTTTTCCGCCACTACAAGCTACAAACTCGTCTTTCCGCCTTATCTACCACTAAACACAGAGCCTACAAACAACATACCACAATACCAAGCAAGTTACACTCACGATCAAGCCATTTCTTTCATGGTTTCGGTTATGATCCCAAAAACAAGGATTTAACCGTAAAAATTTGTTTTTGATTCGTTTAACTCATTTCTTGGACCAAGATCCCTTGTATAACCCGTATACATCACTTGATCATGTAAGAATCGGTTTTCATCATTGAAACCTCATTTTCTTGCAAGAAAACTCAAGAAACGAACATAAACACGTACATAATACGATCTTTACCTTGGTTTCTCCTTGCTAGGGTCTCGGGTTTTGGCTCAAGAACTTGAGAGAAATGAAGATTGTTGAGTTAAGTTTGTGAAAAAAAGAAAATGAAATGAAATGGGGTGAGATGGTCCGATCGGACCCCTTTGGAGGGTGGGGTGGGACCCACATCTTCATTTTAAGCCACATATTCAGATTCTCGTAATCTGGATAATGTTTTGGATAATCTGGTTCAGTTTGTTTTTCGGTTAAACGTTTAATTCGGCTTAAAACGAGGCTAAAACGATCGTTTTTCGGCTTAAAAATGAAATTTATATAAAACCGATTTAAAACTTAAACCATGACATTTATTAACTTAAAACGTCATATTATTAATTATTACGCATCTTTTTCGGCTTGATCGATCGTCTCTTGCTCGGTTTGGTATTAAAGGTTTCGTTTAACGTACCGACGTACTATTAAATCGAAATCCTTTTTCTGTGCTTTAATCCACTTATCCCGAAGCTTTAATACTTCGTAACATCACTAAATATCATATATCTCGTCTATAATTGAACCCTCGATTCATTCGGGTTTCAATAACTATCGATCGTTTGATCGCATATTCAATACGGTGAATTATATATTCACGTACAATCAATACAATGAACCATGTATTCTCGTATAATTACCATGGTAATTCATGTTTCCGACATTAAATATGATGTAACTATTGTCTACCGGTTAGGGTATACCGGGTTTCGTCGGAATCGTTACAGTGGTTAACAAGTTTCAAGAGCAACAAGAGCAGACCGCTGAACCATCAACCAATCTTCACACTGACATGATTATACCTGAAGAGATTGGGGAGTCAATTGCATCTGAAGCTGCTAAGAAATGGGTTGATCAAGTAAAAGAAGACCTGAAAAAGAACCCTGCTAGTAAATGGGGAGAAAGAAGATATGAAAAGACCTATCAAAGAAGAAAGAAATCTGCTGAACAGACTGTTGATGAGCCAATCAGTGCAATCCCCTTGAAAACACTGAAACCAGGAGAAAAAATACCAGGGGTCCCTGATATTGATGTCCATGAGGCTGAGGTTCATGATGTTGATGTTGCTGAACCAGAGCATCCTGCCTCTGATGAACCAAAGATAGATGCCATGAATGATCTATCAGATGATGGGGAGGATGACTCTGAGGAGTCTGATGGAAAGGGTGATGATCACCCTAATCAAGGAGGTGAGAAAGTTGACACAAGCTCTAATGCTGAGACCCCTCAAGCTGAAATGACTTATATTCAAAGGGGCATAATTGAAATAAATGCAGAGAAAGTCCTAAAGAAGGTTGAGAAAAGAAAGAAAAACACTGAGCACTATAAAACCTTTTTGAAGGTTAGAGGGTATCCTGAAGCTGCTTTAGAAAGATACACTGTTGATCAAATTGAAGATCTGTACAAAAGTGAGAAAGAGATAGTGTCAGAAAAATTTGTTAAAAAAGATGACAGGGTTGAGCTGGAAGAATTAAAGAAGAAATATGATGGAATGTGTGGTTATCTGATTGAGAAAGGGATAAAGCCTGAAGTTGTGAGAAACTTAAGCAAAGAGACAGTTTTTGAACAATACTCCAAAATGAAAAAGAAATAGATGAAAAGGGTCCAAACTGAGAGCTCAATTATGAAAGAAACTGATGATGAGCCACCTGTGAAAAGAAGAAGAATCAGGACTGTGAGGGAGAAAGAGAAGGAACTAGAGAAAATTGCTGAAACTCCTATCCCTCAGCCAGAACAGCCTAAGCCTGAGTCTGATGAAGAGAAGTTCTTGCCATGGGAGAATGAGGAAATGATAAACATCCTCAGAAACATAATGATACATCAAAGAGGCATGACTGAAGCTGATTTCAATGCCCTGGAAAAGGTTGATCTGAAAGAGTTATTTTATATCCAGAAGGCAGAATGGGAAAAGGCCTTAAAGGAGGGTGAAAACCCTAGGTATTATGCAGATGGCAGGTTTGTACCAGCCAGATCAGCAAACACAGTGGGAATGGCAAAGATGTTGAATGAGCTTCACAAGCATGGGGTGAATGTGAGAGAGCTTGAAAATTTACCAACTGAAATGGTGGAGGCCACATACAGAAAATTCTTTAATTTGGGTCCTGAAAAGCCAAGAAAGTCAATTCCTATTAGACCTCCATTTCATCAGAGATTCCCTAGAGGAAGAGGTCATGGTGGAAGAGGTGAGTCAAGTAGCTCTGCACAACAAAGATCATATGGACCACAGTCTGATGTGGATCTACCAAGGGAGCTTTACTATGACTCAGTTACTGATTCTTTGAAAGTCATAATGGAAAGTAGGCAGTTAAGGGAGATTGTTGTAAGAAGTGATTTCAGAGAATACAAAGAAGAACAACTAAGAAGAATGGAGTCACTTCACTTATATGATTTCAGGGACAGAGACAGATCAGCAGGAAGACAAATGAATGATTTATCTAAGTATCTGCAAGAACAGGCGGCTGATGGCTTCAAATTTTTAAAAGAAAAGAGAAGTTGGAGACTGATCCAACTTCACAAGTCAAGGAGGTCAGAAAAACTGAAGAAAATGGACAGGGCTGAGCTGAACTTCCAGATGAGAGTCCGAGATCAAAATCCTCTGTCCAACATGGAGACTTGTATAAGCTTGGGAAGAAGGATGAGAAGGCCGAATTACACAGTACAGAAAAATGGTGTCATTACAGATGTTGAATACAGAGAAGACATTGGCCACTATGTGCTGAGGAATTCAGATGGGAAGGCCTTGGAAACAATCAAGAAGGATGCAGATCTGACATGCCTACATAATGATGATCTTGCTGATATAAGAGACTTGGTGATACAAGAAGGACACATTCACTACCAAGTGCTCAATATATTCAGAGAAAGGGCAGCATCTGTGATCCAGCTGAGAAGACAAGCAGCCTACAATGAAAGGAAAAGACAAATGAGATAGAATAGGCTTTGCTTTGTAATGTCTTCGGACAAATCTTTGATTATGTAATTTTTACTTATGTAATTCAATTATGAAATTTGATGTGTATTTTGCTAAGTGTAAGTAACCATAGAATGTTTTGGGTCAGCTGAGGTGTTCAATCTAGGGGGAGATTGTTGGGTCAAAAGTTTGACCCAAATGAGAAGATTTGACCTAATTGAAGAATATTGAAGATTGGAATCTTCTCAACCTCCTCAGAAACTGCTAAGTATTGAATCCGGGTACACCTTGGACCTTCGAGTAAGCTTTTACTTAGCCGAGTACGAGATTTTGCCTTCCGGGCACGGTTTACTTCAAATAATCTTCTTAAGTGGATATCCGAGCAAGGTATACTTTTTGGTGATTTCCGAGTAAGGTTCATCTATTTGGCATATCCGAGTAAGGTTCACTTTGTCAAGCAGGGTTGTTCTTCAAGACCAAGTATTTTACTCTTCCGAGTAAGGTATGGTCAACCAAGTCCAAGAAGCCAAGTAATTGGAAGACCGGGCAAGGTATTATTTAATAATTATGGTCCAAGTATACTTGATGAGTTGATGGAATATCTCTAAGTTATCTCGAGTAAGGTTCTGCTCGAGTAAGGTATGTACTCCCGAGTACGCCTTATCAATAAGTTATTCAACTAACAAAAGCCGAACAGGATCATAGAAGAACAAGGTTGCTCGTGAGGATTTGTCGAGTCCAAGAAGATTGAAGTCTACTCGGTGAATATTTTACTTGGTAAAATATTCTCTAAGTAAAGTCTACCCGGAAACTGATTCCGAGTACACTTCTATGTTTACCAAGTCTGAAGGAAGGCCGAGTACACTGCGTACTCGGAGACTGAAGTTTAATGAAAATCTTACCCGGAAGACTTGTTTTACACTTAGTATATTTTTGAATATGTAAATTGAGTATGTACTATCGGATAGGGTTTCTAGAAGGAATGACAGCCTGTCTTAGGTTGGCAGGCCTATAAATAGAATAATTAGGGCACGCCGCCAATAAGAGACACACGAGACACGGAAGAGACGGAAATATACGAGTGGATAAGACCGACACATTAATCAAGAGAATATTTTGTGTGTGACGGCTGTCCTAGGATTCCTCCTAAACCCTAATCGATTATCCTTTTGTATAATTAACGTTATATAAATGGAAATCTTTTGAGTGAATCCTTCGTGTGTCTTCGTATATTGAATATTCATTGCAACCATATGTTTGTTATTGATTCCGCCTTTAACAAAGGTCATCTTTCTAAATATAGTAACCCGTCATTAACTCTCTTGTCAACACGATTAATTTTGTGTGAGTTATGACATGATTGATTAAGATCTGATTCGAAACGACCATCATATATTTTTGGGACCTGACACCGTCATTCAGTCAGCCGGTGGGGCGTTTGGTGCTCAGACGTTTGCTGACTTATAGAAGTCCAAGGAGTCTTCACCGGTTAACACCTTTGTTCTTGACGGTGAAGAGGATGTTCAACAGCCTCTTTTTGATGTTGGGGTAGTTGTTAGTGGTAGATTTTTTAATTTTGGGGGTAGTAGTGGCGGTGGTTCTGTTGGCGGCGTGTCGGTTAGTGTAGATATGGATCCCCGCGATTCTGTTGAGGCGAATCAGGTTTATCAGCCTAGGTGGAAGATCACTCGCGGAGCCAATTTTGAAGACCCTGCTACTTGTATAGAATTTTTGGAGCATGTTTTTACTCCTGATGAGCATATTGCCCGTAAGTTCCAACCTCGAGACAGTATGGCGTCTGACGACATTTATTACCACGTGCGAGGTCTCTCCAGCATAGGGGAGTTGGTGCGTGACAACCAGACTTTTCATGCAGAGAAGATTGAGGCCTATGCTGCTATGAGAGAGATGGATCTTACGGTGAAGAATACTGAAGAGCAAACTTGAAGAGCAAAACGTCAATCTGCGCCAGCAGATTGATGAATTGGAGGAGGAAGCGGTGTTGGGGAAGGCGGACACGGGTAAGCTGGCCGATACGCTTGCCACTCAGGAGAATACTATCGAGTCTTTAATTGCTCAGTGTGCTGCCGCTGACCGCGATTGGTTGCTAAAACAAGCAATTTGCAAGGTACTTTATACTAGTTACCCATTTTTGCCATTTGCTTTATACTAACTTGTTTTTCTTATTATTCTTCAGGTTGCCCAACGCATCATTACTGACGATGACATGACTAAATGCGTTGGACGCCTTGTCACTACTGCGCAGCAGCTGGGGCATAAGGCTGGTTATCAGGAGGCTGTGACGCATTTGCATGACAACTTTCCTTCTGAAGCCTATGTGCTTCATGGTATGATGTGGAGGCGGAGTATAAGGCAGTGGAGGTTGAGTATGATGCTCTTTCGTTTCCCATCCTATCCACCATTTCCCAGTACGCCAAGGAGGAGAATGGCGTGAAGTTGTTGAGAGAACTGTTGGAGCCGGGGGAGCCGGTCCTTCTGCCGTAACTTAGGATCATGCAGAGGAGGCATTAGAAGACATTGATTATGAGGCATCTCCTCGCATTAATTCGTTTTGTATAGTTGTAGGGATGTAATTTGTTTGGCTAATGTTGGTATCTGCTTTGTAAATATTTTGATTAATGGAATAAATTTGTGTTTGAAATGTTGCGTTGTCTACTTGTTGAAATGTAGGGTAACGTTTTCATTCTTTGCTAATGGCCCTTGGACCGTTTTTACAAAGTGAAATCGATTTACATGTAACACCTTCGCAGCTGCGCCGCTTTCCATGTTCTTGGAACCGGCCAGCCATTGAGTTGCATCAGCGCCGTGAAACCCTCTTATCTATCTCAGATCTAAGGTTCAATAACAATTACGAATCTATTTCATAGTTGCTCCTATATGTTATAGGTTGTGTATATTAGTTAGTATTAGTTGTAAATATATGTTTAAGTATAATATAGATTGAATAATTAAGAATAAGCTTGAGAGAACAATTGGGCAGAGTTTCATTAATCTTAACTCAAAACTTTAATAAAATAGTGGAAGAACCCACTATATATAGAAGATGGGTCTTGTTCGTTACACATTCCGTAACGAACTAGCCACCCACTTTGTTACATTACATTTAACAAATAAACTTAACGAAACACCCACTAATTCGTTAAAAATCCTTAACGAATCAGGAGGAACTTAACTTAAGGTGTAGTTCGTTAAACATCCTTAACGAACTAGACATGTCCCTTAACGAACTAGCTTAAATATAATTAACTTTTACATTAATTTAAACGATAAATACAAAACGATAAATACAAAGACTCGAGACGCAAAACCGTGTACCAACAGACACCCCCTCGTCTTGAGCTCTTTGTCTTCAATTTACTTGAAGCGTCTTGTCTGCCAATCTCTGCAGCTGTGAATACCATGTTCATGAAATACACGAACAACGCGTTGAAACTGCATTGCTCGGTCATAGTCTTCACGACGCTCAATCAATATCTTATTCTTGAATAGCATGTCATTGTCGGTCTTCGTTAAATTCACAAGCCACATCGGATCAATGATCTTTATCAGCTCGGTCTTTAAGCCTCTACCCAACACAATAACGGACTCGCCAGTTCGATTGTCGTAGTACCAGCTGTTGAAAGATAAATACATGTGTTGGTTCAGCGTCTTCACCGATACACGCTTCATTGTTCTTGGCGGCTTTACCTTAAGAATCAACTTCCTCCAACCTGTCCTTGGATCGATTTCATCGATACGCTTACGCTTTGGAACTTGTGGTCTAAGGAACTTAAACCCATGATTGACCTCAAACAGCAGATGTTTGTGAAACCAATCTGCATGTTGAACTCCCGACGGTTTATAAAAGGACGGTACACCAAAGTCCGCACGTCCCATCTTGGTAACGAAAGAACGTCAGTACTCTTCTCATAATATTGAACGCCCTTCTCCCATTTTATAATACATACATTTAAATTAGAATAAAACAACCATGAAATAATATCACCTTGAACTTTAGAAACAACCTTGAAGGAGGTCATCTGATTTGCTTGAGCTCGAGCGACAGCTTCAACTTTCTGCTCTTGATCCACATACCGGAATGCCTCAATAATCTTACGAGTTTTCTTGTACTGATAAGCAAACCATTCTTGAATGTCAGCAACGGACGGATCGGGCTTTGAATCAAATCTTGTATCAACAACATTCTTGCCATTGGAAATCTTCTCTAGATTGTCTCCTGCTGCTTTGACCATTTCCTCAGTAAATATAGGAGCACCCTGATCAACATTAGTGTGTTAAAATAAATCAGGGTATTCCTCAACAGTCATGTCCTCGATCTCCACTTCCTCATCCTCATAAATAAACGCCGTACTCATCTCAATAGTCGGATCATTTAAATATAGGAGCACCCTGATCAACATTAGTGTGTTAAAATAAATCAGGGTATTCCTCAGCAGTCATGTCCTCGATCTCCACTTCCCCATCCTCATAAATAAACGCCTTACTCATCTCAACAGTCGGATCATTTAAGATCTCTTCATCATTTTCAACCTCCACATCGTCCTCAGCCTCTAACACAGTTAATTCATCATCGTTTAGACCAAGCGGTATGGAAATCTGCTCTCGTGTTAGTGACATCTCAACAAACTGTCCTTCCTCAATCTCATTCGCATTAACAATGCTTCTAACCATCCCCACACTATCAACAAAAATGACAGTATCAGCCTTGATCATCTCAATGGGTGTAGCAACTGTAGTATCATGATAAGCGATGATTTGTTTTCCCAAATCACCAGTTGCACTAGTACCAGCACCAGAAGCCGAGCAGTGAGTTTGTTTAGGCTCACTTTCTCCAGTACCCGAAGCATCTGGATCTTCTTCATCGTTTTTGAGCTTCTTTAGTTCATCATCCTTGCATGTTAGCTGCAAGATAAGATCTTCTTGCTGTTTTATTTTCACCCCCTGAGACTCAACAATCAAACGAAGGGCCCTTGTCTCCTTCTGGCAGAAAGATACATAACTTACCAGCTTCTTTTAGTTTTCCATCATGCGTTCTTGAGTCATTCTCTCAACAGACATTTCATTTTCATACAAATGTAGTAGACTCAAGACCATGTTCATTTGTTGATCATGAGACATAGCAAGAAACGAAGAAGGGATTGGTTGAACAGGTCCTTGAGGTCGGTTAAGCCTCAAATATGGAAAATCCATTGGTGGTGGAGGCATCATCATCGGTGTAGGAGAAACCACCAAAGTAGCAGTTGTAGGCCTTGGTATTGTAGATAAAACCGATTGAGGAATCATACCAAGTCTCGGATCCGACGTAAGCATGGTCGTCAAAGTTAATTCCGGGGTGCTAGTAGTAAGCGGCACAACCGGTCTTTGAGGAGCGGACGAACTTGGAGGTTGAACTCCAAATGAGATGCCAGCACCAGCCGACACTCGTCGCTTAGACGACCCTTCACCCACCAATTATCACCAAGAACACTAAAAAGTCAAATTAACAATCGGAGATCAATGCACCTATAATCAGCAACATGAAACCTAATCAATGATCACAATGGATCTTGGAATCATATCGCGATCATAATGGTATCGATTTGTTGTTCCAAAACATGGTAAAAAGTGGTTAACTTAAAGTTCATCAACACTCTAAAAACCCGATAGCTTAAACAACAAATTAAGCCATCAAACCATCTTCAAATTTGACGAAAAACATCACGTTATGATCGTCTATACCCGCGGAATAAAAATACATAATCAAAAAACTAAAAAACGATGATAAAAAATTCTGGAAATTTTGGCCAGAGTAACAGTAGGTATAAGGAAGATGAAAGGTGAATAGTGAGACGAACCGCCTTCACAACTTCCTATATAGTCTGACACAACACGTTTTTCAATTAAATGAATCGCCTGATTCGTTTGAATTTTGAAATAACGAATAAGGTGTTTCGTTATCTTAGATTAAAACGTGGCTTAACGAATTACAAGTAGTTTGTGAAAATCTTAACGAATTAGAAGCCATTCGTTACAGAGTGGCGGAAGCGAATTAAAGTTAACGAATTGGAGTTCAATTCGTTATAAATGACTTTAATTTGTTAAAATTTAACGAATCATATGTAACGAAATACTTTATGTAATTTTAAATTAAATATTTAAATTAATTAAATAAATTAAATTAAATATTAATTAAATAATAAAACCAAATAACTTAAAAGAATAACCGAGAACCCATATCCCGATGATCGAATACGTTAACGTTTTTTACGTTTCGAAACACTTAACTTAAAGAGAATTAAATAATATGTAAAATGAAAAAGGAAAATATTTTTGGTATTTTGAACTTTTTACATAAAATCTTTACAGAAGAAACATCCGAAAAGAAAACATAGAATAGAAAATTTTTGTGTTTTTGTATGGATTTTCAAAAGTAGTACATATTTTTGGATTTTTGGTGAGTTTGAGCAGAGAATCATATTGACCAGATTGCCCTTCCATCACAGTTTTATATTTCAGCGATATTGTGACTGTCGTTAAGTCGGTCATTGATATTGTTGTCTACTTAAATCTTATAACAAGCTTTGAAGTGTTTTTGTGATATGATTAATGGTTCAATTAAAGCACAGAGTATTATAAACTATCAGCCTCTAATATCGGTTCAAGCTTAATTTGATTTTTGCAATATCACCCCAACTTGACTTAAACCGTTATATTGTTGATCAAAACTTGATTTTTTATAGAAATTTATGAGCAATGCATTGAGTTTCTTTTACTGAGTATGCATGAGTCCATCTGTCGGCTTAAATACACTGTATCCCATGGGGTCCGTTTCTTAATGGTACTGAGACACGCATAAGGGAGGAACGAATGTATGACTAACAACGAATTTTGATCAAGTCAGTAATTTAGATTATATGAGGTACAACCGTGATCAAGTTTAATGACTTTGGGTTTGCTCTAAAAGCGAGTGAAATATCCACGCATATTAATACCCAGATGATTAAGCCTCATAAAGACTCACAGTGTCCAGAACTTCAACGCTTGTTATTTGCTTTATTTTATTTTTAGGCGATCAAACAAGTATAAGGCTTGAGTATGACAGGTTATTACATTTCTGCCATCCTCACCGAGATTTTTGCTAGAGACTAACACCTCTTTCAATTTGGCATTTCTTTATGTTTATATCACATACTTTACTGTAACGGTTTGTTTAAAACCTACCAATGCACCAATGCAATTAAGCACTCAGTCTTTTAAGCTTATTTCTTGCTGGATATGGGGTCAAAACGGTCAATGTACTATCATTTTCTCTCTTTGCTTCAAAAACTCAATATTTTGAGGAGCATAAAACAAAATGAATATAATCACCCCAGTTACATTAAGTCTATAAATAAATGGCTTACCTATCAATCCACAAGTGAATAATAGGACCAAAACTTGCAAGCATGCTTCACAAATTTAATTAACCGACATAAATTTCAGCGAGAAAATAAACTAAAACGCATAATGAACGCCCCAACTACTTTCCATTATCAGGTAAATGGTTATCCTGAATATTTACAAGTAAATAATAGGACCAAACATATACAAGTACATGTCCTTCAAATATGAGTAATTGGCATACTTCTCAGCGAATGTATGCAAAATTCTTTTTGGTTTTTCTCTATACATTCTTAAAAACACAATCTTTTTGTTTTTTTTGATTTTCTTATAAACAATAACTGCACAATCTTTTTGAATTTTAGGATTTTTCTATACAAACTGAAAAACACAATATATTTGAATTTTCAGATTTTAAATTGTTTTTGGTTTTTCAAAATATTTAAAGGAAAAACATTAAGAACAAGAAAACACAATATTTTTGGAATTTTAAAACTTTCAAATGTTTTTGGATTTTAAAATTTTTCAATGTTTTTGGGTTTTATCTATACAAACAAAAAGCACAAAATTTTTGTATTTTCTATTTTTCACCCCCTAAAACCCAAAACCAAAATAAATTTTAAAAGAAAATTTAAACAAAAAAGAAAGATAGTTATCCTTGTTTCAGGATATCAACAAGGGTCTTCAATCCATTTAAACCAAGCAAAAATTGAAATCGAGTTTTGTCAAAGGCTTTGGTAAATAGATCGGCTTTCTGAAAATCAGTATGTACTTTCTCAAGGTCGATTAATTTCTTTTCAAAACAATCCTGTATGAAATGATATCAAATTTCGATATGTTTCGTTTTAGAATGTTGCACGGGATTTTTGGTGATACTTATGGCAGCAGAGTTATCAATCAAAATAGAAGTAGTAAGAAACTTCAAACCGTAGTCGCGCAGATGTTGTTGAATCCACAAAACCTGTGAACAGCAACTCGAGGCTGCAACATATTCTAAAGTTAATCTTGAATTGACACCCTGCCATAGTTGATTTGAAGTTAATCTTGCAACCTCCGTAGTCCGAGTCTGAAAAGGCGGTAAGTTCAAAGTTATCGTCCTTGGGGTACCATAACCTGATGTCTGGATTTCCCCTCAGATACTGAAGAATTCGCTTGACCATAGCTAGGTGAGTCACTCGTGGACTTGCTTGAAACCTAGCACAAAGACAAACAACAAACATAATGTCGGGGTGAGAAGCCGTTAGATATATTAAAGATCCGATCATAGCACGAAAGAGGGTAGGATCAGCGGTCTCCTCCAATTCATCCGGTGATAAATTGTGACCCACGGGGAGAGGAGTTGAAGGGATTTTTCCGGCCGATATCTTGAATCGGCTCAAGACATTGTTCACAAACTTGGTCTAGTGAATAAAGATTCCTTTCACATACTGGTGAACTTGCAACCCTAGAAAGAAATTCATCTCTCCCATCGAGCTCATCTCATACTTTGTTTGCATTGACTTCTCGAACTCCTTACATAACGTGTCGTTTGTTGACCCAAAGATAATGTCTTCGACATATATCTAAACGAGGAGAAGATCATCACCAATAGTCTTATAAAATAAAGTGCAGTCGACAGTCCCTCGCTTGAAGCCGTTATCAGTCAGATGGTCGGCGAGCGTGCCATACCAAGCTCTCGGGGCTTGATGTAGACCATACAGGGCCTTGTTTAATCGGTAAACTCGGTCCGGACAATCAGGATCTTCAAAGCCAGGAGGCTGTAAAACAAACACTTCCTTGTGTAAATTACCATTGAAAAAAGCACTTTTAACAATCATTTGATAGACCTTGATATTCTTATAAGCTGCATACGCCAGAAAGATTCGAATAGACTCCAATCTTGCAACCGGAGCATATACTTCAGTGTAGTCAATACCCTCTTGCTGATGGAAACCTTGGACCACTAGTCGTGCCTTGTTTCTCACGATCGCACCACGATCATCTTTCTTACATTTATATACCCACTTAGTCGGAATAGCCTTCTTGACTCGAGCAGGTTTATCAATAAGCTCCCAAACACCCAAACGTGCAAATTGCTGTAATTCTTCTTGCATGGCTTCTACCCAAGAAGGATCTTCAAGTGCCTTACGAGTCGTCACTGGCTCAACTTGGGATAGAAAGCAAGTGAATTTGGCAAGATTTACGATTCCAGATGAAAGTAAATCCGCATAAGCACACAATACATTATTCTCATTCGACGAAGCAACTTGATGACGTGTTTGAACGCCCACATCAAGTTCTCCAATGATGTTTTCCTGTGGATGATAATTATGAATCCGAAGAGTGGGATTCTCAGGAATATCAACATTTTCGAATAAGTTAGTGTAATGTTCTCCAAGCTCAGGAGTTGTATTATCACTTTCAACTGTATCAGAAACATCAGGAGTTTCATCAGAAGAAGTAGAAGCATTATCAGAAGAAGCTTGAGGATCATCACATGGATCTTCAATTGGAGAAACAGTTGGAGCTACAGCATCATTAGAACTTGAAATTCTTGGAATGACCAATTGATCTTCAAAGTATGCTCGAACCAGGTCTTCATCTGGTTGCTCAGTTGATGGAGTAAATGAATTAAATAAGCCATCATAATCAAACATCCAGTCGGGATCTTTCCCTTGAGGAGGTGTGGTGTACTTTTGACAGACCACATGATACCAATCCTCAACACAACCAGAAGTGAAATTAAATACCATTTTCGTTGGAGAAGCATACCCCAAAAAATATCCCTCGATAACTTTTTCTTCAAACTTACCCACATCCTTCTTCAACATTGTACAAGGACATCCAAACGGTTCCAAGTACTTTAAGTTAGGCTTTCGGTTGTTCAAAAGCTCATAACTTGTCTTCTTGAGTCTTTTAACAGTTAGAACCCGATTAAGTGTATAACAAGCTGTATTCACCGCCTCATTCCAGAATTGGACAAGAAGCTTAGAATCAGCAAGCATAGTTCTTGCAGCTTCAATCAAAGTTCTATTCTTTCTTTCAGCAAAACCGTTCTGTTGTGGTACATAAGGTGCACTATATTCTCGGTGAATTCCTTTTTGAATGCAAAAGAAATCCAATACAGTGTTCTTAAATTCAGTACCATTATCACTTCAAATTCTCCTCACCTTTTGCTTGTTTAGTGATTCGATCTTAGTGATTAGGTTTTGTACCATAACAGGTGTTTGATCTTTTGAACTCATAATAAAACCCATGAGTATCTTGAATAATCATCTGTAACAACAAGACAATACCAATCTCTCGAGATACTAGCATGATTCCTAGGACCAAAAATATCCATATGAAGTCGTTCAAGAGGAGTACCAATGGAATTCAATAACTTAGAAGGATGTGACTTTTTCTTCTGTTTGCCTTTCTTGAAAGCAACACAGTGATCAGATAATTTAAAGTTCTTCAAAGAAACACATTCAACTAAGTCATTCGCCATTAAATAATTCATCTTCCTCACATGAATATGACCCATCCTACGATGCCATAGAATAGAGTCTTTTTCAGTTTCTTTCGAGACAAAACACTTTTCTACGGAAGTTGACGCCTTAGAAGACATATTCAAGACATAAATATCATTTGATCGAGGTGATAGCATGACTACCATGTCCTCGGGAATCACGTATTCCGGTTTCAAAATCAGACACTCTTTATCAGTAAATATAGTTGTGTACTTCTTGTCACAGATTTGCGACACACTCAATAAATTATGGTCCACCTTGTCACAGTAATTGACCTTTTCAAACGTAATATGACGATTTGAAACTTCACCTTCTTGTGTTGTCATGCCCCCAGAGTTCCCAGCAAAAGCCACATAACCCCCTTGAATATTTCTCACATTTGTTAAGCAGTCGAGATTCCCAGTGTTATGACGAGAACATCCATTATCCAGTTTTCACCAAACATGGTCTTAGATGTACCCTACACAGAAAATCAAAGTGATTAGTTAAAAAAGGCAGCCCATGCCTCAGTCTTGGGCACCTTTTGAGTTTCTCTTGGAAAATTAACTTGAACAGAATTCAACTGTTGTTCAGCAACTTGTGAAAAAGTTACAGGCTTCTTAGACTTTCGTCTTAAATAAGCAGCTTGAACGACATTTGAGCTCACATTGTTGCATATTGGCTCGGTTGGAACAAACTTTGATTTTACGTGACCATATGTTTCGTTCACATGAATTACCTTACGTGGATTCACGTTTGAAAACATGATGTGAGTATCAACATCACACGACACAGGTCATTTCAGAATCTCCTTTATCATAGGAACCGGTTTCGATTGGTCCTTGACAAACGGATGAAGATTATTAGATTTCTTCTGGCCACAGTTTCTCACCACATGACCTTGTTGTCCACACAAAAAGCAACTTCGCATGTCTACACGATCATGTCGAGATTTGGCAAAAACAGATGCCATAGAAGGTTGATGACTCACATTCTTAGTAAAATTCTTGGCCAAATCATCAGACGAGATAGACTTCTTTTTCATATAAAAGTCAAGGTTAGAACAGTTGGAAAAACTTTTCAACGTGTCAGTTCCAGTTAATTTCACAAAATGAACCTTTTTAGCATGTTTTAACAATTGCTTAGCTTTAGTGAATGGGTCTGATGAGTTTAATGTTTTGGCACAAACATATTGACGTTCAAGATCTTGTATCTTGGAGGTTTCATTATGAAAAACGCTTTCAATTAGCTCAGGTTTGATAATGCTAATCGGAATGTCTTTCTCAGTGAACATCGTGTCAATTTCTTTCAACTTAAACACACGACCAGTTGTCGGCTTGGAATCAGTAGGATTGATAAAGCGCATCAAATCCTCATCAGAAATTTTAGGCTTTTCTGGTTTCTTAGCCTTAACTTGTTTAACCTTAACTTGGTCTTCTTTTCTCACATGAGTTGTGTGTGAACCATACATGGCCTCCTCAAATTCATGAGGTTCACAAAGAATGTGATTAGAACTTGGAATGTTCTCGTTTTTGTGTATAATCTCAGGTTCAAAGACATCCTCAATAATCACTTTATCAACATTCTCAACAAAAACTTTGTTGCTTTCAACATGAGGTTTTTGAGTTGTAGGTTGGGCTTTAACAGTTTTAGTCTTTACTGGTTTTGATTTTTCAGAAATCACATGTTCCTTAACAATCACATCCTCTTATTTCCTAGCAAAAGGGTTTGCTTTATATCTTTTGAAAAGGTGCAGGAATTTCAACAAAACCTATACCCTTTTTCGAATCTTTTTGATTACCAGATACTTCGATTATTTCGTTTAGCAAAAAGGAAGAGTTTCTAAATTTTCCCAACTTGTTCTTCAACTTAAGAACTTCATTCTCAAGCTCGGTTATCTTTGAACGATGTTTCAAAATTTCTTGAAAATTTTGATCATTGATTGTCATTTTAACAGATAACTTAGCCTTGAGATCATGGTTACTTGTCGACAAAGCTTCAATCTTCTCTCGAGATCTCATTTGAGATTCAAGAGATTGTCGATAAGTATCCTTTAGTGAAGCAATTTCTCTCACTAAATTATCATTATAATTTTTTAAAGACTCTAACTTAGGTTTGTTAGTCTCACATTCAACACAAGTTACTTTAGCAGACAAATTAGCAGAGATAGAAGGACTAACCTCATTGATCTTAGCCATGCAAGCAAATGTGGTTGGAAGCTTTTCACATGAATCATTATCAGATGATAACTCACTTCCGCTTGTATCTTGAAAAACGTCATTTGTCTTGAATATAACCAAATTGGCTTGATTGTCATTACACAGTAGTCGTTGTGACCAATCAGTTCCATCCATATTAGTCAACATAGCTTGTGACCTAGAAGAAGACGGTTTCTTTCAGCATCATTGCCTCGTTTTCTAGAAGAACTTTGATCTTGATTACGAGAACCAGTATATTCCTTCTTCAGTTTATCACACTCTTTTGCAAATTGTCCGAACTCTTAACAGTTATAACACTTCACCTTCAATTTATCGAACCCAACTTTCTTGTTCAAAGCAAGAAAATCTTTTCCGGTTCGTAGCATAAACCTTTTAACCTTTCGAACAATCATCGCCATGTTCCATTTCAAATCCGTAATATCTAAGTCACCCGGATCAATCTGATCATAGTCTTCATCAGTCAAATCACTAGTAGCAATCTTACTACTAACCAAATTTTCATATGAGGTCATGAAGGCTGACAAGAAAGCAAAGTTTTGTTCGGCTTCCTTCATGTTTACACTTGGTGGTGGTGAAAATTGATTTGAGTAGATGAATTTCCAGATCCACTAGAAGTACCAGGTGATCCAGAATTTCCAGCAGTGTAGAAATATGCTTTTGGATCACTATAGATAGTTGTCGCATTCTCACTTGCATTTTGTGTAAGAAATGCAGTGATTGGAGAAATGGTTGAACTTAAGGGCGTACTCCCACCTGAAAAAGCAAGATCTTGATTATCCATTGAAGACTTTTGACATTTGAGATCGTACTCTCTTGCTTCGATCTTTTGCATGAATTCGGATGCTGTCAAGTCTTCATTGTTGAAGTAATTGTTCTCTTTCAGAACCATTAAAAACGTAGAATAAGAACTCGGTAAAGCACTTTTGATGGTATCAATCTTATCAACTTCAGAAGTTTCCAACTTCATTTTGTCCATCTCGGCTATCAGATGATTAAATCTTGTTGTCATCTCCTCGACAGTCTCACCCTAAAGTAAATTAAAGTTCCTAAATTGAAACTTTAGCATGACTTTCTTGCTTTCAGCGGTGTTACCCATACTCCTCATACGAATGTGTTGGAATAACGAAGCACAAATCTTTATGCTACCACCTTGGTGAAAGGTGATTTCGGGTAAAGCCATTGTAAGAGTAGAGTAGGCTTTAGTTTCAATCTCTAACGCTTTCTTTTCTTCTTGAGAGTATTGAGAGATAGCTTTAGGTGTGAAGCCGATAGTCTCATCTCCAATCATTGGAATAGTATATACCTCATCCAGGAAATACGAACAATCAGGGTGAACCGACCCTAGATGTGCATGGAAACGGGGTTCCCACTTAGTAAAATCGCTAAATTAACGTGGACATTTTGAATGCGAACCGATCTCGGTGTCCAGTTGCAACATTTGTTGCATTAACATATTCTGGGAGGCTAAAGCATACATACCAGCAATTTTGAAAAATGACAAGACAATCAAATTTCAAGGGTTAAATTTGAAAATACTTTAACGAACTGTTAACAGTAACGAATTGTGAACAGTAACGAATTGTGAGTTTAACGAATCTGAAACAGTGTCACACGAACTGGTTATAACGAACTGGGTCAACGAGTTAAGTCAAAATAACGAATTAGATTGACGAAATATTTTAACGAATCAGGTGGTTCCTTTAACGAATCAAGTAAGTATAAGCTTAACGAATTAAGGTAACGAACTGAAGAGTTTCCTTAACGAATCACTTAAGTCACTGTTAATGAATTAAGTGGTGAATCAAGATGACGAATTAGCTATAGTTGATAACGAATTAACTATAGCGAAGAAGGTTGTTAGAACGGTTGTAACAAACTCTGACAACTATTGCAACGTTGCAAAAGTTGTTGGAATTAAAGTTAATGAACTAAGACGCGTGTCTCATGAACTGGAAGACACGAATGAGAAAGTATAGCGAATCAAGTAACAAATTGGTGAACAGTAATTAACGAACTAGCAAGGATTTAATTAATCTTCAAATACATATGAAGATCTTCCCAATACCTTAACACACACAGGTCTAATCCAATCAATCAATATCCAATCAAATTCACACTAAATTTAATCCAAACTCAAACCAAAACAAAATAATACCAAAATAACAATTATTAGTCCTTAATTAATTAATTAACAGTCAAATCAAGAGCAATCGAACGCAGAAAGCTCTGATACCACTTGTGAAAGCTCTTATCTATCTCAGATCTAAGGTTCAATAACAATTACGGATCTAGTTCATAGTTTCTCTTATACGCTATACGTTGTATATATTAGTTAGTATTAGTCGTAAAGATATGTGTATGTCTAATATAGATTGAATAATTAAGAAGAAGCTTGAGAGAGCAATTGGGCAGAGTTTCGTTAATCTTAACTCAAAAATTTAATTAAACAGTGGAAGAACCCACTATATATAGAAGATGGGTCTAGTTCGTTACACATTCCGTAATGAACTAGCCACCCACTTCGTTACATTACATTTAACAAATAAACTTAACAAAACACCCCCTGATTCGTTAAACATCCTTAACGAATCAGAAGGAACTAAACTTAAGGTCTAGTTCGTTAAACATCTTTAACGAACTAGAAATGTCCCTTAACGAACTAGCTTAAATACAATTAACCTTTACATTAATTTAAACGATAAATACGAAACGATAAATACAAAGACTCGAGACGCAAAACCGTGTACTAACAAGCGCATAAGTGTCTTTTCCTAGGACCTCTTTTATCCGGTAAGGTCCTTCCTAGGTTGGTGCTAACTTTCTTTATGCTTGAGCTTTTTATGCCTCTTTGTTGCGAAGGGCGTAATCTCCTGCATTGAATTCGCAAATTTTTACTCTTGCGCCATAATATTTCTGAAGTTGGCACTTGTAGTTCTATTCAAGCATTGCTGCCAATTCTCTCATTTCCTCCAGAAGTATTAAGTCAAGGCGCCTTTGATTCTCGTTGTTGGCCTGCAATAAGATCCTTGGCGATGGCACACCGATCTCTGCTGGGATCATTGCTTCTGTGCCATAATTCAGGCTGAATGGTGTTTCCACGTTGCTTGTGTTTTTCTGAGTGCGGATCGCCCACCGAACGTGCGCGAGCTGATCAACCCATCCTGACCTATATCCCGCCAATCTTCTTTTTATTCCGCTAACGATGCTGCGGTTGGCACGTTCAACTTCTCCATTTCCTTGTGGATGGGGGATTGAAGTGAATGTCTGAGTTATGTTTTACTCATTGAGCCATGCCCTGATGCGTTGGTCCACGAATTGTGTCCCGTTATCGCTGACCAGGTTCATGGGTAATCCGAAACGACATATGATGAATTCCCAAATGAACTTCTTGATGCTGGTTGTGTTTATCGCGGCTACCGGTTTTGCTTCGATCCATTTGGTTAAGTAATCAGTCGCCATGATAAAAAATTTCAGTCTGCCTGGCGCTTCAGGGAATGACCCTGTTATATCGATCGCCCATTTCTGGAATGGCCAAGATGACGTTACCGGTATCATTGCATTTTTTGGGCGCAAAGTGTTTGGCGCTGGCATGCATTGCACCGTCATAATTCTTTCTCCGCATCAACGTGCATGCCTGGCCAATAATACCCCGTGTTCATTATTTTTGCCACAACCATTTGTTGGCCTGCGTGAACTCCACAACTTCCTTCATGTACTTCTCGTAATAGATAATTCGCATCTTGCACATCTACACATCGGAGGAGTGGTCCAAGGTAAGATCGTCTATACAAAATACCATTTTGAAATGTGTAATTGAGCGCTTTGTGACGGATCTTCCTAGCTTCCGCTTTCCTGTCTGGTAGGATACCTAACAACAAGTAGTTGATGATTGGGGTCATCCAACTAGATGTACTTGCAGAGCATACACAAACTTCTCTTGTGGTAGTGGAAGGGTTCGCCCGGACTTCTACACGGACATCTTTCGCAAGATGTTCGAAACTGACCGATGCCATTTTGCTAAGGGCGTCTCTTTGCTTGTTTTTACTTCTTTTTACATGTTTAACTTTGCATGTTACGAAGGTTGCCATTAGCGCTTTAGCCTGCGCTAAGTATGAGGCCATCTTATCATATTTTGCATCATATGATCCTTCAATTTGGTTTGCCACCAACATTGAATTAACATGTGCTTCTAGATGTTTCGTTCCCAGTTTCTTTCCGATTCTCAATCCTGCCAACAATGCTTCATATTCTGCTTCATTATTCGTGCTCTTAAATTCCAAACGTATTGCATAAGTAAAGTCCTGTCATTCTGGATTGGTGAATTTTAGCCATACGCCTTCATCATTGGATGCTCCATCTGTGAACAGTTTCCATATTTGTTCTTCCTGCTGTTTAGCTGAAGGTTCCAACTCTTTTTGGCATTCTTCCTCCTTTTCTGGGGGCACCTCTGTTATGAAGTCTGCCAGCACCTGACCCTTGATCGCAGGTCTGGGTTTATACTCTATGGCATATTCTCCAGGCTCTATCGCCCACTTAGCTAACTGCCGTGATAGTTTTGGTTTGGCTAACATGTTTTTGTAGGCGATAATTGGTGAGGACGTTCACTGGTGTCCCTAGAAGTATCTCCTCAGGTGGCGCGCTGTCTGTACTAGCCACAAACCAACCTTTTCAAAGTGGAGTATCTTGTCTCCGCGTCCGGCAATGTGCGATTAACATAGTAGATGGGCGTTTGAACGTTATCCCTGTCTACTAGTACGACCACACTGATTGACTGTCTGAAGCCGCTAGGTATACTACCAACGGTTCTTTGATTTTTGGCGCTGTTAATGTTGGCAGTTCTGCTAAGCGCGATTTGATCTCTTGGAATGCTATATCTGCTTCAACTTTTCATCGAAACTAAGATTTTTTGAGACACTTTCTCAGAGTTGATACGAATGGAAAGGATCTGTCCGCATGGCTGGATAGGAATCTGTTGAGCGCGACCAACCGTCCATTCAGTGTTTGCACCTGCCTGATGGTTCTCGGAGAAGGCACCTTCGTTACCGCCTCTACTTTTTCGAGGTTAGCTTTGAATCCCGCGTTAGTAACGATAACCCCCAGGAATTTCCCTTCTTCCATCCCGAAGGAACATTTACCTAGGTTGAGCTTCATGCTTATCTGCCGTAATGTATTGAAGGTTTCTTCAATGTCTTTTAGCATGGCTACTTATGTATCTCTTTTAATCACTAAGTCATCCATGTAGTCTTCTAAGTTTCTCCTAATTTGACTCTTGTACTCTCTGTCCATCAGGCGCTGGTACGCGGACCCTGCATTTTTAAGGCCAAACGACATCATCTTGTAACAATACGTTCCATTGTTTGTTCGAAACTCCGTTTTATCTTGATCTCCTGCTGCCATGTGGATTTGGTGGTACCCTTTATATGTCTCCAAGAAACACTCGTACCGGAAAGGAACTAGCGCATCTACTTTGAGGTCTATCTCTGGTAAAGGGTAACAATCTTTAGGGCATGCTTTGTTGAGATATTTGAAATCAATGCACATTCGCCATTGGCCACTTGCTTTCGGTACCATTACCGGATTTTCCACCCATGTTTGGTATTGTATCTTGTGGATTATTCCCGCGTTCATGAGTTGTTTGACTTTTTCATCACAGGCTCTTGCCTGTTCCGGCCCCATCTTCCGCTGTTTTTGTACTATTGGTACAAAAGCTGGGTTTACTTTCAACTTGTGCTCCGCCTTAGACCTCGGTACTCCTGTCATGTACGCTGGAGTCCATGCGAACACATCTGTGTTGCTGAAAAGTAAACTCTTCAACGCCATTCGGGTATGGTCAAAAAAGGTGGATCCGATGGTCACGTTTTGCTTTGGGAATTTTCCGTTGAGGACCCATTTTTCAAACTCTTTGGACTTGTTTGTTTTTAACAACTTTTGTGGTGGCACCTTCGCATCCGCCATATGACAATTTTTGTAAGCATGGATCATTGCTATCCCTATAGGCGTTATTACCTCCAGTATTCCATGGGCTGTTGATGGTTGGCATTGAAATCCCCTATCGCCTCTCTTCTCAAGATTATATCATAGTGTGGGTGTGGGGTTTCCATGATCAGAAAGTCTACATATTCAGTTCTTGAGTGAACCCCGTCACTATGTGTCACCGAAAATGTCAACTGTCAAAAAGGGTATTCAATACTTAGATTAAAACCTGCTATTGGGGCGTTGACGGGGATCAACCTACGCTTATCCTAATCTTCCAATAGATCAAAACATTGGTGATACATGATATCGGACATGGCTCGTACATCAATGAAGAAGCGAGGCGTCTGATAGTGTCCAAAGACTACTGTAATTACCAATGGCGCTTTTCGGTTTGCTCTCCCTTTCACTTTTGGGAAGATTACCTGTTCCTCCTTCCAGGCAGCATGTTCGACCTGATTACGCTTTTTGTTCTTGGGCCTCCTGTAATCATATTGGCATGCAGGCATTTGATTTTATTTTCTGGCCTTCTGCCATCACGACTTGGCGGTCCCCTTCCTATACCTTTGATGTTCTTGACCAAATGTTCCAATCTTCCATTTTTGACATACTCCTTGATGGAATCTTTTAGATTCGAGTACTGATTAGTTGTGTGACTATGTTGTTCATGATAGTCATAGTACCGCGTCATGTCCACATTCGGCCCTGGTTTGATTGGAGTGGGTTTTTTTGAGTTGGATGCCTTCCGTATACATTATCTGCGCCGAACTTTTGTCAGCGGGGCCCATTTGTTGGGCGAATGTGTTGGCGCCCTCTGTTTGTTTTTGTAAGGCTCATAGGTTGTGTTTTCCTTTGGCTGGGTTTCATGATTCAACCTTGACCAAACGGAAGCTACCTTATTACCCTGACATACTTTGTTAATGTCGTTTCTTGCGTCATTACGCGCTTTTACCCAAGCTTTTTTTCGTTTGGGCGAACCTTTTTGCCGCCGCCATGATGGCGTCCCAGCTTTGGGGCATGCCGTCTCTTTCTGTAAGGGTCTGGATGAGATCATCGAATCTCACATTTTGGCGAAAGGCTACACGCATGAGTTCTTCGCCAACAATGCCGATGTTCAATCCTTCTTTGTTGAATTTGGTGATGAAATCTTCCAGTGTTTCATTATCTTTTCTTGTGACATAAATGATATCTACTGGATCGCTGATGTGGCGCCGCTGTTGACTGAAATGCTGAGTGAATTTTCTAGCTAGATCGTCCTAACTTACGATCTGTCCTTCTGGTAACCGCTAAAACCAGGATCTTACCGTCCCTACTTGTGTCAATGTGAATATGTGGCACCATAGCGGCATGGTCCCCCTGACACTAGTCCGGCTGCGATATATGTTTACAAGTGATCGTCTGGTTAGGATAGGCCATCGTACCGGCCTACTGTTGGTGGAATTTTGGGATTTTCTGGCAGTTCCGCCTCAGCGATTCTTTTAACGAACTTCAACCTTCCGGCCGATGTTGTTGACCGATATGGTTCGGAGAAGTCTGCGTTCGCATCTAGGTGGTATTTTTTTGAGTTTTTTGACACCTGAGTCTAGACCTCTCCAGCTTTCTTCATAATATGGGTCATCTTGGCGCGAATCCACTACCTAGCGCGACCGCTGTGGTTTGTTATCATCTAAACGGTTGTTTGGTCTAGTGCTTGGTGTTTTTCCTGCTGGCATTTTTGTTCGAAGTGGATTTGACTCCTCTTCATCGCCATCATATTCTTCTTCCGCATCGTTACTACTTGTTTCCCCATCAAAAAACGTTCTTGGTCGAACGACCGACGACATTTTTTGTTGTACTTTAGCCATGATTTTTTTGTTCTTCCTCTAGCCAGGACATTATCTCTGGTGGCAAGGCCGCTTGCGATCGCGTTTTTTCTTTTTCTGTGACGGTAGATCAAAGGGTGGGCCCGTCAGCGATGCCTTCGCCACAACCCATCACGTCAAGAATCTCCAAATTTCCTTCTTGATTGGCCTTTGACTTTTGGCCCACCTCTTTAGCAGGAGTTTTTCCACTCATCTGGATCAAGAATGGAGCGATTACGAATTAACTGTTCTAGCAATATGCACGGGTGGCGCCAATGAAGATACACGAATCCACCCCTTAGGTCTGATGACTTAGTCCTAGGGTTATGGTTAAGTATCTCCCACGATATGTTAGAATCGTTATGAGGAATGCGCGCGTGTGTGTGGGGGGGATTCTCTCGTAACCACCATCCGACGTGAGAATCAGTATTTCTTATATGTAAGGAATACATAGAAAGTATATGGAATATAGGATGTCAATGCCTTACTATTTGGAGATTTTATCATATTTATAGCCGGTAGGATAGAGAGTTTGGCCAACTTCCCTGTCAGGCTCTCCATAAATTATATTCCTCATTCGTGTGACCTCGAGAGATGGTGGGCATCGTGGCCTTTTAATATTAACGTTTGGTACAAGGTTGTACCATCCTTTATGCTTTGTTTGTCTCCTATTGGTTGGGCGTCATTCCCGATATATATTCTTCGTTTTTGCCCCATGCTGGTAGAGATCTTGGCACTACCATTCCCGAGGTATAAGGGAATGTTTATTATATTTGGCCATGTATCTAGCGCATGGCGCTTGATCTCTCCACTCAGCAGGAATACATATTATTTTAGGGTGGGTTTAGTACCCTACCCTTACAATTATCAAACTAATGATGGTTTAGTATAAATCATACATCTATATATGTTATTATAGTTTTTAATTTAAGTTTATTGTGTGAATTACGATACTTCAAGTGTGGTTTTGTATTTTAAGTCATTGAGCACTAAAAAAGTAAAGATACTAATTGAAGATATTTACAAGCATGCTTTGGAGTTTCGAGAAGTTCGTTGGATGCACACATGATTCATGGATAATAATAATAATAATAATAATAATAATAATAATAATAATAATAATAATAATAAAAGAATGATTGAGTTTTAGTCCACGTGATATATCAAAAGGAAAACAAAGATGAGATTTTGGTTGCAATTAAATCAAATAAACCTCAAATAATCAAAGCTATGAACGGAATATTATGTAGGCTATTTGGGCTGGCCCACAAAAGGCCACGTGAAATATAAAATAAACCAAGGGCATCACTAGAGGTTTTAACATGAAGGATGAAACGCGTGGGGAGGAGACGACAACACCAAGTCACGTAGAAAGGGGAAAAAAGGCATATTCATTCAATCTAATCAATATTAAGGATCATGGCCTACCAAACATCAAGTGAAGACCAAATCATCACCATGGGCAGCTAGTCTCCTTTAGTCATACTCGGGATGTAGAGTTTGTATATTTAAGTTTTCTCACGTGTTTAAGAGAGAGTGATTTTGTAACTATATTTGATTAATCTATAAGTATTGATGTTTGGTACTGCTGTACACGCAGTCGGTTTAAGTTTATTACAACCAATACGATTTGTTTGTCAGTTGCTATGATAATTGCTTATAGGGTTGTTTGACTAGTTAAATATGATGAAGTATACAATTGCCCTTAGTTGGGTCACACTAGCAGTGATTGTTTGATAACTAGTGTCGTGCGTTAGCGATTTTTGATGCCTAAGGTTTATCTCGTTAATTAATCTGTATTGATCACTGATAATTAATATGTGTTAGTGCACAGTTTTGTCGTCTCGAGTCTTTGTTATTTATTATTATTTTAATGTAAAAGGGCATTTATGTAATTAAGACCCATACGTTATTTATGGCTCATTCGTTAAGGATGTTTAATGAATGAGGCCATTCGATGTTATTTGTGGTTCATTCGTTAAGGATGTTTAACGAATGAACCTTAATCGTTATAGTTATATGTTATGTCCATTCGTTAAGGATGTTAACGAATGGACCTTAGTCATTATTTATTGTATCCATTCGTCATGGAATGTTGACGAATGGGTTATATCAAATGAGTCATTCGCTATACAATTTTGGTATCTTATGTAAGGAAGACGAATGAAGGCCATTTGTTACAGGATGTGTAACGAATGGCAACTCGTCTTCTATATAAAGGCTGTTATGCCTTTCATAAATCAAGTGTTCTTAAAGTTATTTTTTGGTATACTGTTACTCTGCCAAATTGTCCTCTCAACACTTCTATTATTATTATTATTATTATTATTATTATTATTATTATTATTATTATTATTATTATTATTATTATTATTATTATTATTATTATTATTATCAAGCTATACAAATCATAAACGTATATCACATAACTTGATCCTTGGTTTGATTGATATGACGGATTCTATCGATTGAAGCTCTATTAGTGTTCAATAAGTGGTATCAGAGCTAATCCGGGGTTAGATTACGTTTTTGTTAAGGTATTTGATATGCATTAACCAATTATTCATTGTTTAATTGATTAATTAAGATTCGATTGTTGGTTTCGATTTTCATTTAATTAGTAATATGGAATGATAATAATTTGAGTGTAATTGAGTTCAGATTCAGTAGTGAATGGTGAGTTAGTGTGGAATTGGATAATTGTTTGGTTTTGAAATTAACTGATAGTGATTTTGGGTAGTGTACGGAACAAATTGTTCTGTTGATTGATTTATTGGATTTTGGGATAAGTTTGGAATGATTATGGATGTTCAAAATAGTTTGGGTTTGTGCACGTGATTGGGACGAATCGTTTAAGCACTAGATTGTGAAAATTGGGTAGGGTTTGATCGATTTGTCCATACATTTGTATACGTCTGGATTAAAGTTTAGATCTGAAAAATTTCCAGATCTGGAAATTGGTTTGAAGGTTTGAAGATTCAAAGACACATTCGTTATGTATTAATCTTTCATTCGTTATATTACTGATAGCCATTCGCTATCAAATCTTTACTGATTCGTGCCACGTGTTAAGTTTGTTACAACAGAATAACAAACTTATTCGTTATTGTAGCTGATTCGTTATTAGTTATTCGTTATTGAAAGCTCATTCGTCCTCACTCATTCGTCACTCATTCGTTATTCTTTCAACCATTCGTCAACTATTCGTTAACCTATTCGGCAGTCATTTGTCATCCATTCGCTACTTCATTCTTTCAATCATTCGTCAATCATTCGCTACCCCATTCGTTAACTCATTTATTGGTCATTCGTTAAGCTATTCGTGATCGTCATTCGTCACTGTTTATTTGTCATTCGCTATTGTTCATCATTCGTCATCAATCATCTTCATTCTCATTCCCATTCGTTACTAAATTTTCATTTTAAGTTCTTAAGTTTGAATTTTGTTAAGGTTTAACCCTTTATTTGCTTAAAATGGCGGGTTATTATGCACTTGCTTCTCATAACGTTTTGATGCAACAAATGTTACATCTTGATGCTGATATTGGATCTCATTCTAAATGTCCTCGTTTGATGAAATTTAGTGATTTTGGTAAATGAGAACCATGTTTCAGAGCATATCCAGGGTCTGTACATCCTGATTGTTCTCGATGTCTTGATGATGTATACACTGTTCCTATGCTTGGTAGTGAAACTACGGGATTTACTCCAAAAGAGTTTTTTAAATACTCTGAAGAAGAAAAGAAACTCTCGATATTGAAACTAAGGCATATTCCACTTTATCTATGGCTTCACCTGATAATATTTTTCATCAAGTGGGAAGTATTAAGATTTGTGCCTTGTTGTTTCAACATATCAAGATGAGAAGTGTGGGTAATACTGAGGAAAGTAAGAAGGTGATGTTAAAGTTTCAATTTCGAAACTTTAACTTGTTGAAAGGAGAGACCATGGAAGAAATGCTCACAAGATTCTGTCATCTTATTGCTAAGATGAATAAGTTAAAAATGGAACCAAGTGAGTGATATAAAATTAACATTGTAAATAATGCTCTTCCAAGCTCCTATTCAACGTTTCTCATGGTACTTAAAGAAAATAGCTTCTATAATAATGATGATCTTACTGTAATGGAGTTTATGCAAAAGAATGAAGATAGAGAATATGATTTAAAATGTCAAAAATCATCAAAAGAAGAGGGATCATCTTCCTATAGTGATCCTAATGTGTGTTTCATGGCTTCTAGGTTTAATGATAACTCTGGTTGATCAACTACTAATAGATTCACTGCACCACCAAATGCCAACATGAAGGAAGCTGAACATAATTTTGCTTTTCTTTGTGCAATCATGACATCATATGAAAACTTGGTAGGTAGTAAGATTGCTACAAGTGAATTGACTGATGAAGATTGTGATAAGACTGATCCTGATGATCTAGAGTTAATGGATATCAAATGGAAGGCTATGATTGTTAGAAAAGTGAAGAAATTTATGCAACGAACTGGTAAATACTTATCATTTCTGAACAAACGAGTTGGTTTTGATAAATTGAAGGTCAAATGTTACAATTGCCAAGAGTTTGGTCATTTTGCCAAGGAATGTGATAAACCAAAGAAGGAGTATAATGGACCTTGAAATTAAGACATAAATTTCGGAAAGAAGGTTAATGATTCTCCTGAAAAGACTTTTGGAGGTAACTCTTCTAAAGCTTCAGGATCACAAGCTCTTCTCTCTGCTGAAGGAACTGACTGGACTCAAAGATTGCTGTGTAATGATAATCAAGCAAATCTGGCAATGTTCGAGCTGGCTGAAAGTTTTCAAGATGCTAGTGGGAACGAATTGTCCTCTGACAATGAGACATAATCGGATTATGATGATTCTTGTCATATGCAACCAACTTCATTTGCATGCATGGCAAAAATTGAGGAGGTTAGTCCTTCTTCTGTTAAAATATCTGAAATTGTGTCTTGTTCTGAATGTCAATCTGTTAAGTCTAGATATGATTTACTTAAAGGTCATAATGATTCACTAATGAAAGAAATTGCTTCAATCGAGGATACATATAGACAATCACAAGAATCACAAATGAGATCTAGGGAAAAAATAGAAGCTTTGTCTGTAAGTAAACATGATTTGAAAGCAAAATTGTTAGTGAAAATGACCATTAATGATCAACAATTTCAAGAGGTTCTTAAACATTGAACTAAGATATCTGAACTTGAAAATGAGGTTCTTGATTTGAAAAGTAAATTAGACAAGTTCCGAAATTCTTCATTTTTGTTATATGAAATTATTGAGATGTTTGGTAAACAAAAAGGCTCTATGGTTTGGGTTTTGTTGAAGTTCCACCACCTTTTCATAATAATTATACTCCAAATTCGTTTGCAGGAAAGGAAGAAATTGTTATTGAACCAGTCATCAATGAGGAAAAACCTAAATTGGTTAAAAATGAAAATATTGATGATCAATCTTCAATTCAAAAACCTCATATTCAAAGTAACAAGGTCTTTGTTGAGAATGTTGATAAGGTAATTATTGAGGATGTACTTGAACCTAAAATTTGTACACAAAAACAGAACATTCCACGTTCAAATCACATTTTTGTGTGAACCTCATTAATTTGAGGAGGCTGTGTATTGTTCAAATACATCTAAAGTGAAAAAGGAAAAATCTGTTAAGGTTAAGGCTAAGAAATCAGAAAAACCAAAGATTTCTGATGAGGATTTGATGCGTTTCATCAATCTTGTTCCTTTTAAGACAACCACTGGTCGAGTGTTTAAATTGAAAGGTATTAACTGAGAAAGACATTCCGCTTAACCTTGTCAAGCCTGAATTGATAGAAAGCGTCTTTCAAAGTGAAACTTCCAAGATACAAGATCTTGAACATGCATTTTGTTAATTCCAAAGCATTAAATACAACAGATCCCTTGGTCAAAGCCAAACTATTGTTAAAATCTGCTAAGAAAGTTCAATTTGTTAATTCAGCTGGAACTGACACTTTACAGAGTTTTTCTAATTGTTCAAATCTTGATTTTTACATGAAAAAGAAATATGTTACATTTGATGATTTGGACAAATGACCTATTCCTGGTGTTTTTTATCAATCTTCTATTGCACAAGTTTCTACCAAACCACAACATGAGCTTGTTGACATGAGAACATGTTTTCTTTGTGGTGAACAAGGTCATGTTGTAAGAAATTGCGGAAAGAAGAAATCATAGAATCTTTATCCGTTTATCAAGGAACAAACCAAATCCGTTCCTGTGATTAATGAAATTTTGAAAAGGCCCATGTCTTGTGATGATGAGACTCACATATTGTTTTCAAATATTAATCCACGTAAGGTGATTCATGTTGGTGAGAACTCGAGTAATATAAAACCCAAATTTGTTCCTACGGAACCAATTTGCAAGAATGTGAACACAAATGTAGTTCAAGCTGCGTATATGAGACGAAAGTTGAAAGGCTTGTGACTTATTCACAAGCAGCTAAACCACATTTGGAGTCAATCAAAATTAACTCTTCAAGTGAAATTAAAGGGGTGCCCAAGACTGAGGCTTGGGATGCCTTTTGGAACTAATCATTTTACCTCTGTGTGCAGAGTTCATCCAAGACTATATTTGGTGAAAACTAGATTATGGATAGCGGATGCTCTCATCATATTACCGGAAATATTAACCTCTTATCAAATGTCAAGAATATTCAAGGAGGGTATGTAGCATTTGCGTGTAATTCTGGGGGAATGATTACAAAAGAAGAAGATGTTTCAAATGGTCGTATTACATTTGAAAAGGATAATTATTGTGATAAAGTGGATCACAATTTGTTTAGCGTGTCTCAATTTGTGATAAGAAGTATACTACTGTATTAAATGACATGGAGTGCATAATTCTTAAACCAGGTTATGTCATTCCAAAAGACATGGTTGTTATGCGATCTCCTCGATAAAATGATATTTATGTTCTGAACATGACTTCTAAGGTAACCACTTCTGTTGAAACGTGTTTTGTCTCAAAAGCAATTTAGAAAGACTCGATTCTATGGCACATGCGTATGGCTCATATTCATGTCAGAAAGATGAATTATCTTATGGAAAATGATTTGGTTGATGGGGTTTCCCTGAAACACTTCAAACTGACCGATCATTGTGTTGCATGCAAAAAGGGCAAACAGAAAAAGAAGTCACACCCATCTAAGTTAATTATTCCATTGATACTCCCCTGGAACGACTTCATATGGACTTGTTTGGTCCTGTGAATCATGCAAGTATTGCTGGAGATTGGTATTGTCTAGTTGTCACTGATGAGTATTCAA
Organism: Bidens hawaiensis; assembly: GCF_021521415.1. NCBI lineage: Eukaryota > Viridiplantae > Streptophyta > Magnoliopsida > Asterales > Asteraceae > Bidens > Bidens hawaiensis. The sequence goes on from NW_027491281.1 coordinate 1,434,947, forward strand.
GGTACTCTTGGGTGTTATTTATGAGTTCGAAAGATTAGACACTTATTCTTGTTCAAAATCTAATTACAACGATCGAATCACTGTATAAATACAAAGTGAGACATATTCAGAGTGATAATGGTACGGAGTTTAAAACCACTGTGTTGGATTTTTTTTGCATTCAGAAAGGAATTCATAGAGAATATAGTGCTCCATATGTACCTCTACAGAATAGTGTTGCTGCAAGAAAGAACCGAACACTGATTGAAGCTGCACGAACAATGCTAGCAGATTCTAAGCTTCATATACAATTATGGAATGAGGCCCTGAATACTGCTTGCTACACGCTTAATCGTGTTCTGATTATGAAGAAGCTGCAAAATACAAGTTATGAGCTTTTGAACAAACTAAAGCCTAATTTAAAGTATTTGGAGCCATTCGGGTATCCTTGTACGATCTTGAAGAAGGATGCTGGAAAATTCGAAGAAAAAGCTATTGATGGTTATTTCGTGGGTTATTCATCACCTAAGAAACGAGTGTTCAATTTTACTTTGGGTTGTGTTGAAGAGTGGTAACATACTGATTGTCAATGATACACCACACCTCCCGCTGGCAAGGGTCCTGATTGGATGTTCGACTGTGAAAGTCTATTTAATTCGTTTACTCAAATCCTTGATCAACCTGATGCGTGCTTACCTAGAAGATCAATTTGTAACACCAAGGCCTTCAATCTAATTATGATGATGTTCCATAAGATGATGTTCCTGATACATCTAACGTTATCTCTATCTCGTCAGATGATGGTTATTTTGTTGATTCTTCTTCAGCTCCATTTTCTGAAAGTCATGAGATTGGTGAATCATCTCATGATGCTGAAGAAAATCTGACTAATTTAACTGATAATGTTGACCCTTCGGATTCACACGTATCATCCTCAGGACAACGTCATTGGTGATCTTGATACTGGTGTGCAAACACGTCATCAAATTTCTACTTCAAGTGATGCTAATGTATTGTGTGCGTATGCCGATATGCACTCATCAGGAATCATGAATCTCGCGAAATACACCTTCTTTTTATCTCAAATGGAACCAACGAGTGTTCGTATGACGCTTTAAGATTCTTCATGGGTAGAGGCAATGCAAGAAAAGTTGCAACTGTTTAATCAACTTGGTGTTTGGGATCTCATTGACAAGCCTATTAGAGTTAAAAAGCCTATTCCAACAAAATGGGTATTTAAATGCAAGAAAGATGATCGTGGGGTCATTATCAAAAATAAAGCACATTTGGTTGTGCAAGGATTTCATCAGCAAGAAGACATAGATTACACGGAAGTATATGCTCCAGTTGCTCGATTGGAAGCTATACGAATATTTTTGGCCTATGCAGCTTTCAAGAATATTAATTTTTATCAAATGGATGTCAAGAGTCCGTTTCTCATTGGGGAACTTCATGAAGAAGTATTTGTGTTGCAGCTTCCTGGGTTTGAAGATCCATATTATCCAGACCGTATTTACTGATTGAACAAGGTTCTTTATGGTCTACACCAAGCCCCGAGAGCTTGGTACGGCACACTTGCTGACCATCTTACCGATAATCGCTTCAAACGAGGAAATGTGGACTGTAATCTCTTTTACAAGAATGTTGGTGATGACTTTCTCCTTGTCCAAATATATGTCGATGACATCATCTTTGGTTCTACAAACGACAAACTGTGTAAGGAGTTTGAGAAGTCGATGCAAACTGAATTTGAAATGAGCTTGATGGGGGAGATGAATTTCTTTTTAGGGTTACAAGTTCATTAGTCTTACGCTGGAATTTTTATTCATTAGACAAAATATGTGAACGATGTCTTGAGGCGATTCAAGATAACTGCTGGAAAAATCCCTTCAAAGCCTCTTCTCGTGGGTCACAATTTGCCACAAGACGAATTGGAGGATACCGTTGATCCAACCTTTTACTGAGCAATGATTTGTTCTTTAATGTATTTAAATGCTTCTCATTCTGATATCATGTATGCTGTTTGTTTGTGTGCCAGGTATCAATTGAGTCCCCGAGTGACTCATCTGGCGGCGATTAAATGTATACTTCACTATTCGAGGGGTAATCCTGACACCGGGTTTTGGTATCCCAAGGATGATAGCTTTGAACTCACTGCGTTTTCTGATTCTGGTTACTGAGGATGCAAGATCAATTTCAAATATACTACATCGGCTTGTCAATTTCTAGGAAGCCGGCTTGTTTCCTGGCAATATAAGAAGTAGACAACGGTCTCCATTTCAATCGCAGAAGCAGAGTATGTGGCAACCTTGTGTTGCTGTTCACAGGTGTTTTGGATCTAGCAACACTTGCGGAATTATGGTTTGAAGTTTCTTACTACTCCCATTTTTATTGATAACACTGCTGCTATTAGTATCACGAAGAACCCCGTTCACCACTCTAAGACAAAGCATATCGAAATTCGATATCATTTTATCCGTGATTGTTTTGAAAAGAAACTGATTGATCTTGAGAAGGCGCACACAAATTTTCAGACAGCTGATCTGTTTACCAAAGCTTTTGACAAAACACGCTTTAACTTTTTTGCTTGGTTTAAACGGATTGAAAAATCTTGCTGATATCCTTAAGCTTGGATAATTATCATTTTTATTTGGTTATTGATTTGTTCATTTTGATTTGTTTATTTTGATTTTTTTTATTTTGATTTGTTTATTTTAATTTTTTTGTTTTGATTTGTTTATTTTGGTTTGCTTATTTTATGATTTTGGGATTTGGGGGAGAAAATGGAAAAAAGACCAAAATATTGTGATTTTCATTTGTATAGAGAAAATCCAAAAACATTAAAAATTTGAAAAGACAAAAATATTGTGATTTCTGTTTGTATAGAGAAATTCAAAAACATTAAAAATTTGAAAACACAAAAATATTGTGATTTCAATACGTATAGACAAACACCAAAAAATATTCAAATATTTCAAAATTTTCAAAAACATTTTTGCACTCTCTTTCTTAAAATTATGCCAGTTACTCAAATTTAAAGGATATATACTTGTATATGTTTGGTCCTGCAATTTACTTGTAAATATTCGGGTTAGCTATTTAGCTGAAAATGGAAAGTATATGGGGCGATTGTTGTGTGTTTTTATTTAATTCTTTCGCTGAAAATTATGTTGGTTATTTAAGTTTATGGAACATGTTTGCATGTTTGGTCCTGTTATCTACTTGTAAATTTATAGGATAGCCATTTATCTATACACTGAAAGTGACTAGGGAGACTGAATTTAAATGCTCCTCAATAATGAGTTTTGAAGCAAAAAGAGAAAATGATAGTATATTGATCATATGATCCCATATCCAGAAAGAAATAAGTTTAAAAGGCTGTGTGCTTAATTGCATTGGTGCATTGATATGTCTTAAACTAGCTGTTAAGGTAAAGTATGTGATATAAACATAAAGAACTGCCAAATTGAAAGAGGTGTTATTCTCTTCCAAAAATATCGGTAATGATGGAAGAAATGTAATAGCCTATCATACTTAAGACTTATGTTTTTTGATCACCAAAAACAAAAATTCAAAATAAAATGCATTTAGTTTATGGTTAACGCTTCAATGGTGTATGGCTTTATTGCCTTAAATCATGTATTAATGGGATGCATCCGGTTTCCGGACACTGTGAGTCTTTATGCTGCTTAATTATCTGGGTATTCATAAACATGAATATTTCAAACGCTTTTAGAGCAAACCCAAAGTCATTAAACTTGATCACTAATGTACATCGTAAAAATTCATTAATGGCTTGATCAAAATCCGCTGTTAGTCATACATTGTTCCTCCCTTGCGTGCGTCTAAATACTAGTAAGAAAAGGACCCCCAGGGGATACAATGTATGTAAGCCTACAGATGAACTCGTGCATACTCATTCATAGTAAGGGAAGCTTGGTGTCTCGCTTGATAATGGGGGTATACCTTGTAATGGGGATTATGAGCTGAGATTGTTAATCTTAATATTGATAAGCAACATAATGGTTTAACTAAAGCTAGGGGGATACGGTAAAAATCAAACTAAGCCTGAACCGAAATTAGAGGCTGATAGTTTCTGATATTATATGCCTTAACTGAAAATTAAACCATATCACAAAAATACTTGAAGGCTTCTAATAAGATTTAAGTGGACAACAGTATCAATGACCGACTTAACACCAGTCATAATGTCGCTGAAATATAAAACTGCGATGGAAGGGCAATTTGGTCAACATGATTATCTGCTTAACTCACAAAAATATGTAATGCTTTCGTAGAATAGTTTTCATATCTTGTTTTTGTTTTATGTGTTTTTTTTTTAATTTGAAAATATTCAAAAATCCAAAAATATTGTGTTTTTTTTTCGTTTTTTGCTTTATTTTCGATTTCCGAGCTAAATGGTACATATTTGAAAAAGAAAATACCAAAAAGGTTTTCCAAATTTTATTTAATTGTTTTAATTTATTTGTTTTTAACTTATGTGTTTTGAACACAAAGCACGTTAAGGTATGGCATCTTACACCGAGAGGTAAGAATACTAAGGTAAAGTTCATCGGGACACGGGTTTCGATGCATTATTTAATACTAGAAATTTAAGATGAAAAAGTTTCATTTTAAATTGATTATTAAATGGCTATTCTTTATGAGAAGTCATAACGAATATAGTACATTCGTTATCTATATGGATAACGAATGAGGGTAATTTATATTTAACTTTGGATAACGAATAAGTCTATTTGTTATCATCATTCGCTTCCGCTACACTGATAACATATGACCCCATTCGTCATCATTATTGATAACGAATGAAGAATGAATCTGAGTTAATTCGTTATGGAATTTTAGTTATTCTTCATTCGTTAACGGGGTTAACGAATGAACCAACGAATAAGACCATTCGTTAATTTTGAATTAACGAATGGGTCCATTGGTTGTCTGGGAATGCGTGCAAACTTTGTCCCTTATAATGAACATGGGCGTTCACCTCGTTTATCACACTTACAGAGAGAAACTCTTGAAAATTTTTCCAGAATTTTTGACCATCATTAAATCAGTTTTTGTTGATTGTTTTAGAATCCTAAGGTAAAGACGACCTAAACGCAATGAATTTCGTCAAAATTCATGAACGATTGCTAAGTTTATTAGTCAGTTCTTTAATCGGGTCTTAAGTTATGAACAAAAAATAAATTGATAATGTATTTTAACCGTCATGGTTGGTTGGGTTTGTGTATCGATGATAATCCGAGTCTATTGATGTTAAGATTACACTGATTTGGCGTCATACATGGTTAATTGAATTTCTGATTGCATGTTAATCGTCGGTGTTCTTCGTTAATTTTGACTTTGACAATTGAAGGTCAAAGCTGATAATCTTAGTGGTTATTCGTTACAGATAACGAATGGACAATCCTTCGTATCTAAGGTTCATTCGTTGACTTATTCATTTAGTTAACATAACGAATCAGGCCATTCACATGATTTAGTAACTGATGTGTGTCTAATGAGTGCTCTTTCTATGGGACTCATAAATAAGCTTTAAATTTAATACGGAAACTCCTAATAACACCACACAACCGGCAAGCGTACCGGTCACAAGTAGTATAGACCTAAGAAGTCCGAGTATCGAACACAAGGCCATGCGAGAACGCATATGAGCATTAAACCCTAGACAAGACCTTCCTAAGAATAATATTTTTTAAAGTGATTTTTAATAATTAAACTACTTGACTTAAATTACTTTAACTAAATGAATTAATTGGACTGACAGGCAAAACTTTCCTAATTTAGAGACTTAACTGACAATGGGGAAAACGTTCACCTATGGAAGAATCATATTGATGGTCTAACAAGCTAATGGATTGAATGATCTCACGACACCGGTATCTAAAGATGACACAACTAAGGTTCACTCAAGAAAGCTAGATCACCTCTCGGTCTCACTAACAAACCCTAACTTACACTTAATTGAATTTAAGAACAAACCAGGAAACGAATGCTAAGGTATTCTAATGTCGACTCTCCTCTCGGACTCACCGACACACGACCCTAATGGAAACGGATACTACGCAACCAAGGATAGAAGAAAAATTGGTTAAACTAAAACTAGACCAACTAATCTCTCACGAACCCAAACCCGACAAGAACCGAACCCGCTCTCGCGCGATCCTAATCTTAACAAGTAAAATCAATGAGACGACTTTACTTCCTATCACCTCTCGGTATCTAAGAAGATGCTTAAACGTTGAATTATATCAATCAATAATCTCAAAAAAACCCTACGGTTGTACCTACCGCAAACAAACTCTAAACACAAAGTAAAGAATTGAACATGCAACTATCAATTAAAACCAATCCAATTAACCGAAGCACGAGATTATGAGATAAAACCTATAATATCACAGCCACTAAACACAACCTAATTCATCATTAAACCAACTTTCAATTTCAAGTCAAGTCATATTGATCAAACAATCCAATCAACTCATCAAAACCGAACAATAATCATCAAACCTAGTTAGAACTAACAAGTTTAGCCAGTCATAACTTTTGGACAACAGCTATAACTCAATTTAAACGTCATATTAATCATTAAAAACATAATCCAAATCATTCAACAATCAATTATAATCAATAACAACTCAATCCCTAACTCAATTGCAAAAGAATTCAACTTTAAAGCTCAAAGTCAAAAGAGTTATGAACACAAATATTATGAATGTATACTATCAATTACAGCGGAGTTTTGTCATTAAAATTAATCCCTAGCTGCTGTCCTGAGTTGTCTTTAGCTTACTTCATATTCCCTTGGCTCAAGATTTGCAAAAAACAAAATTTTTCTCTAGATGGGGGCTGCCGAACGGACCTCCTTGGGGTGTTAGGGTTTTTTTTTTTTAATTTTTATGTTATGTTATAATATTGTGTGAAAGGCTTTCCCCTAGTGGGTTTGGGTCGGGCCTTGAGTTTGGTTTTCAAAGTTGATTATAAAAGCCTCTTATGTCTTGCAAACTCGGTCCTTTTTCTCTTTAAAACCCGCAACCTATGAAAGATATAAAACTTTGTATGATCATGCCAAAACAAGTTAAAATCATTATTTATAATATAATTAAGCAATTAAAATGACGATAAAAGGTGCGGAAAATAAGTTTGTTTTACAACACATAAGTAACGAATAAGCCTTCATTTGGTTTCATTCATTATTATTGATTCGTTAGTGATTCATTTGCTAAGATGAATATAGCGCATCAAACCATTCGCTATAATGAATGACACCATTCTTCATAACGTATGAACTAACGAATGTCACTTATAACGTAATTTTTTAAAACTGAATTTATTAAAATTTTAAATAGTTTAATAGTAATGTTCGATTTATACAAATCCTCGGGTTTATGTATTTTCAGAAATGGTTGATGAAATAGTACAAGATGTTCTAGTTGACGATCCACAACAAGCTGTTCAGTGCTTATTTTATTCAGGAGACCTTGATCTTTCCCAATACAACAAGGCGTACTTGTGTGCTCCATAAAAGTACTTGCTACATGTCTTGATTCATTGCCTTGGGGGACGCAAGGGTGGATATTACGAGTTTCGGATTATGCTACAATCCGCATTCGTAGCTATTATATTGAACAAGCCGTTCAATTTCTATGAGCAAGTATTTTATCACCTGAAGGAGAACTGCTTGATCAAGAATCGTCGCAGCAAATTTCTCATGTATCCACGCTTTGTACATTTAATTATTCAGGATTTGATTCCTGACTTGGTGATTGACTGGACTTTGAAGGATGATGTGTTAAAATTGGAACACATGAACACTGATACTATGAAGAGAATGAAGACCTACCGTAGAAAATTTTCAGAAGATCGTCCAAAAACCAAACGTCTAATTGGTCACTTGGCAAATCCAGCTTATGAATGTCCTTCTAATGATCGTTGGATTCACGACGAATCAGATTTTGAACGTGAAGAAGGACCAGGTGGGAACTGTGGTGGTTATGATGATGGTGATGATGGTGGAGATGATGGGGGTGATGGACGACGTGTCGACATTGAGGCAGCAAGCTCACAGGCTTCTCAATGAAAATGAAAGGGCAAGGTGATCGTGCAAGATCAACCGCCCAAACGTCGTGTTACGCACGAATCACGTGTGGAAATTGGTCCACAGGTTCCTAGGTCGTTCGCACCACAACGGTCGGCGGTTTCGCTTACTATTAGAACCCCGGCAATTACATTGATGATGACTATCACTTCTGATCCAAGGTTTGGCTTAATCCCTCAATCAGTGTTATCTCTAATGCCAATGCCTGTTGCAACATCAACGGTGGTTCCTCCACAGGGTCCTGTACAGCTTGTACCGACCTCATTTCTTGCTTTGCCCCTACCCATCAGATGGACATTCTTTTGAGTCTGGTTCACTTATATGAGAATCAAATGGCAGATGATCGTCAAGTTCAGGAACAGATAATGACAAATCAACGTCGTCTGATGGGGTATGTGTCTTATTGCCAGAAGGAAACAAAAGAGCTGCGTGAGATTGTGGCGGCTCAGGGGGTGGAGATAAAGGAGCAGGAGGACCTTATTCTTCAGCTAACGTGCAAAGATGATGCATTAAAGAAATTGAAGAGCGATGACGAAGATAAGGATACTGATGCTCCTGGTGCCAGTGGAGTTAAGCCGAAACAAGCTCACGGCTCGTCTGCTGCTGGTACGAGTGGTGGTAGTGAAGGCGATGATTAACAGATAGTCGTTTTTCAAGACTTGACTAATGTTCACCCTTTCGAGTCGATCAAAGCTAACCCCCTTGTATTTATGGACTTTGAGAAAGGGGTAGTGATGAGTACTGCCAACACTAATAAGATTGAAGAAGGTGAATTTGTCGATCGTGGCCTGACTCGCGATCAGATTTCATTATTATTAGGGCTGAACAATGAAGAAATTGATGCGTTTGAGGCTGAGGAGGATGTGGAGGTTGTCAATGATGATAAGGTACTCTTTGACACGAATATTACACATGGGAATACTTTGCTTATTTATAAAGATGAGGAGACTAAGATGGAAGATGTCACAGCAGACGAATACCCCGATCTTTACCACCGTTCAAATGTTGATCAGGGTGTTCCAACATTTACTGAAGATTATGTCAAAGCTGCTGAAGATCATTTCGAGAAAATAAAGAAAAAGAAAGGAGAATATATTGGAGAAAGAGTCCCGTTTGATTATGATATTGAAAGCTGGTTCAAGAACTGCGACAAAAAGGCTCAAAAGATCATTGAAGCATATCGATATGTGGATTGAGAACAACAACTGGATGCTGCTGCACAGGCCAAATCCAATCAGAAAACCACATTTAAGGCTGTGCATACAGTTACTTGCATACAGTTTCTTGGTTGTATGATTCAGAATTGAAGGTTTGTATAACTAAGTGGTAGAACGACGTTCAGTATTTTCAATATATTACTGACGTTCTCTCACTACCGAGGTGGGACGTGCGGACGCTCGCCAATCGGCCGTTTATTAATCATGGTGGAGAACGATTAGCAGAATGGTTCCACCAACATTTTCTCTTCTAGGTCAACCACATATTTAAATTCTTTAAACCGCTGGTTCCAACCCAGAAGTATATTGATGAGATTGATCGTCGTACGTGTTGGAGGAAACTTGTTCTTAAAGTTAAACCGCCTAAACTATGAAACGTGTACCGGTGAAGACTTTTCAGCAGAATCTTCACCTATCGTTCAATCGATGGAACTATAATAACAGATCCGATGTGGCTCGTTAATGATGTATTATTCAAGAACAAGATTTTGTTAGAAAGACATGAAGATTACGATAGAGCTATGCAATTCCAATGTGTTGTGCGTGTGTGTCATGCGTTCGAGATTCATAGTTTTCGCGATTGGAAGACTAAAAGATTCAAGTAAATTAAAGAGAAAGAGCTCAAGACGAGGGGGTGTTTGTTAGTGCACGGTTTTGTCGTCTCGAGTCTTTGTAATTTTTTATTATTTTAATGTAAAAGGGAATTTATGTAATTAAGACCCATACGTTATTTATGGCTCATTAGTTAAGGATGTTTAATGAATGAGGCCATTCGTTGTTATTTATGGTTCATTCTTTATTGATGTTTAACGAATGGACCTTAGTCGTTATTTATTATATCCATTCGTCATGGAATGTTGACGAATGGGGTATAGCGAATGAGTCATTCGCCATACCATTTTGGTAACTTATCTAAGGAAGACGAATGAAGGCCATTCGTTACAGGATGTGTAACGAATGGCAACTCGTCTTCTATATAAAGGCTGTTATGCCTTTCATAAATTAAGTGTTCTTAAAGTTATTTTCTGGTATACTGTTACTTTGCCAAATTGTCCTCTCAACACTTCTATCGATTGAAGCTCTATTAATGTTCAACAATATGTTATGTAAAATGAGATTTCCGTTAATTTAATTACTTGAACCCCGGGTGTGATTTGTCTTTGTTAATTGTTTGAAAGTTGTTGTTTTCTTGATTAATATTAAAATCAAATTGTTTGCTAGTGTGATAAGTGAATTTTGACATTCACTTCATAATTCTAGAAATCGATTAGATGTTACATTGACCACTTACTCCTCGTGGCTCGACACCCTATTTACCCTAGCTTGTTTAGGTGATTAGGAATTTAATTTAATTGCTTTTGACTAGATAGCGATAGTCTAGCATCAACTATCTCTCAGTCTCTTTACCAACCCCATCACCACCCACCGGGCTACCCCACTATAAGGCCCTGCTCCCGGTAGCCCTACTTTAACGTCGGATTTAATCATAAACACAGTTCTCAGAATTCAGAGTTAATTAAAACTTTCACGAAACGATAACTTAAATAATTCATTACAAAACATTAGATCTTTTCTTTGATACCATAACACAAAAGTTTATATTTAACACATCATTTCTTCCATCTTCAGATGCCAGCCGTTCAATCCATGCCATGTGCATTCTCATGCTAGCTCTTAAATCTTATCACCTGCGTGCATACTAAAAGTCAGCTACGCTGAGTAAGTTCTAGTTAATCAGGCAAGATACAATACATACACATAGCGTGCATAAATACATATCCTAACCTTATATAAATATCCATAAGAGGAACGTCACGTAATACCTATTAAAAGAACTATTACTATGATATCCATTAAAGTAACACTATGCTTTTCATTAGAGGAACACTTGGCTTTCCATTAGAGGAACACAAGGCTTTCCATTAGAGGAACACTATGCTTTCCATTAGAGGAACACTATGCATTCCATTAGAGGAACACTAAGCTTTCCATTAGAGGAACGCTATACTTTCCATTAGAGGAACACAACATATATTATCCGCAAAGGGACTCTATAATTTATTATTTAATATCCATATAAGGAGACAATCACTATCCTTGGCAATACGTGCAATATCCAAAGATCGTTCACGTACTACCAATCCTTTATATATCATATAACATACATACATCATTCATATATCATATATATTGCAATCTTATCTTTAAACTTCCACCTGGCGGTACATGCAATATCCGAAGATCGTTCGCGTATCGTCAAGCAATCATTCATATCTATCATATATATCATATAGCATACACTTACCACTTAAGGTAGGTGTATTGACTAATCACATCAAGTATGAACGCAGCCCCAAAAACATAACAAGGAATGGGGCTAGAAGCTAACCTGAATCCTGTTCCTTTCTCCGTTAAAAGTTAATCCTTTCTTTAGTTGAGCTCTGCTAACTGTATATAAGTTACACGTATCAATACTCATCTGATCTAATCTAGTGGTCTAGTATTAGCTTACTTTGCATTTTATGGTCTTTCCTTTATTTTAACTTTCTTGCATTATATCTCCTAAGTCCTTACAATGCATACGATCACGTGTGTACACATATATGTCTACATACACAGGTTTCCAGGTATCCGGGTCTCAATATAAGCGAACTTAGATATATAAGCGAAATTAGATACATAAGCTGATGTGTTGTAAAACACACTTACTTTCCTTATTATTTTATCATGTTTTAATTGCTTATTAGTTTAATTATTAAGAGTTTTGGATTGTTTTTGCTTAATTTTACAAAGTTAGATTGATTACTTGTAGTTTTGTGTTTTATGGAAAAAAGAGTAAAGTTTGGAGACTCCAGGGGCTTATTTGATCAAGTTTTAATACTACAACTCAAGGCCCGACCCAAGCCCACAAGTAAGAAGCCTTACATGCATATTATATTAAGTAAAAAAAAAAAGAAAACCTAACTTCTGCATCAGTTCCGATCGCAAGTCAGCAGGAAGAAAAGAAAGAAAGAAAATTAGTGGCGGCTATGTTTTGGCTAGAGGACTGCTGGGAGAAGAAGAAGAAGACCAAGGAGGGTTTGTTACAACAGCTAGGGGAAATATACATCCATAAACTCAGCCATAATCATTAAGTAATCACTCATAAACTTTGTGTTTTTGTTCAAGATACTTAACTACTTAATTTGATCTTTTACTTTGAATTGTTTTGCAAGTAACTTGAAGATTGACTTGTGTTGATTTTTATTGAATCTTGAATGAGTTTAGTTATGTTTATATGATGTTTATTATGTTTAACTTAAATATATGCTGCTGTCCAAAATTAATGTTAGGCTAAACTAGTAGTTCTACCTAGGTTAGATGAATATCGTTAGTTTTAATAAGTAAATTGGATTGTTTATGATCATGACTTGAATTGTTAATGAAAAGTTTGGTTTAATATTGAATTAGGTTGTGTTTATTGGCTGTGTTTTGATTAATTATAATCAGTTACCTCTTGCTTTGATTGATTGAATCGGTTTTGGTTAATTTTAGCTTGTTTGAACTCTTTACTTTGTGTTTAGAGATTGTTTGCGGGGTTATCAACCGTAGGGTCAAGTTGGGTATATTAATTAGTTAAAATCAGCGGGTAGACACCTTCTTAGAGACCGACAGGTGATAGGAAGTAAGGTCGCCTCGTAGCTCTTACTTGTTAGGATTAGGATCGCGCGAGAGCGGGTTCGGTTCTTGTCGGGTTTGGGTTTTTGAGCGATTAGTTGACCTAGTTTAAGTTAAACTAAATTGTTCCTTTATCCTTGGTTGAGTAGTATTCATCTCCATTAGGGTAGTGTGTCGGTGAGACCGAGAGGAGAGTCGACAATAGAGCACTTTAGCAATTCGTTATCCGGTTTTGTTCTTAAAATCAACTAAGTGTAGGTTAGGGTTTGTTAGTGAGACCGAGAGGTAGCTTTCTTGAGTGAGCCTTAGTTGTGTCATCCTTAGATACCGGTGTCGTGAAATCCTTCAATCCATTAGCTTATTATACTTTCAATAGGATTCTTACCTAGGTAGACATTTTCTCCATTGATAAATCTTATTCTCAAAGTTTCGTCTAGTTTTTTTTTTAAGTTAAGTCTTTTAAGTTAGTTAAAGTAAGTTAGGTCTAATAGTTAATAATTAAAAATCAATTAAAAAATATTATTCTTAGGTGATTCTTGGTTAGGGTTAAGTATTAAGAACGTTTTCACGTGTCCTTGTGTTCGATACTCGGACTTCCTTAGGTCTATACTATTTTTGATCGGTACACTTTCCGGTTGTGTGTGGATTCGTTAGGATTTTTGTTTTATAAATTTAAAGCTTAGTTTTGAGTTATTTAGAAAGAGCATAATTAGACACACATCAAGTTTTTGGCGCCGTTGACGGGGACACGGTTAGAGGCGTATTGAGAACGACTCGAGTTAGGACTTACCTTGTTTGCTACTTGTTTTTTCTTATTTTCTTTGTTTGTTAGTTTAAAATAGTTTAGCTAATTTTAGTTTATTTTGTTTATTTTAATAGTTGTATGCGACGTACTCAATCTCTAGGATCGCCAGAAGCCGAAGGATTTCCCGAACCAGAGAGAGTTGCCTGAGAGACGTCACACCAGACCGTCTTCCAGTTATTCAGTGTCCGTCGGTAATACATCCTCTTCTCCTACTTTTTCTAAACCCGTTATTAGGGATAGGATCATGGGCGACGCAGCACCACCAAGGAAGACAGTTGCAGACCGCGCCCGTCCAGTCGACGCTGGCGCGAGATCCAACATTTCTCCACCAGCTATCGGAGTTCTCACGACTTGGCAGATTCCATCTAATATTCTGAACACGATTTCTCATTCTACTCAATTTCACGGGTTGCTCCACGAGAACCCACATGCTCATCTCACTCTCATTACACGTATTTGAGACACTTTTCATCTTGCCGGCGTATCCGAAGACGCCATCAAACTCCGAATTTTTCCGTTCTCACTCGTTGATCATGCGAGTCTGTGGCTTGATTCCCTCCCGAAGGGATCCATTGCTACTTGGGCTGCCATGCAGACCCAATTTCTTGAGAAATACGATCCTCCGGCTAAGGCCACCCGTTTGCGTAACCAGATTCACTCTATCCAGATGGAGGAAACCGACAGCTTTTACGAGGCGTGGGAGAGATTCAAAAATTTAATTGCTTTATGCCCGAACCACAGCCTGCAGGACTGGGCAGTTGTTGAAAAGTTCTATAACGGAGTGACGTACGAGACTCAGAGTATGCTCGACACGGCTGCGGGAGGCAACTTATTGACAACGAAGGATACTGATGAGTGCATTGTTTTGTTTAACGGGTTAGCCATGAGTGGATACCAACGAAAACCCGCTAAGAGAACCAAAACCGTCGACTCCTTATCACGCGGCATGCATTCGGTCGACACGAGCACCGCACTTGCGGCATAGTTTGAGGCGTTGGTAAAGATCGTGAAGGACCTGCAGGTGAAAAGTAAGTTATGCGAGATCTATAGTGGGGGGGGGATGATACCGTTCAGTGCCTCGTAGGTTTCCAGGAGGAGGCAGTCGACTTTGTTAATAATCCAAACCGAAATCAAAACTCTTTTAATTCTTATAATTCGGGGTGGAGAGGTAACCAAAATTCCAACTAGAGGAACGGAAATCAGTCCGGTTTCCAGCAGCGTCAGAGCCTATGCCAGGATTCAGGTGAGGGAACGAGTAGTGGGGAGAAGAAGCCCATGTTAGAGGAGATAATGGCAAAACAGACACAGATGCGGTCGCAGCTTATGGCTCGAGAGGACTCCCGTCACAAAGAGACTCAAAAGAAATTTCGAGAGCACGAGTCATTCATGAGAAATCATGGAGCGTCAATTCAAAATCTTGAGTGACAGATGGGAGAGATAGCAAGTCGCCTGAATGAGAGGTCGCCAGGAACACTTCCAAGTAATACCGAACAAAATCCAAAGGCGTTCGCGAAGGGTGTGACGACGATGAGCAGTGCAGGGGAATGCAGCGAGCCCGTGAGTCAGGAGGAGCCTGCAGTAGATGTAGAGGAGCGGGGAGAAAAGGAGATTCAGTTGAAAATCTCCACCAACCAAGGTGCATCAGAGGCGCAGCCCAGAAAGTACAGCACATGCCGAGAACCAGCCATTACCCAGCACACCACCGAGAGTCTACAAACCTAGACTTCCATATATCGGGAGAGTCCGAAGGGATTAAGACGAGGAGCAGAACTCCAAATTTCTTGATCTTCTGAAGCAGCTTCACCTTAACATTCCATTCCTTGAGGCACTCACGCAAATGCCGAAATATGCAAAGTTCCTTAAGGATATCCTTTCGAATAAAGAGAAGTTAGGTGAAGTCTCTTCCATCCCTCTGAGTGCTGGTTGCTCTGCAGTCTTGCACAGAAAGTTACCAGAAAAGATGTCTGATCCTGGGAGTTTCAGGATTCCCTGCATCTTGAGTGATAATACGGTTGTTCATGCGCTGGTGGATCTTGGTGCCAGTATTAATCTCATGCCGTATTCCGTGTATCGCAAGTTAGGTCTAGGCGAGCCGAGGCCTACCCGTATGAGTATCCAGCTTGCGGATCGTTCTGTGAAATACCCCCAAGGGGTGGTCGAGAACATGCTTGTTCGTGTCGACAAGTTCATCTTCCCGGTGGACTTTGTCATCTTGGACATATATGATGATGATAGTGTCCCACTTATCATTAGGCTGACCATTCCTTGCCACTACACAAGCGTTGATCGACGTCTGCGAGGGTAAGTTGATTTTGAGAGTTGGGGATGAGAACGTCACCTTTGACGTTCGACAGTCACTGAAACACCCCAAGTCTGCTGATGACTCCTTATACTTCATCGATACCATCATGGAACGTGTTTGGGAGTTTTTCAGCGAAATCTGTGGAGAGATTACCTCCAACACCCAGATTCTCGATAGAGAGATTCTAGAGATTGAGATATGCCTTGACCAATCAGTCATTAGATGACGACACTGAGTCGCATATCCCTGAATCTGGCGTGTCTGCTGACATTTGTTGGTGCACATTGTGTGGCCGTCGCTTGGCGAATAGTTTAGAATGTTTATGGTGTATGCTGTACACCTAGGTAGTGGTTCACGCTGAAAGTGATCCATTTGAAAGAGCATTTTCAAATGGATACTCATTCGATCGAATGAGTTTCTGATTCGATCGAATGAGTCTGCCATTCGATCGAATAGGACTCATTCGATCGAATGAGTCCTGACCGAATGGCAGCGGGTATAAATACCAGCTTTCAGGCGTGAACAGAAAAGGTTTTTTAAGGGATTTGCGTGCCCGGCGCCCAGGTGCTGTCCGGATGAGGGGGGAGGCCATGCTCGACCTCCCCCTGCCATAGATCGTGATTTCAGTGTTTAACAAGCATGTAATCTTTCGTTTTTATCAATGAAATCGTTTGTTTCGTGTTTGTTTCTATCCGTCTTTGGTTATCAAACCTTCCGTCTCGAACCGGCTCGGATCGTCTCGGTCCCGACTGAACCAACAACATTGAAGGAATAGAAAGATTAATTTTTAGAGAGACACTACAGAAGAGGGAACATGTATACTTGGATCAAACGAACTTGAAGGTGAGGATACGACATACGAAACAACATAAAAAGTTGACACACAGCAAAAATGACATCCTCCTTCATTACACGACTCGTATAAAGTTTGGTCCAGTAAGTATAAGTCTTGGTGGTCCGACCCATTTTAGTTTTTCAAAATCTCTCTAAATTTTTCTGGTGAGATTTTTCCAACTAATAGTAAACAAATAAAATGAAACGGGTCGGTGGGAAATGGATAAAGGAGAAGCCACCTGATTAAAATTGAGATTTGGGGTCAGGCTGAGGACCCGTTAAACTATGCGCTCTCCGGAGACATCCCGAGTTGTAGAGTGTGTATTATGGTTTTCGTTATTATCTGTTTTATTTTTGTTATTTATAAAAAGGTTAAAAATAAAGAAAAATAAAAAAAAATACAAAAACACAAAAATATGTTTATTTCTTATGTTTTGTTTTCTGTTTTGTACGCCGCTACATGTGAGCGAGTTTGAGTTATTGCAGGTATTATTATGCGCATGGTAGCTCTGATGGCGTTTTGGAACTGGTTTTCCCGAGGTTGCGGCCGTGAATGAAATGCTATACGGTCGTTCGTTCGATACACAGCTGATGAAGGATCTGCATATAAACCAAGGGAGTAAGCCGTTCTCTGTTTTACTTTTTGCTATTTTTATTTTATTTTATTTATTTTCCTTGTTCTCATCGAGGACGATTTCATTTGAAGTGTGGGGATGAGAATTTATTTTACTTAGTTGTAGGGAAAAAAATTTAAAATAAAAAATAAGAAATAAAAAATAAAAAAATGTTTTAAAAAGAAAAATGTCCCTTGAAAATTGTTTTTGTTCTACGTTAAGCAGGAAATGATATTATTACCAATGTGCAAACGAACTCTCGGAACTTTTGAAATATGAAATATAATAATAAAAAAAGAGATGGTTTGCATATCTGATTTGGGATGTGTCGGTAGGCCCAACTAGCTTTGATAGTCCTCTTTAGCATGTTTTTTTATATATAATAATTTAAAAACGGTGAAACCGAATTTCAATGCTTAGGGAGGATTACCATAATATGAAAACTTTGAGATGGTAAGAATTAAATGCACTCAAACGAGGACACTACCACATGTCCATCTTTTTACGAGCTTAGAAATAGTTATATATGTTAGGGTGATATAAAAGATTGAAATAAAAAGTATGTTTTGAAAGTTTTTATGTATTATATTATCAAAAGTTGTTCAAGAAAAGCAAAATGCTTGTGAAGAAAGTTATGTATTGTAAAATGCCAAAGAAGCATTGTTTAAAGTTAGAAAAGAGGCCAAAGATGCACTATTGGGGCCTTGGGTTTACGTGTTACCTTGGGGATGGTGACTCTGAGGATACACTATTGGGGCTCGAAGGATACACCAAAGATGCACTAGACATGACTTAGAGTTTACGTGTTACCTTGGGGATGGTGACTCTGAGGATACACTATTGGGGCTCGAAGGTTCTTAGTCAATAAATATCAAATTAGGAATTTATAGGATAAAGTCCAATAATATTTAGGGATAGCTCGTACGACCTCCACATAACCATTCATCCATCAAAATTTCTGTCAGGTCCCCGATTTCAGCTGGATCTTACTCGAATCATGTCATAACTCACACAAATAGATGTGTTGACAAGGGAGTTAATGACGGATTGCAATATTTAGAAAGTTCACCGTTTGTTAAAGGCGGAATCAATAACAAACATATGGTTGCTTAAACAGTATTCAAAGGTAATCAACACAAACAAGATTTACTCAAAAGATTTCCATTTATATAAATGAATCATACAAAGTGGATAATCGTTTTAGGTTTCTTGATAAGGAAGGTTTCAGCCGTCACACATAATATTCTTTCTTAATAAATGTGACTGTCTCCTTGTTGTGTGTGTGTCCTCGTCCGTGTCCAGGTGTGCCCTAAATTATTCTATTTATAGGCCTGACACCTGTAGACAGCTATCATTCCTTCTAGAAACCCTATCCGATAATACATATTCAAATTACATATTCAGAAATATTCGAAGTGTAAAACAAGTCTTCCGGGTAGGATTTGCATCAATCTTGTCTTTCCGAGTATGCTCGGCCATCCTTCATAACTTGGTAACATAGAAGTGTGCTCGGGATAAGTTTCCGGGTAGACTTTACTTGAAGAGTATTTTACCAAGTAAAATACTCACCGGGTAGACTTCAATCTTCTTGACTTTTCCAGACTTTGCCCGACAAACCCTTACGAGCAACCTTGTTCTTCAATGGTCCCTTCAACCCTTTGTTAGAAAATAACTTATTAGCAAAGTGTGCTCGGTTGCACTGTTCCTTGCTTAAGTTGAACCTTGCCCGATGATACTTGAGATATATCATTAGATCATCAAGCCTACCTGGACCATACTTATTAATGAATACCTTGCCCGGTCTTCCAATTTCTTGGCTTCATTAGCTTGGTTAGCCTAAAGCTTACTCGGAAGTGAAATTTACTTGGCTAAGAAGAACAATCCTGCTTGATAAAGTGATCCTTGCCCGGACTTGCATATACTAGTGAACTATACCCGATAATGCACTAGTTTGCAAACCCTGCTCGGATATTCACTAAAGAAGACTTAGTGAAGATAACTCTGCCCGATAGACAAAATATCGTACCCAGCTAAGTAAAAGCATGCTCGGAGGTCTGAGGTGTACCCGGATCCATACTTAGCGAATTCTGAGGAGGTTGCGAAGATTCCAATCTTCCATCCGATTAGTTTTGGGTCAAATCTTGACTCAACAATCTCCCCCTAGATTGGAACACCTCAGCTGACCCAAAACATTTCTAAGGTTACTTACACTTAGTCAAAATACACATCAAATTAAAAGTCAAATTACATATTCAATTATCATAAACAACAATTACATATTAAAAAAAAAGGCTGTCATAAGACATTACAAAGTAAAAGCCTAGTCTAGGAATTTTGTCTTTTCCATGCACTGTAAGCGGCTTGCCTTCTGTTTGTTATCACTATGCAACTCTCATTCTGATGATATCAAGGGCTTGGTAATGAGTATGACCTTCTGGTATGACTCAGTCCCTAATATCCATTAGATCTTCATCATGTAAGCAATTCAAGTCTTCATCCTTCTTAATAATCCCCAGTATTTTTCCATAAGAATTTCTCAGCAAGTAATGGTCATCTTTTCCTTTGTATTTCATTTTAGTAATGATGCCATTTCTTTGGATTGTATAATTGGGACGTGTCATCCTTCTTTCAATACATATGCATGTGTTTATGTTTGACAGTGGATGCTTGTCTCTGACACTCATCTTGTAGTTTGTTTCAGCTATGTCCATCCTTCTTAACTTTGCAGTTCTCTTTGATCTGTGAAGTTGGGCAGTCTTCCAGTTTCTCTTTTCTTTTAGGAATCTGAATCCTCTGTCTGCTTCATCTCTTAAGAATTTAGAAAGATTATTCATCTGTTTTCCAGCCACTCTGTTTCTAAAATCATACAAAGTGAGTGTTGTCATTCTTTCTAATTGTTCTTGAGTGTATTCATAGAAATCACTTCTCACAATTATATCTCTTAGTTGTCTACTTTCCATAATCACTCTTATGCATTCACACACAGAATCATAGTAAATCTCTCTAGGAAGATCCACATCTGACTGTGGTCTTGTTGTTCTTTGTTGTGCAGATCTTTCACCTCTTCCACCTTCACCTCTTCCACCTTGTGGATATCTTCTTGAAATTGGTGGTCTGAAAGGAACAAACTTCTTGGGTTTTCTGGGCCCCGAATTGAAGAATTTGATGTAGACTGCTTCAACCATTTCAGTTGGAAGGTTGGCAAGCTCAACAACATTTGCTCCTGCATCTCTAAGAGCTAGCAACATTTTCTCCATACCAGGAGTTCTTGACAAACCAGTAGGTACAAAACTTTCATCTGCATAGTATCTAGGGTTCTCACCTTCTTTTAGAGCTTTCTCCCATTCAGCCTTTTGAATATGAAAGAGATATTTCAAATCCTCCTTTTCCAAAGCCTTGAAAGAGGCTTCATCCATTCCTCTTTGAGTAATCATTATATTCCTTAGAATGTTGATCATCTCTTCATTTTCCCAAGGTATACAAGGTTCATCTTCAGATTCAGAATCCACTTCTTGTGGATTAGGGGTTTCAACAACAGGAACTTCCTTAGACACTTACTTTTCACCCTGTATCTGATGTTTCTCCCTCAGAGTAATTATCTTTCTTTTCTTTATTTGTGGTTCAACAGATGTTTCAGCATGTTTGGTAGAGCTCTCAGTTTGGACCCTCTTCAAATTTACTTTTCTTTTCAGTTTGTTGTATTGATCCAATACTGATTCTCTAGATAGGTTCTCAACCATCTCAGGCTTTACCCTTTCTCAAGCAAGTAACCACACATACCTCCAAATTTCTTCTTCAAAGTTTCCAATTTCTCAGTCTTCTCATTCTCTTTTACACATATTTCAATAACCTTTTCTCTTTCACTGTTGTAAAGGTCTTGGAGTTGGTCAACTGTGAAGTGAGACAAATCTTTCTCTGAATAATTATGCCTTCTGAGATATTCTCTGTATTTCTGGCAGTCTCTATTCTTTTGTTCCATCCTTTTCTTGAAACCATCTCTCTCTTTGTCAAGTCTCTTTTGCAACTGATCATTATCAAGATCAGCCAAAGTTTCAAAACTTATGCCATACCTCCTCAACTTTACAATCAATGGATGATTTCTCTTAGCTTCCCTCATACTTGACTCAATATTGGCTCTCTATTCATTAGTTATTTCAACTTATGGAGATTCAGCATTAACAGCTTCACCTCCTTTTCCTTGATCATCATCAGGATTATCATCATTATTTGAATCCTTAGATTCATCCTCCTCTTCAGTTAGGTTGTTCATAGCATCAATCTTGGGTTCATCAGAGGGTGGATACTCTGGGTTTGATTCAGTTTGAGCAGGTACATCAGGAACACCTGGAATCTGTTGACCAGGTTGCAGTGTCTGCAGTGGAATTGCTCTGATTGGACTATTATCATTATCACCCTTATCATCAGGAGTCTCAACATAGCATTTGTTCTTTACATCCCATTTTCCTCTCTTTGTTCTCCTCTCATCAGTTCTTTTCTGTTCATCAAACTTCCTCTTTCTTGTATACACTTGTTCAAACCTTTTGGCTCTTTCCATCCTGATTCTGGTGATATTAGCCAACATTTCTTCAACAGATTCACCAGTAGGCCTTTCAGGTTCCCTTTCAGGTTCCTTTTGTGGCATTTCTTCATATTCACAAGCCTTTTCAGATTCCTTTTCAGGTTGGCTTTGTTGTTGAAACATATTAACCACCATAGCCAAGGAATTGTCAAATTCCTAAGTTCTGTTCATCATAATCAGTGTTTCAATTGCTTCTTGATCAGCCACCTCTTCAAAAATTTCTTTAGTAAGATTGGCTTGATTGATCAAATTTTCTTGCTCTGCCATTTCTTCTGGAGTCAGTGTTTGAGCCAATATCTCCCTATCCCTTGTCTCCCTTAGAATATTCTCTTGTTCTCTTAAGGCAGCAGCTGCAGCAATATCATCATCTGTAAACAACACATTCTTTTCTGGACATGACTTAACAAATTCTTTTTCACAGACTTTTGCTTTACCTTTCTCAATTCTTTTTCTGACATCCTCTTCAATTTCAGACTGTTCATAGTCATCTATTTCTTTCTCAAGTGCTTCTAGTTCTAGGTCATGCTCCACTCTCTTGGAACTTGCTTGTTGATCAGTTTCTGGTTCAGTTTGTATAAGTACCTAAGTAGTAGCATTTTCATCAATGATTTCTTCAGTTTGATCATCAGTCTGTATGTCAGTAGCTACTTCTTTCAAAGCATCAGTTGCTATATCAGTCACAATATTAGTAGCTATATCAGTAGCAACTACATTTTCCTCAACATCTGTCTTTTTTCAATCTCATCCCCTGTCCCTTAATCAATCTCTTCACTCCATTCAACATGCATTATTTCATCACTAAAGTCATAATTTTGTTCTCCTACATCTGATCTATCACCCTCATATTCATCATCTTCAATCCTCCTCTCCTCACTACTCTCCTCTCCATCATCATAAACATTCATAATCAGTTTTAAACTGTCTGCAGTCTCCACAACTGTTACAGTTTCTTCAACATTCACACCCGAAATAGTTGGCATAGATTCATTCTCTCCCTGTTTTGGGGCAGTTGAGGTCTTCTCAACCTCCTGCTCTAGGGCTTGAATTTTCAGATTTGCTTGTACCAACTTCTATAACAACATCACATTCTCCTCTGTCACTTCCTCATTCCTTCTCTTTAACTCAGCATTTTCTTTCAACAGAGTCAACAAGTCAGTGTTAGTGGGTGGTGTTGTAGGTGGTGAAGTAATGAATTGTTCATATTCAGACTGTTCTTGGTTTGTGGTGTGGGTTTGAAATATGGATGGTGGTGGTGATTGTGTATGAGGTGGAATTGGAATGAATTGATCTGTGTGAGTTGGGCTATATGATGATGGTGATTATGGTGTTGGGGATATATGGGTTGATGTTTTCAGGTTGGCTAATGGTTAGGATTTGGGGTGGGGAATGAGTGGGTTGATATGGTGGAGTTTGTGGTGGTGATGGTATAATGGGTTGGTCAATGTTTGGTGATGATTGTGGTGGTGTTGGAATGGGTTGTTCTTGATCTTCAAGTTGCTCCCCCTCATTAGGTGCATCAACATTCATGGCCACTCCACCTCCTCCTTCATCTCCATCAACATTATCATCTTCATCATCAGAGCCATCATCACCACTCTCTACATCATCTCCTCCTTCCTCCTCTGAGCTTAACTCAGGCACTAGCATCACATTCAAGTCATGGTTCAATAACCATGGCAAGATCTCAAATGGAGTTTCAGCATTGAATCTATTTGCAGCACCAGGATTCTTAATTCTCTTGTATGTATCAGGGTTTTCAGTAGGTGAGTAATTCCCATAGTGGGTAGATCTTGTAATTCTCTGTTGAAGATTATCTGCAAGAACCTTGGATATTGTAAGAATCTGTCCCTCTCAGTCTTCTTCAAGTTTGCTACTAGTCCATCAAAGATCATTTTTGAATTATTAAAGGGTAGATCATACATAATCTCAACAGTAGCGTTTGCTAATTCATGACTCATCAAAGTCCATGATCCTTTTCTGGGAGCAAACCCCTGTATCACATGGTGAATAAGAAACCTGTACAACATTGGGAACATACCCTTTTGAAACTGTCCATCATGCACAGTTCCTTGATATCCCATGGTCTGTTCAAATATTCTCAGCAGGTGTGCTGTATTGAAGTTTATGTGGTAATGATCATCATCATTCAACCGTAAACATCTTCTGTTCATTCTTTCAGTCACATATATCTCATGGCCAGCAACAGAGGCTTCAATTCTTCGGCCATTGATGTCATCCACAAGTGTTGCAGATCTCCAGAAATCAAGTGAGTGATTTCTGTAGATGACAGGACTTTCTGTAAGGGCAAAATTGACATTTGACCGAACCATCCATGTAATCATTGGTGCCACCGGCTCATTGTCAGGTGTGACTTGCAAAAGTGCACACATATTGTGTTTCTTTTCAAAGAAGTACTTGGGCTGTTCTTCTTCTGCCATATCTGATCATCACAATCAAACATATTTAAAGTGAAATTATTCATAAAGTTCAGTACTTTAAGTAATTTCTAGATATAAAAATGAAGAAGAAAGAGAGAAAAATCATCAAGAACCTGTTCTTCGACAAATTTATAACCTAAACACATAAACAAAATATTAGTAATCAAGAACATAATCAAAGCCCATTATAGTCTAATCATGATCGAAAAACGCATTATTGATGCTTACCGAGTCGAAATTAGAGGGCTGATACAAATTAGGTTTTGAATTAATTATGAATGCGATAGGTCGGTTTGGGTTTCTTAGCGAGAAAGCAGTTGCAGTGGAAAGAGAGAGAGAGAGGGAAATATAATGTTGAAAATTTTGCCTAACTCTCTCTTATATACCTTTTGAAAGTGGGTTTTAAATATTTTTTTTGTCGTTTAGTGAATTATTGGTTCTCAAATAGTAACATTATCCACTTGATATTTTTTAAAACATATAATTTTTATCATTTTCTATTAATTCTATAAGGTTTACCCGATCCCCTTTAATCACAAACCTTGCCTGATCAAGCTATGTAATTTAAAGTCAAGACATTATGAAGAAAGCTTACCCAAAATACCAGATTTCTTGAGAACTTAATCACAAGACAATTAATCAAGTATGAAATATCAAATAAACATTCTTACTAAGAATCAATTAAGATGCCCATATAAATTTCTCAAATTTAAATTAAAATCTTAATCTAGCATAAATCCAATCAAAAATAAGAATCATATTCAGTCAATCATAATAAAAGCATATTAAATTAAGCATACTCGAAAACATAGTGTGCCCGAGCAACCATCATAATTTTAGTGTGCTCGAACAACCTTCTTATGCAAAGTATACTCGAATAATCTTCCTAGAGTACAAAGTGTGCCCGAAAAGGACTTCTAGCAGATAGTATACTCGGAAAATCAAATTTTGAAAATTACCAAGTATATTAGGGGAACCAAAGTGTACCCGAAATATAAAATGTGTTCGGAAAACAATGTTTACCTGAAAACACTGGTAATTTCAAAGAAAACATATTCACATATACAAAGCTTACCTGGTGTACTCAAGGAGTTCACAAAGTTTGCTTGGAATAACAATCAGCATAAAAAAAATGCAAAGCTTGCCCGAAACAATTTTCTCTTGTTAATAGGCTAGCTAGAACACATAATCATCTCAAGATTTCAAGCTTGCTTGGGAAATTTGTACAATGGTGTACCTTACCCGAAAAGTGTAAACACTTCACAGCATGCCCGAAAATCATAAACATAGTCAAAAATGACAAAGCTTGCTCGGAAAGGCTATGAATCATCAAACCTTACCTGAAAATGCATATACAAACATATTCAACTGTTTTGTACCCGGAAAGGTTTGAGAATATCATACCTTACCCGAAAACACATATACACACATATTCAACTGTTTTGTACTCGTAAAGGTTTGAGAATATCATACCTTACCCGAAAATACACATACACACATATTCAACTGTTTTGTACCTGGAAAGGTTTGAGAATATCATACCTTATCCGAAAATACATATACACACATATTCAACTGTTTTGTACCCGGAAAGGTTTGAGAATATCATACCTTACCCGAAAATACATACTCAAACAGTTTGTGCTTGGGAAGGTTTAATAACATCAAACCTTACCCGAATTAACATATTGAACCTATTTTAGGCAAAATGCAACACTTTTTGACTTAAACCAGTTGTCAAATTTGTCAGAACAATTTTATCTTTAAAGATCATAGTTTAAGAGCAAATGGTGCATTTAGAGATCAAATTTCAGTTATGTCTCATTTCAAAACAATTTCCTTTTGTAAATTGAAAAGATCTCAGAAATAGGATCATATTGACTAAGTAGCTTTCTCAATACTTCATTCTCAACAATATTATGACTACAAAGACAGGTCAACAGCAGGTCTAGACTTAACATGATTTTCATTTCTTTGGTGATATGATTATTTTCAATTAATTTTGTAGAAAATTCAATGGATAACACATATTGTTTTCTGATGTTCCTTATCTATCCTCAAGGCTTATTTGGCTTTCTCCAGATCACCCCAATTTGACTTTGACCCCCTGGTTTTGGTTAAAAACTTTAATGACAGAACATATTTTTGAAAATTTATAAGATATTTCTTTTCAAATCTACAAAAATATGTGAGGTTGAACGTTGGACTTACATGCCACGCAAGTCGGTCTTACATGCCTTTCATTCAGGATGTTTAAAGGACTTATATGATTGCCTCCACCCTTGTAGTTCTATAATTAACCCTCATGTTTGTATTTTCTCAATAAAAATTTGTGAACATGTTGAATAAACATTTGAAATTAAAGTAGTTCACATCAGTTCTTTGTCATTTCTTTAAAAGATGATTCATTTAGGGTAACCAAAGACCAACAGGCTTGTGTATGACTGGATAATCACTTTTCTGCCTATCATTTGAAAAGATTTACCTGGGAACATGCATAGACAGCAATGTAACTCCACATAAATTTTAGCATTTTCTTTAAGTTTATATCACCTTAGATTTTACATATCATGAGAAAGCAACCATACATGTCAATGACTGTACTAAGAGCCCTTTTAGCCTAATAAATCCATATGATTGGCTAAGTAGTCAATGTACTATCATTTCCCATTATATTCAGTTTAATATTCAATCACCCCAGTGTCTCTTAATTGTCAGGTAAATGGCTATTCTGTTTGACCACAGGTGGTTAACAGGACTAAACATACATTGTGAGTATATGTCATTTCAAAGTCAAAGCTATTGACTAGTTTTAAGTGAAGGAATAAAAACAAGTTATAATTGCCCCAAATGCTTTCAGTTTTCTGGTTAATGGCTATCCTTTTAATCTTTGCAGATTGCAGGACCAAACATACATTGGTGTATGTCTTTCCAACTGGGCAAATGACATAATTTTCATCAAAGATAACTACCTGAGATTTTTCATTGAAAAATCCTTCTTTTAAGCTTCTTTAAAGCTTGAACTGAATAGTATTATCATGTCTCTACACCATTAACAACATGCTCATATTTTGATTCAAATAGAGTATTTATGCAAAATTCATTAGAAAATTCATTTTATCACTTAAATTTGACATAAAACACATTTTGACATAAACAGTTGCAGCACTTAGTCAAATCTTAATCAAACATAACATCATCAAGACAAGCAGACAGCACTACCATTCAATGTCTATCCTATCTTAATAACATTAGAGGATCAGATAAAGCACATATTCAACCAATTAAGTAGTGATGTCAGATAAGCATTTTAGCAGATAATTCATAACAAGACTACTTATCTTAACATCACAAACACACATTAACTGATAAACATACAAACATATTAATCAAATCAATCATGTCCTTCTTTGCACACATAATCAGTCAAAGCACATAACGGTCAACATATTCAGTAGCATACTCAGTATCACACTCAAGCATATTCACATAACATTCAATTTGTGAAACCTCTAAAAAAAGTAATCAATTAGAACATAGAGGTATACAACCAAGCACACATCCTTAATCAGATTTCATCAGAGTTGATCATTCCCAGGGCTTTCAAAAGAAAGTTGAACCTGGTTCTATCAAGTGGTTTGGTGAATAGGTCAGCCAAATTGTCACTTGTATCAACTCTCTGCATTTCAATCAAACCTTTTTCACTACAATCTCTGATGAAATGATGTCTGATTTCAATGTGCTTAGTCTTAGAATGTTGAACTGGATTCTTAATAGTAAAATATGCAGCAGTATTATCAATAAGAATAGGGGTGTTCAGAAAATTCAAACCATAGTCCAGCATCTGGTTCTGAATCCATAGAACTTGTGCACAGCAGGCAGATGCAGCAACATATTCAGCTTCTGCAGTTGAGATTGAGACAGTTGTTTTCTTCTTTCATTGCCATGACACTAGCCTTTCTTCCAAGAATTGACATCCTCCTGATGTTGACTTTCTGCTCATATTGCAGCCATCATAATCACTGTCTGTGTAGGCAATCAGATCAAATGATTGATTATTTGGATACCAAATTCCCAAATCTGGTCTTCCCTTCAAATATCTGAATATTCTTTTAACAGCATTCATGTGGGAGACCCTTGGACTTGACTGGAATCTTGCACACACACATACAACAAACATGATATCTGGTCTTGTAGCAGTCAGATACATCAGAGATCCAATTTTTGCTTTGTATTCATGTTCATCTATAGGATCCCCCTTTTTATCTGCAATCATCTTTTCCTTGGTATCCATTGGAGTTGAGGCAGTTTTGTACTCATGACAGTTGAACTTGTTCAAGATGTCCTGCACATACTTATTTTGATGAATGAAGATCCCTTCAGCCTTTTGTTGAACTTGTAATCCTAGAAAGAAGTTCATTTCTCCCATTGAACTCATGCTGTATTTGGACTTCATTACCCCTTCAAACTCCATACACATTTGTTCATTTGTAGAACCAAAGATGATATCATCAACATACACTTGTAACAGAAGCAAGTCTGATCCCTTTCCTTTGTAGAAGAGTGTCTTGTCAATGGCTCCTCTTTTGAAACCATTTTCAATAAGATGATTTGACAACTCATCATACCATGCTCTAGGAGCCTGATGCAATCCATAAAGGGCTTTGTTTAGCTTATACACCTTGTTTGGATACAAAGGATCCTCAAAACCTGGAGGTTGAGCTACATACACTTCTTCATCTATCTTTCCATTTAGGAATGCAGACTTAACATCAAGCTGGAACACCTTAATGTTCTTTGAGACAGCATACGCAAGAAAGATCCTGATAGCTTCAAGTCTTGCTACAGGAGTAAAGACTTCCTCAAAGTCTATTCCTTCCTCTTGAAGACATCCCGGAGCCACAAGTCTAGCTTTGTTCTTTATCACTAAACCACTCTCATCCCTTTTGTTCCTAAAAACCCATTTGGTTCTTATTGCATATCTGTCAAATGGCTTTCAACAAGATCCCACACATGTAGATATCTAAACTGTGCCAATTCTTCCTGCATGGCTTCCACCTAACTATTGTCTGTCAGTGCTTGAGCAATATTCTTAGGTTCTATTTGGGATAGAAAACAGGAGTAAAGACAGATGTTTGCAAATTCCGAGTGACTTCTTGTAACTCTTTCATGCAAATCTCCAATGATGTTTTTCAGAAGGATGATTCTTTTCCATATAAGGAGTTTGAACAATCATATCTGTAGACACAGTTGTGTCAAGATTTGACTCATTGAGTTCCTGTTCTTCAATGATCAAATCAGTCTCTGTATCTTGAAATTCTGGTGCTTCATCATTATGTTGTCCTGAAGTAGATGCACTATTGTTTCCAATATTTAAGCTTTCAAATAAATGCTGAAATCTTGCAGTAGATGAAGCTTCTTCTTCACTTGCTTGGTTGCTTGAGTCTTCCTCATTCTGAACTTGATCATTCTGAACATCTTGATTATCTTCTTGAGCTTGTTCAACAATATCATTTGAGGAATTCTTCACAAAGGGTATATTCCTTTTCTTTTCTAGCAACTTTTTTCCACAATTTTTCTAAGTCCAGTGGTTTCTTCTTTTTCTCTTCAATTACACTGGTCTTGTAGAATGAATCATCAAAGTCTTCAGGATAAATCTTGAAAGACCTTATTAACTTTTCATGATCAAACAGCCATGCTGCACCATCAACTGTATTGAATTGATTCTCATTAAAAATGATGTCAGATGATTCTATGACACTCAAATGGTCTTTCACATATACTCTGTAAGCTTTTGAGTGTGTAGAATATCCAACAAAGAAACAATCTAGAGACTTTGTTTGAAACTTGTTCAAATAATCTCTAGTGTTTAAAAGAAAACATTTACATCCAAAGGGCTTGAAAAACTTGATATAAGGCTTTCTGTTGTGGAATATTACATATGGAGTCTTGTTATGCCTTTTGTTTACAAGCACCCTGTTCTGAACATAGCAAGCAGTGTTTATTGCTTCAGCCCAAAAGGTAACAGGCAGATTAGCATCTGCTAACATGGTTCTTGCAGCCTCAATTAAAGTTCTATTTCTTCTTTCTGCAACACCATTTTGTTCAGGAGTTCTAGGAGCTGAGAATTGTTGAAATATTCCCTTTTCTGTACAAAATTCTTGCATAACTCCATTCTTGAAGTCAGTACCATTGTCACTTCTCATCATTTTAACCTTCTTATTCAACTTGTTCTTAATCATTGTAACACAACCTTTAATCAACTCTGCAGTCTCATCTTTGGTACTTAGGAAATAAACCCAAGTGTATCTTGAATAGTCATCAATGATCACAAGACAGTATCTTTTCTTTCCTATACTTGGCACACTCACAGGACCAAAAAGATTCATGTGACGTAATTCAAGTATTTGATCAATTGAATTGATGAGCTTAGACTTATGAGTATATTTGTGTTGTTTTCCCTTTTGACATGAATTACAATGATCTTCCAATTTGAACTCTCTTGTAGGTAAGCCTATGACATGCTCACCTTTGACAAGTCTATTCATGTTCTTTAAGTTCACATGACACAGTTTCCTATGCCACAATTTGGACTCATTTTCAGTGGCTTAGGAAACAAAACATGCACCCCTCTTGAAACAGCTTCTTTCATATTCAGTTCATACAAGTTGCCATTTCTTGGTGCCATCATCATAATCATTTCGGGTGGAATGACAAACTCAGGTTTTAAGATGAAAAAATGAGAATCATCAAAACTGACTTTGTATCCCTTATCACACATTTGTGATATACTCAGTAGATTATACTGAAGACCTTCAACATGAAACACATTATCAAAAGAAAGCTTTCCATTTGTTAGGATTCCTATCCCACAATGTTTCCACCATTTTCATCACTCCCAAATGCTACTGGTCCTTCATACTTTTCTTCATAATTATCAAGTGATCTTTTGTCACAAGTCATGTGCCTAGAACAACCACTATCCATATACCATATCTCATTTAGAGGAGTGGACTGTTCCTGCACAAAAGAAAGGTTTTGATTAGTTGAGTGATGAAGTGCAAGCTTCTACAGCTTGTAGCTCATCAATTTCAGTTTCTTTGACAGCTTGGGAAGTGAGTGTTGTTGGTTCTGAATCTTCATGAGTAACTTCTAAGTTGTCTGAATTATCAGTTTCATAACCACACACTCTTTGGGTTTTAACAAGTGAAGTTGAGGTCTGTAATCCAGCCGAGTCAGTGTTATACTCTTTGATCACATAATCTTTCTTTTCAGAATAGTCTCTAACATCAGCAACTATCTCAACTTTAGTTTCAGTCTTGGGTTTCCAAAGGAAACCATGTGGTTCATATCCATGTTTTAGCAAAAACTTCTCATCACCAGTGAGTTCTGCTGGTTTCTTTCTAGGATATGCATCTTTTCTTCTTGTCTTCTCACTTCTTGATAACTCTTGAGATTCATCAGATTTGACTGATTGAGTATCTTGTTTGATTCTCGATGGCTAATAGTTCTTTTTGGTCAATTTCTCATGCTTCTTAGGAGATTTACTTCTCCTTGCTGATTCTGTCACTTGCTTCTTTGGTTTTACTTCAGCTTTCTTCTCAATCCTTTTCTCCTTTTCAGATTTCTTTTCTTCTCTGTTCATGGTTTCATTTCCACACACCTGTCCTTTTCCTAGATATACATCATACTTCTGTTTATACAGGACAAAGTCTTGACCAAACTTTGTTCCATATGGGACATGAAATGGTTGAAATTTCAATCTCTCATTGCATGAGTCTGTGTGATGACCATATTCATCACACTTCTTGCACCATACCTTGCCTTTAAATTTTTCATGTTCTTTTGGTTTCTTGAACCTTTCACTTGGCTTAGGTGACTTGACTCCTAGAGTCTTCTGATTCTTTAAACCATCAAAATCAATTGAAAAAGGCACAAACTCCTCAATCTTGATATCCTGTCTGTCAAGTTTGCTTTTGACAAAGATAACCTTTTCCATAATCATAGGTTCTTCATCACTGCTTTCTCTAACCCTTGACTGTCGCTTTTCATATTCTTCCATAGTTTCTAATTCTCCAACATCCAGTACTTCATGACTAGAGAAGACTGAATAAACTGGGATAAAGTTTTCTGATTCAACTTCTTTAGTTATTCTCTCCTTTTTGTTTTGCTTTATCCTTTCCAACAGAGCCTTGCTTGATGGCCTGACTGCATTGTAGCTTATCTTCTTCTTTTCACAAATGTCAAAAGATACCTGTTCTCTTTTCATCTTATCATTTTGTTTCTTCATTCTTGGTGGGACTGGTGGATACTTTGGAAGTTGATCAACAGACTCTGGTTTCTTGTATTTTCTTCCTCTTTCAGCAGCTTTGATATCCTCTTCAGTAATTTGATCACTCAAATCACTCAAGTCATCTTGATCCAAATCAGTTGACTCAAGGTCATCTTCAGAGACTTGAACTCCAATTGACTTTTCTTCTTTCAATTCTTTCTTCACAACAAACTCTCCTTCTTCACTCACCTCAACATTCTTATACAAATCTACAAGTTCTTCTTTGTCTTGAAAAACATCTATGAATTGTTGTAGATATGCATTTCTTTTCTCTTTATCAACTTTTGGCATAAAGTTGTTGTTGAATGGTGGTGGTACTGCTTTGTACTTGTCTTCTTCCTTAACTTGATTTAAAATTCCACAGATGTTTCCAGTGGAGATCAAGTTCTTCAAAAATTCATTATTAGCTTGTAGTTTTGTGTTCTGTACCTTTTCTTCTATAACCATTTTCTTCAACCCATCTATTTCAGTTGTGAACCTTTTCTGAGCTCTGTAGCTGTTTATACGGTCCTCTTCCAAACTTTTCATTCTTTCCTCACTTATCAATTCACTTGCCTCATATGTATTGATGATACTTTGTTTCCTAAAACACTCACTTTCCAGCTTGCCTACTTTTGTTTTCAATTGATTGATAAGTTCCTTTAAATCAACAGTAGGAGCAGATTGTACCTGAGATGAAGATGCAGTTTCTTTCTCAATTATAGCCATGAATGCCACATGCTCTCTTGATATCATCTGCAATGTCTTCTTCATGATTGCTCCAATCAAAGTTACCTTCATGTTGTGTAGTAACTGCCACATTTCCTTGGTTTCTTGGTTGATTTTGGTTGGCTGGAACAGTGTTGTTTGGAACATTTTGAACTGCTTGAAGGTTTTGATTATTGTTCATTTGAAAACCTTGATTCTGATGCACCCCTTGATTAAGATTATTCATTTGAGGCTGAAAGTTGTTGAATTTGGGATTGTAATTGTTGTTGGGATTGAAGTTGTTGTTGAAGTTTTGGTTGTTGTTTCTTTGCTGATTCTGCTGGTATTGCTGCTGACCTCTTGGTTATTGATTTTGGAATTGATTCATCTGATAATTTCTTGGCAAGTTGCATTCTCTTGCAAAATGTCCTGGCTGTTGGCAATTGTAGCAGATTGCCTTTGACTTGTCAAATCCAATCCTTTCATTAGGACCAGATTCCAGAGATCTACCAGTTCTATTATACAACCTCTTACTTCTCAAAGCTAACATGGTAGCTTGCCACTTCAAATCCATGTCTTCTAAATCATCTGCATCAATTTGCTCTAAATCATCTTGTACTACACTTGTGTGAATTAGATTCTTTGCAACAAATGCATTATATGAATCAGTAAACATAGACAGCAATGCCTGTGTTTCATTGCTTTGACCATTTCCACCACTAGAGTGAGGTACATTCCCACTTGTCATTGAGGCAGTATCAGTGTCATTAATTAGTTGCACATTGAATCTCTGCTGATTTCCTTGATTACTTGTGCTACCACCAATAAAAGACTTTGGAGTATCAATATTGTGCTCAACTGGTTCTTCAATAATGGGAATTTGTTGTTGATTCTTGGTAGTCAAATTTCCAATGGGTGCAATCAATGCATTTGAAACATTGAAGCATGGTCTTTCTTCTTTAATCATTTCATTCTCTATCATCTCCAGTTCTGCAGCCTGAAGGAAGCATATCACATCATCCAATTTCAAGTCATTGAAATTATGCTTCCGAAGGATGAACTTGCAAGCAGTATACCATTCTTTTGGTATTGAGTTGAGTAACTTTGTGTTTAAATCAAAGTCAGTCATGACATAATCAGTTGTCCTCAACTCATTCACAATACCTAGAAAGCGTTCTAGTATTGATTTCAACCTTTCTCCTTCCTTATACTTGAACCTTTCCAACTGTTGCTTCAATCTTTGCTTATTTATGTTCTTCAGCTCAGTATTCTCTTCATACATCTCAAGGATAGCATCATACATTTGCTTGGCAGTTGTGTGATGTGCCACCTTGGTTAAAATCTCCCAAGACAGTCCTAGCTTAATCATAGCTAAGGCTCTTTCATCCACCTTTCTCATTATTTCTCTTAGAGCTGCAGTTCCAGCTGTATTTGCACCTTCTTCAGCTGCAGCTTGTGGACCATTCTTGATGGAGTTTCACATATCAACATCATTGTAGCATACTGCTGCTTCAAAAAACACTTTCCACTTGGTAAAGTTTTCCTGTCCATACAATCTTGGTATCTTGTTAGTAGACACCTCTTGTTCCTCATATCCAGACATTTTCAAAGACTTAAAAAAAATCAGTTTCTTAGTAAAAATCAAAGTTTTTTTTTTTAAAATAATCAGATCTGAAAACAGGTTGTTCAGATCTGATGTGTCTGATATGATTAGAGCAAGATTTAGATGTAAAGATTAAAGCTTTAATTGAAATAAGGAAGAGAAAACAACGGTATATTGTAGATCTGGAAGAAAAAAATGAAAAACAGAGATGCTGACGTCACAAATCAATGAAACAGTGGTCTGCTTACGTCATCTTTCTTCAAATCTTCAATCAGCAACAATAATCTTTCCAAAATGGCAGCAACAAGCTCTGATACCACTTGTCAGGTCCCCGATTTTAGCTGGATCTTACTCGAATCATGTCATAACTCACACAAATAGATGTGTTGACAAGGGAGTTAATGACGGGTTGCTATATTTAGAAAGTTCACCATTTGTTAAAGGTGGAATCAATAACAAACATATGGTTGCTTAAACAGTATTCAAAGGTAATCAACACAAATAAGATTTACTCAAAAGATTTCCATTTATATAAATGAATCATACAAAGTGGATAATCGTTTTAGGGTTTCTTGATAAGGAAGGTTTCAGCCGTCACACATAATATTCTTTCTTAATAAATGTGACTGTCTCCTTGTTGTGTATGCGTCCTCGTCCGTGTCCAGGTGTACCCTAAATTATTCTATTTATAGGCCTGACACCTGTAGACAGCTGTCATTCCTTCTAGAAACCCTATCCGATAATACATATTCAAATTACATATTCAAAAATATTCTAAGTGTAAAACAAGTCTTCCAGGTAGGCTTTGCATCAATCTTGTCTTTCCGAGTATGCGCGGCCATCCTTCATAACTTGGTAACATAGAAGTGTGCTCGGGATCAGTTTCCAGGTAGACTTACTTGAAGAGTATTTTACCAAGTAAAATACTCATCGAGTAGACTTCAATCTTCTTGACTTTGCCAGACTTTGCCCGAAAAACCCTTACGAGCAACCATGTTCTTCAATGGTCCCTTCAACCCTTTGTTAGAAAATAACTTATTAGCAAAGTGTGCTCGGTTGCACTGTTCCTTGCTTAAGTTGAACCTTGCCCGATGTTACTTGAGATATATCATTAGATCATCAAGCCTACCTGGACCATACTTATTAATGAATACCTTGCCCGGTTTTCCAATTTCTTGGCTTCATGAGCTTGGTTAGCCTAAAGCTTACTCGGAAGTGAACTTTACTTGGCTAAGAAGAACAATCCTGCTTGATAAAGTGATCCTTGCCCGGACTTGCATGTACTAGTGAACCATACCTGGTAATGCACTAGTTTGCAAACCCTGCTAGGATATTCACTAATGAAGACTTAGTGAAGATAACTCTGCCCGATAGACAAAATATCGTACCCGGCTAAGTAAAAGCATGCTCGGAGATCTGAGGTGTACCCGAATCCATACTTAGCGAATTCTGAGGAGGTTGAGAAGATTCCAATCTTCCATCTGATCAGTTTTAGGTCAAATCTTGACTCAACAA
Organism: Bidens hawaiensis; assembly: GCF_021521415.1. Classification (NCBI taxonomy): domain Eukaryota; kingdom Viridiplantae; phylum Streptophyta; class Magnoliopsida; order Asterales; family Asteraceae; genus Bidens; species Bidens hawaiensis. Next base: position 1,471,628 of record NW_027491281.1, read on the forward strand.
TTTCACCAAGTGCATCTAATTAGTACTATCAACGAGTCCTTGGCTTATGGTGATTTGTCAAACCTGTTTTCTTCGACTCTAGATCTTTTGTCTCTCTTTGTATGAGATGGGGTAGGTGTAGCCTTAATTTTTAGACTTAAAACCTTTAATGCAAAAGGTGGGCTTGATTAACTGGTGGCTGGGTTTAAGTGGACAAAAATATCGGCAATCGCGGTCAATATATCAGGTTGTTTCTTGTGCTTTGCAAATTCAATTAATCTGAGAGTTTGTTGTTGTTTTTCACTTGGTTATGATCTTGTGTAGATTACTTTTTCAGGGACGGAAAAGACTTAAGTGTGGGGGTGTTTGATTTGTTGTAAAACACACTTACTTTCCTTATCGTTTTATCATGTTTTAATTGCTTATTAGTTTAATTATTAAGAGTTTGGATTGTTTTTGCTTAATTTTACAAAGTTGGATTGATTACTTGTAGGTTTTGTGTTTTAAGGAAAAAAGAGTAAAGTTTGGAGACTCCAGGGGCTTATTTGATCAAGTTTTAATTCTACAACTCAAGGCCCGACCCAAGCCCAAAAGTTAGAAGCCTTACATGCATATTATATTAAGTAAAACAAAAGTAAACCCTAACTTCTACATCAGTTCCGATTGCAAGTCAGCAGGAAGAAAAGAAAGAAAAAAAGTTAGTGGCGGCAATGTTTTGGCTAGAGGACGGCTGGGAGGAGAAGAAGAAGACCAAGGAGGGTTTGTTACAGCATCTAGGGGCAATATACATCCATAAACTCAGCCTTAATCATTAAGTAATCACTCATATACTTTGTGTTTTTGTTCAAGATACTTAACTAGTTAATTTGATCTTTTACTTTGGATTGTTTTGCATGTAACTTGAAGATTGACTTGTGTTTGATTGTTATTGAATCTTGAATGATTTTACTTATGTTTATATTAATGTTTATAATGTTTAACTTAAATATATGCTGCTGTCCAAAATTAATGTTAGGCTAAACTAGTTAGTTCTACCTAGGTTAGATGAATATCGTTAGGTTTTAATGAGTAAATTGGATTGTTGATGATCATGACTGGAATTGTTAATGAAAAGTTTGATTTAATATTGAATTAGGTTGTGTTTGTTGGCTGTGTTTTGATTAATTATACTCAGTTACCTCTTGCTTTGATTGATTGAATCGGTTTTGGTTAATTTTAGCTTGTTTGAACTCTTTACTTTGTGTTTAGAGATTGTTTGCGGGGTGATCAACCGTAGGGTTAAGTTGGGTATATTAATTAGTTAAAATTAGCGGGTAGACACCTTCTTAGAGACTGAGAGGTGATAGGAAGTAGGGTCGTCTCATAGCTTTTACTTGTTAGGATTAGGATCGCGCGAGAGCGGGTTCGGTTCTTGTCGGGTTTGGGTTTTTGAGCGATTAGTTGACCTAATTTAAGTTAAACTAAATTGTTCCTCTATCCTTGGTTGCGTAGTATTCGTCTCCATTAGGGTAGTGTTTCAGTGAGACTGAGAGGAGAGTCGACATTAGAGCACTTTAGCAATTCCTCATCCGCTTTTGTTCTTAAAATCAACTAAGTGTAGGTTAGGGTTTGTTAGTGAGACCGAGAGGTAATCTAGCTTTCTTGAGTGAACCTTAGTTGTGTCATCCTTAGATACCGGTGTCAACTTTGTGTTTTTGTTCAAGATACTTAACTAGTTACTTTGATCTTTTACTTTGGATTGTTTTGCGTGTAACTTGAAGATTGACTTGTGTTTGATTGTTATTAAATCTTGAATGAGTTTACTTATGTTTATATTGATGTTTATAATGTTTAACTTAAATATATGCTGCTGTCCAAAATTAATGTTAGGCTTAACTAGTTAGTTCTACCTAGGTTTGATGAATATCGTTAGGTTTTAATGAGTAAATTGGATTGTTGATGATCATGACTGGAATTGTTAATGAAAAGTTTGATTTAATATTGAATTAGGTTGTGTTTGTTGGCTGTGTTTTGATTAATTATACTCAGTTACCTCTTGCTTTGATTGATTGAATCGGTTTTGGTTAATTTTAGCTTGTTTGAACTCTTTACTTTGTGTTTAGAGATTGTTTGCGGGGTATCAACCGTAGGGTTAAGTTGGGTATATTAATTAGTTAAAATCAGCGGGTAGACACCTTCTTAGAGACTGAGAGGTGATAGGAAGTAGGGTCGTCTCATAGCTTTTACTTGTTAGGATTAGGATCGCGCGAGAGCGGGTTCGGTTCTTGTCGGGTTTTGGTTTTTGAGCGATTAGTTGACCTAGTTTAAGTTAAACTAAATTGTTCCTCTATCCTTGGTTGCGTGGTATTCGTCTCCATTAGGGTAGTGTTTCAGTGAGACTGAGAGGAGAGTCGACATTAGAGCACTTTAGCAATTCCTCATCCGCTTTTGTTTTTAAAATCAACTAAGTGTAGGTTAGGGTTTGTTAGTGAGACCGAGAGGTAATCTAGCTTTCTTGAGTGAACCTTAGTTGTGTCATCCTTAGATACCGGTGTCAACTTTGTGTTTTTGTTCAAGATACTTAACTAGTTACTTTGATCTTTTACTTTGGATTGTTTTGCGTGTAACTTGAAGATTGACTTGTGTTTGATTGTTATTAAATCTTGAATGAGTTTACTTATGTTTATATTGATGTTTATAATGTTTAACTTAAATATATGCTGCTGTCCAAAATTAATGTTAGGCTTAACTAGTTAGTTCTACCTAGGTTTGATGAATATCGTTAGGTTTTAATGAGTAAATTGGATTGTTGATGATCATGACTGGAATTGTTAATGAAAAGTTTGATTTAATATTGAATTAGGTTGTGTTTGTTGGCTGTGTTTTGATTAATTATACTCAGTTACCTCTTGCTTTGATTGATTGAATCGGTTTTGGTTAATTTTAGCTTGTTTGAACTCTTTACTTTGTGTTTAGAGATTGTTTGCGGGGTATCAACCGTAGGGTTAAGTTGGGTATATTAATTAGTTAAAATCAGCGGGTAGACACCTTCTTAGAGACTGAGAGGTGATAGGAAGTAGGGTCGTCTCATAGCTTTTACTTGTTAGGATTAGGATCGCGCGAGAGCGGGTTCGGTTCTTGTCGGGTTTTGGTTTTTGAGCGATTAGTTGACCTAGTTTAAGTTAAACTAAATTGTTCCTCTATCCTTGGTTGCGTGGTATTCGTCTCCATTAGGGTAGTGTTTCAGTGAGACTGAGAGGAGAGTCGACATTAGAGCACTTTAGCAATTCCTCATCCGCTTTTGTTTTTAAAATCAACTAAGTGTAGGTTAGGGTTTGTTAGTGAGACCGAGAGGTAATCTAGCTTTCTTGAGTGAACCTTAGTTGTGTCATCCTTAGATACCGGTGTCAACTTTGTGTTTTTGTTCAAGATACTTAACTAGTTACTTTGATCTTTTACTTTGGATTGTTTTGCATGTAACTTGAAGATTGACTTGTGTTTGATTGTAATTGAATCTTGAATGAGTTTACTTATGTTTATATTGATGTTTATAATGTTTAACTTAAATATATGCTGCTGTCCAAAATTAATGTTAGGCTAAACTAGTTAGTTCTACCTAGGTTTGATGAATATCGTTAGGTTTTAATGAGTAAATTGGATTGTTGATGATCATGAGTGGAATTGTTAATGAAAAGTTTGATTTAATATTGAATTAGGTTGTGTTTGTTGGCTGTGTTTTGATTAATTATACTCAGTTACCTCTTGTTTTGATTGATTGAATCGGTTTTGGTTAATTTTAGCTTGTTTGAACTCTTTACTTTGTGTTTAGAGATTGTTTGCGGGGTGATCAACCGTAGGTTAAGTTCGGTATATTAATTAGTTAAAATCAGCGGGTAGACACCTTCTTAGAGACTGAGAGGTGATAGGAAGTAGGGTCGTCTCATAGCTTTTACTTGTTATGATTAGGATCGCGCGAGAGCGGGTTCGGTTCTTGTCGGGTTTGGGTTTTTGAGCGATTAGTTGACCTAGTTTAAGTTAAACTAAATTGTTCCTCTATCCTTGGTTGCGTGGTATTCGTCTCCATTAGGGTAGTGTTTCAGTGAGACTGAGAGGAGAGTCGACATTAGAGCACTTTAGCAATTCCTCATCCGCTTTTGTTCTTAAAATCAACTAAGTGTAGGTTAGGGTTTGTTAGTGATACCGAGAGGTAATCTAAATTTCTTGAGTGAACCTTAGTTGTGTCATCCTTAGATACCGGTGTCAACTTTTCGTTTTTGTTCAAGATACTTAACTAGTTACTTTGATCTTTTACTTTGGATTGTTTTGCATGTAACTTGAAGATTGACTTGTGTTTGATTGTTATTGAATCTTGAATGAGTTTACTTATGTTTATATTGATGTTTATAATGTTTAACTTAAATATATGCTGCTGTCCAAAATTAATGTTAGGCTAAACTAGTTAGTTCTACCTAGGTTTGATGAATATCGTTAGGTTTTAATGAGTAAATTGGATTGTTGAAGATCATGACTGGAATTGTTAATGAAAAGTTTGATTTAATATTGAATTAGGTTGTGTTTGTTGGCTGTGTTTTGATTAATTATACTCAGTTACCTCTTGCTTTGATTGATTGAATCGGTTTTGGTTAATTTTAGCTTGTTTGAACTCTTTACTTTGTGTTTAGAGATTGTTTGCTGGGTGATCAACCGTAGGGTTAAGTTGGGTATATTAATTAGTTAAAATCAGCGGGTAGACACCTTCTTAGAGACTGAGAGGTGATAGGAAGTAGGGTCGTCTCATAGCTTTTACTTGTTAGGATTAGGATCGCGCGAGAGCGGGTTCGGTTCTTGTCGGGTTTGGGTTTTTGAGCGATTAGTTGACCTAGTTTAAGTTAAACTAAATTGTTCCTCTATCCTTGGTTGCGTAGTATTCGTCTCCATTAGGGTAGTGTTTCGGTGAAACTGAGAGGAGAGTCGACATTTGAGCACTTTAGCGATTCCTCATCCGGTTTTGTTCTTATAATCAACTAAGTGTAGGTTAGGGTTTGTTAGTGAAACCAAGAGGTAAACTAGCTTTCTTAAGTGAACCTTAGTTGTGTCATCCTTAGATACCGGTGTCGTGAGATCCTTCAATCCATTAGCTTATTATACCTTCAATAGGATTTTTACCTAGGTAGACATTTTCTCCATTGATAAATCTTATTCTCAAAGTTTCGTCTAGTTTTTTTAAGTTATGTCTTTTAAGTTAGTAAAAGTAAGTTAGGTCATATAGTTAATAATTATAAATCAATTAAAAAATATTATTCTTAGATGAGTCTTGGTTAGGGTTAAGTATTAAAAATATGTTCACGTGTCCTTGTGTTCGATACTCGGACTCCCTTAGGTCTATACTATTTTTGATCGGTACACTTTCCAGTTGTGTGTGGATTCATTAGGATTATTGTTTTATAAATTTAAATCTTAGTTGTGAGTTATTTAGAAAGAGCATCATTAGACACACATCATAAGCGAACTTAGATATATAAGCGAACTTAGATATATAAGTGAACTTAGATATATGTAAGCGAACTTAGATATATAAGGAAACTTAGATTAAGGTGAACCTGTATGTCAGCGAACATGGTAGCATGCGAACTTGGATGAGGCGAACTTAACCATCATCGAACTTATCAATGGGCGAAGTTAACCAGCAGGTGAACTTATTCAGTAAGCGAACTTAACGTGCAGCAGCTACGAGGTTGGTTTTAACAACATTTAAACCTTTGATAGGATATTAACCATTCCCTTAAACGTTCCCACAACCATTTTTGGATAAGTCTTGACCCAGGGAGCCATAAAGTTTGGACCTTTTGGCTTAAAACGTTCAAAACTAGATCTAAGGTTCATTTTAAACGAGCCGTACATAGCCATGGATTCGTCAGGTTCATTTTAACATCAAGGTTGTTACTTTAATACCCGTTAATACCCGATCTATTCTAGGTTCAAGTTTCATAGCAACGTTCATAAAAATATAACCTAACGATAAAGAACGTACATTTACCCGTTTTTAGGTCACGGCTTAGCTTGGTTATGAACTACAATCTTGTATCCTGATTGTATATCAAAGATTTAGGCTAGAATAGATCTCGGATCTTCTTATTCTTCTCACGGCCGTATAGGGAGGCTTGTGTGTGTGTGTTTTTGAGTGTGTGTAGAGATTATGGAAGATGGAAATAAGAGTTGGGGTTTTAGGATGGTTTAAGGGGGTATTTATATCCCTTAAAGCCCATGGACCTAGGGCCCATTACCCTTTAATCCACCTTATTTAATCCAAGTGTGTTTCTTTCATTTTATAACACAATAAATTGTTACATGGACCTTTAAACATGTAACTAGCCTAAGTACTATTTCTAATTGATTATTGTAGTAAATGTTCGTTCCTATATCTTAAAAATACAATACAATCCAACCCAAAACACCCCCAAAACCGTTCACCCCACCCCGTTTTCCCTTCTCCAAGTTTTAAAACTTTATACAAAAACAAACTTTCCTAAGTTAGCCCTCTAAATCTTGTTATTTATAGGAGACTATCATCCTCTCTCTCTCTCTCTCTCTCTCTCTCATCTCCAACTTCATTTTTCTCATTGTTACTATATTGTCAAAAAATAAAGTAATCAAGTTTTTGTGTAACACTACTTGTACTATCTTTAAGGTTTCTTTTATTCTTATTCATCATATTGATTTACATGGTTGCAAAACCATTGTATATTCATGTCAAAGATCCCACATAATATATACACCATGGTGTGTGTTGTGGAGGAGACAAAGAGCTAAATGTTGGAAGATGATCTTTAATGGTCACGCCTTAACAAAGGTCTTACATTCCTTGTAACTTTATGTTTTAATTGATTTTCTCTTATAACATAACCATAAGGGTTTGATAACATATTCTTTAAATGATTTATTCATCACCCCATCAACGAATTATAATTTATTTCCATCAGAAACCATTTAAAAATGTAAAGGACATAACTAATTGTGATGATTCAAAATTGACATAATTCTTGGACAACAAAGGTTGAGCCATAACTTTGTCATAATAAATTTAATTTGTTGGGATCAAGATTTGACAAGGAAAGATTGGAATCTTCTCAACCTCCTCAAGGAAATGGCTAAGTATGGAATACCAGAAAACTTGGCATTTCTAGCAAGACTAGAACTTATTCAAGCAAGGTATTTTACTTTCGAGCAAAGTTATCTTCTAGAATTCTTCTAAGTGTTAGTTCGAGCATACCACACTTCATCAAGCAAGATTGTTCTTCAAGTCAAGCAAGGTTTGTTTTAGAGCAAACCCTAGACTTAACCATGGTAAAACCAAGTACTTTGGTGGATCAAGCAAGGTTCAGTGGTCCAAGCACACTTGAGGGAAGTTATGAAGAAATTACACTTAAGAAATTTCAACGAGTAAGGTTCAACCTCAATCAAGCTGTAACAAAAGGTTAAAGGGATCAAAGAAGAACTAGTTTGCTCGTAGGATATTATCGAGCAAAGTTTAGTATTATCATGAAGATTGAAGTCTTCTTGAAGAATATTTTCTAAAGAAAATATTCTAAGTAAAGCTTGCTCGGAGAATTGTTCCAAGCTTACTTATGGTTACAAGGTCTACTCGGCAAATATACAGCCTTACTTGAAGACCTGTTTACACTTGTAGTATTTTTGAATACTTTTGAATATGTTAATCATTAGGATTTCTAGAATATGTCAGGTGTGCCTATTTAAGGAAACTTTAGGGCACATTTATGAAAAACAGACCTAAGTGAATATTGTGTGATTTGACGGCTGACACTTTCTAGCAAAAGGAATATTATTGTACGGAAAGTTGCCTCACACAAAACGTTCCACCAAGAGACCCTAATAGATCTTTGTTGTATTCTTGATAATATTAATGGAAATATTTGAGTGACTTGTGTGTGTTTGTTTTATTTCTGTTAATATAGAAACACTTTGAATATCATTAATTCCGCCTTTAATGCTCATTGGATCTTCATAAGAGCATTTCTTGTAACCGTCTAGTCAACACACTTTTGTTGGTTACGAGACAAATTTTGTGAGTAAGATCGGTCCTGACAAGTGGTATCAGAGCTTCATTTCTGCACTTGTGAAGATCTATTGTTGCTGATTGTGAAGTTATTGTTGATTATTTGCTGATTTTGAAGAAGAAGAATGATGACGTCAGCTGAGCACTGTTCCATTGGTTAGTGACGTCAGCAGCTTTATTCTTCATTTTCTCAGATCTACAATCTGTTAAGGTTTAAATTTTTTCTATTCACAGATTTACCTTTTTTATTGTTTATTTGAGTCTAGATCTTTGTCTTATCTATCTAGTTTCATCAGATCAAAGGATTTTATTCTCAGATCTGCTTGTTTTTCTAAAATTTTTCAAGTTTTAAGTAATTTTCATTTCTAATTTTTAAAAAATACCAAAAATATTTCTGAACAATGGATGACTAAGAGATGTCTACTAACAAAGTTCTAAGGTTGTTAGGACATGAAAACTACATAAGATGGAAAGTTCTGTTTGAAGCTGCAATTTTTTACAATGATGTTGATATGTGGAACTCCATAGAATGGACCATATGTTCTCACTTAAGGTTCTGGTAACAACCAAACATTGGAGAGGAAAATGAGGAAGAAAGATGATAAAGCACCGTCCATGTTGAAGATGGGTCTATCATGGGAGATTTTGACAAGTGCGAATCATCACACTACTGCTAAGGCCATATTTGATGCTGTGGCTGAAATGTTTGAAGGAAATACTGAGTTAAAAGACATCAAGAAAGACAGATTGAATCAACAACTTGATAGGTTTAAGTTTAAGGAAAGAGAGAGGTTGAAATCTAAGCTACAAAGGTTTGTTGTAATAGTCAATGAGATAAGAACCACTGACCTTGAAATCACTGATTTTTACGTAAACAAGAAGTTGCCATCATCTCTATCTGGTGAATGGTACACTGCCAACAATTTCATTAAAGAGAAGGCAAATTTCCCAAACTTCAAGCTAGATGATGTTATCTGCTTTCTCCAAGCTACTGAGCATGAGATGATTGAAAACCACATGATAAAGGAAGAACAACCAAGCTTTCAAGTTGCAAATGCTTTAATTGCACCAATGGGAAACTTGTCAACAAAGAATCAACAACAAGTTCCCATTATTGAAGAACCAAATGATTTTAATGGTGAAACTCCAAGGGTGCTTGTCGCTGGTCAGTCTGGAAATTAAAGTGGACAACCAAGGTTTAATGTTCAATTGATGGATGATGGAGATACATCCTTAATGGCAAGTGGACATGATCCTTATGTTGCAGGAAATATTGGTCAAGGAAATGATTATCAAGCTCTTTTCTCAATGTTCGTTGATTCTTACAATGCATTTGTGGCAAGGAATTTGATACACACAAGTGTAGTGCAAGAAGACTTAGAACAAATTGATGCTGATGATTTGGAAGACATGGATCTCAAGTGTCAAGCTGCCATGTTGGCTTTGAGAAGCAAAAGATTATACAACAGAACAGGAAGATCATTGGTTTCTGGTTCAAATGACAGAATTGGCTTTGACAAGTCTAAGGCAAGCTGCTACAATTGCCAATTACCTGATCATTTTGCCAGAGAGTGTAACCAACCAAGGTATTTTCTAAACAACAATCAACAGAGAAACCAATTTCAATATCAAAATAAAAATAAAGGACAGTAAAGACAGTTCAACAACAACAACAACTTCCAACAACAAAATCACCAACAAATTGTTCCTCAACGACAACCATTTCAAAAAAAAAAATCAACTGTTAGTGCAAAATGTCTAATGCTAGGTCTTGCATAGTTTGAATGAGCTGAAAATGTTAGATGTCATGTTAAGGGCATATAAGTAGTAATGTATAAGTCTTATACGCCAATATACCTTATACGGTGTATAAGTGTTATACGCCAATATACATTATACGGTCAATAGGTTTGTCTATAAATAGCTTGATCATTGTCATATTTTTGTAATTAAGTGTAATCTTTGATAGAAAATATTATCACTCGTACTGATAATTTTAAAATGAATATGGTGATAATTACTTGAGTTGGCATGTGTTTAGTTCCTTTACCATATGTTTCCGCCGTATGGTATAGTATAGTAAACACAACGTTTTCGATCCGTATCATATTTTATCTACACGTATATGATGACATTTTATGATTCGGCTTCCGTTCTTTCAAGTGGTATCAGGGCATTAGGCTCGTGTTTAATATAGAATTGAACACATGAACTCGTACCACGTTAGGAATCGATCTATTTCTCAACTCGTTAAAATTTCGTTCTGGATTTGTTAAAGTCAAATCATGTCAAAAATCTTAGAGATTGTTCGTATTAGTTTATAGATTAAGTATGGAAAGTTTTGTTGGATTTCGAGTTAGTTGACTTGCTTAAACGTCAAAATTCGTTAAAAAACATGAAAAATTAGCCCATTAAAAAATCAAAATTCGATTGCACCAAAATATTCGTTTTGATATTGGGAACATTTCTGGAAAATTTCGTTTGATTTTGAGCTCGTTTGATAGGTCAAACGTTGAAAAACATTAAATTTTTTTTGGCTGGTTGGACTTATACCCCTTAAGGACTTATATGTTGGACTTATACACCCTAAGGACTTATACGTAGAATTTATACGCCCTAAGGACTTACATTGGACTTATACGCCCTAAGGACTTATACATTCTAAGGACTTATACGTTTGGATTTATACATTGATAAGGACTTATACGTTGCTGAAAATTTGTACGCTCGAACTTATAGGTTGGAAACACAAAATTTTGAAAAATTTCAAAATGGAATTTTCGAGTTTGTTTAATGCTGAAGATGCATTGAGAAGAAACAGAAGACAAGTTTTGAAGAAAGAATTTGATGATTTTGAGATGATGACTGGAGAATCGGTTGATCGCTTAATAAAAAGATATTGCAAGCTTATAAGCGAAATGAAACATATTGGAATCGAGAGACGTGAGTTCGAATACATTTATAGGTTGGCCGATACACTCGTTGACACTTCACCTAAACATTGTGGTATATTGATTATGTCAATACAATCAGACCCCAACACGTACGATCTCGCTCAATTCATAGAGAAATAATGAATCGTGAATTGTCTTTCCAAAAGAATAGTAAAGTTGTTATTTGTGAAAGTACGGGAACATGTGCTCATGTAAAATCGTGTGAAAAATGTGAGCTATTTTATAAATAATGTTTAGAAAAACATGTGTACAGAATGTTAAAATTCACACCGACTCTTTACTAAATGATATTAAACGTGTTGAGGAAGCTTTTGATAAACTTCAAAAGTGCGAAAAGGCTCTTTGGGAACAGATTAATCAAAATGAGAAAACAATTAACAAATATAATGACGAAAATGTTGCACCTAATCAAGAACTAAACTGCTAAACTTGAGACTAAAATAGTTGATTTGAAGCTTAACAGTTACAAAGAAGCATTTTTTTTCCCGGACTATATTCTTCCCAAACGGATCGGTAAAGATGAGGTAGCTGGGGATGTTGTGTATGGAAATAATGATCATGGTGTGGGGTATAAGCATGAGCATGCTAATAAGGTTGAAATTGTTCATGGTACGACATCCGAGAGAAAGAGAGAAATCCAGTATTGAAATCAATTCAATAAGGATTTCTTTATTCAAAAAGACAAACGTAAACAAACTGAGGGACCTTCTTGTTATAAGAGAAGTCCTAAGTATGCTTACATTCCAAAATCAGATGTTGTTACATCTAAAGGCAACCAAGATGTTCTTAAAACAGAAAAACCAAAATTCCAAAATTCAAAATCTAAAAACACGAGAACAAACGACAAATCAATTATTCCAAAGGATCCTCCGAAACGAACTTCGAGAAGAAAAGACGATACTGTTAAAAATATTTCGGGGAAACCAAAAGTTGTTGAGATTGTTGATTTGAAATATTATGATGTAAAAATGTTTGAAAGTTAAATATTTCATGTGAAAAGATCCAAATCAAAGTTATATCACCGGATCATTAAGAAAAATGACTCATCCGATCAAGTTTGTGTTGAAAAAGAGTCATGTTCTGAAAGTTCAAATAACAATGTCATATCAATCAAATCCGAAAATTTTGAAAATTCAATACATGTCAATTCTGGAAGTTCAGATAGCAAGAGTTCTGATTTAACGAATATGCCTGAAGATTCTTAAACTGTTGACTTAAAGGGGAGAATTATTGAAGATGACTTAAATGATCGAAGTTTAGGAAAACCAAGTCTAAGCAATATCCAAGGAGGAGTTTGTTGAAGTATGAATGTATACTGCTTAGACACCAAGACCAAGTACTATCCTAGGGGGAGTTTGTTAGTGCAAAATGTCTAATGCTAGGTCTTGTATTGTTTAAATGAGCTGAAAGTGTTAGATTTCTTGTTAAGGGGCATATAAGTTGGTTATACCAACGTATAAGACTTATACGATGTATAAATCTTATTCGCTGGGTGACTTATACAGCCTATAGGTGTGTGTGTTGTAATAGCTTGATCATTGTCATATTTTGTAATTCAATGTAATCTTTGACTTAAAATATTCACTTGTACTGATAATTGTTAAACGAATATAATGATAATTACTTGAGTTGACATGTGTTTAGTTCCTTTACTATATGTTTCCGCCATATAGTATAGTATAGTAAACGCAACGTTTTTGATCCGTATCATATTGTATTTTGGGTTCAAATAGGTTAAATCTAATGGATTTAACAAAGAGTCTGTAAAACCGAAAAATATTTTTTCAAAAGATTGTTTTTGTTAAAGAAGAGACCTCTAAGGAAGAGAAAGAGGCCATCTTTAGAAAACAATGTAATGATGAGTTTTATAGACTTAAGGCTGAGAGATATCGGGAAAAGAATCAAGTTCTTTCAAATAACAAGTTTGTTGACCGGAGGAAATGTTTTTGTTGTAATGAGGAAGGATATTTGTTTTACTCATGTCCAAAACAATTCTCTCGTTCCCGAGAGAAAAAGCCTGTGGTAAAATAGAAACCGCATGTGAAAGTTTCATTTGTGAGACCTACTTCTCCACCCATAAAAAAATTAAAATGGGTTGTTGAGAAGGAATTGTTGAAAACAATTTTAAGGTCGGCGAGTCTTCAAAGATAAAGAAGACTAATGATGGTTATTATAAAAAGACAAGTTCTGTTGGGCATAACTGGGTGGTAAAAGGTAAAACAAAAGATAAACCTGTTAATTCAATCATTGAGATAGATAAATCTTTTAATTCAAACATTGAAAAAGATGTTAAAACTGAGCTTTCTAATTCTAGTTCGCTTAAATCATGCTCATAAGTTGAATTGTTGACAGATGTGAGTATGATGATTTTGAAGATTGTTTTAATGATAAAATAAAACAACCAAAGACCAAGAAGGCTTGGGTTTCCTTATTTCACTAATCCCATAATTTTGTAGGGGCTTCCAAGATCCAATGACTCTCGTTGGATTATGGATAGCGGAGCCTCTCGACACTTGACTGGAACTCTCCATTTATTGAAGAATGTCAAATCTATTCAAGGACGTTAAGTGAGATTTGCGGGAAATCAAGGAGGTCAGATTGTGGTGAGGGTACTTTGTTAAATGGGAAGGTGATGTTTGAAAATGTGAACTACATCACCGAGTTGGAGAATAATCTGTTGAGTATATCACAAATCTGTGACATAGGTTTTTCCACTCACTTTACCAGTCAAGAATGTTTGATTCTGAAGCCAGGATTCAAGATACCAGATGAATGGGTATTGATGAAGGCACCACAGAAGAACGATTTATATGTTCTAAATATGGGTGTGGCATCATCTACTTAAGGAAATGTTCAGTGCTTTGCCACCAAGGCATCAGAAAAGGAATCGATGTTATGGCATCGACGGATGGGTTACATCAACATTTGTAAGATGAACTATCTTGTTCACAACCAACTTGTTGAAGGAGTAAATGTCAAAGGATTTAATTTGAGTACCGATTGTTTGAGTTGTAAGAAGGGAAAACAAAAGAAGAAGTCTAACCCCGACGAAGTCTATCAACTCAATCAGCTTACCTTTCGAGAGGCTACACATGGATTTATTTGGTCCCGTGAATGCCAAAAGTATCACTGGGGAACTTTATTGCTTGGTGGTTACTGATGATTACTCACGCTTCTCGTGGGTGATGTTTCTTGAGTAGAAAGATGAGACCTTCGACAACTTACTAAATTTATTCAAGAAACTCGAGATGTTATATAATCTGCCGATCAGAAGAATCAGAAGAGACAAGAATTCAAGAACAACTGAATGTTTTAATACTGTGATGAATGTAGTATTCTACATGAATTTAGTGCTCCTTATACACCACAACAGAATGGAATTGCTGAACGAAAGAATAGGACTTTGATTGAGACAGCAAGGGTTGTGTTGGCTAATTCTAAACTACCCGTTAGCTTTTGGTCAGAAGCAGTTGCATCGGCTTGTTATACTCTCAACCGCATTCTAACGGTCAAGAAGTAGGGTAAAACTTGTTTCGAGTTGCTTAATAGTCGAAAACCGAACTTGAAGTGGCTTGAACCGTTTGGATCACAATGTACCGTTCTTGATCCTAATGGTAAATTTGGTGCTAATTCTGTGGAGGGATTCTTTGTAGGTTATGCTAGTCCATTATAATAAGTATTCTTACCTAGAATTAACCGGATTATGCAAGTGCAACATGTTGATTGTCAACATTATGCTACTCCAATTCAACAAAAGGGCGATTCGTGGATGTTTGATTATGACAGCTTTTGGAGTTGTTTCTCATTTCCTGAAGAGGAAAAAACTGATGAAATGGCCACACTTTTATTTCAACAACATTTGGGTGAATGAATTAGTGAAGAAATTACACCACAAGAAGTTCCACTTTTTACTGATGACCCGACACCAGATGTTGATGATCTGTTTGAAGATAAACTAGCTGCACCATCCTTTGATGATGATGGTGAGGATCACAATGATGTGATTGAGTCCTTGGTTCAACCAACACCTATTTTTGATGAAGTAGTTGGATAAGAAAATTTCACTAATCTTCCAACTAACGTGATGGTTCCTGTTGAAGTTACTCCTCGATGATGGTATTATCACCCGAAAGAGAACATTATTGGTGAACTTAATACTGGAGTACAAACTCGAAATCAAATCGACCAGAGCCTTCATTGTTACTATACACAAGTTCCTCCTATTCAAAATCGGTTTTCGTTTAAATGTATAATCTCGCAAATCGAACCGAAGACCTATAAGCAAGTGTTGAGAGAAGAAAGTTGGGTCAATGCAATGCATGAGGAGTTATTATAGTTTGAAAAACTGGGTGTGTGGAAACTTGTTGATCTACCTGAAGATAAAAGGTGTATAAATACCAAGTTGGTTTTCAAGTGTAAAAAGGACGAAAATGGAATCATTGTTAAAAACAAAGCTCGATTGGTGGTTCTTGGATTTATTCAAAGGGAAGGAATCGACTATAATGAAGTCTATGCTCCTGTGGCTAGACTTGAAGCAATCAGAAATTTCTTAGGTTTTGCATCTTGGAAAGGTTCCAAGGTTTATCAAAAAGATGTAAAGTCTGCTTTCCTTAATGGAAAATTGGGTGAAGAAGTCTATGTTGGACAACCACTGAGGTTTGTCGATCCGATCTACAAAGACAAGGTGTACTTGCTCGACAAAGCACTTTACGAATTACATCAAGCCCCGAGAGCTTGGTATGAAACATTGTCTCAACACCTGTTAGACAATAACTTTGTTCGTGGCACCGTATATTGTACACTCTTCATAAAGGAAGTAGATGATAGTTTACTGATAGTCCAGGTCTACGTTGATGATATTATCTTTGGGTCGACAAATGATGTTTTGTGCATGGAATTTGAAGATGTTATTAAATCAAAGTTTGAGATTAGCGTTGTGGGAGAATTGAAGTTTTTCTTGGGTTTACAAGTCGAACAAATGTATGATTGTATCTTTATTCATGAGACAAAGTATGTCAAAGATATCTCGGAGAAGTTCAATGTGGCTGCTCAAAGGCGATCAACCCTCCTATACCTCTAAATCATGGAATTGGTCCTGATCCCACCGGGAGAAGGTTTGACGAGACACTTTACCGTTCTATGATTGGCTATCTCATGTATCACACTGCATCAAGGCCAGACATCATGTATCCTACCTGTTTGTGCGCCCGATATCAATCCAATCCAAAAGTCTCTCACTTAACGTTAGCAAAGCGGATACTTCGGTATCTAAAGGGATGTCTAGGGGTCGGTCTTCAGTATCCAAGAGACGATGTTTTTGAGCTAAGAGCCTATTCTGATTCTGATTATGGAAGCTACAAGCTGAATGCTAAGTCTACCACATTCGATTGTCAATTATTTTGGTAGCAGGTTGGTGACATGGCAGTGTAAGAAGTAGACGACTGTATCTCTCTCTACATGTGAAGCTGGTATGTGGCTGCATCCATATGTTGTTCTCAAATTTTATGGATACAAACGCAGATGCGCGATTACGTTTTGAAATTTCTTACTACTCCCATATTTGTAGATAAAACATCTGCTATCTCCATAACAAAAAACTCGGTAAATCACTCTAAAACTAAACATATTGAAATACGGTATCACTTCATTCGTGATTACTACGAAAAGCCGATCTTTTTACTAAAGCTTTCAATAAAAACAGATTTTCGTATTTTTTGGGGCTTAATGGCATTAAGAATTTGGGAGGTGGGAAAGTGAGTGATCCCTAGGTTATGGATTCCGACCTTGAGTAACTATTCATCCAAGTCATGTTTTTTTTGTAAATATTCTTTCAAAATTTTGAATAGTTTTTGGTTTTAGGGGGAGAAATGGTTTGGGAAAATACAAAAACATTTAAAAATATTAAAATACAAAAGCATTGGAAAAAGTATAAAATTCAAAAACATTGAAAAAGCATGAAAAATACAAAAACAATAGAAAATGCTCCTCAAAATGAGTTTTGAAGCATAAAAGGAAAATGATATTACATTGATCATCTTGTTCCAAGTACTGGTAAAAAAGTCTATTGTTTAATGTTCGGTGCATTGGTAGGTTTTTAAACAAACAAGTAAGGGAATAAGTGATATAAACCTAACTAGCCAAATTGAAAGATGGGTTAGAATTCTAGCATAAAGTCCTTGTGATGAAGGCAGAAATGTAATAGCCTGTCATACGCAAACCTTACGTTTAAGTAGATCACCAAAAATAAAGTGTTAATGAAAGTGTTTTAAGCATCTAGTATATAATCTATACTTTAACGACGAATGGTTTTATGGCCTCAAATCCTGTATTGATGGGTTGCTTTAGTTTTCTGGAACCATTGGGTTTTATGCGGTTTATCATCTGGGTATTCATATAGGTGAATATTCAAAAATGTGCTCAGAGAGAGAACCATGAAAAGCCATTAAACTTGATCACTTTGTACTTTGTACAACCTACACTACTGACTTGATTAAATACATTGTTAGTCATACATTGTTCCTCCCTTGCGCGCGTCTTAATACAAATAAGAAACGTACCCCATGGGATACAATGTCTGCAAGACGACAGATGAAATCGTGCATACTCATCCATGGTAAAGGAAACATATGGTATTGCTTGATAACGGGGGTATGCCTTGTTGTGGAAAATTGTTGCAATGATTGCCAAATTAAAAATTTTAAATGTTTTGATATACTGGTCTAAGGTTTAAGTCAAGTTGGGATGACATGGTAAAAATCAAAGTAAGCCTGAATCAAGGTTAGAATATGATCACTATATGATATTGTGTGCTTAATTGAACCTTAATCGTATCACTAATGTCTCTTAATCCTTTGTTTAAGAGTTTAAGTGGACAACAATACCCATGACTGACTTAATATCAGACATAATAAAACTAAAATATAAAACCATGATGGAAGAACAGATCGATCAATATGATTCCTTGCTCAACTCACAAAATATGTTTCTTACTATTCATATATTAGTGTTTGTAAGTTTTATTTTGAAAATGTTTTGTTTGATTACAACTTTCGATTTTACATTTCTTTATTATTTTCGATTTTGGTATATGGTTAATCGGGTTTGGATATTCGAGAATCTGTATCGAGTGGTTGTATTTGTCAGAAATTTTCAAAATTAGGTTTAAACTTCATGTGGATTCATCAAGGTCATTAATTTGGACTTGTTTGGGTTCGATGTGTGAAATTTGTCGGATTTAAACGTT
Source organism: Bidens hawaiensis (assembly GCF_021521415.1). Classification (NCBI taxonomy): domain Eukaryota; kingdom Viridiplantae; phylum Streptophyta; class Magnoliopsida; order Asterales; family Asteraceae; genus Bidens; species Bidens hawaiensis. The sequence continues at coordinate 1,489,857 of NW_027491281.1, forward strand.
GTTTGAAATGATCAACGTGTAAGTCTTCTACTTATACGACGTGTAAGTCTTTATGACTTATACGGGCCTGTAAGTCCAAAACTTATACAAGCGTATATATGTATGGTATATATATGGATGTTATACATTGGTTTGTTCATTTTCATCTTATACGGGCTTCTGAGACATATACGTAGTGAACTTGTTATTGGTCTTTTTGCAACATATATCTTGATTTTTACTCCGTATCTTTAAAATCATTAACTCTTGTGGTTGATTTACACACCACCTGGGTTATCAAAGGTAAACAATTGATTTTAATTGATTGTATCTGATTGGTTTTACGCTTATGAACAGTGAAGAGCTATTTATCAAAATTGGACTTGTAATTGGACTCAAATCATAGGGTTTTTGGTCATCAAACATCGAAGATGATTAAACGAACCTTAGTTTTCATTTTGGACATTAAATTGTTGTCTGTTGTGGTCAAATTATGTTTGAACTAACTGTTTCAAACGCATAAGTGGATTAGACACATATACGGTGTATATGTCTCATTGACTTATACGGTGTATAAGTTCTAAGGCTTATACGTTTAACTGACTTACACGTCCATGACCTTACACGTTGTAATAAGACTTACACGTTTATTGACTTATCCGTTCATGTTACCTACATGTTTTAATGGACATACATGCTTGTAAACATACACAGACATAAACACTTACATAATACTTACACGTTGATATTATACTTATACGGGCTATGAGTTTATACTTAGATTAATTTTTAAAATTGTAAAATCATTCTAAAAATTTCTAATATGTTTATTATTTGTTTGTGTGTGTAGATGTTGAAAGATTATGATGTTAATCATAATATTTGTGCATTTTTGGACGGAACAAGCGATGAGATGGAACCATTTAGACCTATATTTCCGTTCTTTCAACAATCGAGAATATTAAAGGCGATTACGGGAAACACCATCATGGTAATGGAGATTGTTGAAGAGTTTTGGAAGAATGCTAAGCTTGAAGAAGAGTGTATCAAGTCTGTGGTGCAAAAGAAGGAGATAATTGTGTCAGAACAAGTTCTACGTGATGTCCTGGAGATAGGTGATGAAGCTACTGACCCGATTTCTTTGGATGAAAGGATGGTCAATGGATGCTTGTTAAGAATGGGTTATCAGAACGATGTGAACATAGTTGCTTATCTGAAAACTGGACTATCGAGGCCGTTCAAGTTCTTAGTTCATGCTTGGGATATCGAAAGGAGGTTATGATGAGATACTGAATTACCAGATGTGTATGATGACTACTCTGTGCTTGAACTTGAAATATAACTTCTCTAAAGTTATATTTGAATATATGAAGATGTATTTTGAGAGTAAATGGTTTGTTTCATTCAATTTATTGTTGATCATCAATTCCCTGAAGTGTCTAAGACTGGTGAAGAAATGAAACTGGCTCACATGTCTGTGAATGGGTGTGCCAAGTCTTACAGGAAAAAGTCTGAGGAGGTGATTTATGTGTTTCGAGCTATTTTCGTACATTTAAGAGATCCATATTATATTGCACCTACTGATTACACGTGGAGGAAATATGGAAGCGATTTTGATACGAAGAAGGAGCTTGTTCGTTTACAGAAGTTCGTGCCAATTGGGGGAAGTCGATGGTTTGTAAAGACTGAAGCCGAATTTGTTGATGAGGCTGAGGGATCTCAAAAGGCCAAGAGGAAACGAAAGTGAGTTGTTAAAATTGAACAAGTGACAACTCCTAATCCAGTTGCACAGCAACCACCTGTTGTTGGTGCTAAACAAACTGAAGATACAACTGGTGAGGAAACAGAGTCTGATCCTGAGATTCAAAGGAATATACTGAGCAATCCTTGTGCACTTCATGATTTGAAAAAGGAGAGGCGTTCAAAGAAGAAATTTGATAAAAATGAAACATATGTGCCTGAGTCTTTCCAACCAAAGAAGAAACGTAGAAAGAATCTGGTTTAAGTTTGGTTGATGAACTAGAGGATTTGAATGTTGGGGTTACTCAAGATCAGGAGATAAATATTGAAAAGACTCCTGAACCATCCAAGTCTAATGTTGAAGTTGAAAAGACGCCTGTATTTGAAGTGAGCTCGGATGATGCGACAGATAAACTTATGAAAACTCCGATAGCTCAGAAGTTTATACTTTGATATACACCAGCTCTTGAAGAATCAATACACAAAGAAACTTTTATAGTTGATCCTAATGTTTAACAACAATCTGTTGGTAGTTATTATAGATGCTTATCTGTTATTGGATGGACGTTGAGAATGGAATTCAATTTGTTGAAAGACAAAGTTGATAATCAAGAGGTTCTGATCACAAGTTTAGCTGAGGAGAATGACAGATTGAGAGTTGAGAATGTGGAAAGTAAGAAGAGGTTGGACGAAAGTGAAAGAAAAAGGAAGATACAAAATCATTTATTGTACGAGCATATGAAATATTTTGTTATCATTGAGAAGAATCTCGGTATTAGACCTAACTCATAAGTGAATCGTGCTGAAGAGAGTGACACATTATTTGAACGAGTTTATAGAGGTGATATTGGTGTTGCTGAGGAATTATTTTGTTTTTATTATGATAACGAGGGAGCTGTTGAGAAAGGAAAGTCTAAAATTAAAGATCCGATTATTATTGATGATAAAGAATATGCCGTTGTGCAGGCTGGGGGATCTAGTGATATGGGTATGCAGGTGGATGAACATGTGGTTGATATTGCTCCAACTGTTGTAATACCTGTTGAACAGACTTTTGAGGAAACTAAGGTTGTTGTGGAAGAAAAAGACAAAGAGGAAGAAAAAAAAGAAGTTGAAGAAAAGTTAGACTTTGGGGATTCAGATGATGATTATACTGATCTTGATTATGATGATGATCCACAAGGTGGTGCTGGAGCTGTGTCTAGGAAAGCTGATAAAAAGGTTGACTATGTTGGTGGTAATGTTCAAGCTGATGAACCACAACAGGAGTCTGAAACTAAAGTACTTCCACTGATAAACCGTTGGAGGAGTTGGAAGATTTGGTATATTTGCAGATCCCTCGAGGCTTAAAGTATCTAATATGGTGGATGAGTTAGAAGAAGGAGAAATACCGGTTGATAAGTCTGAATTAGCAAAGATGTTAGATTTGTAGGTTGATGATCTGACATTTGATTTTGAAAAAGATATCTCTGAGGTAAGTATAAATGAAGACTGGTTGAATCAAGATGTTATATTTGATGAGAGACCAGAGTTTGTTATATATGTGGGAGAATCAAAGGAGTTCAATGCGTTTGATGAAGTATTCAATGAAAAGATTGAAATGGAGCCAGATCCTTCTAAACAACCGAAGAAATTCACAAAGAAGGAAATGAAGGGTTGGTATTCTGAACATACTACTGAGCCAAAAACAAGTATATTTGAACCCGATTAAATATTAAAATAAAAATCAAAAAGATGTGGCGTTGGAAATATGTGTAAGCATAGCTTATTTGAGTAAAATTCAGAAGATTGCTATACGAAGACTGTTTGGAGTTCAATACTTCAATAGTTTGATGGAGATGAAATTGTTGCCATGGTTTGATGTGTATGACATTTGTATACATTATGACCTACTATACAAACCGAATAGTGGTCATGTTAAAGAGATATGAGAGTTCATAGTTAATGAAGCGAAAAGGGGATTCAAGAAGTGGTCACCTCAGGTTCCTCGAGTGTTTATGTCAAGGAATAGAAAGAATCCTGAAGGTGAGTTGATTCGTCCTTTGAGATATTCTCGACTAGATTCGCTACGTGTTATACCGTTATACCCAATGGATTAGAATTTTCATCCTTATTTCCTTTGTTGGTCATACTTGGCATTAACTTGTAAAGCAAGCATATTTGGATCGTGGTGATAAGAAGTATGATGTGATATGAGTGTATGATCCAACGTGGTTGGTGAATTTCTCACAGAAAGACATAGACGTGTTCCATTTGAGCAAGATACAATGTTCAGAAGACAAAGTGAAGACTCAAGCTAATAAGTTCCAAAAGGTCGTTGACTTATGTTTTGAGAAGAATATACATTCTAGACGTGCTTGGGAAACAGATTGGAGAGAGGTTAGTGCTGAACAAGATCGAATTGAGGTAGAGTTTGAGGTTGAACGTCAATAGAGGGTTACTCAGGCATCATGGAATCGTTTTCATTATATGCCGAGCCGAGTATCTCGTATAACTTCACAATTAAAATCAATGAAGCCGTCATTTGAAGAAGCAAGAAAAGCTTATCGCAAGAAGCATTATGGGATTGATTGAAGATACAAGGACCTAGCACTATCCAAGGGGGAGTTTGTTAGTGCAAAATGTCTAAGGTATTGTATAGTTTGAACGAGCTAAAAATGTTAGATTTCATGTTAAGGGTGTATAAGTAGTAACATAAAAGACTTATACAGCGTTTAAGTGTTATACTCCACTATACTTATACAGTCCATAAGTTTGTATATAAATAGCTTGATCATTGTCATATTTTGTAATCTTTGACATAAAATATTATCACTTGTACTAATAATTCTTAAATGAATATAGTGATAATTACTTGAGTTGACATTTGTTTAGTTCCTTTACTATATGTTTCTGCCGTATAGTATAGTAAAGTAAACACAACATTTTCGAACCGTATTATATTGTATATACATGTATATGATGAAGTTTTATGATCCAGCTCCCGGTCTTTCATCAACAATTCCCTCCACAAGCTCCTACCAATCAAAATAGAAACAATGCCAATCAGCCTAGAAACCTAGAAATGTTGCTTTGGCTCAACAAACACAAGATGGTTGGTTTGACTGAAGTAACCATGCTAAAGACATTGAGAAGGATAATGTGGCATTTATGGGAAATATTGGAAATCAAGCTGAATCCTCTTCTTCATAGGTACATTCGGACTTCACAACTTTTGAATTACTTGAAATGAATGATGTGTTAAGAAAAGAAGTTGGTGAATTGCAAACTGAATTCTTTAAGAAACAGAGTATAATCAATGTGTATGAGATGAGTGAATTAACATATGAAAACCAAATAAAGAGTTTGGAACAAGACTGTATAGTCAGTTATGAAACTCAGTCCAGATACACTACTGAGATTGAAGGTTTAAAGAAAATGTATCTTGATGAGAATTTGGAGAACACTCAACTTCAAGTTGAGGTTGAGTTTCTAAAAAATCTTGTATCCGCCGGTAATATATGTGGAAAGTTGAAGAAGATCAAGGAAGAGGATAAGTACAAGGTTGTTCCTCCACCCTTTAATGACAACTATTCAGTATAGGTGGATAAATAAAAGAGAGGAGCATATCTTGATAAATTCAGGAATGTGTTTGAAGATAAAAAGGAATTTGTTGAGAGGTACAAAAAGGTTGGGGTTGATAAGGAATCTGAGTTTGTGATGAAAGTTGTTGAAAAAAAGGAAAAATTGGTGGAAAATCCGTTGGAATACAAGTTTCATTGGAAGATCTAGAGTGTGACTTGTTAAGTGAAGAAGATATGAGTGAATCAAGTGATAAATGTTCAATCTATGGCAGTTAGAAAGAAATAAAAAGGAGTAACCAAAGTTCAAAGACAAGATCCCTTTGTTACCAAAGATTACTCCAAAGATGAAGAAACACCATGAGCAAATGAGAAGCGAATACAGATTATTTGACGTTTATGGTGGATCCAAAGGAAAGGAAATCAGTAAAAGCTCTACAAGCAAAGTGCCCTCAAAAGAATCAAGTGTCAAGCACAACAAGAAGAGTGAAGAAATCCTCAAGGATGATGATCTTTTTTTCCTATCTACCTGTTTTCTATAAACAGGAACTGTTTGATGTTGGAGAGGTGGAAAGCATGGAAGACTATACAAGAAGATGGTCAAGACCAAGAAGTGATAAATAAGAAAGCCCAATCAAGTTGGAGAAAATCAACTTTGTAAAGAGTATTGTGCTAAGAGAAGATACAAAAATTGAGCAATTTCTGCCCTTTGCAATCAACTTTAATGGTCTCATTATTCATCAGAAGACTATTGGAGTTGAACCCCTAGACCAAGTGAAAGATACAAACGCGGTAAATCAAGTGAAAAGTTTAGAAGACAAGTGTGGTGCAAAGTTAGTGATGTCTATGGTCATCACACTGACTCATCTCAGGAAAGGTTTTCTCATGAACCTTTTAATGTCCCTGATCATACAAAGTTTGGACATGGCTTTGCATTTTACAAGAAAACATACAATGAGTACTTGAGTAAGGGTGAAAAGATGAATGAAAATCAAGTCAAGATTGATAAAGCAGTTGATAAGAAAATGGATGTTATTGAGAAGAAGAAGGTTCCAATGATCAAGAAACTATATAGATGCCAATCTGTAAAGTCTCAAGTTTCTGAGAAATCAGTTAACTCTGAAAAATCTAAAGGTTGTGAAAAGGAGAGAAAGCTTAAGATGAAAATATTCAATAGAAAGAAATCAAAAGAACTCACTGGATATGAGAAGTTTCTCTTGAAGAATGGCTATGAACCTCATGGTTTCCTTTGGAAGCCAAAATCTGAAAATCAGGTGACTATCATGAACAGGGAGATAGTCATTGAAGAATGTACTAGCATAATTCTATATGTTGGAAACTTATATGAAACTGGCTATGAAACTGATGATTCTTGTGATCTAGTATAAGAGGATCCCAAACCAGATGCAACTGTTGATGGAGTTGATGATGTTTTGCAATCTGAATCAGCTTGTGATTCATCACTTAACTGATTCTTTTACTTTGATTTGTGTACGAACAGTCCAAAACAATGAATGATGTATGGTGCATGGACAGTGGATGTTCCAAGAACATGACATTTGATAAAAGATCATTGGTTAACTATGAAGAGAAGTTTGAAGGACCAGTTGCCTTTGGTTGTGATGAAAATAGAGGGAAGATTGTGGGAAAAGGCATTCTCACAAATGGCAAAGTGTGTTTTGACAATGTTTTTCATGTGGAAGGTTTACAATACAATCTATTGAGCATATCTCAGATGTGTGATAAGGGTTATAAGTTTGGATTTGATGAACCTCATTCTGTAACGATTCCGACGAAACCCGGTATACCCTAACCGGTAGACAATAGTTACGTCATATTTAATGTCGGGTACATGAATTACCATAGTAATTATACGAGAATACATGGTTCACTGTATTGATTGTACGTGAATATATAATTCATCGTATTGAAAATGCGATTAATCGATCGATAGTTATTGAAACACGAACGAATCGAGGGTTCAATTATAGACGATATCTATGATATTTAGTGATGTTACGAAGTATTTAAGCTTCGGGATAAGTGAATTAAAGCACAGAAAAAGAATCTCGAGTTAATGGTACGTCGGTGCGTTAAACGAAACCTTTAATACCAAACCAAGCAAGAGACGATCGATCAAGCCGAAAAAGATGCGCAATTATTAATAATAAGATGTTTTAAGTTAATAAATGTCATGGTTTAAGTTTTTAAAGTTTTTAAATCGATTTTATATAAATTCTTTTTTTTAAGCCGAAAACGACCGTTTTAACCTCGTTTTAAGCCGAATTAGACATTTAACCGAAAAACGAACTGAACCAGATTATCCAAAACATTATCCGGATATCCGAAATCCAAACATGTGGCCTAGAATGGAGAGGTGTGTCCCACCCCACCCCCCTAACTAAACCGATCGGACTCAAGGGGTGTTACCCCATTGCTCATTTCTTTTTTTTACATCAAACTCTCCATGATCATCAATTCTCTCCACAAGATCATCCAAAAACCCGGAATTTTAGCAAGAGAAACAAGGTAAAAATCGAGTTATATACGTTTCCATCTTCGTTTCTTGAGTTTATTTGCAAGAAAATGAGGTTTCAAAGACGAAAACCGATTCTTGCATGATCAAGTGATGTATACGGGTTATACAAGGGATCTTGGTCCAAGAAAGGAGTTAAACGGACCAAAAACGGATTTTTACGGTTTAAACTTTAGTTTTGAAACAATAACCGAAACTATAGTGTAAGAGGCTTGATCGTGAGTGTAACTTGCTTGGTATTGTGGTATGTTGGTTGTAGGTTCTGTATTTAGTGGTAGATAAGGCGGAAAGACGAGTTTGTAGCTTGTAGTGGCGGAAAACAAAAGGTATATTCAGTTTATGTTCGGTTTTGGAGTTTTTGGTCAGATTGTTGATGGTTTAGAGTTGGGTCATGAAATTTTAGAGGGATGTTATACACATGAAAATAAGAGTTCTGTGAAATTTTAATAATTTTTGGATAAAGGATGAATATTTGGTGAATTTAATGCTCGGTTTTGGCTAAAAATGGTGAAAAATAGTTAAATATCATGAAAAATTCTGGAAAATTTCAGTTAAGCTTTATATAACATTTATAAGTCACACACAAAATTTTAGGTCAGTTGGAGAAGGCTAAGTAGGCTTTTCGGTTAAACGAGTTCTAGGGTTTTCTAGTTCGGTTTTAGTGAAAATGGCATGTAAAAAGACATTTTGGTTCTGGAAAAAATACAGGGGACTATGTGGATGGCAGGGGACATCCAGAAAAAATTTGGGATTTTTCTAAGGTCGTTTGGTATTTACGACATATTTAGTGTTTAAATGGTGTTCAAAAATAGATAAATAAATTTTAAATATAAAAATTTATTCTGGAAATATTTTTATAAAATTCCCCACTGTCAAAAAGTGATTTGTCCAAAATTTCAAGATCCGAGATTAAACGGATAATTATTTGTGCAAAATCAAACTTTTAAAGCTTAAAACGCGTAAACCGGTAAAGTTCGCTTAAACGAACTGACTGGTGTATAAAAACCCTAAAAATGAACTATTTTCATTTAACTGAGTTAAACAAGTAAAAATAAATCATCCGAAAATAATTCGGATGATTTGAGTAATTTTAGCCGATTTAACAGTTTCCGGTACGCTAAAGACGGAAACGGGTCCCGCGGCCAATCGGGACGTCTAAACCGAGCTCTAATTTCACAACCTTAATTAAATTATCAGTCAACCACTACTTTCGGGTCGTGTGTGACCAAACTCATTTTTGAAACGTAAAAACGGATAACCGTGCTAGGCACGCAAAACGGGGAATACGAACTAATATTAAGTTTGACTATTGAACTCTAAACGAAATCACAATCTGAGTCCGGAGAAGTGTTTCTGGGTTAACATTGCCCCCAGAACGGGTACAGTGCTGGGTTAACAGTGTCCCCAGATGTACCGGTTAACACGGTTAAAGTTATATTAATAATGAGTGTATAGTAACGATCGTAAGGATCATATTACAGATTGGACGTGTTAACTGATAATGATTGTTGTTACCTGCTTGCATGTGCTAAGGTGAGTTTCACGAGCCCCTTTTTCTGAATTGTTTTCAAATATTTTCCCGGGGCGGAAGCTTGTTACTATTGAAATGTTTAAGTACATACTGAACGCATGGATTTGCGTGTATTTATAAATATTTGATTGTACGGGAATCGTACGGAATGGGTACAGTACTGGGTTAACAGTGTCCCCAGATGTCTCTAGAAGTGTTTCTGGGTTAACATTGCCCCCGGAATGGGTACAGTATTGGGTAAACAGTGTCCCCAGATGTCCAAAGAATTGTTCCTGGGTTAACATTGCCCTCGGAAAGGGTACAGTACTGGGTTAACAGTGTCCCCAGATAATATTATATTATGATATTGATTTATCAAGGTTTACTCAAATTGTGAAACTCACCAACTATTCGTAGTTGACCCGTTTTCTCACATGCTTTTCAGGTACAATTAAGATGAAGTGATTGCTTACGTGCTAAGTGCTTGATGTGGGTAAGATTTGCGTGTGGGATGTTAGGATACATTATATTACATAGAATTATGTATCGTATTGTATGATGTGTGTATCACCTAGACGGTAATGAATTATGAAATAATGTAATTTGAAGTATATTAATGTATTCAGTTTTCTTTATAAACAATGTGGTTGATATCAGAGGTGTCTGTTGCACCCCGTTTACGTTTCCGCTGCGGTTACGGGGTGTTACAGAACTTGGTATCAGAGCCATTGGTTATAAAGAATTAGGATGTTTTTAAAAGATACCTAAAATATAACCAGTAGCTCAATTATTATAGGATCTGAATATCAACTAATAAGTTATAGTGACGAGGTCTGGGTGAACTTGGATGGACAAGTGAGTTATTATGGTCCGGAACATAATAACAGACTTGTCCGCACGAGAGAATTCTGGGGAAGTCACGGGGAACATTAATAGGTAAAAATGGCAACATATGTGTAAAGTATATAATATTATTTATGCGTGCTAATGTGTATATATATATATATATATATATATATATATATATATATATATATATATATGTGCATATCTTGTGGGTACGTGTATTGAGAAATAAGACGCGGATAAGGAACCGGGGGATGAAATAATAAAAAGTACAGAGGATGCTGAAATTTCTAGAGCATCGGTTGATGATAAGCCTGACTTATCGGGCCATAGTTACTATATTACCAAGTTAGATCTCCCGTTTGACATTAACCAGAAATATCTAGTAACCGTCACTACCAACCAAAATTGATAAATCACTTACCCTACCAACACCGGTACCGTATATCCTAATAACCCCCTATGTTCACCCGAACCGCCGACCCTCACGTACGGATGGACCTGTACCTGAACCTATTCTTATTCCATTAAGGAAAATAAATAAATAAATAAATAAATAAAAAAATAAATAAATAAAATAATAATAATAATAATAATAAATTTGATAATAAATGAGCAGATAAAAATAATATATAGAAATATATAAGTGGATTTCTCACTCACAAACATATAAGACAGACCACCTCCAGATCGAGAATTACCGATTTTAGCGAACCTAGAACGCCTGAGGACATTGACCGAGCAAGTGATAGAGTTTCCCATAATAGTAATTGATAATATTTGAAGGCAACCCATGTTGCGCGATTACCTTGAACCTTGCAACTCCCTATGTTAACCTTACATCCGTTAGATGCCTATACCCGTGTATACTCGAATAGAATGATTACCCATACACAAAGAGGTGTTGGAATCATTAAAGCATAGTTGATTGTTCGTTCGTAGGTGGTATACCGTGTATGCCGGATATACAAATAGACACGGATATTATAACTCCGTGGTACGTAATCGTTTGGTGCTCACGGTGAGCATGTATCGGTTATGCTGACATGCAGAAGGATATTGAAATCAAGCATATTAAACATTAATCTTTGTTGAGAAAGACCTATATGTCAGTTGGTGACAAGGGTTATGAAACATATTTAAAAGTTAACCGATGTCAGGTTAAGTCCATATGTTATTATATTTGTGGGACATATATACTAGATACTGGTATGTGTAATATGTATGATAATATTTGGTGTGTATGTGTACCTGCTGTTGTGATTGAGTTGGTAACGAGTTATACGGTGAGATTAGTATTGATTACTGCGTACGGGATTGGTACGGCAGAATGACATAAAAAAAGTAACTCCAATGATGGAGATTGATATGATTCAGTTGATTGCTCAAAGATAGCAGATGATGATACCGAATGTCGTATCACAGATCACTGCTAGTGTTGATGCAAATGTAATCGCAGAATCATAGATCGAGCAATCACATGAATATGAATATTTTCATTCTTTGTGGTATTACTAAGAGTGATAATGTCCCATCGAATACTATTATGACTACAAGTATTAGTTACAAACTAAACATGAATAGTAGTCGTAATGAATTAGATCCGGTATGAAGGATATGTTTGTTGGTTGTGTTAAGGAAATAATTAATGTTTACTGATGGTAAAGGGAGGAATAGATTAGCGAGTGGATAGAAAAGATCGAAATGGTTATGGATATTGGCAAGAGTCTAGAACATTGTGTAGTGAAATACGCTACAGATATGTTGGTAGATTATGTTGTATCGTGAGGGAACACGATGGTACAAAATTATAGTTAGAAAATTATTACTCAGATGATATGGTCGGAATTTAAAACTCTTGGGCTAGAACACTTTTATTCAAGTAATTAAGTTCAGAGATTGGAAACTGAGCTATGGAAGATAGAATATTGTGTGCTGATCACTCAGAACGCGCTAATCGTTTGAAAGAATTGCCATGTCTGGTAACATGGCTAATTACTCCTGAAACTAAGCGAAGTGGGCGCTATATTGGGGACTAACTCCATTGATAAGGAGTATAGTCAATCCTGTAAAATATACAACCTTTGGAAGGGTTGTGTCACAAGCCAGCATTGATATATTTGACTGTATGGGAAGCGGACTGGAAGGACGTTAGGTGAGACGTCGAGTGTTAAAGAAAAGAAATGATAAAGGTATAGGGCAAGATGGGCTTTTGAATAAGTAGGTATGTCCTACAACCCAGAATTATACTAAGACTAGTTCTGGTGTGAAAACATGAACAGCATGAAGGGTCCTTCCCTAAATGTGGAAAATATGGTTATCGGTAGGAAGAAGAATGTCGAGTGATAGTAGGCCACAGGTGTGGTAAAGATGGACGTAATGCACCAATTGTAGAACCAATTGAAGCCATGTGAACCGGCAACCCCAACCCATTCGTGTACAACCACTCCGAACCCAACAACTTCAATAACAATCCATCCAAAGAAACCAAATTGTACCAAACAGTTGTACTTGCTATGAATGTGGCAGTACAGAACGTTTCGAGAGAAATTGCCCAAAGTTGAACCAAGGTGTCGTTGGAAGATGAACCTCATGGCAAGCATCAACCTCTGATCAAGCAAGGAGCCGTGCTTTTGTGAGTAATTCGAATAAAGCACGTCATGATCCAAAGGTGGTGTTAAGTATGTTGTAGTTTTAAATCAATAGGCTTCAGTGATATTTTTATGGTCGTCGATAGAAGTTAGTTCCTGTTAACCTCCTATCATTTGGAAAGATACCGATTAGTGAAACTATAGAACCCTATACTGTAGAATCGCTAACGGTAAACTCCTAATGGTTAACTAAATTGTTCGGAATTGTCCTATTATTCTGAACGATTAACCTTTCCTTATTAACCTACGACCAGTAAAGTTAAGAAGTTGTGACGTAATAGTTAACGTGGATTGGCTAACTCAACATGAAGCTGAAATCAAATATGAAAAGAAGATGATTAGAAGCTCTTTTTCGGACGATGAAGCGATTAGATACAGAGAAAAGTGTACGGTATTATGTTACCACTCTAATCTCATCTTGAGATGGTATAATATTTACGTGAAGAAGACGTGGTGTATTTAACAAACGTGATTGCCACAGATTTAAAAGAAAACATATAGAAGATGTTTCGGTGATACGTAAATATCCAGAAGTTTTACCAGAAGAACTTCCTGGATTACCGCCAACCCGACAGGTCGAATTCAGAATCGATTTAATACCTCAAACTAGCCCTGTTGCTAAAGCATCTTACCGAATTGCGCCAACTGAAATGCAAGGATTAATGGATAAGGTTTTATATGACCTAGTTAGTCACCATGGGGTGCACCAGTGTTATTTGGGAAATGAATGACGGAAGTGTTAGGATATGTATTGATTAGGGAGAATTGAATAAAGTGACGATCAAGAATAGATATTCACTTCTTCGAAGTAAATGATCTGTTTAACCAACTGCAAGGGGCGATTTATTTTTAGAAAATTGATCTTAGATATAGTTATCACCAAATGAAAAGTCCAAGAGGAGGACGTTGCAACAACAACGTTCGGACTCGTTACGGCCATTATGAATTCTTATTTATGCCGTTCGGGCTAACAAATGCGCCGGCAGTGTTCATGGAACTCATGAACCGAGTCTGTAAACTTTATTTTGACAAATTTGTCATAGCATTCATTGATGATATTTTGATATATTTGCAACGTAAAGAAGATCACGACGATGGTTAAGGAAAATTGTGGAAGTGTTAAAGCAAGAGGAGTTGTACGCGAAGTTTTCGAAATGTGATTTTGAATACCGAAAGCATAATTCCTTGGGCATGTTGTAAAGCATCAAGGAATACAAGCTGATCCGAGTAAGATAGAAACCATTAAAATTGGCAGTCACCCAAGGCGCCAAAGGAAATGCGCCAATTTTTAGGACTAGCCGGAGACTATCAGCGGTTTATTAAAGAATTTTTAGCATTACCCAACTCATAATCCTTTGTACGACGCAAATGTACAAATTTTATAGATGATAAGAGACCGCAGTCTCATATTCATCGAAGATGGGTCGAGTTGTTAAGCGATTATGACTGTGACATCCGTTATCACCCCAGCAAGGCTAACGTCGTAGCCGATGCCTTGAGTAGGAAAGATCGGGTTAGGCCATTGCGAGTGCGAGCGCTGGGGATGATAGTCCAGTCGAACCTTTCGGACCTGATTCGAGTCGCTCAACGTGAGGCGTTGAAAGAGGAACAATTGGAAAAGGAGGGACTTTACGGCAACGAGAAGAATTTCGAACAGCGCGTGGACGAAATTCTCTACTTCAAAAATCGGGTTTGGATCCCGACCCTCCATGACCTTCGTGAATTAATCATGGACGAAGCGCATAGATCGAAATATTCCATACATCCGGGATCGGATTTGACTATTGATAATACGAATATCTGAAAGAATTTTATTAATGGCCGAGTTGGAGAAAGATATGGTTACGTATGTTGGTGAATATGTAAGTTATGCAGGAGATAAGGCTGCACACCGAAAACCCTGGGGAACGCCACAACGACAGAAAAATTCGCCAATGATAGTGGGAATAAATTACAATGGGTTTCGGGACGCAAATCCCCAAGATATATCAAAGGCATGAGGTAAATTGGGTAATCGCGGATCGATTAACCAATCCTCGCATTTCATCCCAATCCATGACGATTACCACAATGAATTCTCGCCCAAATTCATGATGGTGAAACGGTATCTCGTCGTGGAGTACCATTTTCAATTGTCTCAGATCGAAATAGTCATCCTACGTCCATTATTGGAAGGCGGGGAAGGAAGCATCGAGAGCTTGAAGCTTTCTACGGGTGAAGTAGTTATCACCAATTTGTTAAAGTGAAAATGGGCGTCAATCGAGCCATAAGATTTGAATTGATTCGAGAAACAACCAATCGGATTTATAATATTTAAGTTAAGTTGAAAGCAGCGCGAGATTGGCAAAGGATTTATGCCAACATTCAAAGGAAACCATTGTCATGGGAAAGAGGTGACAAGGCATTTTTAAGGCATCACCTTAGAGAGGTGATATGAGGTTTGGCAAAACCGAAAATAGCTCCTTAATATATTGGACCTCATGAGACTATCTGTAACACCCCGAAACCGCAGCGGAAACGTAAACGGGATGCAACAGACACCTCTGATATCAACCACATTGTTTATAAAGAAAACTGAATACAATAATATACTTCAAATTACATTATCTCGTATTTCATTACCGTCTAGGTGATACACACATCATGCAATACGATACATAATTCTATTTATTAAAATGTATCCTAACGTCCCACACGCAAATCTTACACACATCAAGCACTTAGCACGTAAGCAATCACTTCATCTTAATTGTACCTGAAAAGAATGTGAGAAAACGGGTCAACTACGAATAGTTGGTGAGTTTCACAATTCGAGTAAACCATGATAAATCAGTATCAAAATATAATATTATCGATGTAATTATGCTGAGCCCACAAGTGAAACCTCTGACTATCACACACAACCCCCGTGGCATATCCCCCGCCCACGGACCTGCCCCAAACCGCTATGTCTAACATTACATAGCAAAATATATATAACAACAAAATAGACATGTGCAACTGGCTGGGAAACATCAGCAAATCCATGCCGGACCAGTTGGGTTTGTCAGACCAATTGTACTATCCACACTCTACCGGCTTTCAGTTAATCACTCGTGTTCCGGGGCCTTAGAATGTTAGCAACTCAGACAATTACCATCTTAGTACATTTCCGTACGATTCCCGTACAATAAAATATATATAAATCCACGCAAATCCATGCGTTCAGTATGTACTTAAACATTTCAGTAGTAACATGCTTCCGCCCCGGGAAAATATTTGAAAACAATTCAGAAAAAGGGGCTCGTGAAACTCACCTTAGCACATGCAAACAGGTAACGACAATCTCCAATCTGTAATATGATCCCTACGATCTTTACTATACACTCATTAATAATATAACTTTAACCAAGTTAACCGGTACATCCGGGGACACTGTTAACCCAGCACTGTACACATTTCGGGGGCAATGTTAACCCAGAAACACATCTAGGGACATCTGGGGACACTGTTAACCCAGTACTGTACCCATTCCGGGGGCAATGTTAACCCAAAAACACTTCTCCGGACTCAGATTGTGATATCGTTTAAAGTTCAATGGTCAAAATTATTATTATTAGTCGTTTTTCCCGTATTGCGTGCCTAGCACGGTTATCCGTTTTTACGTTCCAAAGATGAGTTTTGTCATACACGACCCGAAAATTGTTGTTGACTGATAATTTAGTTAGAGCTCGGTTTAGACGCCCCGATTGGCCGCGGGACCCGTTTCCGTCTTTGGCGTACCGGAAATTGTTAATTCGGTTAAAAATACCCAAATCATCCGAATTATTTTCGGATGATTCATTTTTACTTGTTTAACTCAATTATATGAAAATAGTTCATTTTTAGGGTTTTTATACACCAGTCAGTTCGTTTAGACGAACTTTACCGGTTTACGCGTTTTAAACTTTAAAAGTTTGTTTTTGCACAAATAATTATCCGTTTAGTCTCGGATCTTGTAATTTTGCCCAAATCACTTTTTGACAGTGGGGAATTTTATAAAAATATTTCCAGAATTAATTTTTATATTTAAAATTTATTTATTTATTTTTAAACACCATTTAAACACTAAATATGTCGTAAATACCAAACGACCTTAGAAAAATCCCAAATTTTTCCTGGATGTCCCCTGCCATCCACATAGTCCCCTGTAATTTTTCCAGAACCAAAATCTCTTTTTACATGCCATTTTCACTAAAACCGAGCTAGAAAACCCTAGAACTCGTTTAACCGAAAAGCCTACTTAGTCTTCTCCAACTGACCTAAAATTTTGTGTGTGACTTTTACATGTTATAAAAAGCTTATCTGCAATTTTCCAGAATTTTTCATGATATTTAACTATTTTTCACCATTTTTGGCCAAAACCGAGCATTAAATTCACCAAATATTCATCCTTTATCCAAAAATTACCAAAACTTCACAGAACTCATATTTTCATTTGTTTAATACCTCTGTCAAATTTCATGACCTAACTCTAAACCATCAACAATCTGTCCAAATCTCCAAAACCGAACATAAACCGAATATACCTTTCGTTTTCCGCCAGTACAAGCTACAAACTCGTCTTTCCGCCTTATCTACCACTAAACACAGAACCTACAACCAACATACCACAATACCAAGCAAGTTACACTCACGATCAAGCCTCTTACACTATAGTTTCGGTTATTGCTTTAAAAACTCAAAGATTTAACCGTAAAAATTCGTTTTTGGTTCGTTTAACTCCTTTCTTGGACCAAGATCCCTTGTATAACCCGTATACATCACTTGATCATGCAAGAATCGGTTTTCATCTTTGAAACCTCATTTTCTTGCAAACAAACTCAAGAAACGAAGATGGAAACGTGATTAACTCGATTCTTTACCTTGTTTTCTTGCTACAAAATCTCGGTTTTGGATCATGAAGTTGAGAGAAACTTAGGATTGTTGCAAAGTTGTTTAGAAAAAAGAATAATAAGGAAATGGGGTGGATGGGAGGCCGATCGGAATATGAGGGGGGTGGGGTGGGACCCACCTCTTTCATTCTTAGCCACATGTTTGGATTCTCGAAATCCGGATAACGTTTTGGATAATCTGGTTCAGTTCGTTTTTCGGTTAAATGTCTAATTCGGCTTAAAACGAGGCTAAAACGGTCGTTTTCGGCTTAAAAAATGAAATTTATATAAAACTGATTTAAAAACTTTAAAAACTTAAACCATGACATTTATTGACTTAAAACATCATATTATTAATAATTGCGCATCTTTTTCGGCTTGATCGATCGTCTCTTGCTTGGTGTGGTATTAAAGGTTTCCTTTAACGCACCGACGTACCATTAAATCGAAATTCTTTTTCTGTGCCGTACTTTACTTATCCCGAAGCATTAATGCTCCGTAAAATCACTAAATATCATATATCTCGTCTATAATTGAACCCTCGATTCGTTCGGGTTTCAATAACTATCGATCGATTAATCGCATATTCAATGCGATGAATTATATATTCACGTACAATCAATACAGTGAACCATGTATTCTCGTATAATTACTATGGTAATTCATGTACCCGACATTAAATATGACGTAACTATGGTCTACCGGTTAGGGTATCCCTGGTTTCGTCGGAATCGTAACATTCTCCCCCCGTTAAGAAATTTCGTCCTCGAAATTTTACACGCCCACTATCCCCTTCCAAGAGAAAGGTGGGGTTTTTTCCTTCCGAATTCACCCTCGCGTTACCAGGTATAATCTGGTCCTCGCTGTGAATTCCACTTAATCTTAATCAATAAAGCTTGGTGTGTCCAAACTGTTTAGTTTTCCCGTCTACTATCTCTACGGAATTATTTATGATATCAGGCATGTCTTCTATGTGTACCTCCATTACTGGTACTTTCGTTGCCTCATCGCTTAGATACTTTTCAATCCGTATACATGGCAAAACATCATGTATAGTACTTAGCCCCTGGAGTACTTTAATCAATAAGCTAAATGACCAATCATGGAGATAGTCTCATAAGGTCCAATATATATTAAGGAGCTATTTTCGGTTTTGCCAAACCTTATATCACCTCTCGAAGGTGACGCCTTAAAAATGCCTTGTCACCTCTTTCCAGTGACAATGGTTTCCTATGAATGTTGGCATAAATCATTTGCCAATCTCGCGCTGCTTACAACTTATCTTAAATATTATAAATGTAAGGCCCCGTTACCGGTAACCCTACTTTCGTGTTGGATTTACTCATAAACACAGTTCAAAATATCAGAGTTAATTAAAACATTTACGCGGAATATAAAACTTTCATAAAACATTACAATATTTCATAACTTGTCTCAAAACGTCCTTTGTCTTTCACATTAAAACATTAAAATTAAAACATCGTAAGTCTTCAGATGCCAGGCTCTTATTCTTCTGCCATGTGTCCCCGCTCAAGCCAGCTGTCTCATCCTACTCACCTGCGTGCATACTAAAAGTCAGCTACGCTGAGTGAGTTCTAGTTAATCACATAATCATACAATACATTCTTTACACTTCATACTTAACCTCTTAACTTTCTTTCATACACACTTAAGTGCTTTTACTTTCATTTTTACCTTCATACTTTCTTTACATACATAATCATACGTTTTAAAGAGCCTTTCGCCCTATAACCTCACAGATATTATAAGGGTCTGGTCCCTAGTTTTCGAATATTAGAAGGGTTCGATTCCCTAACATCACAGATATTATAAGGGTCTGGTCTCTACCATCACAGATATTATAAGGGTCTGGTCCCTAGTTTCGAATATTAGAAGGGTTCGATTCCCTAACATCACAGATATTATAAGGGTCTGGTCCCTAACATCACATATATTATAAGGGTCTGGTCCCTAGTTTTCGAATATTAGTAGGGTTCGATTCCCTCTTCGTTCCATACATTATACCCTGAGTATTTTTAGGGCTCGGTACCCTTTTCGTAACCATACAACCATACATCATACCTCGAGTATTATTAGGGCTCGGTACCCCTTTTCGTAACCATACGACCATACATCATTATTTCCTTCTTTTATTATCTCTATCACGTTCATACGCATAAGCATTCATATTATACTTACTTTATACATAGCATTACAACCTGACAGTACGTGCAATATCCGAAGATCGTTCACGTACCATCAAGTAATCATTCTTACATAACACATATATCACATAGGGCATACACTTATCACTTACGATAAATGTATTAACAACACATCAAGTATGCACACAGCCCCGAAAACATAACAAGGAATGGGGCTAGAAACTCACCTGAACACGGTTACGTTCTCCGTTGATCGTAATCCCTTTCTTCAGTTGTGCACGGCTGACTGTATAACAAGTATACATATCAATTTAACTATCACTACTTATAATGTATTTCTATCTTTATATGACCCACAACGAACGGGGGTCCGGGGGCAGCGCCCCTGGCAGCGGGGTCTAGGGGCGGCAGCCCCTAGCAGGGTCCAAGGGGCAGAGCCCCTGGCTGGGGTCGAGCTGCCAGGTCAACTTGGAAAAATTTTATTTCCATTAACTGTCTTAACACATTTTTCATTAGATTTTTTAATTTATTTTCTAATCGAACTTGACTTTAGGCGAAGTTAACCTTAGGCGAACTTAGCTTTAGGCGAAGTTACCGGCTAGGCGAACTTAGCTTTACAGCGAAGTTGCCATCAGGCGAACTTGGCCTCAGGCGAAGTTATCATCAGGCGAACTTGGCCTCAGGCGAAGTTACCAGTTAGGCGAACTTAACTTTACAGCGAAGTTGCCATCAGGCGAACTTAGCTTGCAGGCGAAGTTCATCAGGCGAACTTAGCTTGCAGGCGAAGTTCGTTGCTTTGAAGGCGAAGTTGCCCAGATGAAGGCGAAGTTGCCCAGACAGCCGCTGTTTTAGCTTCTGATCGGCATTTCGAGCGATTTTAACACCCTTGCTATGGTTCAATATCACCCACTACTGTTGGTGCACATTGTGTGGCCGTCGCTTGGCGAATAGTTTAGAATGTTTATGTTGTATGCTGTACGCCTAGGTAGTGGTTCACGCTGAAAGTGATCCATTTGAAAGAGCATTTTCAAATGGATACTCATTCGATCGAATGAGTTTCTGATTCGATCGAATGAGTCTGCCATTCGATCGAATAGGACTCATTCGATCGAATGAGTCCTGACCGAATGGCAGCGGGTATAAATACCAGCTTTCAGGCGTGAACAGTAGAGGTTTTGCGTGCCCGGGGCCCAGGTGCTGTCCGGATGAGGGGGGAGGCCATGCTCGACCTCCCCCTGCCATAGACCGTGATTTCAGTGTTTAAACAAGCATGTAATCTTTCGTTTTTATCAATGAAATCGTTTGTTTCGTGTTTGTTTCTGTCCGTCTTTGGTCTTCAAACCTTCCGTCTCGAACGCGCTCGGATCGTCTCGGTCCCGGCTGAACCAACAACTACGCTACCCGGCCATTTTCGGTCGTTTATACACTAAAAAGCTTGGATCTTTAAACTTCAAAGATCAAGAACCATACCTTTTTGGGCTTGTTTGGATCTCGTTTACTTGCTTAATCACAACCAACCGCTCTCTCTTTCTCGGACCTCGCTCTCCCTCTCCTCGGCTGCCGCCGGCGGTTGTAGGTGGTGTGTATGTTATGGATTGTTTTTAGGAAAATAATGGAAATGAAGGTATTTTGGGGTTTTGGGGGTATTTATATCCCTGAAATCCCATTCTCATTTAACCAATCTCAATTAATCCAAGTCCAAGACCCGCTCCTTACCCGATATTAATTAATTACGCGAAATCACTAAACATAACTTCCTTTATTCATCATTAAAATTTTAGGATGTTACAATAAATCCGATTGGTTGATTCTCGAATCAACTCAAATATTATGGCTTGATTGACGCCCATTTTCAATTTAACAAATTGGTGATAATTACTTCACCCATAGAAAGCTTCAAGCTCTCAATGCTTCCTTCCCCTCCTTCCAATAATGGAAGTAGGATGACTATTTCGATATGAGATCATTGAAAATGGTACTCCACGACGAGATAACATTTCCCCATCAGGAATTTGGGCGAGAATTCATTGTGGTAATCGTCATAGATTGGAATGAAATGCGAGGATTGGTTAATCGATCCGCGATTACCCAATTTACCTCATACCTTTGATATATCATGGGAATTTGCGTCCCGAAATCCATTGTAATTTATTCCCACTATCATTGGCGAATTTTCTGTCGTTGTGGCGTTCCCTAGGGTTTTCGGTGTGCAGCCTTATCTCTTGCATAACTCAAATATTCACCAACATACGTAACCATATCTTTCTCCAAACTCGGCCATTAATAAAATCCTTTCAAATATTCGTATCATTAATAGTCTATTCCGATCCCGGATGTATGGAATATTTCGATCTATGCGCTTCGTCCATGATTAATTCACGAAGGTCATGGAGGGTCGGGATCCAAACCGGATTTTTGAAGTAGAGAATTTCGTCCACGCGCTGTTCGGAATTCTTCTCATTGCCGTAAAGTCCCTCCTTTTCCAATTGTTCCTCTTTCAACGCCTCACGTTGAGCGACTCGAATCAGGTCCGAAAGGTTCGACTGGACTATCATCCCCAGCGCTCGCACTCGCAATGGCTTAACCCGATCTTTCCTACTCAAGGCATCGGCTACGACGTTAGCCTTGCCGGGGTGATAACGGATGTCACAGTCATAATCGCTTAACAGCTTGACCCATCTTCGTTGAATATGAGACTGCGGTCTCTTATCATCTATAAAATTTGTACATTTGCGTCGTACAAAGTATTATGAGTTGGGTAATGCTAAAAAAATTCTTCAATAAACCGCTGATAGTCTCCGGCTAGTCCTAAAAATTGGCGCATTTCCTTTGGCGCCTTGGGTGACTGCCAATTTTAATGGTTTCTATCTTATTTGGATCTATGTGCAATCCTTGTTGCTTTACAACATGACGAAGGGATTATGCTTTCTGTATTCAAAATCACATTTCGAAAACTTCGCGTACAACTCCTCTTGCTTTAACACTTCCAAAATTTTCCTTAACCGTCGTTCGTGCTCTTCTTTACGTTGCAAATATATCAAAATATCATCAATGAATGCTATGACAAATTTGTCAAAATAAAGTTTACAGACTCGGTTCATGAGTTCCATGAATGCTGCCGGCGCATTCGTTAGCCCGAAAGGCATAACTAAGAATTCATAATGGCCGTAACGAGTCCGAAACGCTGTTGTTGAAACGTCCTCCTCTTAGATTTTTCATTTGGTGATAACCATATCTAAGATCAATTTTCTAAAAATAAATCGCTCCTTGCAGTTGGTTAAACAGATCATTTACTTCAAAGAAGTGAATATCTATTCTTGATCGTCACTTTCTTCAATTCTCCCTAATCAATACATATCCTAACACTTCCGTCCTTCGTTTCCCAAATAACACTGGTGCACCCCATGGTGACTAACTAGGTCGTATAAAACCTCATCCAAAATTTCTTGCATTTCAGTTGGTGCAAGTCGGTAAGGTGTTTTAGCAACAGGGCCAGCTTGAGGCATTAAATCGATTCTGAATTCGACCTGTCGGGTTGGCGGTAATCCGGGAAGTCCTTCTGGGAGAACTTGTGGAAATTCGCGTACCACCGGGATATCTTCTATATGTTTTCCTTTAAATCTGAGGCAATCACGTTTGTTAAATACACCACGTCTTCTGACGTAAATATTATACCATCTCAAGATGAGATTAGAGTGGTAACATAATACCGTACAATTTTCTCTGTATCTAATCGCTTCATCGTCCGAAAGAGAGCTTCTAATCATCTTCTTTTCATATTTGATTTCAGCTTCATGTTGAGTTAGCCAATCAATGTTAACTATTACGTCAAAACTTCTTAATCTTTACGGGTCGTAGGTCAATAAGGAAAGGTTAATCGTTCAGAATAATAGGACAATTCCGAACAATTTAGTTAACCATTAGGGATTTACCGTTAGCGATTCTACAGTATGGGGTTCTATAGTTTCACTAATCGGTATCTATCCAATTGGTAGGAGGTTAACAGGAACTAACTTCCATCGGCGACCATAAAAATACCACTGAAGCCTATTGATTTAAAACTACAACATACTTAATACCACCTTTGGATCATGACGTGCTTTATTCGAATTACTTACAAAAGCACGGCTCCTTGCTTGATCAGAGGTTAATGCTTGTCATGAGGTTCGTCTTCCAACGACACCTTGGTTCAACTTTGGGCAATTTCTCTTGAAACGTTCTGTACTGCCACATTCATAGCAAGTACAACCATTTGGCATGATTTGATTTCTTTGGATGGATTGTTATTGAAACTGTTGGGTTCGGAGTGGTTGTACACGAATGGGTTGGGGCTGCCGGTTCACATGGCTTCAATTGGTTCTACAATTGGGGCAGTACGTCCATCTTTACCATACCTGTGGCCTACTATCACTCGACTTTCTTCTTCCCACCGATAACCATATTTTCCACATTTAGGGAAGGACCCTTCATGCGGTTCATTTTTTCACACCAGAACTAGTCTTTAGTATAATTCTGGGTTGTAGGACCTACCTACTTATTCAAAAGCCTATCTTGCACTATACCTTTATCATTTCTCTTCTTTAACACTCGACGTCTCTCCTAACGTCCTTCCAGTCCGCTTCCCATAGAGTCAAATATATCAATGCTGGCTTGTGACACAACCCTTCCAAAGGTTGTATATTTAACAGGATTGACTATACTCCTTATCGATGGAGTTAGTCCTCAATATAGCGCTCACTTCGCTTATTTTCAGGAGTAATTAGCCATGTTACCAGACATGGCAATTCCTTCAAACGATTAGCGTGTTCTAAGTGATCAGCACACAATATTTCTATCTTCCATAGCTCAGTTTCCAATCTCTGAACTTAATTACTTGAATAAAAGTGCTCTAGCCCAAGAATTTTAAATTCCGACTATATCATCTGAGTAAAAATTTTCTAACTATAATTTTGTACCATCGTGTTCCATCACGATACAACATAATCTACCAACATATCTGTAACATATTTTACTACACAATGTTCTAGACTCTTACCAATATCCTTAACCATTTCGATCTTTTCTATCCACTCGCTAATCTATTCCTCCCTTTACCATCGGTAAACTATTATTAATTTCCTTAACACAACCAACAAACATATCCCTCATACCGGATCTAATTCATTACGACTACTATTCATGTTTAGTTTATAACTAATACTTGTAGTCATAATAGTATTCGGTGGGACATTATCACTCTTAGTAATAACACTAAGAATGGAAATATTTATAATCATGTGATTGCTCGATCTATAATTCTGCGATCACATTTGCATCAACACTAGAAGTGATCTGCGATACGACATTCGGTATCATCATCTGCTATCTTTGAGCAATCACTGAATCATATCAACCTCCATCATTGGAGTTACTCTTTTTATGTCATTCTGCCGTACCCATCCCGTACGCAGTAATCAATAGTAATCTCACCGTATAACTCGTTACCAGCTCAATCATAACAGCAGGTACACATACACACCAAATATTATCATACATATTGCACATACCAGTATCTAGTATATATGTCCCACAAATATAATAATATATGGACCTAACCTGACGTCGGTTAACGTTTAAATATGTCTCATAACCCTTGTCACCAACTGACATATAGATCTTTCTCAACAAAGATTAATGTTTAATATGCTTGATTTCAATATCCTTCTGCATGTCAGCATAACCGATACATGCTCACTGTGAGCACCAAACGATTACGTACCACGGAGTTATAATATCCGTGTCTATTTGCATATCCGGCATACACGGTATACCATCTACGAACGAACAATCGACTATGCTATAATGATTCCAACACCTCCTTGTGCATGGGTAATCATTCTATTCGAGTATACATGGGTATAGGCATCTAACGGATGTAAGGATAACATAGGGAGTTGCAAGGTTCAAGGTAATCGCGCAACATGGGTTGCCTCCAAATATTATCAATTACTATTATGGGAAACTCTATTACTTGCTCAGTCATTGTCCTCAGGCGTTCTAGGTTCGCTAAAATCGGTAACTCTCGATCTGGAGGTGGTATGTCTCATATGTTTGAGAGTGAGAAATACACATATATATTCCTATATATATTATTTTTGTCTGCTCATTTACTATCAAATTTATTATTATTATTATTATTTTATTTCATTTTATTTATTTATTTATTTATTTATTTATTTTTTTACCTTAATGGAATAGGAATGGGTTCAGGTACAGATCCATCTGTACGTGAGGGTCGGCGGTTCGGGTGAACATAGGGGGTTATTAGGATATACGGTACCGGTGTTGGTAGGGTAAGGGATTTATCAATTTTGGTTGGGAGTGACGGTTACTAGATATTTCTGGTTAATGTCAAACGGGAGATCTAATTTGGTACTATCATAACTATGGCCCGATAAGTCAGACTTATCATCAACCGATGTTCTAGAAATTTCAGCATCCTCGGTACTTTTATTATTTTATCCCCCGGTTCCTTATCCGGGTCCTATTTCTCAGTACATGTACCCACAAGATA
This sequence comes from Bidens hawaiensis, assembly GCF_021521415.1. NCBI lineage: Eukaryota > Viridiplantae > Streptophyta > Magnoliopsida > Asterales > Asteraceae > Bidens > Bidens hawaiensis. The sequence continues at coordinate 1,516,289 of NW_027491281.1, forward strand.
CGTACATATATATATATATACACATTAGCCCGTATAAATAATATTATATACTTTACACATATGTTGCCATTTTTACCTATTAATGTTCCTCGTGACTTCCCCTGAGTTCCCTCGTGCGGATAAGTCTGTTATTATGTTCCGGACCATAATAACTCACTTGTCCATCCAAGTTCATCCAGATCTCGTCACTATATATTATTAGTTGATATTCAGATCCTATAATACTTGAGCTACTTGTTATATTTTAGGTATCTTTTAAAGACATCCTAAATCTTTATAACCAATGGCTCTGATACCAAGTTCTGTAACACCCCGAAACCGCAGCGGAAACGTAAACGGGATGCAACAGACACCTCTGATATCAACCACATTGTTTATAAAGAAAACTGAATACATTAATATACTTCAAATTACATTATCTCGTATTTCATTACCGTCTAGGTGATACACACATCATGCAATACGATACATAATTCTATTTATTAAAATGTATCCTAACGTCCCGCACGCAAATCTTACACGCATCAAGCACTTAGCACGTAAGCAATCACTTCATCTTAATTGTACATGAAAAGCATGTAAGAAAACGGTTCAACTACGAATAGTTGGTGAGTTTCACAATTCGAGTAAACCATGATAAATCAGTATCAAAATATAATATTATCGATATAATTATGCTGAGCCCACAAGTGAAACCTCTGACTATCACACACAACCCCCGTGGCATATCCCCCGCCCACGGACCTGCCCCAAACCGCTATGTCTAACATTACATAGCAAAATATATATAATAACAAAATAGACATGTGCAACTGGCTGGGAAACATCAGCAAATCCATGCCGGACCAGTTGGGTTTGTCAGACCAATAGTACTATCCACACTCTACCGGCTTTCAGTTAATCAATCGTGTTCCGGGGCCTTAGAATGTTAGCAACTCAGACAATTACCATCTTAGTACATTTCCGTACGATTCCCGTACAATAAAATATATATAAATCCACGCAAATCCATGCGTTCAGTATGTACTTAAACATTTCAGTAGTAACATGCTTCTGCCCCGGGAAAATATTTGAAAACAATTCAGAAAAAGGGGCTCGTGAAACTCACCTTAGCACATGCAAGCAGGTAACGACAATCATTATCAGTTAACACGTCCAATCTGTAATATGATCCCTACGATCGTTACTATACACTCATTATTATTATAACTTTAACCAAGTTAACCGGTACATCCGGGGACACTGTTAACCCAGCACTGTACACATTCCGGGGGCAATGTTAACCCAGAAACACATCTAGGGACATCTAGGGACACTGTTAACCCAGTACTGTAACCATTCCGGGGGCAATGTTAACCCAGAAACACTTCTCCGGACTCAGATTGTGTTATCGTTTAGAGTTCAATGGTCAAAATTATTATTATTAGTCGTTTTTCCCGTATTGCGTGCCTAGCACGGTTCCCGTATTGCGTGCCTAGCACGGTTATCCGTATTGCGTGCCTAGTTGTTGACAGATAATTTAGTTAAAGTTGTGAAATTAGAGCTCGGTTTAGACGCCCCGATTGGCCGCGGGACCCGTTTCCGTCTTTGGCGTACCGGAAATTGTTAATTCGGTTAAAAATACCCAAATCATCCGAATTATTTTCGGATGATTCATTTTTACTTGTTTAACTCAATTATATGAAAATAGTTCATTTTTAGGGTTTTTATACACCAGTCAGTTCGTTTAGACGAACTTTACCGGTTTACGCGTTTTAAACTTTAAAAGTTTGTTTTTGCACAAATAATTATCCGTTTTGTCTCGGATCTTGAAATTTTGCCCAAATCACTTTTTGACAGTGGGGAATTTTATAAAAATATTTCCAGAATTAATTTTTATATTTAAAATTTATTTATTTATTTTTAAACACCATTTAAACACTAAATATGTCGTAAATAACAAACGACCTTAGAAAAATCCCAAATTTTTCCTGGATGTCCCCTGCCATCCACATAGTCCCCTGTAATTTTTACAGAACTAAAATCTCTTTTTACATGCCATTTTCACTAAAACCGAGCTAGAAAACCCTAGAATTCGTTTAACCAAAAAGCCTACTTAGAGTTCTCCAACTGACCTAAAATTTTGTGTGTGACTTTTACATGTTATAAAAAGCTTATCTGCAATTTTCCAGAATTTTTCATGATATTTAACTATTTTTCACCATTTTTGGCCAAAACCGAGCATTAAATTCACCAAATATTCATCCTTTATCCAAAAATTACCAAACATTCACAGAACTCATATTTTCATGTGTTTAACACCTCTGCCAAATTTCATGACCTAACTCAAAACATCAACAATCTGTCCAAATCTCCAAAACCGAACATAAACTGAATATACCTTTCGTTTTCCGCCACTACAAGCTACAAACTCGTCTTTCCGCCTTATCTACCACTAAACACAGAACCTACAACTAACATACCACAATACCAAGCAAGTTACACTCACGATCAAGCCTCTTACACTATAGTTTCGGTTATTGCTTTAAAAACAAAGATTTAACCGTAAAAATTCGTTTTTGGTTCGTTTAACTCCTTTCTTGGACCAAGATCCCTTGTATAACCCGTATACATCACTTGATCATGCAAGAATCGGTTTTCATCTTTGAAACCTCATTTTCTTACAAACAAACTCAAGAAACGCAGATGGAAACGTGATTAACTCGATTCTTTACCTTGTTTTCTTGCTACAAAATCTCGGTTTTGGATCATGAAGTTGAGAGAAAGTTAGGATTGTTGCAAAGTTGTTTAGAAAAAATAATAATAAGGAAATGGGGTGGATGGGAGGCCGATCGGAATATGAGGGGGGTGGGGTGGGACCCACCTCTTTCATTCTTAGCCACATGTTTGGATTCTCCAAATCCGGATAATGTTTCGGATAATCTGGTTCAGTTCGTTTTTCGGTTAAATGTCTAATTCGGCTTAAAACGAGGCTAAAACGGTCGTTTTCGGCTTAAAAAATGAAATTTATATAAAACCGAATTAAAAACTTTAAAAACTTAAACCATGACATTTATTGACTTAAAACATCATATTATTAATAATTGCGCATCTTTTTCGGCTTGATCGATCGTCTCTTGCTTGGTTTGGTATTAAAGGTTTCGTTTAACGCACCGACGTACCGTTAAATCGAAATTCTTTTTCTGTGCCGTACTTTACTTATCCCGAAGCATTAATGCTCCGTAAAATCACTAAATATCATATATCTCGTCTATAATTGAACCCTCGATTCGTTCGGGTTTCAATAACTATCGATCGATTAATCGCATATTCAATGCGATGAATTATATATTCACGTACAATCAATACAGTGAACCATGTATTCTCGTATAATTACTATGGTAATTCATGTACCCGACATTAAATATGACGTAACTATGGTCTACCGGTTAGGGTATCCCTGGTTTCGTCGGAATCGTTACACTATCGCCAGGATTGGTCATTTAGATTGTCGATTAAAGTACTCTAGGGGCTAAGTACTATACATGATGTTTGCCATGTATTCGGATTGAAAAGTACCTAAGCGATGAGGCAACGAAAGTACTAGTAATGGAGGTACTCATAGAAGATATACTTGATATCATAAATAATTCCGTAGAGATAGTAGACGGGAAAACTAAACAGTTTGGACATACCAAGCTTTATTGATTAAGAGTAAGTGGAATTCACAGCAAGGACCAGATTATACCTGGTAACGCGAGGGTGAATTCTGAAGGAAAAACCCCCCACCTTTCTCTCGGAAGGGGATAGTGGGCGTGTAAAATTTCGAGAACGAAATTTCTTAACGGGGGGAGAATGTAACGATTCCGACGAAACCCGGTATACCCTAACCGGTAGACAATAGTTACGTCATATTTAATGTCGGGTACATGAATTACCATAGTAACTATACGAGAATACATGGTTTACTGTATTGATTATACGTGAATATATAATTCATCTTATTGAAAATGCGATTAATCGATCGATAGTTATTGAAACCCGAACGAATCGAGGGTTCAATTATAGACGATATCTATGATATTTAGTGATGTTACGAAGTATTTAAGCTTCGGGATAAGTGAATTAAAGCACAGAAAAAGAATCTCGAGTTAATGGTACGTCGGTGCGTTAAACGAAACCTTTAATACCAAACCAAGCAAGAGACAATCGATCAAGCCGAAAAAGATGCGCAATTATTAATAATAAGATGTTTTAAGTTAATAAATGTCATGGTTTAAGTTTTTAAAGTTTTTAAATTGATTTTATATAAATTCTTTTTTTAAGCCGAAAACGACCGTTTTAACCTCGTTTTAAGCCGAATTAGACATTTAACCGAAAAACGAACTGAACCAGATTATCTAAAACATTATCCGGATATCCGAAATCCAAACATGTGGCCTAGAATGGAGAGGTGGGTCCCACCCCACCCCCTAACTAAACCGATCGGACTCAAGGGGTGTTACCCCATTGCTTATTTCTTTTTTTTACATCAAACTCTCCATGATTATCAATTCTCTCCACAAGATTATCCAAAAACCCGGAATTTTAGCAAGAGAAACAAGGTAAAAATCGAGTTATATACGTTTCCATCTTCGTTTCTTGAGTTTATTTGCAAGAAAATGAGGTTTCAAAGATGAAAACCGATTCTTTCATGATCAAGTGATGTATACGGGTTATACAAGGGATCTTGGTCCAAGAAAGGAGTTAAACGGACCAAAAACGGATTTTTACTGTTTAAACTTTAGTTTTGAAACAATAACCGAAACTATAGTGTAAGAGGCTTAATCGTGAGTGTAACTTGCTTGGTATTGTGGTATGTTGGTTGTAGGTTCTGTATTTAGTGGTAGATAAGGCGGAAACACGAGTTTGTAGCTTGTAGTGGCGGAAAACAAAAGGTATATTCGGTTTATGTTCGGTTTTGGAGTTTTTGGACAGATTGTTGATGGTTTAGAGTTGGGTCATGAAATTTTACAGGGATGTTCTACACATGAAAATAAGAGTTCTGTGAAATTTTGGTAATTTTTGGATAAAGGATGAATATTTGGTGAATTTAATGCTCGGTTTTGGCTAAAAACGGTGAAAAATAGTTAAATATCATGAAAAATTCTGGAAAATTGCATATAAGCTTTTTATAACATTTATAAGTCACACACTAAATTTTAGGTCAGTTGGAGAAGGCTAAGTAGGCTTTTCGGTTAAACGAGTTCTAGGGTTTTCTAGCTCGGTTTTAGTGAAAATGGCATGTAAAAAGAGATTTGGGTTCTGGAAAAATTATAGGGGACTATGTGGATGTCAGGGGACATCCAGGAAAAATTTGTGATTTTTCTAAGGTCGATTGGTATTTACGACATATTTAGTGTTTAAATGGTATTCAAAAATAGATAAATAAATTTTAAATATAAAAATTTATTCTGGAAATATTTTTATAAAATTACCCACTGTCAGAAAGTGATTTGTGCAAAATTTCAAGATCCGAGATTAAACGGATAATTATTTGTGCAAAATCAAACTTTTAAAGCTTAAAACGCGTAAACCGGTAAAGTTCGCTTAAACGAACTGACTGGTGTATAAAAACCCTAAAAATGAACTATTTTCATTTAACTGAGTTAAACAAGTAAAAATAAATCATCCGAAAATAATTCGGATGATTTGAGTAATTTTAGCCGATTTAACAGTTTCCGGTACGCTAAAGACGGAAACGGGTCCCGCGGCCAATCGGGACGTCTAAACCGAGCTCTAATTTCACAACCTTAATTAAATTATCAGTCAACCACTACTTTCGGGTCGTGTGTAACCAAACTCATTTTTGAAAAGTAAAAACGGATAACCGTGCTAGGCACGCAAAACGGGGAAAATGAACTGATATTAAGTTTGACTATTGAACTCTAAACGAAATCACAATCTGAGTCCGGAGAAGTGTTTCTGGGTTAACATTGCCCCCAGAACGGGTACAGTGTTGGGTTAACAGTGTCCCCAGATGTACCGGTTAACACGGTTAAAGTTATATTAATAATGAGTGTATAGTAACGATCGTAGGGATCATATTACAGATTGGACGTGTTAACTGATAATGATTGTTGTTACCTGCTTGCATGTGCTAAGGTGAGTTTCACGAGCCCCTTTTTCTGAATTGTTTTCAAATATTTTCCCGGGGCGGAAGCATGTTACTATTGAAATGTACATACTGAACGCATGGATTTGCGTGTATTTATAAATATTTGATTGTACGGGAATCGTACGGAATGGGTACAGTACTGGGTTAACAGTGTCCCCAGATGTCCAAAGAGGTGTTTCTGGGTTAACATTGCCCCCGGAAAGGGTACAGTACTGGGTTAACAGTGTCCCCAGATAATATTATATTATGATATTGATTTATCAATGTTTACTCAAATTGTGAAACTCACCAACTATTCGTAGTTGACCCGTTTTCTCACATGCTTTTCAGGTACAATTAAGATGAAGTGATTGCTTACGTGCTAAGTGCTTGATGTGTGTAAGATTTGCGTGTGGGATGTTAGGATACATTATATTACATAGAATTATGTATCGTATTGTATGATGTGTGTATCACCTAGACGGTAATGAATTATGAGATAATGTAATTTGAAGTATATTAATGTATTCAGTTTTCTTTATAAACAATGTGGTTGATATCAGAGGTGTCTGTTGCACCCCATTTACGTTTCCGCTGCGGTTACGGGGTGTTACATATTCCATCATCCTTAAACCTGATTTGTAATTCCTCCTTATGTGAGCATTATGATGGCCCCTATAAATGGAAATTTGTATGAATTAAGGATGAAAGACTCCATTCATAGAGGTGGAACATGTTTTGTCTCAAAATCCACTGAAAATGAAACAAAACTATGGCACAAAAGTTATGTCATGTCAATGTCAAGAACATGAACAAACTTGTTAAAGGTGAACATGTCGTTGGTCAACCAACAAGAGAGTTCAAGCTTGAATATAAATGTATTTCTTGTTAAAAGGAAAAGTAGCACGAATCATCACACAAAACAAAACTCATAAACTCCATTGAACAAGTTCTTGAAATGCTTCATATGGATCACTTTGGTCCTGTGAGTGTTCCAAGCATTGGTAAAAAGAGATATTGTTGGTGATCATTGATGATTATTTAAGATTTACTTGGGTTTATTTTCTAAACTCAAAGGATGAGGCTGCTGAAATGAATAAAGGCTGTGTGACCAGGATTGAGAACCAACTAGATGCAAGGGTGAAGGTCATGAGAAGTGATAATGGAACTGAGTTCAAGAATGAGACAATGACTGAAATTTGTCAAGCTAAAGGAATATTTCAACAATTCAGTGCCCCTATAACTCCTGAACAAAATGGTGTTGCAGAAAGGAGGAACAAAACACTAATTAAGGCTGCAAGGACCATGCTAGAAGATGCTTACTTGCCTATGACCCTTTGGGTAGAAGAAATTAACACTGCTTTTTATGTTCAGAACAAGGTCCTTCTCAAAAAAATCCAAGACAAAACTCCTTTTGAGATTTTGTATAAAAGGAAGCCCGACATCAAGTTCCTCAATCCCTTTGGTTGCAAGTGTTCTTTATTGAATACAAAAGATTATTTGAACAAGTTTCAATCTAAATTTTTAGATTGTTTCTTTGTTTTATATTCCACACACTCAAAAGCTTACATAGTTTATGTGAAAGATCATCTGAGTGTGATTGAATCTTCTGATACAATCTTTAATGAAAATCAATTCAACACTGTTGATGGAGCATCATGGTTATTTGATCTGGAGAAGTTAATCAAATCTTTAAAGATTTACTCTGAAGACTTTGATGAAACTTTGTATAGAACAAGTGTCCCGAAGATACTTCAGAAATGAAAGTTGATTTGGACATATTATGGTCCAAAGTTGTTGATAAGAACACTGAGTTTTCTTTTGATAAGAATGCTTCTGAAGATGAATATGAAGATAAGCAGAATGAGTATCTTTATAATAAGCAAGCTCAAGAAAATCATGATTTGAATGCTGAACAAACAAGTGACCAGCAAGATCAAGACCATGTTGAAAGACAATCGATGTTTGAAACTCTTTTTCGAAATTTGAATATGGAAATGATATTGCATCAACATCAACTCAGAATGTTGAAGAAGAAGCTGCAATGGACAATGAACCATCAGATTTAATCATAAAAGAACCTGATCTCAATGATACAAAACTTGATTCAACTATAACTTCAAGTCAAGTCATCCAAACTTCTTCTGTGCAAAGATATCATCCTGCTGAAAACATAATTGGTGACCTTCATGAGAGAGTAACTAGAAGAGCATATGAATATGCAAATATCTGTTTGTACTCCTATTTTCTATCCCAAATTAAACCCAAGAACATAATTCAAGCCTTGAAAGACAATAGTTGGGTAGAAGCTATGCAGGAGGAGTTAGCTCAATTCAAAAATTTGCAAGTTTAGAAACTTATTGATAAGCCAAGAGGAAAGTTTGCAATTGGCACCAAGTGGGTTTTCAGGAATAAAAAGGATGAAAGAGGAATTTTAATGAAAAACAAAGCAAGGCTAGTTGAACTAGGATGCCTACAAGAAGAAGGGATTGACTTTGAAGAGGTGTTTGCTCCATTAACTAGCTAGAATCTATTAGAATCTTTTTTGCCTATGCTGCTTCCAAAAATATAAGAGTGTTGCAGTTGGATGTCAAATCTGCTTTCTTAAATGGAAAGATAGAAGAGGAGGTGTATGTTACTCAACCTCTAGGTTTTGAGGATCCTAAGTATCCAAATAGAGTATATAAACTTAACAAGGCTCTATATGGACTACATCAAGCTCCAAGAGATTGGTATGATGAGTTGTCTAACCATCTGCTTGTGAATGGTTTTCAAAGAGAAGGCATTGATAAGACCCTCTTCTACAATAAAATAGGAAGTGATTTGCTTCGAGTCCAAGTCTATATTGATGATATCATCTTGGGATCTACAAATGAACATATGTGTTTAGAGTTTGAATATGTAATGAAGTCTAAGTATTGTATGAGCTCTATGGGAGAGATGAATTTCTTTCTTGGACTGCAATTCAGTAGAAGGTGGATGGAATATTCATCTGTCAATCCAAGTATGTACAAGACATCTTGAACAAGTTCAAATGCCAAGACTTGAAGACTGCTTCTACTTCAATGGACACTCATGAGAAGATGGTAGCTGATGAAAAGGGGGAGCCTGTGGATCAACATGAATATAGAGCTAGAATCAGATCACTTATGTACCTGACTGCTTCAAGACCAGACCTTATGTTTGATGTTTGTGTGTGTGCAAGGTTCCAAGAAAATCCTAAAGTTTCTCGCATGACTGCTGTCAAGAGAATCTTTAGATATTCGAAAGGAAAGCCTGACTTGGTATTTAGTATCCCAAGAATAATGCTTTTGATCTACTTTCCTACACAGACAGTGATTATGATGGATGCAACATGAGTAGAAAGTCTACATCAGGTGGTTGTCAATTCTTGGGAGACAAGCTAGTATCATGGCAATGCAAGAAGCCAACAGTTGTTTCAATCTCCACTGCTGAAGCTGAATGAATTGTTGCCTCTGCTTGCTGTGCTCAAGTCCTCTAGATTCATAATTAGCTACTTGACTATGATCTGAATTACTTGAACATTCATATTTATATTAATAATACGGCCGCATTGTTCATAGTTAAGAATCCTGTCCAACACTCAAAGACCAAGCATATTGAGATCAGACACCATTTTATCAGATATTGCAGTGAGAAAGGTCTAATAGAAATGAAAAGGGTTGACACTAGTGATAACTTGGCTGATTTGTTCACCAAGCCACTAGATAAAACCAAATTACATTTTCTATTAAAAGCTTTAGGCATGATCAACTCTGATGAAGTCTGATTGATGATATATGCTCAATGTGCTAACTGACTATCTGATAAAAGGTCTTGAGTGAGTAACTTGTATTTTGTGTCTGAATATGTGAATCTGATATAACTGATGTGTGCTTAAATGAATATGTTTGACTTATGTATTCATGATGCTTAGGTCTGCTTCTGTGATTGATAATGATATCTTGATAAGTGTGGTTACATCTGATTTGAAATGTTTATCTGCATGCTTATCTGATATCTTGCTTATGAACTGATGATCTGAAGTGATAATGTGCGTAGGACAGGATAGACTATGCATAATTTATCTTGAATAGAACTTTATTTTAGTCTTGTTGTGTTAATGCATACCTTTCATTTTTTATTACTCTTGAGTATGTAATTGATTGCTTGTGGCAAAACTCTGCTTTGATTTCACACTTGTGTGCAAAAATGAACATTTTTCAAAGTAAACGATTTTTGACAAACTGAGCAAGTTAATGGTGTAGAGACATGATAAGACTATTCAGTTCAAGCTTTATAGTAGCTTAAAAGGTTTTCATTGAAAATTGATCCAACCTTTTGGGAAATGATAGTAGATTGGTTATTTATACCAATTATATGGATTTAATAGGCTAAAAGGACTACTAGAGAAGTTTTTGATATGTATGATAGCTTTCCATGATGTGTAAAAACTGAGGTGATATAAACATAATGAATATGCTAAACTTAATGTGGAGATACATTGTTGAAATATGCACATTTCAAGATAAATCTCTCTGAATGATAGGCATAAAAGTAACTACCCAGTCGTACACAAGCCTGTTGGTATTTGGTCACTCAATATGAAACATTTTATATATATCAACCAAAGGATTATAAATCAAAAGTTGATAAAATTACAAACATGAGGGTTTCAAGTAGAACTACAGAGGTCGGGCATCAATGTAAGTCCTAAACACCTTGAATGTAAGCCCTGTAAGTCCGTATTGTGTGGCATGTAAGTCCTACTTTCAACCTCAAAGTTTGAAAAGTTTTGAAGGAAAAATTATTATGAAATTTTAAATATTCTGTCATACAAATATTTTGACCAAAATATCAGGGGGTTGAAGTCAATTTGGGGTGATCTAGATAAGCCAAATAAGCCTTGAGAAGAGATATTGAACATCATAGTGAAATAAGTGTTATCCATTTATGTATTATGTAACTAATTGAACCTTAAACATATCACCAAAGTAATAAAATTCATGCTAAGTAATTACCTGCTATTAACCTGCCTAATGTATCATAATAATGTTGAGAATGAAATATTGAAAGGTAACTTAATCAATATGATCCCATGTTGAGATCTTTTCATAAAAGAGAAAAGGATTTGAAATGATTAAACTGAAATTTGATCTCATTATGCACCATTTACTTTTAAACTTTGAACCTAGATGAGAAAATTGCTTAAAGTAAGGTGTAAGTAAAAAAGCTTTGCATTTTTCACTCTGAATGTGTTTGAATATGTATTTTCGAGTAAACTTTGATGTTTATGAACTTTTGAGTAAACTTAGATGTTTTTATTCGAAGTTAACTCATTCGAGTATACTTGACACCTCTTTGTTATGCATATGTCTGGTTATGTATTTTCAAGTAAACTTTGATGTTTATGAACCTTCAAGTAAACTTAGGTGTTTTATTAGAAGTTCAACCCATTCGAGCATACTTGATGAATGTGTTATATGATTGTGTCTAAATATGCTTTGAATATGTGTTTCGAGTAAACATAGGTGTTTTAGTTGAAAATTGTCTATTTCAAGCATACTTTTTGACTTATGATTAGAAATGAACTAAATAAATATTTTTTGATAAATTTTGACTATTTACTTGCTGTTTAGCTCTATCGAGTGTTTTCGAGTAAACTTTGTTCATCAGCAAACTTCATAGTTTGAGCACACTTGTATATTACAAGAATAGTTCAAGTGCTTTTGAGCAACCTTTACTCCATGATTACACTTTATGCTTTGAGCACTCTTGTATATTAAAATTTAATAGCTCAAGTCTTCTCAAGCATACTTTGTATTTTTAAAGTATTGTCGAGTAAACCTTGTTTTTGAGTATACTTGATTGTATACCTCTGAACAATGTTAACTCTTTGTTTAAGTAAGATCGAGTAAACTTTGTATTGGTGAGGTATTCAAGTAAGGTTGACATTTAGAAATTTTACTTAGTCATTATTTTTGGGATCTTTATTGATCTCGAGCAAGGTTGCCTATTTGACCAAATATACTTGATTATTTGGCTTGTGATTAATTTCTCGAGCAATCTTGGGTATTCGAGCAACTTCTTTCATTTATTTACTTAGTTTATTTCTAATAATCATAACACATGAGTAAACTTTGGGAACGAGCAAGCTTGGATATTACACTTTATCGAGCAAGATTTGTGCATAAATATTTGAAATCTAAGTTTTTGGCAGTATTCATGTACTAAATGACAAAAATCATTTAAAACCCACTTTCAAAGGCATAAAGCATACATTATAAAAGGGAGACTTTGAAAATTTTTCTTTTCTTCTTTTCCCTCTCTAACTCTTACATTATTATCTGCTTGCTCGCGACCTAGTCACCCAAACGTTTCTCTTTAATTCTACCCATTATTTTTCATCCACTGAATTCCGACTTGTTAAGCTTCAATTGAATGAACTCCGACACTCATTATATGAGTTTAGGGTTTCAATTTTATTATTACTGACATCTATGTTTTATGTGTAGGTTAAGAAATTGTCGAAGAACAGGTTCATAAAGATTATCCTTTTATACTTTCTTCTTCATTTATAAACACTTTACATGTTCATATTGACTAATTTTTACTTCGAATGTGTAATTTTTTTATTGTGTATTTGTGCAGAAAATGGTGTATTCGTTTGAACCGAAGCAAAATATGTGCGCTTTTCTCCAAATAACAGAGGAGAATAGGCCTGTGGAGCTGATGATACGATGGTTGTTGCACTCCAACCTTCGCTTTGCATTAACGTAAAGCCCTGTTATATACAGATGTCACCACCTAGATTTCTGGCGATCGGCTCAACTTGAAGATGACATTAACGGTCGGAAAATTGAAGCTAATGTGTTGGGTAGAGAGGTTGAAATTACAGAGAACCTGATTCGTGTAAACCTCTAACTGCAAGATAACCTTGAAGTACAGTTATCTTACACTACCCAAAGATTGTTGAGAATATTTCAAGAGACAATGGGGTATTATGGAAATGTTAATGAAGGCCAAATTACAGAAAGGGATGTTCCCTGTGCTATACAGGTTTCTCATTCATCGCATTATACAAGGATTTACACCAAGAAGAGGCACATGGACCCTTATGAGTAGGGATATTTTTACAGCAACCGTTGTTGTTGTATATGATTGCCCGTTTAATTTTTCAAGGTTAATATTTGAGGGGATGGTTACTAATTTGAGGAAGGTAGAAAATGATCGAATCTTGATGTATCCTCGGTTCTTTCATATCATATTCAATATTCTGCACCCTGACCTTCCAATAGCTAGGAATACACATGTTCTACAGGGCCCTAATGTATTTCGAAGAATTAACATATTGGGTCCCACTAGCCACTTTAACCCAGAAGTGGAATATGATATCCTCCCTTGGTTAGTTGATAACGAGGTTGAGATCACGGAGGTTCCTGCTTCACCGAGAGTTAGCAGTGACGACGAGGATAGTGATGAGGAGGAAGATGAAGATACTGACTTTGATGATGATAATAACGATGGGGGTGATGATGTGCAGGAGGGAGATAATGTTGTTGTTGAAGAAGATGTTGAGAGAGAGGCAGAGGTTGAGGTTGTAATACCTGTTCAAGGGGGAGGCTGTTGTTGTGAAGGATGAATATGATGATGTTGTGAACATGGATAATATTGTTTCTACACCACCTACTTCACAACAAACCCAGTAACCACCCTAAGACCAAATACATGAACCATATAAACCCTCACCACCTCACCATTACCAAACATTTGAAGCTTTCATTCCATCACCACCAACTTCCCAGTTAACCCATACCCATTCTGAAAATGAAAATCCAACCTGAACCTGAAACCCAAACACATAACCAGACCCAACCAGTAAGGCCCCGATTCCGGTGCCCTACTTGGACGTTAGATTTACTCATAAACACAGTTTTAAATATCATAGTGAATTAAAACTTTTCGTGGAATATAAAAACATCAAACATTCATTACAAAATGTTAAAATTTTGTCTTCAAACTTTCAAATTATCTTAACATAAAACATCATAGCTCTTCTTCACTAGATGCAAGTCAGCTTAGTCCATGCCATGTGTCCCCCTCAAGCAGGATCTTTCATCCTATTTGCCTGCGCTCATATTAAAAGTCAGCTATGCTGAGTGAATTCTAGTTAATCAGGAAACATACATTACATTCTCATATCATAAGATACATATTTATATACTTAACTTGTTTACCTTTCTTTCATACATACATACATACATACATACGTACATACATGCATGCATGCATACATCCATACATACAATACATCCATACATACATACATACATACATGCATACATACTTTCGTTCTTTCACTCTTTCATTCTTTCATACTTTCATTATTTTTTGTTTTAACTTACTAATAAATACATAACTATCTCTATGTTTTAAAGAGTCTTTCTCCCTATAACCTCTCTGATATTATAAGGGTTTGGTCCCTACTCTCGCAGATATTATGAGAGTCCGGTCCCTATCCTCGCAGATATTATAAGGGTATGCTTCATAACATCACAGATATTATGAGGGTCTGATCCCTATCCTCACAGATATTATAAGGGTCTGGTCCCTAACATCACAGATATTATAAGGGTCTGGTCCATATCCTCACAGATATTATAAGGGTCTGGTCCCTATCCTCATAGACATTATAAGGGTCTGGTCCTTTCATTCTATACAACCATACAATCATACGACCATACATACATTTCTTTTGTTTATACGTATACTTCCAATTCTTTCAACATTCTTCAAGATTTCTATATCATTAATGAATCGTTCACAAAACATTCATATAGTATAAACTTACCACGTAGAGCAAGTGTATTAACTAATCACATCGAGTATGCACACAGCCCCGAAAACATAACAAGGAAATGTGGCTAGAAACTCACCAGTGTATTGTGATTCTCAGAGTAAACTGTGATACCCCTCCTTAGCTGTGCACAGCTAACTGTGTGATAAATATAAGTATCAATTAACTACCTCTAAGTATATCATCTAATCGAATCACCAATCTAATCGAATAACCATTCTAATCAAATGACAGTTCTAATAGAATTACAGTTTTAATCGAATAACCATTCAATTCTATTGCTTTATTAGTTCAATTCGATTCGATTACTTTTCAATTAGATTATATTACTTTTTTATAATTCGATGCGATTACTTTTCAATTCTATTAGATTACTCTTCAATTTGATTCGAACATGGTTTTTCTTATCTTTTTTTCCTAATTATATCTTTTCATCCCGTTATGCCTGTTCTAATGATAAAACGAGTTATGAGTCATAGCAAGTTCGTTTTCCTACTTTAACTTGGTCCAAACGTCACCTGTATTACCCTTTTAATTCCAAACAACCTTTTTATGTTCAAATTTACATTTTCTCAAATAATTAGGTCTGCTTTACAATCCTACCAAGTTTCATGCAAAACTGACTTCATTTACACGTCCTTTTCACGAACTGAACACTACTCGTTTTACCCGAAATGAACCAACTAACTCGTTTACTCACAAGTTCATTACTTTATCAATAATTGCGGCCCTATTCTATCATCCAACCAATTTTCATGAAGAATCCGTACGCGAAAAGTAAACCTTTTAACAAAAACGTACCTTTGAGGTTTATATTCAAAATCACTCGAATAGACCAAAACCATATCAAAAGAACTCGGAATTGAGTGATTCAAGCGGCCACGGAACCGTCTCGCCTCGATCTACAAACATATCAGCTCTCTGTCTCTGAAAACCGCCTCTATAGACGCCAGAAAACCCAAAAAGTTGCTGGAAAACTCCATTTTTGCTATTACGGTTTCCTTGATAAAAACCAAACTTCCTGACATTTGATCGAAAATCTAATCAGTGGAAATCCTCATTTTATGCCATGAAGACTTAGTTAAAAAGTTTAGACCGATCCGACAGTTAGATCTCCAGGAATCATTGTGTCTTTGTGGGTATTTTTTTTCTCAAAAATGGGAATTTTGATAAAGAATAAGTTTGGAGGCTAGTATGGTTATGAATGAGATGGTAGCTACATTTATAGGAAGAGGGTAGGGTTTTATTTTTAAATTTTCATTTAATGACATTTATTTCTCTCACACTTTAAATAATTACATATATCATCTATAATTTAATAAAACTCAAATTATTTAAAAACCGATGAAACTTGGGATTATACATGACGTGGAATCCTCAGGCGACCAAATCTGATTTTCACATCATAAGTATTATCTTCCAAATCTTGGTGTAACCAGGAAATTTTATTTATATGTTTTTTTTCATCTTGCTCTCATCCTTTATAACTTTTAACTATGCCTCGCGAATCTCGCACATGAAATCCGAAGTGCTAACTAATTTGTACGACTTAATTGTCGCAATAACTTCTTCACATTCACGGCCATAAGCGACCACATTAGCCTCACCAGGGTAATACTTGATTTCACAATCGTAATCCTTTATCAGCCTTAACCATCCTTTTGTCTCATATTTTGTTCTTTCTGCTGGAAGAGATATCCAAACTCTTATGACCTGTATCAATGGTACACCTTGAAAACCCAGCATGTATTTACTCTTTCTTCAGCGTTTCCAACACTTCTCACAAGTGTTCAACGTGGTTGAACTTATCCCTTGAATAAATCAAAACTATCGTCAATAAAGGCAATGACATATTTGTCCTAATACCAGATGGCATGCCCTATTCATCATAACCATAAATGTTGCTTGAGCATTCGTCTATCCAAACGATATCACGAGAAACTTGTAGTATTCATATCGCGTGTGAAATGTTGTCTTAGGGAAGTCTGCCTCATTCACTATCAACTGATGATAGCCTGCTCTGAGGTCTATTCGAAAGAACCAACTAGCATGCTGCAATTGATCAAACAGTTCATCAATCCATGGAAACAAATACCTATTCTTCACCGTAAGCTCGTTCAACTCGCGGTAATCTATACACATTCTCATACTTCCGTCTTTCTTCTTCATGAACATCACTGGTACACCTCGCAGGGAAACACTCGACATTAAAACACCTTCATCGAGGAGTTCTTGCAGTTGGGACATTAACCTTTTCATCTCGCACGGCACCATGCGGTAAGGTGCTTTCACGACGGGTTGTGCTTTTGGTATTAACTCTACCTATCTCTCGTTCCGGTGGCAACCCCGGAAGGTCCTCTGGAAACACTTCTGGATAGTCACACACTACAAGAACATCTTTTACTTCTTATGTCTCGGTTGTAGCTTTGACAACATACGCCAGATAGGTACTACATCCTCGCCTTAACAAACCTTCAGATTTAGCATCGAAATGGAGTTAAACCTTGAACTTTCCTTAATACCCTAAACCATCACTGAACCGCCCTCCAAAGACTTCAACCTTGTTCACTTACTCTTACATGCTATATGAGCCTCGACTCAAACATAATATCCATTCCAAAACGACATTGAACTCTCTAAGGTCATAACATAAAGAGTAGTAGGGAACTCATGTCCCTCTAGCTCTATCTTGCAATTCTTAACTATTTAGTGGTATTTCCCAAAAAAGTCACAGACACACAACTACATTCTTCTTAGCGCATTCCTTTCATTTTCGCTACACAATGTATCATCATTCATTCGTTCCTTTTTTCAATTAGAATACCTTGACAGTCACTTGTACTTCTCGATCATCTCTACTTTCTCAACATTTGATTCGTCGCTCACAATCCCACAAGTTCCCTTATGGAGCTAACTATTGCAGGAAAACTACACATTTTAAATAATTCCAGCTGAAGTAATTCCGTTTCTTTCATGTTGCTTCCACTTGGATTTCCCAGTTTGGGCTGCCTTTGATGCTTCAGTGACAATTGAGAAACTCCCATAGTGTATTTGACTACAAGCTCAAAGTGAGATCCTTCTTCATTACTTTCTACAGTCGGAGTCATCTTGCGTTCGTATATCGTTCTATCACACATTTCTTCAAAAGGTGTCTGGTTGACATGTGTCTTACGACAGCGTCTAGTACGACCTCCTTGTGCTTGACCATTTTCTTTAGTCATCCTATCTTATCTCTAAGGAAACACAAACGTTATCTCTATGGGAATTATTTAGCACATGATTCGTAAAATAAGTAGTTAATGACATTGGCCAAGTGTAATTAACTCTTTACATTACTCCTCGGGTTCTACATACTTCCTTTCATGATTTCACTTGTGCTAGTTTCTACTACTCATGTAATCATGCAAGCATACATATAACCTACATTCTTATTCCTAGCAATTAAGCTAGCATACACACATTATTTCTTTAGCAATTAAGCTGACATTCATAATTTCTTTTTTTAGCAATTAAGCTAACATCATGTATTCTCCACTTTCATTTAACATGCATGTACATATATTTTTAAACATTTAAATGAACTTAATCATGCAACTTACCGTTACTAAGCTTGCTTGAGTGACACATGGCTTTCTTGAACTGGCATTTTCTTTCTTTTCTTCTTTAAGTCACATTCTCTATATGAGTCTAATCATATAGGATGCTTATTTCTCTCGAACTTATGCTCTGAAACCAACTTGTAAAGCCCCGATCCCAGTGACCAACCTGGACGTTGGATTTACTCATAAACACAGTTCTAAATATCATAGTGAATTAAAACCTTTCGGGGAATATAAAAACATCAAACATTCATTACAAAATATTAAAATCTTGTCTTTACTCTTTCAAACAATATTAACATAAAACATCATATCCCTTCTTCACTAGATGCAAATCAGCTCAGTCCTTGCCATGTGCCCCCCCCCCCCCCCCCCCTCAAGCCAGCTCTTTTATCCTATTTGCCTGCGTGCATACTAAAAGTCTGCTACGCTGAGTGAGTTCTAGTTAATCATCCAACAAACATTACATTCTCATACTTTAATATACATGTCATAAGATACATATTTATATACCTAACTTGCTAACCTTTCTCTCGTACATGCATACATACATACCAATATACATACATGCATACATACATACATACATGCATGCATACATACATACATACATACATACATACATACATACATACATACATACATACATACATACACACTGCATACATACACACATGCATACATACACACATGCATACATACATACATACATACACACATGCATATATATATACATACATACATACATGCATACAGACATGCATGCATACATACATACATACATACATAGATACATACATACATATATACATACATACGCGTATGCATGCATGCATACATGCAAGCATGCATGCATCCATACATACATACATACATACATACATACATTCATACATACATACATACATACTTACATACATACATACATACATACATTCTTTCATACTTTTATTATTTTTTGTTTTAACTTACTAATACATAAATAACTATCTCTACATTTTAAAGAGCCTTTTTCCCTATAACCTCTCAGATATTATAAGGGTCTGGTCCTTATCATCTTCGATATATAAGGGTCTGGTCCCTATCCTCGTAGATATTATGAGGGTCTGGTCCTTATCCTTGCATATATTATAAGGGTCTGGTCCCTAACATAACATATATTACGAGGGTTGTGTCCCTATCCTCACTGATATTATAAGGGTCTGGTCCCTAACATCATATATATTAAGAGGGTTTGGTCCCTATCCTCACAGATATTATAAGGTTCTGGTCCCTTCATTCCATAGAACCATATAACCATATGACCATACATACATTTCTTTTGTTTATATATACTTCTAATTCTTTCTACATTCGTTCAACATTTCTATATCATTCATGATCCGTTCATAAAACATTCATATAGCATACACTTACCACATAGAGCATGTGTATTAACTAATCACATCGAGTATGCACACAGCCCCGAAAATTTAACAAGGAAATGAGGCTGGAAACTCACATGTGTATTATGCTTCTTAGAGTAAACTGTGATACCCCTACTTAGCTGTGCACGGCTAACTATGTGATAAATATAACTATCAGTTAACTACCTCTAACTATATCATCTAATCGAATCCCCATTCTAATCGAATCACAATTCTAATCCAATGAAAGTTCTAATCGAATTACCATTCTAACCGAATGACAGTTCTAATAAAATAACAGTTCTAAACGAATGACAGTTCTAATCGAATGACCATTCATTTAGATTATTTTATCAATTTGATTTGATTACTCTTCAATTCGATTTGATTACTTTTCAATTCGATTTGATTACTTCTGAATTCGATTATATTATTTTTTATAATTCGACGCGATTACTTTTCAATTGGATTAGATTACCCTTCAATTTGATTCGAACATGCTTTTCGTATCTTTTCTTCCTAATTATATCTTTTCATCCCGTTATGCCAGTTCTAATGATTAAATGAGTTATGAGCCATAACAAGTTCGTTTTCATACTTTAACTTGGTCCAAACGTCACCCGTATTACCCATTTAATTCCAAACAACTTTTCTATGTTCAAGTTTACATTTTCTCACATAATATGGCCCGCTTTACAATCCTACCAAGTTTCATGCAAAACCGACTTCGTGTACGTGTACTTTTCAAGAACCGAACACTACTCGTTTTACCCGAAACGAACCAACTAACACGTTTACTCACAAGTTCATTACTTTATCCATAACCGTGGCCTGTTCTATCATCCTATCAATTTTCATTCAAATCTATACACGAAAAGTAAACCTTTTTTTTAATAAAAACGTACCTTTGAGGTTTATGTTCGAAATCTCTCGAATAGACCAAAACCATATCAAACAAACTCCAATTGAGTGATTCAAGCGGCCGCGGAACTGTCTCTCCCTGATCTACAAACCCATCAGCACTCCGGCTCAGAAAACCGCCTCTACAGTCGCCTGAAAACCCAAACAATTACTCAGAAAACTCCGGCTCAGAAAACCGATCCGACGGTTAGATCTCCAGGAATTGTTGTGTCTTTGTGGATGGTTTTCTTAAAAATTAAGAAGGAGTTTGGAGGCTAGGATGATTATGAATGAGATGGTGGCTACATTTATAGGAAGATGGTAGGGTTTCATATATAACTTTTCATCTAATGACATTAATTTCCCTCATACTTTAGATAATTACATTTATCTTCTATAATTTAATTAAACTCAAATTATTTAAAAATCGACGAAACTTGGGATGTTACACAACCCGACCTGAACATGAACCTTATATTCTAGAATTCATCCCATTCCATCTCATAAACCAGTCTAACACACCATACCAATCACCAACACATTCCTTCACCATTGACCAACAAGAAACATCTTCTTTCCCAACTACCCAAAGCCATATACCCCTTATTCAAACCAGAAATCCCTTGCCAAGCACAAGTGAAAATATTATTGAAAGCCCACCTCATATCACTCAACCAACCCAATTACCTATTCATGTTCAAATTTCACCAGTACAATGACCATCTTTAGATGTAAGACTCAAATTACTTGACAGACACATGACTTCTCTAATTGAAAATTGTGATCTGAGGAGAGAAAATGATGATTTGAAAAAAAGAACAAAAACTTAGAATAACAATTAGATCAGGCTCAGTCAAAGATTCAAGCCCCGGTAGTTGAGGTTAAGAAGACCTCAGGTGCACCAAAACAGGGGGGAATCTGCCTGTCTCTGTCTCTGGTGAAAATATTATTGAAAATATTATTCCTGAAAATGCTCTGAAATTTATTGGAGACTTGTATGGTAGTGAGGAAGAGGAAGAGGATAGCGAGGATGAGCAGGAAGTGAATAATGTTGTGAATGAGACTGATAAAGCTGATATGAATATTGATGATTTGAATGATGCTGATGATGAGGCTAATGATGATATTGTTAGTGATAAAGTTGATGAAATTGTGAATGATGAAGATTTAAATGTTGTTGAGAATTTGGTAAATGAGACAAATGATTATGAAATGATTGATGCTCAAAGTGACAAAACAATTGAAGTTGATGATGTCACTAAAGAAGTGGCAATCTCAGGTGGAACTGTAATTTTATCAAACAAGAAAAAAGAGTGGAATAATGAGTTTTAGGAGGTGATTTCCAAGGAGAAAGTAGTGGATGAGGATCTGGAAAAACTATTGAAAGAAATTGATGAATTGCCTCCTACTGTGGTAAGAGATATTGGTCCATCCAAATTAGAAGATAAGGACGAGGAAATGAGGATGATTAAACGTAAAGTTGTGGTTGAATATGAGGGACAACTGCAGCCTTTGAAACAGAATGTAGTAGAATCCAGCAATCAACTTTTCTTTGTTGATGAATTTGCGGAGGAAGGGAAAAAAGACATGATAAAAATTGTTAATGAATGGATCTAGAGAGATATTCTAAACAGATTCTTAACTGATAAGGAGATGGGGGAATAGAGGGTGAAGGTAGAAGAATTTGAATTTAAAAAGAAACTGAATGAAGAGAAATGAGAGGTGGAACAAGAGGTTATTGAGGGACTATTGAGGTTGCAACATGCTGAGGAGGCATACAATGCTCTGGCCTTGGTAATATATAAGTTCCCACAAACTGAAACTCCTAAACAAAATGTTCCAATTGCTGAACCTACAAATGAAGAACCTAATAAGCAATTGGTAACAGATCTTGATGCAAAAAATAATACAAGATGAGATGGTCAAGAAAGAAAATGAAAAGATGTTTGAAAGTCTACACAATGAAATGAAATCTGATGAGAAAAGCTGGCCGGTAAATTTGTTGACATATGCACGGAAAAGGAGAGGTTTGGTTTAGGAAAAATCCCTGAAGATGCTATGCCAACGAAGAAGAACGAGTTTATGAATGTTGTACCTCTACAATCTGTAAGGGATAAAGACTATGATGTGCATGAACCAAAAATTGAGGCTTTGCATTATCTAGCTGATTTAGAATAAGAGGAGGAGGGTGATGAAATGAGAGATCAAGAGAAAGAAAATGGTTCTCCTCAAGTGAATCTGACTGATATTCACAGGGAAAACTTAAAGGCCAAACTTGATGAGCTAAAAAGAGAAGACCCGAGATTTATAAGTCTGATGGCCCAAGGCTTTAGTTTTTAGAAGTTAGATGAGCTTACTAAAGAAAAACTTGATCTATTATTTGAGAAAAAGAAAGAGGAGATAAGAAAAATGAGGAAGAAAAAAAAAATACTTACAAAGCAGTACCTGTAACACCCCGTAACCGCAGCGGAAATGTACACGGGATGCAACAGACACATCTGATATCAACAGCATTGCTTATAAAGAAAACACCACTACATTAATTTACTTCATTTTACATTGTTTCGAGTTTAATTCCTGACTAGGCGATAACACATATACTTTACCAACATTACATTAACATATATAATACAAAATGAACCCTATGCTTCCACAAATAGCACGCATCATCAAACATATAGCACTTATTCCAGTTTGGGGGTACCTAGAAAGCATGGAAAGAAAACGGGTCAACTACGAATAGTTGGTGAGTTTCACTGATTTAAATAAACATTGACAATTCATTATAATAAATCATATATTAGCGATGTAATTATGCTGAGCCCACAAGTGAAACCTCTAACTATCACACACAACCCCGTGGCATACTCCGCCCACGAACCTGCCCCAAACCGCTATGCCTAACATTACATAGCAAAATAAATATAACACCCAATATAGACATGTGCAACTGGCTGGGAAACATCAGCAAATCCATGCCGGACCAGTTGGGTTTGTCAGACCAATAGTACTATCCACACTCTACCGGCTTTCAGTTAATCACTCGTGTTGCGGGGCCTTACAATGTTAGTAACTCAGACAATTACCATCTTAGTACATTTCCGTACGATTCCCGTACAATAAAACATATATAAATGCACGCAAATCTATGCGTTCAGTATGTACTTAAACATTTTAGTAACAACATGCTTTCCGCCCCGGGAAAATATTCTAAAACAATTCAGGAAAAAGGGGCTCGTGAAACTCACCTTCTTGTGAGCAAGATGTACTACGGTGCACGGCTACTGGTACAGATCTGTAATACGATCCCCCAAATCGTTACTACACAATTTCTATCAATATAACTTAAATTCGTGTTAACCGGTACGTCTGGGGACACTGCAAACCCAGTACCGTACACGATGCGGGGACAATGTTAACCCTGATACACTTCTCAGGACTTAGATTGTAATATCACTTAGAGTTCCTTAGTCAAAACTACCATTAGTTTGTTTTCTCGTTTTTCGTGCCTAGCACGGTTATTCGTCTTTATGTTTTCAAAAGATGAGTTTGGCCACATACGTCCCGAAAATAGTTGTTGTTGATATTTTAATTAACGTGGTGAAATTAGAGCTCGGTTAGACACCCTGTTTGGCCGCGGGGCCCGTTTCCGCCTTTAATACACCGGAAACGGTTAAGTCGGGTAAAATTACCCAAATCATCCGAATTATTTTTGGATGATTTATTTTTACTTGATTAACTTAGTTTCATAAAAATCATCCATTTTTAAGGTTTTCAAACACCAGTCAGCTCGCTTAGGCGAACTTTGCCGGTTTACACGTTTTAAGCTTTAAAAGTTTGTTTTTAAGTTCCATTTAGCACAAATAAATATCCGTTTAGTCTCGGGCCTTGAAATTTTGTACAAACCATATTTTGACAGTAAGGAATTTTATAAAATTTTCCCAGAATTAATTTTTATATCTAAAATTTATTTAACCATTTTTAAACGTCATTTAAACACCAAATATGTCGAAAATACCAAACGACCTTAGAAAAATCCCAAATTTTTCTGTGATGACCCCTGTCACCCAAATAGTTCCCTGTAATTTTTCCAGAACCAAAAACTCATTTTTCATGCCATTTTTACCACAACCGAGCTAGAAATCCCTAGAACTCGTTTTACCGAAAAGCCTACTTAGACTTCTCCAATGAACCTGAAATTTTGTGTGTGACTTTTTTATGTTATAAAAAGCTTATCTTAAATTTTCCAGAATTTTTCATGATGTTTAGCTATTTTTCACCATTTTTGGCCAAAACCAAGCATTAAATTCACCAAATATTCATCCTTTATCCAAAAATTACCAAAAATTCACAGATCTCATATTTTCATGTGTAGATCATCTCTGTGAAATTCCGTGACCCAAGTCTAAGTCTACCACAATCTGTCCAAATCACATAAATCATACGAAAAACCGAACTACCTTATGTTTCTAGCGTTAGATCGCAAAGATCTTGGTTTCTAGCCTTTGCTAGCCACTAGATACAACACCTACAAGCACAATAACACCACACCAAGCAAGTTATACCCACAATCAAGCCATTTCTTTCATGGTTTCGATTAAAACATCAAAACAAAGATTTTGACCGTAAAAATTCGTTTTTGACTCTTTTAACTACTTTCTTGGACCAAGATCCTTTGTATAACTTGTATACATCACTTGATCCTCCAAGAATCGGTTTCATCTCGGGTTTTCACCCATTTTTCATTTGAAACCACATTTTCTCAAGATTTGAAATTAAAAACCAAGATTAAACCATGACAACAAGTTTATACCTTGTGATTCTTGCTTAAAAAGTTGAGTTTTTGGATGAATGTTGAAGAGAGGATGATGATCAAGAGTTGGTTGTTTGTAAAAAAAGGAAATGAAATGTGTGTGTGTGCACATAGGACCGATCGGTCCATAATGGAGGGTGGGGTGGGACCCACATCTTCATTCTTGGCCACAAACTTGGATTGTGTAATCCGGATAATGTTGTGGATAATCTGGTTCAGTTCGTTTTTCGGTTAAACCTTTAATTCGGCTTAAAACGAGGCTAAAACGGTCGTTTTTCGGCATAAAAATAAAATTTATATAAAACCGATTTAAAATCTTTAAAAACTTAAACCATGACATTTATTGACTCAACACATCATATTGTCGGTCATTGTGCATCTTTTTCGGCTTGATCGATCGTCTCTTGCTTGGTTTGATGTTAAAGGTTTCGTTTAACGTACCGACGTACTAATAAATCGAAATCCTTTTTCTGTGCTATAATTCACTTATCCCGAAGCCTTAATACTTCGTAAACCTTACTAAACATCATATATTTCATCTACGACGTAATCCCCGATTCGTTCGGGTTTCAATAACCGTTCATTGGTTAATCGTAATTCAAATACGACTAACTGTTCATTCGAGTATGATTCGTACTGTGAATCTTATATACTCGTATAAACACATTATAATTCATATATTCGGTATTGAATAACACGTAAATAGCATATTCCGGCTAGGGTATACCTGAATTTGCCGGAATCGTTACATTCTCCCCACGTTATAAAAATTTCGTCCTCGAAATTTTACGCGTCAACTACTTCCTTTTGAGGAAATAGGTGGGGGTATTTCTTCCGAAATTCGTCCTTTCGTTCCCAAGTATATTCTGGGCCTCGTTGCGAGTTCCATCTAACTTTGACCAACGAGATCTTATTGTGTCTAAGTGCTTGATCTTCCCGTCTACTATTTCTATGGGTTCCTCTACAATGTTGAGCTTATCATTTATTTGGACACCCTCTAAAGGTAACACCGATGTCTCATCCGACAGACACCTTTTCAAGTTTGACAAGTGAAACACGTTGTGAACTGCACTCAGTTCATCAGGCAGTTCTAATCGGTATGCTACGGGACCGATTTTTGCAATAATGTCGAACGGTCCAATGTCTCTAGGGGCTAACTTCCCCGCCTTTTCAAATCTGACTACTCCTTTCCAAGGTGATACTTTCAAATATACTTTATCACCTTTCTCAAATGATAACGGTTTTCTACGGGTATCGGCATAACTCTTCTGCCGACCCCGTGCGGCCTTCAGATTGTTCTTAATTTCAAGAATTTTGCTGGTCGTTTCCTGGACCAGATCTTGATCTGATAACCTGTGTGTCGCCCACCTCAGTCCAGCAGAGTGGTGATCGGCACTTCCGTCCATACAATGCTTCGTAAGGTGCTGCCTTTATACTGCTATGGTAACTGTTATCATAGGAAAATTCAACGAGTGGGAGATGTTGATCCCAATTTCCCTTAAAATCCAGTACGGATGCACGAAGCAAATCCTCCAGGGTTTGGATGGTCCTCTCAGACTGACCGTCGGTCTGAGGGTGGTAAGCTGTGCTTAGATCAATACGCGTTCCCAGCGCTTCTTGGACAGCTTGCCAAAGTTTGGAGGTGAAATGGCTATCCCGATCGGAGATGACCGAGATGGGTATACCATGACGAGACACAATTTCATTTATATAAATCTGCGCAAGTCTCTTAGTGTTATAATTATTTCTAATCGGAATAAAATGTGCCGATTTGGTTAATCGATCCACGACTACCCAAATTGCATCAACACGCATCCTAACCCTCTCCGGGATGCGTCACAATACACAACAACACCATCGTCTCCGTCGGGGAGACTTAAGATCGGCGTTTGGCACAATCTTTGTTTTAGCGTTTGAAACGCCGTTTCCTGCTCGTCACCCCATTCATACTTTCGACCTTTTTGGGTCAGAAGGGTTAAAGGTTGGGCAATGCTGGAAAAGTCCTCTATAAATCGACGATAATATCCAGCTAAGCCTAAGAATTGGCGGATTTCCTTTGGCGATTTAGGCGCTTGCCAATTCTTAACTGCTTCAACCTTACTTGGATCAACGTGTATTCCTTGATGGTTTATAACGTGACCAAGGAATTGCACTTCTTGTAACCAGAGGTTACACTTGGAGAATCTTGCAAACAACTTCTCCTGATTTAGAAGCTCTAAAATTAGTCTTAAGTGTTGTTCGTCCTCTTCTTTACTCTTCGAGTATATCAAAATATCGTCAATAAACACGATGACGAATTTATCGAGGTAGGGTTTACAGACTCGATTCATGAGATCCATGAATACTGCTGGCGCATTTGTTAGTCCGAAAGGCATAACTAAGAACTCGTAATAGCCGTAGCGAGTCCGGAATGCGGTTTTTTTGGGATATCCTACTCCTGAATTCTAACCTGATGGTATCCCGATCTAAGATCAATTTTTGAGAAGTAGCTCGCACCTTGCAGTTGGTCGAACAGGTCATCAATTCGGGGGAGAGGATACCTATTTTTGATTGTCAACTTGTTCAATTCCCTATAATCAATGCACATTCTAAGGCTCCCGTCCTTCTTTTTCACGAATAGTACAGGTGCACCCCACGGGGAATAACTAGGACGTATAAATCCTTTATTCAACAATTCTTGCAACTGATTGGACAATTCTTGCATCTCGGATGGTGCAAGTCGGTAGGGCGCCTTAGCAACAGGGCCAGCTTGAGGTAATGAGTCGATTCTGAATTCGACCTGTCGGGTTGGCGGTAATCCAGGAAGTTCCTCTGGGAAAACTTGTGGAAATTCACGTACTACTGGGGTATCGTCCACCCGTTTTTCCTCAGGGTCCGTGGCCGTCAAGCTTGCTAGATACGCCACACATCCCTGTTGTATATATTTTAACACCTTGAGGTGGGATATAAACGGTATCATATTGCCCGACTTCTCACCCTGCACTAATACCTCTTCGTCATCCGACACCCGGATCTTGACGATTTTCTTTTCACAGTTTATTTCTACCTTGATACGTGCTAACCAATCCATTCCCACTATCACGTCAAAACTACCCAATTCTACCGGTAACAAGTCAATCAGAAAGGATTGTTCGTTCAGAATAAAAGGGTAATTCCGAACTATCTGATTAACTATCATGGTTTTTTCCGTTAGCGACTTCTATGGTGTAAGGTTCTATGGTTTCACCAATAGGAAGGTTTGCTATCGACAGGAATCTAACGGAGACAAAACTTCTATCGGCGCCTGTATCAAATAATACAGAAGCGTAATGATCAGAGACGAGGAATGTACCTGTCACTACGCTGGGGTCCTGGCGTGCCTCGTTCGCCCCCATCACGAATGCTCGGCCTCGCGCCGGATTGGACGACGATGCCTGATCCGAGGGTTACCTCCTGTTTCCTCCCTGGTTCAGTTTCGGACAGTGTCTTTTGAAGTGATCCGTGCTGCCGCATTCATAGCAAGCACGGCTGGTGGTCACCATTTGGTTTTCTTGTGGTTTTTATTGTCGGGCTGATTGGGTCCTAACTGGCTGCGCACGGATAGGTTGCGGTTGTCGGTTCAGATTGTTCAAGTTTGTCTTACATCTCGGTGCGTAGTGCCCTTCCCTGCCACACCGATGGCACACTACCCCCCTGCACTCGCCACCATGCTGGTAACCGCATTTTCCACACCTAGGAAACGTCCTTGTCTGCGGTTCCTGCCTTCCGCCTGAACTAGTCATGGCGTAGTTCTGGGCAGCGGGCCGAGCACGTTTATTTTGTTGCCTCTCCTGGATCCTATTGTCATACGTGCCTCGCTTTCCCCCAGCGGACTCTCCGGCCACCTTCAGTGACCCACTCCTCACGAAATCGTATGTGACGATACCAGCTTGCGTCACCACACCCTCAAACGTCTTGTGTCCCCCAGAGTTGACTATACTCCTTACTATTGGAGTTAGTCCCCATATATAACGCTCAATCCTCTTTGACTCTGGGGTGACCAACCATGGTACCAATCGTGACAACTCATTAAATCGGTTCGTATAACCCAAGTGGTTTGCCCCCTGCATCTCCAGGTTCCACAATTCGTTTTCTAATTTCTGCAGTTCATTTTTCGGGCAGAAATGTTCCAGTACAAGGGCTTTAAGTTCTGGCCAGGTCATGCGGTTTGTCGCTGCCTGACCGTGAGTTTGCACTATTGTGTTCCACCAAGACAAGGCATGGTCCGTGAACGTGCAGGTAACATATTTAACAATGTACTCCTCAGGGTAGTTACTGATGTTCACAACCGACTCTATTTTCCCAATCCACTTAACCAACCCATTGGGTCCCTCAGACCCGCTAAATTCTAGGGGCTTGCACAACATAGAATCTTTAATTGAACATCCCCTTGTTGCAGGAGTCGGTTCAGTGCGGTTCGTTTCTACACTGGGTATAGGGCCAGTGCTATCTGTAACGACCACCCTAGGCGGCGTGTCATTACTAGGAATCGGGTCACCATTCGGTGGAGGATTAACATTTTGTTCCCCAACATTATTGGTGGTCGTTTGATTGCTCGCAGGGTCTGGATTGGTAGTATTGTTAATACTGGCGGCGATGCGCGATACTATATCCAGAATCGCCGCCTCTAACTGTCGAGCAACCAGACGACTCACATCCACTTCTGACAATTGAGCCGAACGTTTTGGTGCCATTCTACACAACATCAAGAAAATATATATAATTAATACAAGTTCCAATCATAAAACACAACAAACATTCCATTCATTAACAAACATTAGTACATTTCACATCCATATCAGTTCACATACGTTTCCTGGCATCATTACATAAGTTAAGTTTTCATACGTAGGGCCTATGTCGGCATCATCTCGACATAACCCGCAACGGGTCAGTGCTTGAATGATACCCAAAAGTATCTATACTGATATGCCCCAAAAGAGACCCCCCCTAAGGGCCAGTGGTTGTATTATAACTAAACAAGATTCACTCCATGTTAGCATCACCACTAACTGCTTACACAGAGTATCAAAAAGCGGCCCCTGACTACCACCACCCTAACATGATCTAAACACGGTGGTGTACCAACCACACCAACACCGCCGCCATCCCCACAATCACTGCCATTAAACCCCGGATCCGTGTTTCCATCCGGTCAATCAACCCCAGGGAGTAGGCGTCCTCCCTCCTCAGCTGCGCGATCGCATGCTGGCTGTCCAGTATGCAATCCACCAATTGATTCCTCCTCTGAATACCCACCGTCAAGGCGGTGGTGTGCTCATTCATCCGCTCGGTGAGCACCCGGAGCCACGCCGCCTCGGTGGAGGGACGCTCATCCCTCACTGGCCTGGGGGTACCCCACACAGGTGGCGGCACAGGCCCGGGCTGGGGGCGGGAGGACTCGCCTCTGTGGTAAGTGGATCTGGGTGGGGTAAAGGTAGGTGGAACATACGGAACACTGATCCGCGCTGTGAGGCGGGGACCTGGTCTGGGAGGGGTGAGGGTGACCTGAGGTGCGGGTAGGGTGGGAGACCTGGTAACCCTAGCAGGGGAGGACAAGCTAGCACTCCTAAGGCTAGTCTCAGAAGGCTCGGTGCTGGAAGCTAAGCGTACACTCCTAGAGTCCCCGGAACTGGCCTCCTCCGGGTCCTCTTCTACAGATAAACTTCGTGATCTTGACATGTTTACCTGTACACAAGTTAACAAACATATAGTTCTTTCCATAGTGTAAATCATAATCAAATTAATATACACTTACTTATACAACTTGACCACATAACAATATTATCACATATTTGCACGTATGTTGCCAATTTTACCTATTAAAGTCCCCCGTGACTTTCCCCGAATTCCCTCGTGCAGACAAGTCTGTTATTATGTTCCGGACCATAATAACCCACATGTCCATCCAAGTTCATCCCGATTTCGTCACAATAAATTATTAGTTGATATTCAGATCCTATAATACTTGAACTACTGGTTATATTTTAGGTATCTTTTAAAGACATCCTAATTCTTTATAACCAATGGCTCTGATACCAAGTTCTGTAACACCCCGTAACCGCAGCGGAAACTTACACGGGATGCAACAGACGCATCTGATATCAACAGCATTGCTTATAAAGAAAACACCACTACATTAATTTACTTCATTTTACATTGTTTCGAGTTTAATTCCTGACTAGGCGATAACACATATATTTTACCAACATTACATTAACATATATAATACAAAATGAACCCTATGCTTCCACAAATAGCACACATCATCAAACATATAGCACTTATTCCAGTTTGGGGGTACCTAGAAAGCATGGAAAGAAAACGGGTCAACTACGAATAGTTGGTGAGTTTCACTGATTTAAATAAACATTGACAATTCATTATAATAAATCATATATTAGCGATGTAATTATGCTGAGCCCACAAGTGAAACCTCTAACTATCACACACAACCCCGTGGCATACTCCGCCCACGAACCTGCCCCAAACTGCTATGCCTAACATTACATAGCAAAATAAATATAACACCCAATATAGACATGTGCAACTGGCTGGGAAACATCAGCAAATCCATGCCGGACCAGTTGGGTTTGTCAGACCAATAGTACTATCCACACTCTACCGGCTTTCAGTTAATCACTCGTGTTGTGGGGCCTTACAATGTTAGTAACTCAGACAATTACCATCTTAGTACATTTCCGTACGATTTCCGTACAATAAAACATATATAAATGCACGCAAATCTATGCGTTCAGTATGTACTTAAACATTTTAGTAACAACATGCTTTCCGCCCCGGGAAAATATTCGAAAACAATTCAGGAAAAAGGGGCTCGTGAAACTCACCTTCTTGTGAGCAAGATGTACTACGGTGCACGGCTACTAGTACAGATCTGTAATACGATCCCCCAAATCGTTACCACACAATTTCTATCAATATAACTTAAATTCGTGTTAACCGGTACGTCTGGGGACACTGCTAACCCAGTACCGCACACGATCCGGGGACAATGTTAACCCCGATACACTTCTCAGGACTTAGATTGTGATATCGCTTAGAGTTCCTTAGTCAAAACTACCATTAGTTTGTTTTCTCGTTTTGCGTGCCTAGTACGGTTATTCGTCTTTATGTTTTCAAAAGATGAGTTTGGCCACATACGGCCCGAAAATAGTTGTTGTTGATATTTTAATTAACGTGGTGAAATTAGAGCTCGGTTAGACACCCCGTTTGGCCGCGGGGCCCGTTTCCGCCTTTAATACACCGGAAACGGTTAAGTCGGGTAAAATTACCCAAATCATCCGAATTATTTTCGGATGATTTATTTTTACTTGATTAACTTAGTTTCATAAAAATCATCCATTTTTAAGGTTTTCAAACACCAGTCAGCTCGCTTAGGCGAACTTTGCCGGTTTACACGTTTTAAGATTTAAAAGTTTGTTTTTAAGTTCCATTTAGCACAAATAAATATCCGTTTAGTCTCGGGCCTTGAAATTTTGTACAAACCATATTTTGACAGTAAGGAATTTTATAAAATTTTCCCAGAATTAATTTTTATATCTAAAATTTATTTAACCATTTTTAAACGTCATTTAAACACCAAATATGTCGAAAATACCAAACGACCTTAGAAAAATCCCAAATTTTTCTTGGATGACCCCTGTCACCCAAATAGTTCCCTGTAATTTTTCCAGAACTAAAAACTCATTTTTCATGCCATTTTTACCACAACCGAGCTAGAAATCCCTAGAACTCGTTTTACCGAAAAGCCTACTTAGACTTCTCCAATGAACCTAAAATTTGTGTGTGACTTTTTTATGATATAAAAAGCTTATCTTAAATTTTCCAGAATTTTTCATGATGTTTAGCTATTTTTCACCATTTTTGGCCAAAACCGAGCATTAAATTCACCAAATATTCATCCTTTATCCAAAAATTACCAAAAATTCACAGATCTCATATTTTCATGTGTAGATCATCTCTGTGAAATTTCGTGACCCAACTCTAAGTCTACCACAATCTGTCCAAATCACATAAATCATACGAAAAACCGAACTACCTTATGTTTCTAGCGTTAGATCGCAAAGATCTTGGTTTCTAGCCTTTGCTAGCCACTAGATACAACACCTACAAGCACAATAAAACCACACCAAGCAAGTTATACCCACAATCAAGCCATTTCTTTCATGGTTTCGATTAAAACATCAAAACAAAGATTTTGACCGTAAAAATTCGTTTTTGACTCTTTTAACTACTTTCTTGGACCAAGATCCTTTGTATAACTTGTATACATCACTTGATCCTCCAAGAATCGGTTTCATCTCGGGTTTTCACCCATTTTTCATTTGAAACCTCATTTTCTGAAGATTTGAAATTAAAAACCAAGATTAAACCATGACAACAAGTTTATACCTTGTGATTCTTGCTTAAAAAGTTGAGTTTTTGGATGATTGTTGAAGAGAGGATGATGATCAAGAGTTGGTTGTTTGTAAAAAAAGGAAATGAAATGTGTGTGTGTGCACATAGGACCGATCGGTCCATAATGGAGGGTGGGGTGGGACCCACATCTTCATTCTTGGCCACAAACTTGGATTGTGTAATCCGGATAATGTTGTGGATAATCTGGTTCAGTTCGTTTTTCGGTTAAACCCTTAATTCGGCTTAAAACGAGGCTAAAACGGTCGTTTTTCGGCTTAAAAATAAAATTTATATAAAACCGATTTAAAATCTTTAAAAACTTAAACCATGACATTTATTGACTCAACACATCATATTGTCGGTCATTGTGCATCTTTTTCGGCTTGATCGATCGTCTCTTGCTTGGTTTGATGTTAAAGGTTTCGTTTAACGTACCGACGTACTAATAAATCGAAATCCTTTTTCTGTGCTATAATTCACTTATCCCGAAGCCTTAATACTTCGTAAACCTTACTAAACATCATATATTTCATCTACGACGTAATCCCCGATTCGTTCGGGTTTCAATAACCGTTCATTGGTTAATCGTAATTCAAATACGACTAACTGTTCATTCGAGTATGATTCGTACTGTGAATCTTATATACTCGTATAAACACATTATAATTCATATATTCGGTATTGAATAACATGTAAATAGCATATTCCGGCTAGGGTATACCTGAATTTGCCGGAATCGTTACAGTACCTTACTTATCTCAGGCTCCATAAATTCTTTGAAAAACAACTAAGCCATATGATCTATGAAGATTTACAAAATGTATACAAAGCCACACAAGCAAAAGTACAAGAGGAAGAGAAAAAGAGAGTAGAAAGAAGAATCTCATATAAACAAAACAAAGCGACTAGATCTTTAGCATATTTGTGGGTAAATGTTGGTTCTTGGTTGAATATGGATATGCCTATGAGACTGTTGACTCCATGAGTAGGAAGGAAGTTGAGGAAAAGTTCAAGAAGATCTCACTCAAACTGCAAGCTGAAGATGCTGCTGCTGCTGCAGAACAACTAAGACAAAGAAGGTTGAGGGATATGGAATTAAATGAGGAAGAGAATAGAATAAGAAGAGAAAAGGCCGATGGAGCTAGAGTATGGTTGGCTGAGAAGGAAAGAAATAAACTGTCTCGTGATAAAGAAAATCTTCTAGAGAGAATGATGGATGCGAGGGGAGAAGCTGACAGAGTTAGGACTATGACTGCTGATGAGAAAAAGAATCTGTACGAATCTGAGCTTGCAATGTACATGATGGAGTTGAAGGATCGGTCTGAAATTGATAAATCAACACAAACTCCTTCCTTATTATCTGAAGTGAAATAAGAACCATTTGAAGTTTATGTGAGAACAAACTTAATTCCCGAAGATGAAGAAAATATTAGTAACCTCAGACATGCAATGTTGAACAAAGGAATGTCTGCAAGAGTATTTGACAATTTGGGCAAATCTCAACTTAAAGAACTTTTCTATAAGGAAAAGGTCTACCAGGAGCAAGTAGAAGAATAACACAAGAGACTGATGTCTCTACAGTGTGGTCCAAGCAGGCAAACTTACAGAAGACACAAATCACCTACTAAAGAACATATAGACAAAGAAACAATGGAAATGATTAAAATCTTGTCTAAGGAAGGAGTGATTATTTAAAGTTGATTATGATGAGGAAGGCAGAGATTGTGAAGATTTATGAGTCCAAAGGGCATGTGAGAAAGCCCCAAACAAAAAGACAATATATATATCAAGGGTTTCCACTGTAAGCGTCCCTATTCCAACCACCAGTTCAAGGATGCAGAAAGAACAAAGGCCACCTTCCAATGTGGTCCTACCAAAGAACCTATACTTTGACTCAAGGACAAAAACTCTCAAAGTTGTTATGTCAAGCGGTGAGTTGAAAACTATTGTGTTTAGAGATGATTTCCAAGACTTTAACAGAGAACAAATGGAGGAGTTGGACAGTCTTCATCTGTATGATTACCAGCAAAGAAACACACTTGTAGGACATCAAAGGAATGAACTTTCTAAGTTCTTGAAAGAACAATCTAGAAAGGTATTTCCTTTACTTGACACGAAAAGGAAGCTGGAATACATAGAAGTTGAAAGGATAAAAAGGAAGAGGAAGATGAGAGACATTAGGATGACTGAACTGTCCTACAAACAATCATGAAAAGCCTCTAATCCTCTGGCCACAATGAAAGAATGTATCAGCATGAGGCAGCAAATGACAAGGCCAACCTATGAAGTTCAGAAGAATGGAAGAATCTCCAAGATACATTATGAACAGAAGACTCAATCCTTGATCTTGAGAAATTCAGAAGTAGCGACCTTGGGGATTATCGAACATGACACAGACTTAGAGTATCTCCATGTGAAAGACCTTGATGATATTATAAGATGGAATCTTCCAACTCAATATCCAAATCACAAGGAGATCTCATTATTTCAGCAAAAAAGGCTGCTGCTATAAAGTTTGATCGAAGACATGAAACTAGAAGCGTAAGAAGATAAAACTTTTGTTTTTATTTTGTTTGACTTTGATGTGTAATGTCCAAATGACAGCTTTTACACCTGTAATTTATTTCTTTAATTAATGTAATTTATCGCTTTTAGAATTTGATGTGTATTTTTGAAAAGTGTAAGTAACCTACAGGTGTTTTGGTGCATCTGAGTTTGTTCCAATCTAGGGGAGATTATTGGGGTCAATATTTGACAAGGAAAGATTGGAATCTTCTCAACCTCCTCAAAGAAATGGCTAAGTATGGAATATGAGCAAACTTGGCACTTGAGCAAGCCTAGAACTTATTCAAGCAAGGTATTTTACTTTGGAGCAAAGTTATCTTCTAGAATTCTTCTAAGTATTAGTTCGAGTATACTACACTTCATCAAGCAGAGTTGTTCTTCAAGTCTACCAGGTTTGTTTTAGAGCAAGCCCTTGACGTAGCCATGCTAAAACCAAGTACTTTGTCGGGGATCGAGCAAGATTCAATAATTAGTAGTCCAAGCACACTTGAAGGAAGTTATGAAGAAATTACTCTTAAGGACATTCAATGAGCATGGTTAAACCTTGAGCAAGCTACAATTTCACCAACACACTTAACTTGTTAAAATGTGTTAAGTAACAAAAGGTTGAAGAGATCAAACAAGAATATGTTTGCTCATAGGATATTAGCGAGCAAAGTTTGGTATTATCATGAAGATTGAAGTCTGCTTGAAAGAAAATATTCTACATAAAGCTTGCTTGGAGAATTATTCCAAACACACTTATGGTTAAAAGGTCTGCTCGGCAAAGATACAAGCTTACTCGAAGACCTGTTTACACTTGTAATATTTTTGTATACGTTTGAATATGTTATGTATCAATCATTAGGGTTTCTAGAAGATGTCAGGTGTGCCAATTTAAGGAAACTTTAGGGCACATTTACGAAACATATACCTAAGCGAGATTGTGTGATTTGACGGCTGACACTATTTGAGTAAAAGGAATATTATTGTACAGAAATTTAACTCACACAAAGCATTCCACCTAGAAACCCTAACAGATCTTCATTGTATTCTTGATAATATTAATGGAACTCTTTTGAGCGACTTGTGTGTGTTTGTTTTATTTTTGTTCGTCTAGCAACACTTTGAATATCATTGATTCCTCCTTTGATGTTCATTGGATCTTCATAAGAGCATTTCTCGTAACCATCTTGTTAACACACTGTTGTTGGTTACGAGACTGATTTTGTGAGTAAGATCGAACCTGACATAAATGGTTCAAAACCAAATCGTATGACTAAATTCATTGAGTTGTGGTTCTAATGTCATTTTATTTGCATTTTAATTCATTGTTTTGATTCCATAGTTGTCAAACTAAAATTAGTGCGCATATGTGTACCCTTTTAGAAGAATGACTGTTTTAGCCGATTTCAGGTCCGAATTTGATCAAACTTTCTAAATGAAAGCTTTTTACAACACATTTATTTGGTTTACTGGATTTATTTTATAAATTTTTTAAATTGTTTCATATTTTTTATTATAATTTATCTATGCTGTGACATCAAGCTGTCCAAATTCTATTTTCATCCTTCTTTTCCTATTTCAGATGCAAGTTATCATATAATCTTACCATTATAATCCTTACTTAATTATTCATCAAACACATACTAAAACTAACCTTATTACTTTTATTTAGGGCTTACACGTTAGGACATTCACACTAGTAATTAAGATTTTAATCTTTCAGCCCACCAAATTCAATGTGAGTTTGGGGTATCATGTACACCTTATTTACTTTTACTCATGTTTTATTACCACATCTATTCAAATGCAATTCAATATATGTGTAGTATGACAGCCCATGTAATACACATGTGGTTAAAAAAATACAACAAAAAAGTTAAATTTGATAACATGCGTAATAACATAACTTATGGATTCGATTCATAAGATATAAATATTTATCTAAAAACCTCATTTAGTATGAGATATAAAGTTATATTTGTAACATTTATGGTAATTTTATAAATGCTAATGTAACATTTATAGTAAGTTTATAAATGGTAATAGTATTAGTTGGCATTCTTTTTGGCTACTCTAGTTGAATGACATGTGTAAGAATTGTTTGCTTTAATAGTATTGGTAGATTTGGCCATTGGGTATACCTTAAAACCCAAGGCGTTAAGGCTGATTTGACAAATGTTAACAAGTTGGACATCACTCCTTTCATGGGTCAATGAGCGTTAAAAGCAAAATTGGTTAAAGTGTTAAAGTGCTTTAAAATCTTATACACTTACTATAATTTAATAATTGCTTTAAAATTATATTGAGAGGGTTAAGTGGGGTTAAACTATTTCCTTAAGGTGAGGTGAAGTGAAACGGGTATAGCGTATGATGTGAATTCAACATGGAATTAAAGGACGTAAATATATACATTATTACGTTAGAAAAAGTTGTGGCGTGTTAACATAAATGTAATTAGATTAGAGCTCGTGTTACACAGGGATGAAAAATATAATAAAAGTAAAACATAATATTATGTGTAATACATAAATTGAGTTATATTATATAACAATTTTTATTTATACTTTTATAATAAGTTTTTGATATATTTATACACTATTAATTATAAATTATAATTTGCAAACCAAACCTTGGTGTTTGATTTATTTCAAAAATAAAATATTCATACCGATATTATTATGCATTTTATGTTTATAAAATGATGTTTAGAACAAAATGTTGTCACATATTAAAAAAAACGTCTTTCTCTAACGTTGGAAAAATTGGAGACGAAAACTCAAACAGTAATGCAAATTTTCAATATCTTTCAATGGTTAGTAACTCGTGTATCATATGCGCAAAAATTGTAGATAAGCATATATAGCGATAATGATAACCGTGTGAAGATTGTAGATAAGCATATATAGCAATACAAAATTTCAAATCAAGCGTGCGACTTATGACTAACCGTGTGATTTATATGGTTCAAAATTGTGTGACTTATTTTTGGAATGATATTACATGTCATTATTACATGTGTGACATATTTTAACAAAATTTATAGGAAAATATGAAGTATATTAACAAAAATTATATAATATATTTTAAGAATATCTTAATTTAGAAAAGATCAACTGGTCAAATGATTAACATTATTTATTATTGATATCAGTAATTGATTTTGACCAGTTATATAATAATTGACATATTTATTTAAATTACCCAATTAAATTCAATGAATATTAGCTCAAAAAAGTTAACAGAGTTATTTTAAAGATATTTGCTAAAAATTCTTGTTTTTAAATTGAAATTAAGCTAATTAGCTTAATATCTGAAATTTATCGCCATCAAATCCCCTATGAATACTAACATCATAACTTTAAACTTCTTAAGAATACGAATGCAGCTCTTTCAAAAAAAATACCTAATTATTCGAATTAATCAATAAAACCGTAATAAGAAAACCCGAATATTACATATGATTTGGTCTAAAGAATGACTCACCAGTATGAAATTGAAATCTCATACATGCTCCATGTCACTCGGTATGGAATTAAAACTCAATAGAATGACTCCAACAACCTCTCTCTGTCAAACGAGATTGTCAAATTCTGAAATTGCCTCTTTTTCACCTTGGTTTTTTCCGTTATCATAGTGAATGACTAAGATGGACCAGTTGAAGATGGATTTGAACAATTAATTTTAATCGGAGTTTATGGTCCACAATCGTCTGAGAAAAATGGCCAGCGATAAACAATTAGGGTTTAGGAGTTGAGATTTGAGAGATTTGAGAACGGTTGAAGGGTGAATTAAAATGAGTGAAAAACAATCAGGTTATACCAACAAACCGGGCGGGCATGCGTTTTATGAGATTGTTCGATTAAAATTAAATTGTTAACATGCAGAAATTATATGGATGGAAAGTTATTTTCGGAGAATATTAGATTTTTATATTATAGTTAAATTGTTAACATGTAGGTATTATATGGATGGAAAGTTGATGACTTGGATGTTTATGTGGACATGTTAGTTGAATGCAATGTGGAAAACTTGTATTGATTTAATAGAGTAGTAAGATATGTAATTATTGTATGCTCTATGATTATGCTCTAATTATTATTTTATGTTTGGTGATTGGTATCTCATCCTCAACTATTCTCATCTAGTATGATCATACATTTACCCAAGTATGTTGATTTTGTGTCAATAGGAACGGGTCCATAGCTATTTAATTGTTTACATTTTCATAAGATTTGTAATGCTCACCAGTTACATATGAATTGTGATTTACCTATATATATAACTTAAACTTATGTATTCTCACCAACATTCGTGTTGACAAACTCTATTTTTATACATGTTAAAGGTAGAAGTAATTTATATTGTTCAAGATCGAAGATATTAGTTTATAGTTTACGTTAGGATATTTATTCAAAATACAAAAATGTGATGTATTTATTTTGTTTATGGAACTTATGTACTTGTTAATGTTAATGAAATTAAATAATTTTTGTCGCTTTAATTAGTGTCTTTTGAGCTACTGTCCAATCAATATGTTACACCCTGGCATGTGTGCCTTTGGTCAGGGTGTGATCATTAGGTATCAGAGCCGAAGGCTATAAGACCTAGTAGCATGCTTAGGGTCCCTATACATGTTATGCTATTACGTGTTGCACCCTAAATTGTATTGTTAATTGTTGTAGCTTGCATATTATTTAATGAATTGATATTACTTTTGTACACAAAAGACACCCTATTCCATGGCTATACCTTATCTCAAAATAATTTTTTCCTTCCAAAAAAATTACTCCCTCCGTCCCTCATTAAGTGTCATGATTTGAAAAACACAAAGTTAAGATAAATTGAATGATTACTTTTTTTGCTTACCAAATGACAATAATGCCCTTGTAAATTGGGTCCATCAATATTGTTTATTCATGCTAGTTGTGTGTGTTTAAGGGTAAACTTGAAAATTAGCTGATAAATTTGTAGGTGGACATTTGTAATGGGGCAAACAAAAAAGAAAATATGGACATTTTTCATGTGACAAGGGGGGGGGGGGTATTTTCTTTCTCAAACCTTAGTTGTTATTTATTTGGGAATTTCTTTAAGAAATCCCACCTTTTTATTCCCCTCTCTTTGAGGATGATTAGTGTGACGGATATGTAGTAACTGGAAGTGAGACACACTTGTTCTCTGAACCCTTGACACCAAGGCTTTCTAGCCTAAGGAAAAGCAATGCGCATAAATCTCAATCAACCGCGAGATCCGGTTACTTTCCTGGAGGGTTCGGTGAGGTTGTGGAACCCATTAAGCCAAATCGTATCACACCAAACGTCTATAAATATACTAATCTCATTGTATCAAATATGGTCATATGATGACCACAACCTAAATAGTTGCCAAATTCACGGTGATACGTGACTAAACTCGGTTCTTCCTTATATTGTTTTAGTTGAAAGAATTTGTGGGAAAATTCATGGTGATACATGAATATCCTAACCATTCACTTCAATGCCCTCATCACGATTTTAATCAATTTTAAATCTATTTTTTGGAAAATTAAGCCATGGTGATACATGGATATTTTATCGATAAGATTTTAGTTTGAATTTTCGATTTTGTTATAAATGATTATTTTCTCATTTTGTTTGGACAATCTCATAGTGGTTAAGTTTTACTACTTTTTTTGATTATGAATTTCAATAATACTCCAAGTTAAGGTTAATAAATTTTCATTCTGTACCCCCATGAATTTTCACAAAACTCGAAAATTCGCATAGTTATACAATTTAGCCCAAAAAATAATAAATTTTCACATTTCATCCTTGTAGCATATTATTCCCGCATCATCAACTGTAACCATCGAACCGACAACTCTGGACACAACATGTCGTACCACATTGGGAAGGGAATCGTGGAAGCTCTTCCAACACTCATCTCAGCTCCAAACATTGAATGCTGCTACCACAACCGTGAATCCAAATCCAGTTGCTTGCTCCTTCAAACAATTCACGAATTCTAGCCCAATTGATTACGTTGGGCCGAGGGTGCCACTACCCTCCTCCAATGGTTCGAGCAGATGGAAAGTGTGTTCCTCCATTGTGTGCGCCTGAAAGATAAAATAGACCACCTACGCCTCAAGCATCTTCAAACTGATTGCTCTCACATGGTGGAATGGTGAGAAACACTCTCTTAGGGATGAGGATACCATGGCCTTGCCATGGGATGACATCAAGCAACTCATGCTCAAAGATTTTTGCCCGAAACATGAACTCCTGAAGTTGGAAGAATAATTCTAGAACTTGAAGCAAGAAGGTGATGATAATACCACTTACAATGATCGGTTCAATGAATTGAGCCTCCTCATCCCGCTTATGTCCACTCCCCTTGAGCGTGCGATCGATAAGTACATCTCGAGTTTGCCTATGCAAATCCAAGATTCTGTCCTGAGTCATAACTCGAAAATCCTTCATGATGCCATCACTTTAGCCGGTACCCTCACTGAGAACCACGTTATGGCCGGGACCTTGACGCGGAAGAATTCCAAGAAACCCAATGATAAGCCCGCACTCGAGCCCACTAATGAATCAAAGCCCGAATCCTCTAAGCCCAAATCCACCAAGCACAACAATAACAACTCTTACCACTACCGCAACAATAATAGAAAGTCCAATTCAAAAACAATGTCTTGGCCCAATCACAAGCCCAACCCACCACGAAACCCTACACAAGACCCACCCTGTTCAAATTCCATCATTCGCCTAACCTCAAGTATCGCCAATGCACCCATTGCGATCGTTTTGGTCACCTCACTACCAAATGCCATGAACTCAACAAACCCATGGTTCAACCATTTACCTCATAAACACAGTTCTTACAATCAGAGTTAATTAAAACTTTAAGCGGAAACGTTAACTTCAATTATTCGTTACAAAACACCCAATCTTTTCTTTAAAACCATAACACAGAACAACTTATTTAAACATCAAATACAACATCATTTTTTTCATCTTCAGATGCAAGCCGTTCAATCCATGCCACGTGCCATCCTCATGCTAGCTCTTTAATCTTCTCACCTACGTGCATACTAAAAGTCTGCTACGCTGAGTGAGTTCTAGTTAATCAAGCAACTTGTCATACAACCAACTACATACATTTTATACGTATCCGAAGACACATAGTCCACTGTCTAACCTGTTACCGTTGAACCACTTAATTACCCTTACAGCTTAGCCTCTTACTTACCCCTACAGCTTAGCCACTAATGCCACTTCATGCCACTTTTTGCCACTTCATGCCACTTTAATAACGATAGCACACATAGACTCACTCTACCACGTGCTCACGTTATGCCCCTAACACTACTACTAGACCCCTTTCCACTTCTATCTCACTCTACATCTACTTGTCTATAACCCACTTCCTACCAGCACATTATTTACATAATAAGCAAGTCACATCAAAGAAATCATACACACTAATAACCACTTGGGGATCATTCCCGAGTGACGATACGCGCAATATTCGAAGATCGTTCGCACACCGACTAACATTACCTTCCCTGTCTACACGTGCAATATCTGATGATCGTTCACGCACCAACAGACATCCATTCATAACATATATAATCATTTCACATCAGACATTATAGCAAACACTTACCACTTGAGGTAAGTGTATTCACACTTTACATCGAGTATGCACGCAGCCCCGAAA
Source organism: Bidens hawaiensis (assembly GCF_021521415.1). Lineage (NCBI taxonomy): Eukaryota > Viridiplantae > Streptophyta > Magnoliopsida > Asterales > Asteraceae > Bidens > Bidens hawaiensis. The sequence goes on from NW_027491281.1 coordinate 1,560,663, forward strand.
ACATAACAAGGAAAAGGGCTAGTAACTCACCTGAACTCGGTTACTTCTTCCAATAATGGTTATTCCTTCACGAGCTTTGCGCGTCTAAATGTTTAATAATTGAATATCAAATACTACTCTGGTCATTCTCATTGCTACTTAATTAGTCTTACGCGTCTAAGCCGGTTTTACTTCATTGAATCATTACCCGGTTAGTTAATCGTTACTCGTTAAAATTTAAAGGTATCTTTCATAAATTATCAAAGTCCAAGGGCTAATATGCAATTACATCATTTTATCACAAGTCCAGGGACTGTTCTGTCTTTCTATTAAACGTCTGGTTTGTTACTTGGTCCTTAACGAATTGGCTAATTCGTTACTTTATAACGAATCGTCCATTATAGCGAACTGAACCCTATAACGAATTGAACCTTTATAACGAACTGATCCTCTTACCGAACTGGACCCTTCTATAACGAATTAAACCTGAACGAACTGGGGGTTCATTCATCAGTTCTCCCTTAACGAACTTCTTAACGAAGTGGGTTTAATTCGTTATTCATTCCTTAACGAATTGGAGCTAGTTCGTCATTCCTTCATTAACGAATCAGTTCACGAATCAGTCTTAGTTCATTAAGCTTACGCTAACAACCACTCAACGAATCACCCCTAATTCGTTAATTCCCCGTTAACGAATTAGGGTTAGGTCAGAGAATGTCAGGAACATTCTCTGACATTCCATTTCCTCGTACACACCTCTCCGACGCCGCCATCGCTGGAAAAACGGGTGGTGGCCGGAAATACGTATTCCAGCACCGTTTTCACCGTTTTTTGTCTCGTTTGATCCAGATCTGAGCTAGGGTGACCCCTAAGCTCATCTTAGGTTCGGTTTATACCCGATTTCACCCGGATCTCGTGACTTTAACGGTTTAACGGTGTCGGCTCGTCGTTTCGTGACTAAATCTAGCGGGTTAAGTTCATACAACATCATACTATCATTACCTCAGGTCGGAAATTGATTCTTCTATCTTAGTTCGGCAAGAGAGAGAAATTAAGATGAGAGAGAGCTAAGTGTGTGTTTTGGTGGTGTATGGAATATGTGTGAAATGAATGAAAAATGGGAATTTAAGGTTTATATAATTATGGATCATGGGCTTAAGCCCATGGTCACTTCCTTCTTTCGCAAGTCCATAACCCATATCCATTACCCAACACTAGCCCGACCCATACTAACTCCTACTTTATTTATTATTTCTCTACTAACCCGAGTAAACTTTCTCACCAATAATAAATAATATAACTAATATTATTTTAGAAATTTTGGGATGTTACATCTTACCCAACCCCAAATTTTGCCTTGTGTTCAACCATTTACTCAAGCACCCTCAACTATTAGATTGTTACAATTGTGGAGATCCAAGCCATTTTCGCAATGCATGCCCAACACGCACACATGGACCAAATTCCATCATACCCGACCCAAGTAACTCAATATCAAGGTTACCAAGCCCAAGTCTACCTGCGCCAAGTCAATTAGGCCAAGTTCAACCAAACCCAAGTGAATCAACTTCAGCCAATCCAAGCACAACCCATTCAAGCAGTTCAAACCCAACCTAGTCAAGCTAACCAAGCCAACCAAAACCCATCCAACCAAGCCCAAGTTAACCAAGTTACTTAAGGTAGTCAAGGACAAGTGTGTTACATCAACGGTTTCCAAGTCTAAATCTCATCCTTCAAGAAGACATGCAACGCAATAGACTCTTATTTTATCTAGTTGTTTTCGTTTAAATCTAATTTAGTGACTTCACTAAATTTCAAATTTTGTTATGAATGGAAATCATGGTTATATTTGTTTGAATTCAATTTCTCATCTATTTATATTATGTTGGTTATTGCACTATTTATTGTGATGCAATTTATTATCGCAATTCAAGTGGTCTATGACGGATTAATTACCGGGACTATGTACATGGTGATGTGCATGTTTAACTATTAGTGTCGTATTTGTAACATGAACTACCTATGACTAATTTTCTATACATTTTGTTTTAGAAATTAGGACTATGAACATGTGTTGTACATAGTTGTCTAATAGGAGCCACATGTACAAATTATGTTTTGATATTTGTGATACATAGCTACCCAAATTTCTTAGAACTCACCTCATTCTCATGGTACTCCTTTCTCATCTTATCCATTTATATAATTTCGATTTCAAGCCTTGTCTATTATAATTTCTTTTTTTGTGTGACCTATTTATTTGGACGTTTACTCTAGAATTTTGTTGTCATCTCAACTATTTCTAGACATTGATGTGCGAAACGGTCAATAAAAAAATATTAACCTAACCTAGACACTCTAGTTTTAAATTTATAAATCTAGACTCTCCTATTGCTAGACCACTAGACAAGCAAGTGTACCTATCGATTGTAGTACAGCCAAATGAAATCCGGACATCGAACCCAAAGGACACTAGCGACACCTAAACTAGACTTTGACTAATAACTTAAATAAATAGATTTAATTGATTTTTGTGTTTCTTAATTACTAACTATAAACTAAAAAAATGCTTAAACTAAAAATGACTCTAATAAATAAGGGTGAAACTCAAATAGGAGAAACAACTACCTAGGTAAGGAATCCTACTAGTCACTAGTAAACTCTCGGAATTGGATTTATGAATGGTACCGTATTCTAAAAATATGAAACTTAAGAAATAATTAAAGTATGCTAGATCACCTCCCGGTCTCACCAATAATATCTAAGAACCCTAAATATCATGTAGATCAACGGTTTAATTGTTCGGATCACCTCCTAGTCTCACCTAGCCTCTATGCTAACGTACCCAAAGATTAAATCACCTCACGGTCTCTTTAATCACAAAACACCCTAAGGCGTAAAGGGGTATTTTTATTGAATTCGGTTATAATTCGGATCCTGTAAGAATCTAAGGGAATCTAGGGTAACTCACTTCCGTGCAATCACCACCCAAACCCACAAAAGACCAAAACAGACGACACTTAATTACCTCCCGGTCTCTCAAGTGACAGAATATAAGGTATCTCTAAACACTCAATTATCGTTCCTATGGAAAACATTAACAATAAACCATAAACTAGTTACAAACACATAGTAAGCAACCAAATATGCATCCATACATGAAAGACATTCACACGCATATGGAACAAAAACTGATTATAAATTAATACCAAATACGCATATGCATCACAACCAAATACAATAAAAAATTTACCAAAACATGAACCAATCAATAATAAATCCAAGACCGAAACTAAAACGAGTCTAAAAAGTATTCATCCAAACCCAGACAGTATAAAAGTTTAGCCAATCATAATAATAATCGATGAAACAAAGATATAACAAATAATACGGTTCATCGAAAAAAAATAAATATAATTGAGCTACTAGCCTGTGAGCTTAAATTATTGAGCTGTGTGCCTGGTAGCTTAAATTAATTCACATGCCTGGTTGCCTGCTTGAATAATTCTTTTTTTTTATTCTTGGCCGTGAGTTTTTAACGAGCCTGGTATCTTGTTTGACGTGCTTCTTTATTTGCTTTTCAATTATTCCCTGGTGCACCACAGGTGGGCCCCACACCTAGGGTTCTCCACCTCCAAGAATTATTAATCTCTTCCATGATGTGTCTTCTTTTTGTTTCTATTCTGCTCACCGACCTAGATTCCCTTTTTTTATTTTTACGGCCCAAGTCCTTATTTGTCAGTGTTGGAGTCCTCTTTAATTGGTGAGCCCATAATTCCTTTGTTAATGTTACTGTAGACAAAATAATACTTTGTGATGTGTTGCACTTTCAAAATTCAATCTGAATGATGTTATTATCATTGTTAAAGAAACATGATTCTTTTAAAAACTTATAGTTAAAGGTTTAACAGTAATAAATAAATGTCGGTAATAATAATATTTGATTATTTGCTCATTATTTCTTAGAACCTTACAAAAATCCACAAATGAACCAACTAAGAATAATATTTAATAAAAACCAATTCAACACAAATAAAAGGTGGGGATAGTAATAATATAAAATATGTATAATTTAGACCACATCAAATATTCCCACACTTAAACTTTTTTTCGCCCCTGAAAAAGCTATTTGCAATGGAATCATAATTCGAAACTGATCTTTAAAACATAGATGTTATCTTTTAAGCATAGATAAACGCAAAAACCGCGATTGTCGATATTTTTGTCCACTTAAACCCAGCCACCAGCCTATCTAGCCCCCAATTGCATTAAGCGTTTTAAGTTCAAAAACCACGGCTACACCTACACCATCTCAGACAAAGAGAGCTAGAAAAACCAGAGTCAAAGCAAACTGGTTTGACAAATCACCATAAGCCAAGGACTCGTTGCTGGTACTAAGTAGATGCACTCGGTGAAATTTGATGGATGAATGGTCATGTGGAGGCTGTACGAGCTATTCCTGAATATTATTGGACTTTGTCCTATATATTCCCTAAAAAAATATTTATTGACTAAAAATCTTCGAGCCCCAATAGTGTATCCTTAGAGTCACTATCCCCTTGGTAACACGTAAACTCTAAGTCCCGTCTAGTATGTGCAACTTTGGTATCTTTTTCTATTTTTGAGAATGCTTCTTTGGCATTTTACAGTACATAACTTTCTTTTTCTTTTGCTTTTCGGACCAACTTTTGGAATACAAGTAACTTTCATAACATACTTTTTTTTTCTTTCTTTTTTTTCTCTTTTTTTTCATTTCACTTTTTTATATCACCCTAAAGTATATAACTATTTCTAAGCTCGTAAAAAGATGGACATGTGGTGGTGTGCTGGTTTGAGTGCATCTAAGTCTTACCATCTCAAAGTTTTTAGATTATGGTAATCCTCCCTAAGCATCGAAATTCGGTTTCCCCGTTTTTCAAATTATTAGATAGATAAAATTTGCTAAAGAAGACTATCAAAGCTAGTTGGGCCTACCGACACATCCTAAGCTTAGTGCGTTATCTTTATTAATCTCATATATAATAGTAGTTTTAAAAACCAATCTCAAATTTTTCTATCATTTTCCATTATTTGCAAAAAATTTTGTTAAATTTTTGGGACATTTTTTTTAATATTTTTTTAAACTTTTTTTATTATTATTATATTTTTTAAATTTGAATTTTTTTTAATATAAAACGTCAGTTTTCCATCCCCACACTTAAATGTCACATTGTCCTCAATGAGACAGGAAAAAGACAAAAATTAAAGCACATTCAAATATAAGTAAAGTGGAACATACTCCCCTGGTTAATATGACAAATTGCCTCGCGAGTCGTGTCCCGTGCCCTCCAATTCGAACGAAAGCCTCATACTCCAGTGCTTTCAACCAAGATGTCTACGAACGAAATCGGCAATCTATAAGCAAATAGTCCCCCCACACTTGAATCAAACCATGTATCATCAATCATCCAATAGCATCTCTGAAGCAACCTAAAGCAAACCCATAGCACAAGAAAGCAAGAAATCCAAAAAATAAAAGTAAAAATAAAAGTAAAAACCAAAACATACTACCTGGTTGCCTCCCGGGAAGCGCTAAGTTTACAGAAAAGTCTTCAGCCAGACTCGCTCCCGAAATCTCAATCAGAAGGCTTTTCTTTTATCCAACCCCGGTCTAACCCATTTAATTCCACCGTTTCAACATATTTAAACAAATAGCACATAGTGAAACTTAAAAGCATTTTAAAACATTCAAACGGGTCAGACCACCAATACTTAAACTTACCTGGACCAAACCTAATACGTGACATATAATGGGGAAAATGGTTATTCTTGTGTTTCAGTGTTCTTCTATAACTCTTAATGTACCATTTTTGAACCCTCAAAATGTGCTAATCCAAGCATTTTTTCACCCTCTTCTGTGGCTTTGTCAATTTTGGTGGCGGTCCACTCTATAGTTCCTCCACAGACATTCTAACCTTCCTATGATTTGGCGACTCAACCACCACCATATTCTGATCCTCCTCCGTTGCCACCTCCTCTTTTTTTTCTTCTTTCTGGTGACGTTTTGATCTCCATTGATGGCTTGCCCAAGATTAGTCTTTCAAAATAGATAAGATCGCCAACAGGGTCAAATTCTGCATGTTCTTCAAAAATTGGTAAACCCACCAATTCATTACCAAACTCATCCTCCCAAGATGGTGCATGCTCCTCCTCTTTGTCATCTTCCATCTGGTCAAGTGGCTCCACAACGACATCTTCACTCGCATTCGTGTAATCAGGTAGCTCCAACTCCTTCTCTTCTATCACGCCCTCATCATCATCATTCAAGAAGTCATCATCCGTTTCATAGAAGACTTGCTTCTCCTTGTAAGAAAAACTCTCATTTTGAATTCTAGCATTTATCTCGTCTAACCTAGATTCGAGTTCCTCTATCTTACGGAGTCTTTCTTTATCGATCAACTTATCAAGCCTGACTTCCAATTCTTTAATCTTTTGGAATCTTTCACGTTCCTCTTGTTCGGATCTTTCCAACATCATCTCTTTCCAACATCTTCGATATAAAATACTCCTAAACTGACTCGATCTATTAAACATATTAACTAGACTCGATAAATTAAAACACAAACTAAATTATCCTAAACACGACTAGACACGCTTAATCTAAGACACGAACTCACAAGACGCACCACAACTTAAGACACAAAATACCAATTAATCAATTAGGTTCAATCAACGCTAGTTTCGCTATCGCCTAAGTATCCCCGACAACGGCGACAAAAACCTGATGTGCGAAACGGTCTATAAAAAAATATTAACCTAACCTAGACACTCTAGTTTTAAATTTATAAATCTAGACTCTCCTAATGCTAGACCACTAGACAGGCAAGTGTACGTATCGATTGTAGTAAAGCCTAATGAAGTCCGGATATCGAACCCAAAGGACACTAGCGACACCTAAACTAGACTTTGACTAATAACTTAAATAAATATATTTAATTGATTTTTGTGTTTCTTAATGACTAACTATAAACTAAAAAAATGCTTAAACTAAAAATGACACTAATAAATAACGGTGAAACTCAAATAGGAGAAACAACTACCTAGGTAAGGAATCCTACTAGTCACTCGTAAACTCTCGGAATTGGATTTATGAATGGTACCGTATTCTAAAAATATGAAACTTAAGGAATAACTAAAGTATGCTAGTGTTGGTGCACATTGTGTGGCCGTCGCTTGGCGAATAGTTTAGAATGTTTATGTTGTATGCTGTACGCCTAGGTAGTGGTTCACGCTGAAAGTGATCCATTTGAAAGAGCATTTTCAAATGGATACTCATTCGATCGAATGAGTTTCTGATTCGATCGAATGAGTCTGCCATTCGATCGAATAGGACTCATTCGATCGAATGAGTCCTGACCGAATGGCAGCGGGTATAAATACCAGCTTTCAGGCGTGAACAGTAGAGGTTTTGCGTGCCCGGGGCCCAGGTGCTGTCCGGATGAGGGGGGAGGCCATGCTCGACCTCCCCCTGCCATAGATCGTGATTTCAGTGTTTAAACAAGCATGTAATCTTTCGTTTTTATCAATGAAATCGTTTGTTTCGTGTTTGTTTCTGTCCGTCTTTGGTCTTCAAACCTTCCGTCTCGAACGCGCTCGGATCGTCTCGGTCCCGGCTGAACCAACAATTGGTATCAGAGCCACGGTTACCGCTAGAAAGGTCTAACAACCGATCTAGCAAGCCGAGCTCTTGATTTTATGCGTTCTGGACGTTAAAAAGTAGGTGTGTTCTTCGTGTTCTTCGCGTTTTCTGGGCTGGCGTTGAAGGAGTCGAATCAGTCCATTCGATCGAACGAGTTCCCCATTCGATCGAATAGGCCTATTCGATTGACTGATTCGATCGAATCAGTCTTCCCGCTCAAAAGTGTCAAATTCAAACGTCAGTTTTCCCGCCCATTCGATTGACTTCATTCGATCGAATCAGATTGTATTCGATCGAACTGGTTTTCCCGCTCAAAGTGTCAAATTCAAATAGCTGATCGAACCAGTTCTTCATCCGATCGAATCTGTTCTTCATCCGATCGAATCTGTTCTTCATCCGACCGAACCAGTTCTCATTCGATCGAACGTGTTCCAGACCAAAAAAAAAAAAAAAAAAAAAAAAAAAAAAAAAAAAAAAAAAAAAAAAAGAGTCTGGAACGCCCGCTTACACGAAAATTTGCCCAAGCCATTTTTATCAGTCGGGAAGTCTTCTGAAAAAGTTTGGCAAAAATAAAATTTTTCCGACAAAATTTCCGGGAAATTTTCGGTTAATTTTCGGGTCAGTGATGAAGATTTTTCTGGACATCCTATACAAGTTGATTACTATCCAGAAAAAGTTTGGTGACAGTGAAATTTTCACTGATATTTGCCGGCAAAGTCAGAACGTTTAAATGTTTAATGGTTAAAGCGGCAAATTGGGGCAATGAACAAAGCACAATCACCTGAAGGAATTATCGTTTACAAGTTTAATGGATAACCCCTTGTTCATTGAGCTTCTACAGTGGTGATTGTTATCAGAACACAGAAGAACAGAGAAAAGTGTTTACTGATGAGTTATTGTGGGGTAGTCAGGAGCATCTGACTATTTATGGGCCAACCAAGTTTAATTTATTTTCCGCATTCTGAAGATGTCATCAGTGGAGATTAAGGAGGATCAAGCAAAAGAGTCAAATGTTCCTCAATCATTTCCAAGTTCAACAATTCCTGCAGAAGCTGCTACTGTTGAAGAAGTCAACGAAGTACTGTCAAAAGCAACTTCTGCATCCTGTTGAAGAATGGTGATTCGCAATCTCGAAGTTAATGATGTGTCTTTGTCTCCGATGATGAATCTGCATACAAACTAATCTGTTTAAGGGGAGTAGCTGTGGATCGGAAGCCTCATCAAAGATTGCCCAATACATTATTAAGTCAGCGGAAGACGATATGAGCTTACACGTCTATATATTGGGATACACGCCAACGTCTGAGGGGGAATTTCTATAGTTGGTTGTTTTTAAACAGATTGTTTTGTCTGAAGATATCAGCAATGGAGAACACTTTGCATCATTAACTGAGAGTTCAGTCTAAGGGGGAATCTTGCTGCAATGATGGTATTCTTCAACGTGATTATCAAGATAAAGCAGAAGATTTGACTGAAGATTGCAAGAGGTGTCTACAGCAATTCGCAAGCAACGTCCAAGGGGGAATTTGTTGGTGCACATTGTGTGGCCGTCGCTTGGCGAATAGTTTAGAATGTTTATGTTGTATGCTGTACGCCTAGGTAGTGGTTCACGCTGAAAGTGATCCATTTGAAAGAGCATTTTCAAATGGATACTCATTCGATCGAATGAGTTTCTGATTCGATCGAATGAGTCTGCCATTCGATCGAATAGGACTCATTCGATCGAATGAGTCCTGACCGAATGGCAGCGGGTATAAATACCAGCTTTCAGGCGTGAACAGTAGAGGTTTTGCGTGCCCGGGGCCCAGGTGCTGTCCGGATGAGGGGGGAGGCCATGCTCGACCTCCCCCTGCCATAGACCGTGATTTCAGTGTTTAAATAAGCATGTAATCTTTCGTTTTTATCAATGAAATCGTTTGTTTCGTGTTTGTTTCTGTCCGTCTTTGGTCTTCAAACCTTCCGTCTCGAACGCGCTCGGATCGTCTCGGTCCCGGCTGAACCAACAGCTAGATCACCTTCCAGTCTCACCAATAATGCCCAACAACCCTAAACATCATGTAAGCTCAACAGTTTAATGGTTCGGATCACCTCCCGGTCTCACCTTGCCTAACTATGCTAACGTACTCAAATATTAAATCACTTCCCGGTCTCTTTAATCACAAAACACCTTAAGACGTAAAGGGGTATTTTTATTAAATTCGGTTATAATTCGGATCTGTAAGAATCTAAGGGAATATAGGGTAACTCACTCCCGTGCAATTACCACCACAACCCACAAAAGACCAAAACAGACGACACTTAATTACCTCCCGGTCTCTCAAGTGACAGAATATAAGGTATCTCTAAACTCTCAATTATCGTTCCTATGGAAAACGTTAACAATAAACCATAAACTAGTTACAAACACACAGTAAGCAACCTAATATGCATCCATACATGAAAGACATTCACAAAGACGCATATGGAACAAAAACTGATTATAAATTAATATACCAAATACGCATATGCATCACAACCAAGTACAATAAAAACTTTACCAAAACATGAACCAATCAATAATAAATCCAAGACCGAAACTAAAACGAGTCTAAAAAGTATTCATCCAAACCCAGACAGTATAAAAGTTTAGCCAATCATAATAATAATCGATGAAACAAAGATATAACAAATAATACGGTTCATCGAAAAGAAATAAATATAATTGAGCTACTATCCTGTGAGCTTAAATTATTGAGTTGTGTGACTGGTAGCTTAAATTAATTCACCTGCCTGGTTGCATGTTTGAATAATTCTTTTTTTTTATTCTTGGCCGTGAGTTTTTAACAAGCCTGGTGGCTTGTTTGACGTGCTTCTTTATTTTCTTTTCAATTATTCCCTGGTGCACCACAGGCGGCCCCCTCACCTAGGGTTCTTCACCTCCAAGAATTATTAATCTCTTCCATGATGTGTCTTCTTTTTGTTTCTATTCTGCTCACCGACCTAGATTCCCTTTTTTTATTTTTACGGCCCAAGTCCTTATTTGTCAGTGTTGGAGTCCTCTTTAATTGGTGAGCCCATAATTCCTTTGTTAATGTTACTGTAGACAAAATAATACTTTGTGATGTGTTGCACTTTCAAAATTCAATCTGAATGATATTATTATCATTGTTAAAGAAACACGATTCTTTTAAAAACTTATAGTTAAAGGTTTAACAATGATAATTAAATTTGGGTAATAATATTAATATTTGATTATTTGCTCATTATTTCTTAGAACCTTACAAAAATCCACATATGAGCCAACTACGAATAATATTTAATAAAAACCAATTCAACACAAATAAAAGGTGGGGATAGTAATAATATAAAATATGTATAATTTAGACCACATCAAAATCGAATGTTAATGTACTTATTTAATTTCAGGGTTTCACCAATCTATTTAGTTCATTTTGTTAATATTGTTTCGACGGTTAACACAAACAATTTCATAACAATTTCATTATATATACATCATCCTATATATATATAATTTTTTTAATAATTTATTTATGATTTATTTATGGTTATTAGATTTCCCTCGTTTATTTAGTTTCGCTTTAGTGCTCTTGATCAATTAATTTCATTTAATTATCGATTTAATATTTTAAATTTGTTTTACATTGTTTTCCAACCCGCACAACGGGAAGAACCATGTGCATCATGCGACGATCTAATTAATTACGAGTGCACGTGTAATTATCGAAATCCTCACATGGAACTCATAGGGAGTACGGTGTGTGCCATAACTCAAAATCTAAGGTGATTTTTGGCAACGATACAGATATCGGTGTGATAAGGGCATGGTGAATATGTTGCTGGTGCATCCTGTATATAAGTGTTCTTATCATATTTTCTGTTTGTAGCGTTGTTCGTGCCACTCGAAGATCTATGTTATTTCCACTTTAAGAAAATTAGAAAATGCTCTTCTTGATTTTAATTCTAAATTATATGCTGTAGTTTTTCCTTAATTTCGGGACGACATTCCAAAAGTAGGGAATCATGTAACATTCGCTAATTTTCAAACTCGAAACCCAACCCATTGCAATTTTTTTAATGTGATTAGAAACCTTTTTAATCAATTAAATGTTGGATCTCTGTGTTTTAATCACGATATTGGTCATTAATATTAAATATTATATAATATTTACTATGCTAACATATTCGCAATTTTTGATGAATCGAAAATTGTTGCCTCACGTTGTTACTTATACTTTGTTATGTATTTAAAACATTTGGAAACTCGCATAACCTAACTTGATATTTGGAGTCACTAATAAGTTATATATATATATGTATATATATATATATATATATATATATATTGCCTATACATAATAAGTATAACTCATAAGTGTGTTTCTTTTATTTTATAACACAATAAATTGTTACATGGACCTTTAAACATATAACTAACCTAACTACTATATCTAATTAATTATTGTAGAAAATTTTCATTCCTATAGCTTAAAAATACAATATAATCCAACCCAAAACACCCCCAAAACCGTTACACCACCCCCTTTCCCCTTCTCCAAGTCTTACAACTTTTTACAAAACAAAATTTCCTAAGTTAGCGTGACAACCGAGAATTGTTTTTTATTTTTTTTAAACATTGGAAACTACGCCCAAACGCTAGCGACACTAATCAAGAGACGGGATGTCTACTTGCTTTATTTTGATCGTACATATAATGGAAAGTCTACTTAACTCATTTTGAACATATATATAGACAAGAAGTCTACTTATTTTCTTAGCGGCACATATCAATTTTCGGGACGAAAATTTTTTCAACAAGGGGATAATGTGACACCCCGCACTTTCACGTCAACACCCTTAAACCAAACTTTGTTGTATTACACGTCATGCATGACATTTACATGAGTCAGTAAAGAGTCACACACATGAGTCAGTCAGTACACGTTGGTGATTAATGTCAAGTCAAATATGCTTAAATAATTCGGATATAATTGTATGTGCTAGATGATTTTAAGTGTTACACGATTTAGTACATTATGCTCGCTTAAATCGCTATTAGGTAATATAAAAAAATTATGTCTCAAGTATATATTTATAATATTATCTATGTGAAATTACGTGCTAAATGATTATGTGTTTAGTTTATAGCTTGTTTCATGAAAATGCTATCGATTGCGCATGATTTGTACGTTTTCGGCTGTTATCAGATAGTTTTAACAAAGATATCTACGAGACTTTATTTTTACTAACTTGGGTTAGTATTTTAGTCGTCATGGTTTGTTATAATCTAGTACTTTGTAAAAAAATAGAAGTTCGTTTAAAGCCAGACTTGTTTTAACAGGGACCATTTTTGTAAATTAGGATTTTAGTAATATTAAAACAAAATCAAACCAAACCTAATTCTCCTAAACCCATGGATGTCTAGACTCCCTCCCTCTTTCACGATCCCAAGTGAACCACAGACCCAAATCCTTCAATTCGATCTTAATTCATGGAATTGGTGGTGCCTTTGATTGATTCTCATCATTCCTAATGTTAATTGGTAAGTTTTATGTATCAATTTTATGTTTTGATGAGTTATTGTGACAACCTAGATGTTCAATCTCTGTAACTTTGATGATTATAATGTTAATTGATGAATTAGAACCTTAGAGATGACATAAACATGATAGGGTTTGAGTTTTGATGACAACAGTTTGCTGACAGATTCGTTCTCATTTATTTATTGGTTTGTAACTAGATGTTAAGCGATTATTATTGATCGATTCTTGATTCTAGGATACATTATTCAGAGTCTAGTTTCAATAAAAAGTAAATTTTGTAATTTTTGGACAAGTTTTGAATAGTTTTTATGATTTTACAAAAACATGTGTCAAAACTAATTCGGGGATTCAAATTCTGGTCTGTCTTCCCGACATCATTACTTGAGATTAACAAAGCCAAATGAGTTGGTTCCACTTCTGGAACTTAGAATTTTGAGTCTAAAAGACAACCCAATTGGCCTTGCACCATTTGGATAAATGAGTTGAGAGAACCATGAAACAAATTTTTGTTGCGCAATCTGCTGAACTATTTGTACCTGTCTGTAATGATTGAATTATTGTGACTTTTGTATGCATGAGAAAATATAATAAAAATTGTTTGAGAAACCTAATTCAACCTAATTCTTATATTCTACTGTGGTAAAGTTTTATAATTTATCCTTTAGTTTTACTTGGTGAATAAATATGTTTGTACATGCCATAATCTGTCTCGTGAACTGAATGGTCATAAGTTGAGTTGTATATTGAATATTTGGTTTATTTGACTTGATATGATGTGTGGATACATGTTAAGACTTTTTGGTACGGTTGACATAACTTATTATCTCCAAAGAGTCATAGTTTCAAGTTTGTGTTTGTGTGTGAGCCCATACTTGGGTTTTAGAGTCATGTGTTGTTGAACACATCCTCATAACTTAAACAATTTTACTAGGTAACGATTAGGAAGTCAAGTGCATCCTTTTGGTTTTGAGAAAAGTCTATTACACACGACACCAGGTGAGTTCATGCATTTTCCCTACTTGTTTTCTAGAATGAAAACACAAAACTATTTTTGTATACTTTTTTTCTAGATTGAAAACAAAAAACACTTCTCATAGTTTTTTGGATTGAAAACACAAATATTTTCGTATACTTGTTTTCTGGATTGAAAACACACCATTTTCCTATACTTTTTTTCGGGGAGAAAACATGGATATACTTACATACTGTTTTTCTGGAGGAAAACACAGCTACTTGTTTTAGATTTATGTAGTTTCTTATTCACTATAAGTTTATACTAGATGCCCTTATATCACTTAAAGTCCTTATGTTACCTTGAACCGATAGGATGGGATCGCGGGGTTATATGGAGTAGAACTACTGGGTTTGACAAACCCCACCCGGGATAGACGCGCTAGCACGGCTGTGATGTCGTAAAACGGGTGTTATATTTACCTAATTTTTATACGCCAGTGTTGGTGATAAACCTAGTAAGAAGACATATATACAGTCAGCTTCGGTTCAAGCGTCTAGTAGTTTGTAAATGGGTTAGTTACCCTGGTATATTTGAAAAGTGCTAAATCTACTTACACATATACTACTTATGTAACGTATACTACATATACTATATATACTACTTTTTAATACAACTTTTTAACTCACCAACCTCGTGTTGACCCTTGAGTATTTATACTTGCCCAGGTAGCTAGATGTGCTAAGGGGCGGGTTGCATTGAATATGTCAGGAATCACAGTTGTCACATGAACTTTTATTTCACATTGTGTACATTTGATGGGTTGTGCATGTTTGAGCACATGGTTTATTATTTTAAACCATTTAATTTACGCTTCCAAAAAACTTTATATTGAATGGATTGGTTTTTGTTTTCTCATGTTTGAATGAGACCTAAATAATATTTTAAATATTTGAATTGGATGTTCGGTATAACAAATGAGCTAGATCCAGTTATGTCACACGCCTCACGGTTAAGCTCCGTTAGTCGAAATTTGAGGGTGTGATAGTTAGCCCCTCCAAATCTTGTTATTTATAGGAGACTATAATCCCCTCTATTTCTCTTATACCATTATTATTCTTCTTTGAAAATCAAAGAAAAACTTATTCTCTCCGCCTCTCCTCTCATCTCCATCTTCTTCAACTTATTATTATTACTATTTTTTCAAAAATTAAGGTAATCAAGTTGTTGTGTAACACTAGTTGTACTATCTTTAAGATTTCTTTCATAATTGTTCATCTTATTCATTTACATGGTTGCAAAGACATCATATATTCATGTCAAGGATCCCACATATTATATACACCATGGTGTGTGTTGTGAAGGAGACAAAGAACTAAAGGTTGGAAGATGATCTTTAATGGTCCACCTTAACAAATGTCTTACATTCCTTGTAACTTTATGTTTTAATTTGGTTTTCTCTTGTAACATAACCATAAGGGTTTGATGATACATATTCTTTATATGATGTATTCATCACCACATCAATAGCTTTTGATTTATTTCCAATCAAATACCATTTCAAAATGTAAAGTACATTACTAAACTGTGATGATTTAGAATTGATAGAATTCTTAGACGACAATGGTTGGGCCATAGCTTTGTCATAACAAATTTAAATGTTCCAAAACCAAATCCTATGACTAAATTAAATGCGTTTTGGTTCTAATGACGTTTTATTTGCATTTTAATTCATTTTTTTTACTCCATAGTGGTCAAACTGAAATTAGTGCGCAGATCTAAACCCTTTTAAAAGAATGGTTGTTTTAGCCAATTTAAGGTCTGAATCTGATCAAAATTTCTAATTGAAAGTTATTTCTAACTTAATGATCTAGTTTACTGGATTTTGTTTATATTTTTTTGGGAATAGTATCATATTTTTTTATAATTTATCTATGTTGTGACAGCAAGTTGTCCAAATTCTGTTTCCATCTTTCTTTTCCTTTTTCAAGTATAAGTTATCATATCATGTTACCATTATAATTCTTAGTTAATTATTCGTCAAACACATACTAAGACTAGCCTTATTACTTTTATTTAGGGCTTACATGTTAGCAAATTCACACACTTAACCAAGATCTTAATCTATCAACCTACCATATTCAATGTGAGTTTACATACCCCTTTTTCCATATTTTACATTTTGGGGGTACCATGTATACCTTATTCACTTTTACTCATGTTTTATTAACACATCTATTCAAAATGCAGTTCAATGTATGTTTATGTGTGATTATTTCATGTTCTATGATTATGCTCCATGTGCTTAGATATTTATTTTATATTGGTGGTTGGCATCTGATCCTCATCTATTCTCATTTAGTATGATCATACATTTACCCAAATACAATGATTTTGCATCAACAAGAACGGGTCCACATCAATTTAATTGTTTACATTTTCATATGATTTGTAATGCTCACCATTTACATAAGAATTGTGATATATATATATATATGGCAGTGTTAAAATGAAAACTCAGTTGAGTTGTGAAAATCATTGAAACCCTATATGATCCATTGATCTAAATGATCTAATGGTTGAGATTAAATCTACCAAATTAATCCATTTAATTATTAATTTTAGTCTTCTTTAAAGTACATAAGGTTAAATAGGTAATTTACAAGTGGGGTATTTTATGTCAGCCATCAGTAATGTGTGTTTCTCTCTCATACGTCCTTTCTGTCAGCTATCTGGCATTAGTCACGTCGTTTCTCTCTCCTGGTTACTTTATGTTAGTAATCAGTCATGTTTTTACATTTTTAAAATTTTTATGAACATATGTTTTAAGAATATGTTACATACGAAGTAATTCAATAATTCTGATTAGAACATATGTTTTCTCAACATACATTTCCAATTAAAACATACAATTTCTCAACATATATTATTTGAACATGGGTTTTTTTGAACAATTTACATACGAATTAATTCAACATCTCCGGTTAAACATATGTTTTTCGAACATTTTACATACAAAACACTTTAATATAATAAGAATGCTTAAAAATTAATTCCTTGAACTAAATACAAAACAAATGTATTATAAATCTATCACAAAAAACACTAAAAATTTCGGTCTCACACGTGCTCTTGGATCTCGCTTCTTGGATCTTCTGGCTTCGTGGATCTTCTCGGCATCATAAAGTTATTGTCCGGCTACAAGCTAACAAGTCCAATAATTAGTTTACCAGCTCTTTGATCTAGCTACAAGTTAACAAGTCCAATAACTAGTTTACCTATACACGAATCAATAACAAAATACACTCATTTGGATTTTTATTGATTAAGAAAAAGAAAATGAAAAAGAAAAAATATAATTCTTTAAACATAAAAATTTTACCAAACACCGAAGATATGCACAACATATTAAAAAAATTTACCAAACATCAAATATCTACAAAACGTATAAAAAACACCATATTTTCGATGTATAATCTAGAGTTGGGTACTTAAAAATGATGCTAAAAAATTTTCGATGTATAATCTAGAATTTTTATTTCAAAAGAATTAAAAATCAAGTTTATTTCAAAACCCCAAAGAAGGAACAAGATCCTAAACAAGAGTAAAGAAAAAGTCAAAAATCGATAGAAAAAGTCACACTCTGCTTCATCTTCTTGATCGGTATGGTTGCACGATGGTTGATTATGGTGATGACACAGGTGGTTGGACAAAATAGGCAAGGTTTTTGTAGATCTGACAACAACAAGAAATTGCAGTGACATCGATGAAGTCAGTGGCGTCGAATAGAGATTAGATTTGGATGGATCTTGAAGATTGATCTTGATTCTTGAAGAAATGGAAAGAAAAATTAAGTAATGAGTAAAAAGAGAGAGAAAGTAAATTGGATGATAAGAAGGAAAGTGACATAGGAGTAAAAAGTCTAATATACCCTTTTTAGATTTTTGAATTTAATAATGAATGTGTAGATGTGGCTCACAATGTACCACACATTTGGGATTAAATGGTTTTCACAACTCAACCAACTTTTCTTCTTAGGCTGAGGGGTGTGGGGCTTCAGTGGGGGCGCGAGAGCCCCTCCGCTCGTGTCTGGGCCCCCAGGCGCGAGCACCACACCACCGAGGCGCGAGAGGGGCGCGAGAGGGGCGCGAGCGCGAAAAACAAGGCGGGCGCAAGGTGGGTCGCGGGAGGCATGGGGCGTAAAGGTGGCTTAGGGTGCGTGAAAGAGCCGTTGGAAATTAAATAAAATGAGCCGTTGGCTCTTTAATTTAATAAAAAAAAAAATTATTCTTCCTATATATAAACCCAATATCACCTAAAACAATTACCAAACCCAAAATCACATAAAACAATTACCACAACTTCAAAAAAAACCCAAAATCAACCCATCTTCCAAACTTTTTTTTAAAAACATATCTGGAAATTGGTACCCAAACCTAGATTCAGGTTATAGTTACGACGATTTATGGTCGTCACCAGACCAATCGATGTTTTTTTCGGGGTCGCAAGAAACATCCGGCTTTCAACAATCCAACTTACAACCGTCTCCTAACTTTGTTGTTCCGGAGACACAAGAATCACACGGTGATGCTACGGGAGCAAGAAGACGCGTCCACCGAAAAAAACAACTTGCAACGGACGGGCCGGGAACGGCTTCGACTCCGAGGACGAAACGGAAAACCACTCCGTGGTCATCGGATGAGAAGGAAGCCCTGTGTCGGGCTTGGATAGTCATTTCTGAGGATCGGCGTTGCGGTAATTGTTTTAACGTTTTTAAAAATGATTTTTAATAAAAAAGTTAAATAAAAAAGTTAAATGACTTACAAATTTATTTATGCATTTTGCAGCCGACTACCAAAAGAGCAAGGTCTTTTGGACAAAGGTTAGGGAGACGTTCTATTCGCTCGTTGGGAGTACAAAGCGGAACGCCGATATGATTTCGGGTCGGTGGTCCGAAATTAGAAAATTTGTCGGCTTGTTTACTAATCTTTTCAACAGGAACGCCGGTCGTATGAGACCAAGTGGCAGTGATGATTTGGCGGTTTACAATTTCACTGTCGAAGAGTGGAAGCAGGAGTGTCTGCGGAGGTATGGGACGGTGAAGACGTGGGACGATGTAAAGTTGTGGGAGAGGTTGAAAAGGTGTGCCAAGTGGGTTGAGCTGGTGGCGCCCGACCATGATGCGGAAGTAGGGCCGAAACGGACTAAAACTAGTTCGTCTGGAGCGTATAGCACTTCTGCCGCGTCGGATTGCCGCGTTGGATTCGACCTAAACATTGCGGGGGAGGAAACGTCTTCACCGCCGAGGAGGTGGCCATTGGGACGGGACGCCAAGGGGAAAAAACCGGCCGAGGGGGGAGCCGTAAACATCGTCGATCTTGTTGAATCCCTCAATAAATTCAACAAAACCATGGAGGTGGTCTCTAATGACAAAAAGGAAAAAAGTCGAATGAGAGATTTGGACTTCCTTACAAGAGACTTCAGTAACCTAAATCCGGTCGATCAAATGCTGATGGAAAAGCAAAAGGAACGTATCCGAAAGAGGTTGATCGAAGAAGACCAAGCCGAAGAATAAGAATAATGTTTTTTTAGTACTTTAATTTTTATTTTATTTTTAGATATTAATGTTTTTTTTTTTAATGTGTGTTTTTTTAAATAATTTATGAGTTTTTTTTTATAATACGTTTTTTGAATATAATTATTAAAAAATAAAAAAAAAATCCGCTGGAGCCCCTGCTCGCGCCCCTCCACACCAGGGCCAGGGGCTCCAACGGGGGCTCCAACACCCATCTTATCCAGTTTCTCTCTCTGCCACACGTCACAATATTATTGGCTGGAGCCCCCACTCGCGCCTCCGTTAGAGCCCCCCACACCCCTCAGCCTTATACTTTCTCTTTCTCTCTCTCTCTCTCTCTATATATATATATATATATATATACAAATGCATATAACCTATGGAAGCATTTTAAAGTTTGTGTATCTATATATAAATCTTATTCTCCATGTAGATATATTTCAGTTGTGTAGTGATATGTTAAACACATCTAGCATGTTGGTTGTGTTTGCGTATGATTGTGTAGGTATATGTTGGTTGTGTAGGGAGACGTAATTTAACAACCGATAAAATCGTATTGTTGGTATGAAAAAGATAAAATTTAATAATATGTGCACATTCAGTTAGCGAGTGATACTCAATGATTTTAACCTAAAATGGCCATCATAATATTGTATCATGGGTTATGAAGTAAACATATCAAAATAATAAATAGAAAAATAAGTAAAAAAGAGAGGAAAAACTAAACAAGAAAAAGTAACATAAAGAATATAAACGAAAGATTATTTCAATTATCTTGTTTTATAAATAAGATAGTGCTAGATGTGTTTTAAAATGTCAATAATTATGCTATGTTAATGTAATTAAAGGTAATAATAAAAGTTATTTATAAAAACCTTTTTAATTTTAACTTATGTCGAATTGAATGCTTTTAAATACCAAAATAAAACAATGTCATTTTACTATTGCATCTTTGTATATATTTAATTCAAAAATAAAACAAAATTTTATGACTGGTTAGAACCTCTTCTCGCACTAAGAATCACTTCTAAAATGAACTAAATCCTGTATATATATATATATATATATATATATATATATATATATATATATATATATATATATATATATATATATATATAATTGATTTCTTTTGAGAACCGCTTTGAGCTTTAAGAACTCGAAAGAACTCAACGTAACAAAAAAAAAATTTGAATTTTTTTTACACATGTGTAATACGTAAGTGTAAGTAATGTACAAAAAATTACCGTAATTTTTTACACACCGAATCGACTTATTACACATGTGTAACTAACATTTAAACTTGTGTAATTATCAAAAATACTTATTCTCTCTCCTGATTCATTTTTTAATCAAATTTAATCTCAGCCACATATTCAAACTTATTTAATTAAATGTGTGGTCTAAAATTGATTTCTTAAAGTTCTTATAACTCATCAAGTTTTCAAAATATCCCTCCTATATATATATATATATATATATATATATAAACACACACACACACACATATATATATAGCTAAAACTTATATATTCTCACCAACATTCGTGTTGACAAACTTTATTTTGATACATGTAACAGATACAAGTAATTGATATTGTTCAAGATCGAATATATTAGTTTACCTTAGGATATTTATTCAAAATACAAAACTATGATGTATTTATTTTGTTTATTGAACTTGTGTATTTGTTAATGTTATTGAAATTAAATAATTATTTTCGTTTTAATTAGTGCCTTTTGAGCTAATGCCCAATCAATACGTTACGCCCCAACAAGTTCCACCGCCTTTAATCGGGGTGTGACAGCAGCCAGAGAAGTTGTTGATTGGATTGCTAGTTAGGTTTCGAAACCCCCTTTACAAAAAAAAAAACCCTCTTGTTTGAATGAATTGATCGAAATCGATTGGCTACAGTGTACTGGTGGTCGGAGATGATGATGGTGGTGGTGGAGATTGGGCGTTGGTCGCCATGGTAATGGTTGTCACACCCCAACCGACGACGAATTATATGTCAGGGCGTGAACGGTGATGGTTCATAGCACATGCCACTAGTTAAAGTTATAATATTTATTTATCACATTAAAAAATTGTCACACATTACAAGTAGTTTCATGGTAATAACATAGCAAAAAGATAACATTGTTTATTGTTTTATTAGCCTATGCCCATAGCGTTATTACGTTGTGAACTTCAAAGAAAACATCAAACTCGTGTACCTGCATCATGTAAAAATAATAAAGTCAACTATATGAATAGTTGTTAAGCAACCATTGATTGAGACATATATATAAAAGATTGAAAACACAATTCAACATGTAAAAATTTCTATCTAAGAAAGTATGATTAAATAACACATATGATTGAATAACATGTGTGATCAAACCTTGTTGACTTGATTCCATAACCCGAATATTATGCTAAAATTCGATTTCGATCGTGCAAATGCCAAAACTGGTCAAATTCGAACGGGCGTCACCCAGATAGATCTATCATCATTACCAATGGATTGTGTAACATCCCGAAATTTCCAAAATAATATTAATTATATTACTTAATAATAGAGGGAAAGTTTACTCGGGTTATCGGGAAATAAATAAATAGAGTAGGAGTTGGTATGGGTCGGGCTAGTGTTGGGTAATGGATATGGGTTATGGACTTGGGTTATGAAAGAAGGAAGGAGAGTCCATGGGCTTAAGCCCATGATCCCTGAATACAAATACCATTAATCACCATTTAATCCTCATTCTCACATATTCCATACACCACCAAAACACACACAACACCATCTTATAACCCGAACCAAGATCCGAAGGCGAAAACCCGAGCTTATTGGTGCTGAAACGTCGTGACGGACCAAAACAAAATCAAGGCTTAACCGTGTTCGTAGTTCGACTCGTTCAAGGTACGTTTATAGTTAGAAATCGTTCGTATAGGTTCGGTTTGATTTGGGAAATCATAGATCTGTGTTAGTTTGTTATAAACGAACCCAAAACAACAAATATTACTGGAATTGATTAGCATTTGATAGGTTAATTGTTAACCTAAAAGAACCCGTAACCTATATGCCTAAATCGCACCCCTTAAACATCGATGTTAGGCTGATTTGATGGTTGGGGTTTGTAGGCGCTGGTCAGACGATTCCGTTGATACCAAAATCGTGATATTTGGTTAAGAAACGAAGGTTTAATTACAGATCTAAGATCTGTTGACTATTTGCTGTTCTTGACAATTTTGACTTTGACCCTTGAGTCAAAGTATGGATAAGAACTATGGGTGATTCGTTATGGGTGATTCTTTAGCTAGTTCGTTATGAGAGCTTAGCGAATCAGAGGGTGATTCGTTAGCTAGTTCGTTATGGGAGCTTAGCGAATCAGAGGGTCATTCGTTAGCTAGTTCGTTATGGGAGCTTAGCAAATCAGAGGATGATTCTTTACCCAATTCGTTAAGGGCAAAGTAACGAACTAGGAGTTTAATATAAAGACAGAGTGGTCCCTGGACTTAGAAAAGAATTATATAATTACATAACAGCCCTTGGAGTTTGGCAATTTATGAAAGATACCTTTAAAGGTTAATGAATAACGATTAACTAACCAGGTAATGATTTAATGAAGTAAAACAGCTTAGACGTGTAAGACTAATTAAGTAGCAATGAGATGACTAGAGCGGTACTTAATACTATAATTATTAAACAGTTAGACGCGCACAGCTCAAGAAGGAGTAACCGTTAGCAGAAGAAGTAACCGAGTTCAGGTGAGTTTCTAGCCCCATTTCCTTGTTATGTTTTCGGGGCTGTGTGCATACTCGATGTGAAGTGTGAATACACTTACCTTAAGTGGTAAGTGTATGCTATAGATGTTATACAAGTAGCTATTATATAATGCTTGTCGGTACGTGAACGATCTTCGGATATTGCACGTATCGCCAAGGATAGTGATTGTCAAGTGGTTGTTAGTGTGTATGTATTCTACGATGTGACTTGCTTATTATGTAAATGTTGTATCGGTATAAAGTGTGTTGTAGACAAGTAGAGGTAGAGTGTGATAGAAGCGGTAAGCAGTATAGTAAGAGTGTATAGTACGTGGTATGGTAAGCCTATACGTGACTTCGTTATTAAAGTGACATCAAGTGGCATAACGATATTCGTTATTAAAGTGGCATCAAGTGGCATAAAGTGGCATAAGTGGCTAAGCTGTAGAGGTAATTAAGAGGCTAAGCTGTAGGGGTAATTAAGCGGTTAAGCAGTAGCATGTTAGACAGATGCATGTAGTGGTTGTATGATAAGTTGCTTGATTAACTAGAACTCACTCAACGTAGCTGACTTTTAGTATGCACGCATGTATATATGTTTATCGAGAAGGCATGAGGATGACACATGGCATGGATTAAACGGCTGGCATCTGAAGATGGAAGAAAAGATGTTTTAAATATAATGATTTGTTTTATGGTATCAAAGAAGAGATTGAATGTTTTGTAACGAATGCTTCAAGTAAACGTTTCCGCGAAAGTTTTAATTAACTCTGATTGCAAGAACTGTGTTTATGAGTAAATCCTATGCTGAAGTAGGGCTACCGGGAACGGGGTCTTACAGATTGTTAACTTAATGATACACATTTGATTGATTGAATGAATACCCACACAACACAACACAAAGAATCACCACACACAACATAAATAAACACATAACATATATTGAATTTCATGATTGAAAGAATAAAAAAACACGATTGTTTAATACGGATGCATGATACACCCCAAAATGTATAAATGTAAAAAAGGGGTATGATTACTCACATGGATATGAGAGAGAGAATGATAAAGCCTAAAGTGAGATGGATGAATGACATGGGAAGAACCACAAAAGTTTATTCTAATGTATTGAATAATACAAGTATGAATATTCAGACGAAAATGGAAAACTTATAGTTTATAAGTTCATAAGCATTTAGTTAAAGGTATGAATGAGTTACACATGATAATATGTAAAAGTAAGTTATGTCATAAATTCCTTATAAAAAGTACAAATAAGATAGGCATATATATATATATATATATATATATATATATGTATGTATATATCTATGCTATATTATAATACATATAAGAAAGGCAAAAGGGTAACTTCACCAAAACTCTTAAAATTAAGAGTTTTACAAGCTTTAAAGCTTGAGGTACAACTCTTACAATTGTAACATATGCTCAAACATCTGCATCTTCTCAAATTGTTGTTTGTATCTCTGGTGATTCAAAATTCAAACCGTAGCGCCTTTTCTCTCTTAAATTCCCTTCTAGAAGGCCTCCTCTGAAAGAAAACCTAGATATCTTCAGCTTCTTACACCGCCGATGGCTTCAATTAAGCTTCCAGATGGTTTCATTCACCATCTTCAACAACAAAAGCATTTGAATTTGATGCCATGCCTCTGGCATTCGCGAACATTGAAGATGATCTAACATTTCTCACTCCTTGTTAGATCTAGCAATTTCTTTATCTTTTATTTTATCTTTTATGCAACTCTTTTGACATAATTGTTCTTTTTTATGGGAAGGGTTGGTTTTCCGGCGATGGAAAAGACTACCGACGAGCATCAGTGGCTGACGGTGGTCAATTTGTTTTCTCAATTGTTTAAAAAGTTCATTTAGTAGTTGCTAATAGTTGTTAAAATGTGATTCCTATGTTCAGTATGATCCATTTGACTTTTTTACTAAATGACGCTTTCAATTTTTTTAGCTCAATTGTTAATATCATATAAGTGAACTCGCTATCAATAAATTATGAGATGAAAATCATGTTTTCTTGAAAGTTGTGTAAAAGAATAATAGGTCAGTTTTGAAGCTTATTTGAGTTTATCTTTTGCTTTACAAAGTTCTTATCTCTACTCTAATATGATATTGATTGTTCTTTTGATATGGCGGTTTGATTCTTCATGATGGCCCTCTGTATGCTAATGATGATTTACCCATGGGACATGCATTAAACAAGATGCTAATGATGGCCCTCTGGCAGCAGGGTTCTAGGGGCAGCAACCCCTAGCGGGGTCAAAGGGCCCAGGTCAGCTTGGAAAAATTTTATTTTCATTAATAATGATTTACTAAAAATTCATTAGAAAACTGACTTTCCACGATTTCGGGTCAAGACTAAACCAATCAAATCGAGTCTAAAAACCAAACGAATCGAGTCTGAAAAACCAATCGAACGGAGGCTCAATTCAATTCGTTTCCATTCGATTTGTTTCCATTCGATTCGATTCATTTTCCATTTGATTCGATTCGTTCACATTCAATTCAATTTATTTCTATTCGAATCGATTCGTTGTATATCCAACTGAATCAGGTTTCTCCATAACGTGATTCAAACATGGTTTTTCGTGTCTTTTCTTCCTACTCACACCCGCACATCCCGTTATGCCCGTTTTAATGATAAAACGTGTTTCAAGCCATAACGTCTTCATTTGTCTCATTCCAACATGGTCTAAATGTCCCTCGGTTGTCCCGTTTCATTCCAAACAGCGTGTTTACGTTCAAGTTTACATTTTTCTTTCATAATAAGGCCTGATTTGCAGCAGTATCAAATCCTAGGGCAAACCAACCTCAAAAAACTTAACCTTTAATCTAAAACATACCTTTTGGTTCACTTCTAGCTTCAAGTTTGATTCAACAAGTGATTATGGACATGTTTCTTGCTTGTATGAGGAAAATCCAACACACACTCTTCTCGGTTTGGATTCGGATCCGAGCCGTAATGGAAAGAGGACTGTTTTGGCAGCCTTTCATGCTAAAAGTATACAGCTCTAGAACCTTCTCGAGGGCTGATATTGGCAGCAACTTTAGGGCAGATTTGTGCAGCCCTTATAGACTGTTTTTGTGAATTTCTGGGCTGTTCTAGGCTTTTCCGAACAGCCCTATTTGGTCCAGCAGGTTGTGTGAAATTTGGGCATCTTTGGAACCCTCTTGAACAGCCTGGAATTTTCCAAAAATGAGGTATAACGTGCTGAAAATTATGCAGTGCGTGACATCATGCTAATCTAATTTGGTTGTAAATTAATACAAGAATCAATACTGATCACATGAGTAGTAAATAGCAACTCAAATGTAACTTACATCAAGATTCCAGTTTATGAAAAAAAGAGCTTGATTTACTACATAAATTCACATGTGATATAAACTTCGATTAAAATTTTAATGAAACGTTAAGAAAATCAACAAATATTTATTAAGATGGTCTCTACTTAAAGAGAAAAAATGTAAGGCCCCAGTCCTGATGCCCTACTTTAGTGTTAGATTTACTCATAAATATAGTTTTAAATACAAGAGTGAATTAAAACTTTTTGCGGAATATAAAACATCAACTATATATAACATAATCATTCAAATCTTTTCATAACAATCAAACCCTTATCTTTAAACATAATATAAAAAGTCATATTAGAACATCATAACATTCTTCTAAAGATGCCAGTCTCTTCAGTCCAATGTCATGTGTCTTCATTCAACCAATCTGCCTTAACCTATTCACATACGTGCATACTAAAAGCCAGCTATACTGAGTTAGTTCTAGTTAATTAGGCAACATACATTTCATACACATACTTATATATACGCATCCGAAGACACATATCATATAGTTAACCTATTATATTTCCTTTGTACTTACATACAGTCCTTTTTTACATACATACATTCTTTCATGCTATGGCCTGGTCCCTTCTATACAAATATTTATACATTTCATTAAATATATGTATATATATATATACATGTACTATAATACATACTCTTAACCTTTTCCATATCATTCATCAAACATTTACATAACATACAATTACCACTTAAGGTAAGCGCATAAACTAATCACATCGAGTATGCACACAGCCCCGAAAACATAACAAGAAATGAGTGTAGAAACTCACATGTGTCCTGTTTATTTCAGAGTTTATGGTCACAACTCTTTTCAGCTGGGCACGACTATCTGTGTAACAATTAACAAGCATCACTTAACTACTCCTAGTTATATTACATTTCTAGGTTAATGAAGCCCCTAGCTCACGAGGGTCCGGGAGTAGCGCATCTAGCAGCAGCGTTCTAGGGGCAGCAGCCCCTAGCGGGGTCCAAGGGTCCAGGTCAGCTTGGAAAATTTTTATTTTCATTAATAGTACTTTACTAAAAATTCATTAGAAAACTTATTTTCCATGATTGTGGGTCAAGACTAAACCAATAGAATCGAGTTTGAAAAACTAATCGAATCGAGGCTCAATTTGATTCGATTCGTTTCCATTCCATTCGACTCATTTTCCATTAGATTCGATTCGTTCTCATTCGATTAGATTTGTTTCCATTCGATTCGATTCATTTTATCTCCAAATGAATTAAGTTTCTCCAGATTTCGATTCAAACATGGTTTTTCGTGTCTTTTCTTCCTACTCACATCTGCACATCCCGTTATGCATGTTTTAATGATAAAACTTGGTTCGGGCCATAAGGACTTCATTTTTCTCATTCCAACACGGTCCAGATGTCCCTCGTTTGTCGAGTTTCATTCCAAACAACTTGTTTACGTTCAAGTTTACATTTTTCTTTCATAATAAGGCCCGATTTGCCTTAGTATCAATTCCTATGTCAAATCAACCTCAAAAACTTAACCTTTAATCTAAAACGTAACTTTTGGTTCACTTATGGCTTCGGGATTGATTCATCATGTGATTATGGAGGAGTTTCTTGCTTCTATGTTGAAAATCCAACACACACTCTTCTTGGCTCGAATTCGGATCAGAGCCGTAATGGAAAGAGGAGTGTTTATGTGTGTTTTTGAGTGTGAAGGGAAGCAACGTTGGTGGAATGAGGGTTTTAGGGAGTTTTAAGGGTGTTTATATACATAACAAGGAACGTCAGTAATGTATTGAAAGTACTGGACGCCGTTCTCCCACTTAATAATTGAAACCCTTAACTTCCATCATATAACGATGAAACGATGTCACCATTGACTGTTTGCATAGCTTTGAATGTAGTCTTCTGATTTGCTTTGGCATGTGCACTGACATCCAGCTTGTGTTCTTGACCAATGTATTGATAGGCTTCAATGATCTTCGAAGTCTGGGACTTGTTGTGATCTCCAAACCAACCCTCAGCATCAGGATCCAACGACCTTGAACCCCTTTTTCGATACTTTCTCTTTCCTCTTTGTTGTCTTCTCAAAATGATCCTCGGCAGCTTTAACATGTTCTTCTGTGAATGATGGAACACCCTGGTCAACATTTGATTGTGTAAACAAATCAAGATACTCCTCTATCATAACATCTTCAATTTCGATCTCCTCGTCTTCATAAACAAACGGCGTATTTCCGTGTGGAATACTCGTGCAAGCAAGTCTTCTTCATCATTCACAACCTCCACATCTTCTTCAGCCTCCAACACATCCAATTCTTCATCGTTTAACCCCAATAATAATGATATCTGATCACCAGTCAAGGCATGTTCGAAAAATTCACCCTCCTCGATTTCATCAGCGTTGGTGGCACTCATCACCACACCAACCTCATAATCCATAAAAAACACGGTGTTGGCTTTGATCGACTCGATAGGCTTAACATTAGTCGTATCTTCATAAATGACTATCTGTCGATCATTTCTGTCACCACCACCACCAATGCTAGTACCTGAAGTTGATGAGCCATGAGCTTGTTTCGGCTCACATCCACTAGCACCGGAAGCGTCAGGATCCTTATCTTCATCATTTATCTTCAATTTCTTTAACACGTCGTCATTGCAAGTTAGTTGAAGAATAAAGTCCTCTTGCTCCTTCATTTTCACCCCCTGAGCTGCAACAATCTCACGCAGCTCGTTTGTCTCCTTTTGACAGTATTAGACATAACCCATCAGACGACTTTGATTTGTCACCATTTGTTCTTGTATTTGACGATCAGCCGCCATTTGATTCTTTTATAAATGAATCAAACTAATGAGCATATCCATTTGTTGTGTAGGTGGCAAAGCATAAATGAAGCAGGTATAGGTTGCACTGGACCTTGTGGACGGCTAATTCTCATAAATGATAAAGCCGAAGGTTGTGTCGGCATCATTGTAGGAGTAGGAGAAATCACCGTTGATGTTGCAGGAGGCCTTGGCATATAAGATAAAACAGATTTAGGAATTGAGCCAAGCCTTGGACCGGATGAAACGGTCGTCGTCAGCGTAAGTTTCGGGGTGCTAACAGTAAGCGACACCATACTCAAGCCTTATGTTTGTTTGATCACCAAGAACAAAAATTGTAAATAAAATGCATCTAGTTTATGGTTAACGCTTCAATGGTGTATGGTCTTATGGACTCAAATCCTTTATTGATAGGATGCATCCAGTTTCTGGACACTGTGAGTCTTTATGCGGCTTAATTATCTGTGTATTCATTAACATGAATATTTCAAAAACTTTAGAGAAAACCCAAAGTCATCAAACTTGATCACTAGCGTACATTGTACAAACTAATTACTGACTTGATCAAAATCCATTGTAAGTCATACATTGTTCCTCCGTTGCACATCTTAATAACATTAAGAAACGGACCCTAGGGTATACAATGTCTGTAAGCCTATAGATGAACTCGTGCATATTCATTCACAGTAAAGGAAGCTTAGGGTATTGATTGATAACGCGGGTATACCTTGTAGTGCGGATTATGTGCTTAGGTTGTCTATAAAATTTTTATTTTGATCAGCAGCATAATGGTTTAAGTCAAGTTGGGGTGATATGGTAAAAATCAAACTAAGCCTAAACAGAGATTAGAGGCTGATAGTTTCTAGTATTTTGTGCCTTAATTGAAAATTAAATCA
Organism: Bidens hawaiensis; assembly: GCF_021521415.1. Classification (NCBI taxonomy): domain Eukaryota; kingdom Viridiplantae; phylum Streptophyta; class Magnoliopsida; order Asterales; family Asteraceae; genus Bidens; species Bidens hawaiensis. The sequence continues at coordinate 1,591,205 of NW_027491281.1, forward strand.
TATCACAAAAATACTCGAGGGTTTGTTATAACATTTTAGTGGACAACAAAATCAATGATCGATTTAACACCAGTCATAATAACGTTGAAATATAAAATTGCGATAGAAGGGCGATTTGGTCAATATGATTCTCTCCTCAACTCACAAAACATGTACTACTTTCGTGGAATAGCTTTAATATGTGTCTTTGTTTTTTATTTTGTTTTAATCCAATTATATACAAAAATCCAAAAATATTGTGGTTTTAGTTTATTTCTGCTTTATTATCGATTTTCGAGCTAAAGGGTACAAATTTAAATAAGATAATATCAAAAATATTTTCCTAAGTTTTTATTTAATGCTTTTATTTTATTGATTTAAGTTAATTTGTTTAACTTATGTGTTTTGAACGCAAACACGTTAAGGTGTTGCATCTTACTCCGAGTGGTAAGGTTTTTAAAGGAAAGTTAATCGAGACACGTGTCTCGATGCATTATTTAATTCATGAAAATTCAAAATGGAATTTATCATTTATTTTTAATTTTTTTATTTGTTCCTATTCGTTATGTTCCTTAATAACGTATAGCACCCATTCGTTAGCATTAATGATAACGACTGATGATCATTTGTGCCTTAAATAGAATAACGAGAGTACTCATTTGTTATCATATTCGCTTCCGCTAACTCTAATAATGTATGATCTCATTCATCATTATCAATGATAACGAATGAAGAAAGAATCTTGGCTGATTCGTTATAAAATGTAACTTTTTGGTTATTCGTTAACGGGGTTAACGAATGAACAAACACATGTGAACCATTCGTTAATTTTGAATTAACGAATGGGTCCATTCATTTGTCTTTGTGTGAAATCTGTCTTATATAATGAACAGGAGGTGAACGAATAGACTCATTCGTTCACCTCGATTATAGCAAAAACAGAGCAAACCCTTGTCAATGTTTTCCAAAAATCTAAACCTCAACCAAATACATTTATGTAATCATTTGAGAATCATAAGGTAAAACTGACACAAACGTGATGTTTTTCGTCAAATTTCATCCACGTTTGATTGTTTAATTGACAGTTCTATGACCGGGTATATATGTGGAACTGAAATCAATTTAAACCTGTGTTTTATTATCAATGGTTGATTAAAGGTGGTTCCCGATGCGTATACGAGTTCAATAATGTGGAAATTTCATCGATTCATCGTCATACATGAGTTAATTGAAGTTTGTTTGCATGTTTGACCATCTGGGTTTCTATTTAGTTTTTACTTTGACAAATTGATGTCAAAGTTGATCATTATTGGTGTCTATTCGTCATGAATAACGAATAACAAATGTCTATTCGTCATGAATAACGAATAACAAATGCCTATTCATCATGAACAACGAATAACATGTCATTCGTGTCTGAAAGAAATGAATGAACTCATTCGTTGAGTATTCATAATGAATAACTACTATTCCTATCATTATGTAATGAATGAATATTCATGCGTCTTACATCTTTGACGAATGAACTCATTCGTTCATATTTATTTGTTATTCACTCTTTTGGCTTTATGATCATAATGAATCATGTTATTCATTATAACGAATGACCCCATTCATTATAGCGAATGGGTTAACGAATGACACTTGTGATTGTTTCAAACAGAATTCAATTTGTTTAAATATAAAATGAAATTTTGTTTTAAGTTAAATATTCATTTTACTGATCCTCGGGTTTGTGTATTTATAGTAATGGTTAATGAGACGATATAAGATGTTCCTGCTATTGATCCACAACCTGCTACTCAAGAACAACCTCCTTTACAGCAACAACAAGCCCCAGCTGCTCCTATGTTGCCGTTCGAAAAGAAGCACAATATTTGTGCATTCGTGCAGGATAATTTTGCAGATCAGGACATCTTTGGTGATATTATCACATTTCTACGCCGATCTCGGATTTATTATGCCATAACTGCTGATGTACTTGTCCATTTCAGTGTAATCCGTCCATTTTGGAATTCAGCAAGATACGTGGAGTCCGAGAATCACATCGTCGCTGAGATCAACAAGACGACTATCATGATCACTCCTGGTGTGATACGTCGAGTAATTTGATTTGCTGACAACATGGACCTTCCACGTGAATTCGATAAGACGTTGATCTGTAAACTATTTCCACGTTTTTTTTATTCTGCAGATCTTGAACGATCCCAGCACAACAATGCGTACTTGTGTGCTCCATACAAGTATTTATTTGATGTGTTGATTCCTTTCCTTGGGGGGGGGGGGCGTAAAGGAGTTTTTGACAAATGTCAGATAATGCTCTAATCCACGTTTGTTTCTCTCATATTGAAAAAACCGTTCAACTTCTCCGAGCTCATATTTTATCATCTAAAGGAGAACTGCTTCATCAAGAATCGTCGGAGCAAGTTTCTCATGTATCCACGCTTTGTGCAGTTATTTATTCAGGACTTGATTCCTGATCTGGTGATTGATCAGTCGTACAAGATGATGTGTTGGAATTAGAACACATGACGGATGATACAATGAAGAGAATGAAGACGTATCGTGGTAATGCATCATAAGACCGTCCGAGAACCATGCGTTTGATTGGGCACTTAGCGAATCCGGCTTATTTATGACCTTCTAATTATCGTTGGATCGATGATGATTCGGATTATGAACATGAAGAGGGACTATGTGGGAACAATGATGATGATGGTGGTGATGATGAAAGTGGAGACGGTGGAAACGGGGGTGAAGGATGACGTGTTGACATTGAGGCAGCCAACTCAGATGATGCTCAACGAAAACGTAAGGGCAAGGAAAAACTGCAAGATCAACCACCCACACGTCGTATTAGGCATGGTTCGGGAGTGGAGATTGGTCCACAGGTGCCTAGGTCGTCTGCGCAACACGACAACATTTGACACATCTCCTTCTTTTGTAATCATTCCCCCAGAATTAACCGCAAAAGCCACATAACCCCCTTGAATATTCTTGACATTGATTAGTACGTTGGTTGATGTTGCCGGTAATATGACGAGAGAATCCATTATCCGCAATCCAGTTTTCACCAGATATAGTCTTGGATGAACTCTGCACATATAGGTAAAATGATTAGTTCAAAAAGACAGCCCAGGCCTCAGTCTTTGGCACCTCTTTAATTTCACTTGAAGAGTTAATTTTGATCGAATCCAAATGCGGTTTAGCTTCTTGTGAATAAGTCACAGGCCTTTTCGACTTTCGTCTCAAGTATGCAGCTTGAACTACATTTGTGTTCACATTATTACAAATTGGTTCAGTAGGAACAAATTTGTGGTTTAAATTAACTTTGTTTTCATCAATATGAATCACTTTGCGTGGATTCACATTTGAAAACATGATGTGAGTCTCATCATCGCAAGACGTAGGTCTTTTCAGATTTTCATTAATCAAATGAACAGGTTTGGCTTGTTCCCTGATAAACGGATGAAGATTCTATGATTTTTTCACCCTGCAGTTTCTTACAGCGTGACCACATTCACCACAAAAAAAGTATGTTCTCATATCAACGAACCTACGTTGTGGTTTGATAGAAACTGGTGTAATCGAAGTTTGTTGAGAAATTCCAGGAACATGCACTTTGTTCAAGTCATCAAACAAAACAGATTTCTTTTTCATATAAAAATCAAGGTATGAACAATTAGAAAAACTCTGTAACGTATCAGTTCTAGTTGAATTAACAAATTGAACTTTCGTAACAGATTTCAAAAATTTTTTTGTTTTAAGCAATGGATCTATTATGTTTGATACCTTAGATTTAGCAAATGCATGCTCAAGATCTTTTATTTTTGAAGTCTCATTGTTAAAGACACTCTCGATCAATTCTGGTTTGGTCAAATTAAGTGGAATGTCTTTCTCAGTTAACACCTTGCTAAGACCTTTTAACTTAAATACACGACCAGTGTTTTCATTAGAAGGAACTGGGTTGATGAAGCGCATCAAATCAGAATCAGAAATTTTTGGTTTTTCTGATTTTTTATCCTTAACCTTAGATGTCTTAGACTCTTTTACTTTATATGTATTTAAACCATACACAGCTTTTTCATATTCATGAGGTTCACACAAAATGTGATTTGATCATGGAATATTTGACTCCTTAAGTACAATTTCTGGTTCAACTACATACTCAATAATGACTTTCTCAACAAAGACTTTGTTACTCTGAATATGTGGTTCTTAGTTGAGGAATATTCGTTGTCATTTTGTTTTGATTTCTCCACATGAACGACTGGTTCAATAACAACCTCTTCCTTTCCCGCAAATGGATTTTGGGAATAGTCATCATGAAATGGTGGAGGAATCTCAACAAAACCTAAACCACTTTTAGAATCCTTTTGTTTACCAGATATTTCAATAATTTCCTTTAACAGAAAGGATGAATTTCTAAAGTTGCGTAACTTGCTTTTCTGTAACGATTCCGGCAAATCCAGGTATACCCTAGCCGGTATATACTATTTACGTGTCATTTAGTATTGATTATATGAGTTATAGTACGTGTATACAAGTATATATGATTCATAGTACGAATCATACTCGATTATATAGTGAATCGTATTGGAATTACAATTAACCAATGAACGATTATTGAAACCCGAACGAATCGGGAATTACATTATAGACGAAGCATATAATGTTTAGTGATGTTTTCGAAGTATTAATGCTTCGGGATAAGTGAATTATAGCACAGAAAAAGGATTTCGATTTATTAGTACGTCGGTACGATAAACGAAACCTTTCACATCAAACCAAGCAAGAGACGATCGATCAAACCGAAAAAGATGCACATTTACCGACAATACAATGTTTTAAGTCATTTAATGTCATGGTTTGAGTTTTTAAAGTTTTTAAGTCGGTTTTATGTAAATTTTATTTTAACCCGAAAAACAACCATTTTAGGCTCGTTTTAAGCCGAATTACGAGTTTAAACGAGAAACGAACTGAGCCAGATTATCCAAAACATTATCCGGATTACGGAAATCCGAATATGTGGCTAATATTGAAGTTGTGGGGCCCACCCCCACCCATTACATGGACCGATCGGTCCTATCTCTTCACCATATCATTTCATTTTTCTTTTTTTCAACAAAAACTCTCTCAAATCTCTCAACTCTCATCCACATTCATCCAATCTTCTTGAGTTCTAACCAAGATTTGAAGGTATAAACATGTTTTTAATGCTTGATTCTTGTTTCTAATTCTATAATCTTGAGAAAAGGAGGTTTCATGTGAAAAATGGGTGAAAACCCGAGATGAAACCGATTCTCGTGTGATCAAGGGATGTATACAAGCTAAACAAAGGATCTTGATCCAAGTAATTAGTTAAAAGAGTTTAGAATGAAATTTTACGGTTGAAATCTTGTAAAAATGAGTTTCCATGTGAAAGACGGGTGAAAACCCGAGATGAAACCGATTCTCGTGTGATCAAGGGATGTATACAAGCTATACAAAGGATCTTGATCCAAGTAATTAGTTAAAAGAGTTTAGAATGAAATTTTACGGTTGAAATCTTGTAAAAATGAGTTTCCATGTGAAAGACGGGTGAAAACCCGAGATGAAACCGACTCTTGCATGATCAAGAGATGTATACATGTTATACAAGGGATCTTGGTCCAAGAAATGAGTAAAAAGAGTCGAGAACGGATTTTTACGGTTAAAACCTTTGTTTTTATATCAAAACCGACACTATGAAAGAAATGGTTTGATTGTTGGTGTAACTTGCTTGGTATAGTGTTATTGTGCTTCTAAGTGTTGTATCTAGTGGCTAGCAAAGGCTAGAAACCAAGATCCTTGCGATCTAACGCTAGAAAACACAAGATAGTTCGGTTTTCGTGTGATTTAGTGAGTTTGGACAGATTGTAGTGTACTTAGAGTCGGGTCATGAAATTTCACAGAGATGATCTACACATGAAAATATGAGATCTGTGAATTTTTGGTAATTTTTGGATAAAAGATGAATATTTGGTGAATTTAATGCTCGGTTTTGGCCAAAAATGGTGAAAAATAGCTAAACTTGATGAAAAATTCTGAAAAATTTAGGATAAGCTTTTTATAACATTTAAAAGTCACACACAAAATTTGAGCTCAGTTGGAGAAGTCTAAAGGGATTTTCGGTAAAACGAGTTCTAGGGCTTTCTAGCTCGGTTTTTGTGAAAATGGCTTGAAAAATGAGTTTTGGGTCTGGAAAAATTCCAGGGAGTTATGAGGATGGCAGGGATCATCCCAGAAAAATTTGGGATTTTTCTAAAGTCTTTTGTTATTTTTGACATATTTAGTGTTTTAATAAGGTTTAAAAATAGATAAATAAATGTAAATATAAGAAAATAAATCTGGAAAATTTTTATAAAGTTTCTTACTGTCAAAATAAGTTTTGTGAAAAATTTCAAGACCCGAGACTAAACGGGTAATTATTTGTGCTAAAAAGAACATAAAAACAAATGTTTAAAGCTTAAAACGTGTAAACCGGCAAAACTCGCATAAGCGAGCTGACTGGTATATAAAAACCTAAAAATAGACCATTTTCATAATACTAAGTAAATTAAATAAAAGAAAATCATCCGAAAATAACTCGGATGATTTGGGTAATTTTACCCGATTTTACTGTTTCCGGCACCTAAATGACGGAAACGGGCCCCGCGGCCAAACGGGGTGTCCAAACCGAGCTCTAATTTCATCACTTTAACTAAAGTAACAGTCAAACACCATTTTTGGGTCGGGTGTGAATAAACTCATTTTTGAAACTAAAAACGGATTACCGTGCTAGGCACGCAAATCAAGGAAAACATAAAAATGATAATTTTGACCGTCCGACTCTAAGTAATGGCACAATCTGAGTCCTTAGGAGTGTCACGGGGTTAACATTGTCCCCGAATCGAGTACAGTACTGGGCTAACAATGTCCCCAGATGTACCGATTGATACGTATTTAATTTATGGGAATTATATAGTAACGACTAGATATTATATTACAGATCCAGGCTTATAGCAGTTCATTGTATCACGTCCCGACTCACAGAAAGGTGAGTTTTCACGAGCCCCTTTTTACTGAACTGTTTCTAAATATTTTCCCGGGGCGGAAAACATGTCTTTATTAAAGTATTTAAGTACATACCGATCGTATGGAAACACTTGTATATTTATATATATATGTTTGATGCACAGAATATATAAATTGTTTATCGTGTGTAATTGTTCTGGGGTAACATAGTTCCCAGAGGTTATTATAGTTCTGGGGTAACATAGTTCCCAGGGGTTATAATTGTTCTGGGGTAACATAGTTCCCAGGGGTTATTATTGTTCTGGGGTAACGTAGTTCCCAGAGGTTATTATTGTTCTGGGGTAACATAGTTCCCAGGGGTTATTATTGTTCTGGGGTAACGTAGTTCCCAGAGGTTATTATTGTTCTGGGGTAACATAGTTCCCAGGGGTTATTATTGTTCTGGGGTAACGTAGTTCCCAGAGGTTATTATTGTTCTGGGGTAACATAGTTCCCAGCATAATTTCATTGCTAACAAATGGTTATTAAAATGATCTGTCAGTGTTTATTTAAATTAGTGAAACTCACCAACTATTCGTAATTGACCCGTTTTCTTACATGTTTTCTAGGTATGCCCAAGTTGGAATGATTGAAATGTGCTTAATGATCTGTGCTACTTGTTGGAAGCTTGCTGATCTATATTTTGTAATGAATATATTAATGTCTTATTGGTAAAACTCGTGTGTAACACCTAGACAGTAACGAATTAGCAACAATGTAATATGATATAAATAAATGTAGTGGTATTTTCTTTATAAGCAATGCTGTTGATATCAGATGTGTCTGTTGCATCCCGTGTACGTTTCCGCTGAGGTTACGGGGTGTTACAGAACTTGGTATCAGAGCCATTGGTTATAAAGAATTAGGATGTCTGAAAGAGATACCTAAAATATAACCAGTAGCTCAAGTATTATAGGATCTGAATATCAACTAATAATTTATTGTGACGGGATCTGGATGAACTTGGATGGACAAGTGAGTTATTATGGTCCGGAACATAATAACAGACTTGTCTGCACGGGAGAATTCAGGGGAAGTCACGAGGAACTTTAAATAGGTAAAATTGGCAACATATGTGTAAATATATGATAATATTATTATGTGGTAAAGTTGTATAAATAAGTATGTATTGATTTGATTATGAATTACACTATGAAAAGAACTATATGCTTGTTAACTTGTGTGCAGGTAAAAATGTCAAGCCCGCATAGCTTATCAGTAGAGGAGGATCCGGAGGAGGTTAGCCCCGGAAACTCCGGGAGCCTACACGTGACATCCGACTCCGAGCCTAGCGAGGCGAGTCACAGGAGCTCGAGCCAGTCCTCCCCGGCCCGGATCGTCAGATCCCCTACTCCACTCGCACCGCAGGCCACCTCTGTCCCTCCGGGATTTGGTCCCCGCCTTACGGCGCGGATCAGCATTCCGCGTGTCCCACCGACCTCTCCCCCACCCCGACCTGCTACTCGTCGGGGAGAGTCCTCATCTCAGCCCGAGCCGATGGCTCTACCTGTCTGGGGCCTTCCGAGACAGGAGCGGGATGCGGCAGCCTGGCTACGAGTGCTCACAGAGCAAGTAAATGAGCACTCAGCCGCCCTGACCGTGGGGGTACAGAGACGGGTGTACCTTGGTGACCGCATACTGGATTGCCAGTATGCAATCGACCGGTTGACAAGGGAGTGCTCGTACTCCCTATTGATGGTTCAGCGGTTAGAGGCGTGGCTCCGGGGGGTGATGGCAGTAGTGGTAGCGTTGGTGGCAGTGATGATGTGGTGGGCATACCACCGTGTTTAGTAGTTATGTTTGGATGGGGATAGTCAGGGACCATTTTTTTTGATACTCTGTGTAAGTAGTTAGTGGTGATACTAACACGGAGTGAATCTTGTTTAGTTATGATACAACCACTGGCCCCTAGGGTGGGTCTCTTTTGGGGCATATCTTTATAGATACTTTTGGGTATCATTCAAGCACTGACCCTTTTACGGGTTATGTCGAGATGATACCGACATAGGGCCCTTGTATTAAAACGTAGTTGTGTAATGTTGACTGGAAAGTATGTAAACTGATGTTTGTGTAATATGTATCAATGTTTACTAATGAATGAAATATGTATTGTGTTTTATAATTTGAGATGGTATTGATTATATGTATTTCTTGATGTTGTGTAGAATGGCACCGAAACGATCAACGAAAATATCGGAAGTAGATGTGAGCCGTTTGATTGCTCAACAGTTGGAGGCGGCGATACCGGATATAGTATCGCGCATCGCCGCCAGTATTAATAACTCGACCAATCCAACCCCTCCGAGCAATCAAACGCCCATAAATAATGACGGGGAACAAAATGCTAATCCTCCAAGGAATGATAACACTATTCCGAGTAATGACGCACCGCCTAGGGTGGTCGTTACTGACAGCAATGGCCCTATACCTACGGTAGAGACAAACCGTACTGAACCAATTCGTGCATCCAGGGGATGTTCGATCAAGGATTTTATGTTGTGCAAGCCATTAGAGTTTAGCGGGTCTGAAGGACCGAATGGGTTAGTTAAATGGATAGAGAAAATAGAATCGGTGGTGAATATTAGCAACTGTCCCGAGGATTGTGTCGTTAAGTACGCTACCTGTACATTCACCGACCATGCCTTGACATGGTGGAACACCATAGTACAGACTCGAGGTCAGGTGGCGACAAACCACATGACCTGGACGGAGCTTAAGGCTCTTGTGTTGGAACATTTCTGCCCAAAGAATGAATTGCAGAAACTGGAAAATGAGTTGTGGAATCTGGAGATGAAGGGGGCGGACCACTTGGGTTATACCAATCGGTTTAATGAACTGTCACGATTAGTACCGTGGTTGGTCACCCTGGAGACGAAGAGGGTGGAACGTTATATTTGGGGACTTACTCCAGTAGTGAGGAGTATAGTCAACGCGGGGGGACACCGGACGTATGAAAGTGCAGTGACACAGGCTGGCATTGTCACGTATGATTTCTTGCGGAGCGGATCACTAAAGGTGACAGGAGAATCCGCTGGGGGAAAACGGGGTACACATGATCATAGAATCCAGGAAAAGCTGCAAAGCAAACGAGCTAGGCCCGCTGCCCAGAGCTATGCCATGACTAGTTTGGGCGGAAGGCAAGAACCGCAGAAAGGAACGTTTCCTAAGTGCGGGAAATGTGGTTACCACCATGGTGGCGTGTGCAAAGAGGTGGTGTGCCATCGGTGTGGCAGGATTGGACACTACGCACCAAATTGTAAGACAAATCTGAACAACCTGAACCGTCAACCGCAACCTATTCGTGCGCAACCATTTAGAACTCAACCAGCCCGACAGCAGAACCCGCAAGGAAATCAGATGGTAACCACTAGCCGTGCTTGCTACGAATGCGGCAGCACGGATCACTTCAAAAGGAACTGCCCGAAACTGAACCAGGGAGGAAACGGGAGACAACTCGCGGGTCAGCCATCGTCGTCCAATCCGGCGCGAGGCCGAGCATTCGTGATGGGAGCGAACGAGGCGCGCCAGGACCCCAGCGTAGTGACAGGTACCTTCCTCGTCTCTGATCATTACGCTTCTGTATTATTTGATACAGGCGCCGATAGAAGTTTTGTCTCCGTTAGATTCCTTTCGATAGCAAACCTTCCTATTGGTGAAACCATAGAACGTTACACCGTAGAAGTCGCTAACGGTAAAACCATGATAGTTAATCGGATAGTTCGGAATTGCCCTTTTATTCTGAACGAACAATCCTTCCTGATCGACTTGTTACCGGTAGAATTGGGTAGTTTTGACGTGATAGTGGGAATGGATTGGTTGGCACGTAACAGGGTAGATATAAACTGCGAAAAGAAAACCGTCAAGATCCGGGTGTCGGATGACGAGGAGATATTAGTGCAGGGAGAAAAATCCGGCACCATGATACCAATTATATCCCACCTCAAGGTGTTGAAATATATACGTCAGGGATGTGTGGCGTATCTAGCGAGCCTGACGGCCGCTGATTCTGAGGAAAAACGGGTGGACGATATTCCCGTGGTACGCGAATTTCCACAAGTTTTTCCAGAGGAACTTCCTGGATTACCGCCAACCCGACAGGTCGAATTCAGAATCGATCTGTTACCACAAGCTGGCCCTGTTGCTAAGGCCCCTTACAGACTTGCACCGTCCGAGATGCAAGAATTATCCAACCAGTTGCAGGAATTGTTGGATAAGGGATTTATTCGTCCCAGCTATTCCCCGTGGGGTGCACCTGTACTATTTGTGAAAAAGAAGGACGGAAGCCTTCGAATGTGCATTGACTACAGGGAATTGAACAAATTAACCATCAAAAATAGGTATCCTCTTCCCCGAATCGATGATTTGTTCGACCAACTACAAGGTGCGAGCTATTTCTCAAAGATTGATCTTAGATCGGGATACCACCAAGTTAAAATTCAGGAGGAGGATATCCCAAAAACCGCGTTTCGGACTCGCTACGGCCACTACGAATTTTTAGTTATGCCTTTTGGACTAACAAATGCCCCAGCGGTGTTCATGGATCTCATGAACCGAGTCTGTAAACCCTATCTTGACAAATTCGTCATCGTGTTTATTGACGATATTTTGATATACTCGAAGAGTAAAGAAGAACACGAACGACATTTGAGGTTAATTTTGGAACTTTTGGATCAGGAGAAGTTGTATGCAAAATTCTCCAAATGTAACTACCGGTTACAAGAAGTGCAATTCCTTGGTCACATTATAAATCATCAAGGAATACATGTCGATCCAAGTAAGATTGAAGCAATTAAGAATTGGCAAGCACCTAAATCTCCAAAGGAAATCCGCCAATTCTTAGGCTTAGCTGGGTACTATCGTCGATTTATTGAGAATTTTTCCAGCATTGCCCAACCTTTAACCCTGCTGACCCAAAAGGATCGAAGGTATGATTGGGGTGAAGAGCAGGAAGCGGCGTTTCAAACGCTAAAGCAAAGATTGTGCCAAGCGCCAATCTTAAGTCTCCCCGACGGAGACGATGGATTTGTTGTATATTGTGACGCATCCCGTAAAGGGTTAGGATGCGTGTTGATGCAAAATAAAAAGGTCATAGCCTATGCGTCTCGACAGTTAAAAGTTCGTGAGAAAAACTACACTACTCATGACTTGGAACTGGGAGCAGTCATCTTTGCACTTAAAATCTGGAGACACTATCTCTACGGTACAAAGTGCACCATCTTCACTGATCATAAAAGTTTGCAACACATATTCGATCAGAAAGAACTGAATATGAGGCAACGAAGATGGGTCGAGTTGCTGAGTGACTATGACTGTGACATTCGATATCACCCCGGCAAGGCTAACGTCGTAGCCGATGCCTTGAGTAGGAAGGATCGGGTTAAACCATTGCGAGTGCGGGCGTTGGGGATGATAGTCCGGTCAAACCTTTCAGATTTGATTCGAGTCGCTCAACGCGAGGCGTTGAAAGAGGACCAATTGGATAAAGAAGGACTTTACGGGAATGAGAAGAATTTCGAACAGCGTGTGGACGAAATTCTCTATTTCAAAAATCGGATTTGGATCCCGACCCTCCATGACCTTCGTGATTTGATCATGGATGAAGCGCATAAATCGAAATATTCCATACATCCGGGATCAGATAAAATGTACAAGGATGTGAAAGAATTTTACTGGTGGCCAGGTATGAAAAAGAATATAGCCACATACGTCGGCAAGTGTACGACGTGTGCGAGAGTTAAGGCGGAGCACCAGAAACCCTCGGGAATGCTACAACAGCCGGAAATTCCCGAATGGAAGTGGGAGCAGATCACAATGGATTTTGTGACACATCTCCCCAAGACACCCCGAGGTCATGATGCGATTTGGGTAATCGTGGATCGATTAACCAAATCGGCACATTTTATTCCGATTAGGAATACTTTTAACACTGAGAGACTTGCGCAGATTTATATAAATGAAATAGTGTCTCGTCATGGCATCCCCATCTCGATCATCTCCGATAGGGATAGCCATTTCACCTCCAAACATTGGCAAGCTGTCCAAGAAGCATTGGGAACACGTATTGACCTAAGCACAGCTTACCACCCTCAGACCGATGGTCAGTCTGAGAGGACCATTCAAACTTTGGAGGATTTGCTTCGTGCTTGCGTACTGGACTTTAAGGGAAATTGGGATCAACATCTCCCACTCGTTGAATTTTCCTATAATAACAGTTATCACAGCAGTATAAAGGCAGCACCTTATGAAGCATTGTGTGGGCGGAAGTGCCGATCACCACTTTGCTGGTCTGAAGTGGGTGACCCGCAGGTCATTAGATCGGATCTGGTCCAGGAGACGACCAGCAAGATTCTTGAAATTAAGAACAACCTAAAAGCCGCGCGGGACCGGCAGAAGAGTTATGCCGATACCCGTCGAAAACCGTTGTCATTTGAGAAGGGTGAAAAAGTATATTTGAAAGTATCCCCTTGGAAAGGAGTGGTCAGATTTGGCAAGGCGGGGAAGTTAGCCCCCAGATACATTGGACCATTCGACATCACTGCAAAAATCGGTCCGGTAGCTTACCGATTAGAACTGCCTGAGGAACTAAGTGCAGTTCATAACGTGTTTCATGTGTCAAATTTGAAAAGATGTCTGGCGGATGAGACATCGGTGTTACCCTTAGAGGGTGTTCAAATAAATGATAAGCTCAACTTCGTAGAGGAGCCCATTGAAATAGTGGACGGTATGATCAAGCAACTTAGACACAATAAGATTTCGTTGGTCAAAGTTAGATGGAATTCGCAACGAGGCCCAGAATTTACTTGGGAACGAAAGGATGAATTTCGGAAGAAATACCCCCACCTATTTCCTCAAAAGGAAGTAGTTGACGTGTAAAATTTCAGGGACGAAATTTTTATAACGGGGGGAGAATGTAACGATTCCGGCAAATCCAGGTATACCCTAGCCGGTATATACTATTTACGTGTCATTTAGTATTGATTATATGAGTTATAGTACGTGTATACAAGTATATATGATTCATAGTACGAATCATACTCGATTATATAGTGAATCGTATTGGAATTTTCCATCAGAAATTGAGGAAGATTTGAAAAGAATAATGGATAAGGGAAAAGCAAAAATTAATGAGAATGATGAGGAAGAAGAGCCTGTTAAGGAAAATATTGGTAGAGAAGACGAGGAAGAAGATGAAGCCACTGCTGCTGCCAGGAGATTGCAACAAGTCATGAATGAAACATGGGAGAGGGAACACATTTCCCGAACCATAGATCCAGCAGAACTTGTAGAGCAGGAGGTTCTCTTTGATTAAGCCAATGTTTCTAAAATTGTAGATGAAGAGGAGGCTAATGATCAAGTTGTGATTGAAACTTTGATCAATTTGAAAAGGACTGAGGAAGTGGATAACTCACTTGCTATGGTTATGAGCAAGTTCAATCAGACTTAAAATGAAGCAAACTCAAAAGCTGAGCCAGAAAAGAACTTGAATATGGAATTAAATTTTGTAGAAATTGGTGAATCTTTTGAATCAATCTTTGCAAAGAAATGGGCTGAGCAAATCAAAGAAGATATTAGACAAAACCCATCTGATTGGGAATGTACGGATGATGCAAGATATGGGAAGAAATACACTAGAAAGAGGCTCAAACCTGAAGATTATGAACAAGCTGGTAGAGCTGAATATATAAAGAAAGGGAAATGGGATGATAAGAACAAATGTTCTGTTGAAACCCCAGATGAGCAAGCAAGTCCTATTAGAGCTATTCCTTTACAAAGCTTAAGGCCTGAGGAAATAGTTGAAGGAGTCCCAAATGTTCCAGTTCCTGATGTTCCAACTCCAAATGAACCTAAGATTGATGCTGTAAATGAATCAACAAAGGAGGAGGATGAATCTGAAAATGATGATGATATTGATGATCAGGGAAAATCTGATGAAAATGTTGATGTTGTGTCCCCACAAGTACAAATGTTAGAAGATCAAAGGGCAAGCATACAACAAAGTATTGATGATGCAAGAAGGAACCATCCTTTGATTATTGGTCTAATTAGACATGGTTTCAAGCATAAAGATCTGGCTTCCTTGACTGATGAGGAGTTGTAGAGAAAGTTGGATAAAAAGAGGGATGATGTGAAAAGGATGATGGAGAAGAAGAATAGGGACAGTTTTAAATTTAGAGAATACCTGAGAAAACATAATTTCTCTGAGAAAGACTTGTCCCATTTCAAATTAGATGATCTTGAAAAGCTATACAACACAACAAGAGAAGATGTGCAGAGTAAAGAAAGGAACAAATTACAAGAGATGCTGAACTGACACAAAAGCTTGACAATTTGAGGAAGGAGTTTGATGGCAGATGTGGTTACCAGTTGGACAAGGGTATGTCGCCAGAGTTGGTAAACAACCTTTCCAAAACTACTGTTGACTCTCATTATAATACACTGCAGCGAAAATACAAGCAAGAGAGAGTTCAACCTAAGTCATCTAAAAGGCAGTCAAGGGAAGAACAACTTGAGCTTGCCAAAAATAAAAGAAAATTAATGACTTTGAGGAAGAAACAGGAGGCTGAGAATGAATCAAAGAAGGCTGAAATGGATGAAACACCAATCCCAATGGAAATGAAACCTGAACCAGTAGATGAACCTATAATTCCATGGGAAAATGAAGAAATGATCAAAATTCTTAGGGGTATAATGGTGAATCAGAAGGGAATGAATGAGAATGCCTTTGATGCATTGGTTAAGTATGAATTGAAAGAGCTGTTTTACTTGCAAAAGGCTGAATGGGAGAAAGTCTTGTTGGAAGGTGATAACCCAGAAGTTTTTTTGAGGGGAGATTTGTGCCTGCAGGATTGATGAACAATCCAAGGGTAGTTCAAATGATTATTAAACTTTGCAAAGATGCTGGTGAAAACTTTGCAGATCTGATCAACTACCCTGCTGAATTGATTGAATCAATGTATATGAAAGCTTTTGCTATATCTAGGCCTAGCAAACCTATGAAGTCTATCCCAACTAGGCCCTCTGAATCAAGACAACACCAATCTGGAAACAGGGGAGAGTCAAATAGAGCCGGATCCCAAAGAGAAGCAAGACCACAATCCAATGTTGATCTTCCAAGAACTCTCTACTTTGACTAAGTCTCTCAGTCTCTGAAAGTAATTATGCAGAGTAGACAACTGAGTGACATTATCTTTAGAGAGGAGTTTGCTGATTATTCAAGGGAGCAGTTGGAGAAAATGGCCACACTAAATTTATATGATTATCATGATAGCAACAAGTTGGCAGGGAGACAGCAAAATGAACTCTCAAAGTATCTGAGAAGTGAAGCTGACAAGGAGTTCCCATTTTTGAAGGAAAAGAAGAAGTGGAAGCTGACAAAGCATGACAGAACCAGAAGAGCAACTAAAATGAAAAATATAAGGAGTGCGGAATTTAATTATCAATTGTCTGTTAGAAACAACAATCCACTGTCTAACTTGAATACCTGTATCAGTATGAGAAGAAGGATGGTCAGAACAAACTATGAGGTCCAAAAGAATGGTCGAATAGCTATGATTGAATACAAAGAAAATGAAGGCCATTACCTGTTACGACTCAGATGGACTCATCTTGGGAATCATCAAAACTAACAATGATCTGACCTTTCTGCATGATGAAGACCTAAGGGATATGGATATTCCTGAGAGTCACACTCACTACCAGATCCTTTCTATCTTTCGACAAAGGGCAGGAACATTGATAATCAATCGAAGACAAGCAGCCTATAAATTTTGAAGAAGATAAAGATCTTAGAATAGGTTTTTTTGTGTAATGTCTTCGGACAGAATTTTGAATATGTAATTGTTTGACTTTTTTTTAATATGTAACATTGTTTTTGGTTTGATGTGTATTTTGACTATGTTTAAGTAAATGTAGAAGTGTTTTGGGACAGCTGAGGTGTTCCAATTTAGGGGGAGATTGTTGAGTCAAGATTTGACCTAAGAGAAGTATAAGGAAGATTGGAATCTTCTCAACCTCCTCAGAAATCGCTAAGTATGGAATCCGAGAACACTTGGATTCCCGGGCAAGGTTTTCTTATCCTAGCAAGGTATTTTGTCCATCGGGCAAGGTTATCTTCTAGAATTCTTCTTTAGTGTATACCTGAGCAGGGTTCACAATGTCTAGCAAGATTGTTCTTCATAGCCTAGCAGGGTTTACCTCCGAGTAAGCTCTTGGCTAACCAAGCTCATGAAACCAAGTGATTGGAAGATCGGACAAGGTATTCATCAATAAAACAGTGGTCCGAGTAAGCTTGATGTGAGTAATGAAATATCTCAAGTAACATAGGGCGGGGTTCAACTCTAGCATGCTACAGTGTTACCAAGCACACTTTGCTATGCTAATAAGCTATTCCCTAGCAAGAAATTGAATGGACCATTGAAGAACAAGCTTGCTCGTAAGGTTATATCGGGCAAAGTTTGATATGATCAAGAAGATTGAAGTCTTCTAGGTGAGTATTTTCTACGGAAAATACTCTAAGTAAAGTCTACCCGGAGAACTGTTTCCGAGCACACTTCAAGGTTACCAGGTCTACCCGTAGAAGACAAAAGGCACAAAGCCTACTCGGTTAAGACAACTTATGCAAAGTCTACCCGGAAGACCTTTTTTTACACTTAGTATAGTTTTGAATATGTAATTTTAATATGTATTATTTATTTAGGGTTTCTAGAAGGAATGACATCTATCTGGAGGTGTCAGGCCTATAAAAGGAATATTTTAGGGCACGCCTCCTAAGACGACAAGCCAATTAATATTGAGAGAATATTTGTTGAGCGTGACGGCTGTCATAGAATAGTATGGATATAACTTTTCATCCAAGAAACCCTAAATAAATAATACATTTTCAAATTACATATTCAAAACTATACTAAGTGTAAAAACAGGTCTTCCGGGTAGACTTTGCATAAGTTGTCTTCACCGAGTAGGCTTTGTGCCTTTTGTCTTCTACGGGTAGACCTGGTAACCTTGAAGTGTGCTCGGAAACAGTTCTCCGGGTAGACTTTACTTAGAGTATTATCCATAGAAAATATTCACCTAGCAGACTTCAATCTTTTTGATCATATCAAACTTTGCCCGATATAACCTTACGAGCAACCTTGTTCTTCAATGGTCCATTCAACTCCTTGCTAGGGAATAGCTTATTAGCATAGCAAAGTGTGCTTGGTAACACTGTAGCATGCTAGAGTTGAACCCTGCCCGATGTTACTTGAGATATTTCATTACTCAGATCAAGCTTACTCGGACCACTGTTTTATTGATGAATACCTCGCCCGATCTACCAATAACTTGGCTTCATGAGCTTGGTTAGCCAAGAGCTTACTCGGAGGTAAACCCTGCTAGGCTATGAAGAACAATCTTGCTAGACATAGTGAACCCTGCTCGGGTATACACTAAAGAAAAATTCTAGAAGATAATCTTGCCCGATGGACAAAATACCTTGCTAGGATAAGAAAACCTTGCCCGGGAATCCAAGTGTGCTCGGATTCCATACTTAGCGATTTCTGAGGAATTTTAGAAGATTCCAATCTTCCTTATACTTCTCTTAGGTCAAATCTTGACTCAACAATCAATCATCCGAATAACTTTGCGAATGGCTGACGAATGTGGTAACAAATAAGATAACGAATGGCTTTGTAACGAATGAGTTTCTGTGATGAATGATGATTCACTGGATGACGAATGAGTTTCAATCACGAATAGCTAATAACGAATTAGCTACAGTAACGAATCAGGCTGTTATTCAATTGTAACAAACTTGACACGTGGCACGAATCAGTTACAATCTGATAACGAATGATGATCAAATTTATAGCGAATGAATGAATTCATTATAACGAATGTGATTATGAATCTTCAAACCTTCAATCAAGTATTTCTTGATCTGGAAATTCGCATATCCAAACTATAATCCGGACATCCTCAGATCTATGGATTAATTGGTCAAAACGTAACCAAATCACACAATCAATAGCTTAATCAACCCATCTCAGTCCCGCGGAAAAACCCCAAACAATCCGAACATCTCTAATCAATCCAAACTCAGTCCAAAATCCAAAACAAACACAAACAGATTCCTCTGTTCCGTATCACACTAACTTAATCTAATTCCATCTCAAATTAACACAATAACTCAATTCAATCACCACGCAATCCAATCAACCAAAACCAAATTGAATTCCAACCAATCTAACATCCAATTAACATCTCAGTATGCTATTTTAATGAAAATCGATCAAATCAGAACTGGATCTATAATTAACAATCAAACTATGAATTAATACTCAATTCATGTTGAAATACCTTAACACACACATAATCTAACCCTGGTAAGATTTGATACCACTTATGAACACCCGAAGAGCTTCAATCGATTAATCCGTTCATGTTGATCAATCACAGGATCTAGTTATATGATATATGTATATGTATAATAGGCTTGATAATGTTAACGAAGTGTTGAGTGAATAATTGGACAGAGTAACAGCAAGGGAGAAATACTTTTAAAACACTTAAATTAATCTGTAGGCTAAACAACCTATATATAGAAGACGAATGTCATTCGTTACGCATTCTGTAACGAATGGCCTTCATTCGTCTTCATTAAATAAGACACAAAAATGGTATAGCGAATGACTCATTCGCTATACCCCATTTGTCAACCTTCTATGACGAATGGATACATTACATAACGATTAATGTTCATTCGTTAAACATCCTTAACAAATGGACAGTGATAAATACTATTGGCCGCATTCGTTAAACAACTTTAACGAATGATTCATAAACTTAAAGAATGGGACTTATAAAGATAAAATGTCCTTACATTAAAATAATAATAAATTACAAACGATTACAAAGACTCGAGACGACCAAAACCGTGCACTAATACTTTATAGAATAACTTGACCCTATCATGAAAGAACCTTTTTGAAATTGAGAACTATGAGAACCATTTTGGACCACAAAAAACTCAAAAATAAAAAAATCATAATATAAAAAAAACACAAAAAACAAAAAATTAAAAAAACCAAAATTCTTATTTTATCATCCCGGTTTCATAAAAAAAAACTCGGTTTAGCTAAATTATATACACATATGTATAATATATACATATATGTATATTTACATGTTTTTTTGTACACATGTGTATAATTTAAGATAAATGATACTGTACATATGTGTATATTACGTAACTAAAGATTATATAAAATTATACATATGTGTATAATACGACGTTTTTTTTGTTTTTTTTTTTGTATTTTTTTTATTTTTTTAATTAAACCAGAATGAAATATAAGAATTTTGGTTTTTTATTATTTAAAAATTTCTATAATTTTTTGTTTTATGATTTTTTTAAATATTTTTTTTAAATGTGTTTTTAGTGGTCTAAAATGATTCTCAAAGTTCTCAATTTGCAAATGGTTCTCTTAGGATCCTTACCCTATATATATATATATATATATATATAATTTAAACAAAAATCAACTTTTGTTATCTAATTTTTAGAAATAATTTTTTTACAGCTAAAGGTCACGTAACGTTATTCTTACAGCGATTTATATTTACATCATTTTCATTGGGATCAGATACCATAGTACAATACCACTTAGTCATGGATATTTTCTAATAGATCTGATAGGTTTGGAATGAAAGTAGCTTTATTAAATAAGCTTTCTAACGATATTGTAAAACTAGGTTTATATGGCAGAGTATTTCCCGAATACTCGCCATAAGATATGTCGTCAACACGAGTTTTTTTAACTACGCCTTTTTACTAATAATCGATCGAAGGTGGTCAACCTCAGCAAGAATCGCATATTATTGGTAAACTTGGACTCCATAAAATAAAACATAATTCGTATTTCTATAATAATAAAGAACAAATATCATTTTCTTTATTTTTTATTTAATGATTAGCAATTTTTAGAATATTTTATTATTTAAGAATATATTACTCTTATTTATATTGATATTCACCTATCTTTTTATAATATATATTAGTAACTTATGATATTTGACACATATATAATATCCAACAATTATTTTTTTTTGTATTTACAATGTCCAACTCCTCCGGTACTCTGAGTAAATCCAACTCCTTACTCTGCCACCTAAGATTTGCCTATTGACTTTTGCAACATTGCTTTCTAGTATAGATTGTTATGATTTGTGTGGTAACGTTAAATTACAAAGGGAGACAAAAATAAGAAGCGTGAGAAGGATTTGTGACCATACAAAAAAAATTTTAAAAAATCATAACTCAAAATATAAATAATAAACAAAAAAATTTTAAAAACTAAAATGTTTCCCCGCCAATCCTGTTAAAAAACGACGAAAAGACACTATGTCGAGATTAAAGACACAATAAGCAAAATGTACAAACGACACAATTATAATTAAAAAAAGAAACAATAGATCACAAAATTTAACACAATGCCAAACAAAATATAACTCAATGTTGAGTAATATAAAATAAGATCAAGAAAAAAAATACATAATGTCAAGGAAAAAAGACACAGTCAATAACAAAAATAAACACAAAACACAATGATAAACAAAAAGACATAATGATCTTTCTCACTCACCATTGTAGTTTTTTAGAACGAGAAAGACAGTGAAAACATTTTTGTGTTTTTACTTTTTTTGTTGTTTTTTTAAATTTTGAAGTAAGAATTTTTTTTTATTAATTTTTTTATATGTTATTTTGTGTGGCTACAAACCCTTCTCATACTTCTCGTTTATGTCCCTCTTTATAAAATAACTTGACCCATGATTTTTGTTCTCGTTCTTTTCTTTATTTATTTTTTCTCAAGGTAACTCGTATATTATGCATTATGGTATCCTATTATAATATTTTATTTTGGGTTATATTAATATAAATAACTATAGTATTTATTTATATTTATATAATTAAATTACTCATTTAACCCTTTATACTTTAAAGAGCCAAAGGTTAAGCATATTTGTCATATTGAGAGGTGCTCGCGCGATGCAGTATGTAACAACACTAAAAGATGGCTAATGAGAGCAACTCAACCTTTATACCGATCTAATTCGGGTTGGGTTGAATCTTAAAGTCAAGCTTGATTAAATAATGAGTTGTCTTATTCGACTCAATCTGGCTCAACTTTACAACTTATGTTATTACAAGTGCCAAACATAGAACTTATGTTTGTGAAATGGCTAATCGTACAACTTTTCTTAAACAAGTGGGATAAGTATATAAGTTATACTATTTATCAAGTTTTGTAGGGCTTACCTTGCATATATAGTGTACAGATGGTCCATCTAGTTTGTTTCTTCGTCAATGCTGTACAAAATAACAATTAGTAATGCTAGAATGTTAAGCAAAATAATAATTATGGTATACCTTATAGGATTGTATAATGTGTTATACAAATTGGTAATTATTAACTTTTAAATTTTATATAAAATTATTTTTTGTCTTCTTAATATGTATTGTCTATATATGTACTATATTACATTGAAGGCTATACGGTGTGGCTACCGTTTTGTCGCTGAATTGCTAAGGTGGCGAGCGGTGTCGCCGGCAAACACCGCCCCGGTGTTGCCGGTGCCGCCCAACTTCACAAATCGGTAAAAGTTTTGTGGAAATTTCGCCGAGGAGAGTGGGGTTGTGGAGGGGGTGAAGTTGAAGAGGAGAAGCATGTGGACATTTTTTTACCTAACATGTAATTTAATATTTTAATTATAATTTACAAAAAAACATTCATATATAATTAAGTAGGTCAAATACTTTTTAGTTAATAATTTGTTTTTGTTAATTTAAAAAAAAAAACTAAATACATAGGTTTGTATAAATTCTTTTATGAACATCCCGGTATAAATTTTAACGAAAATGGATTTTTTTTTTGGAAAAAAAAACATTTTTTGGTCTCATAAACGACTTTGACACGTGCTTAAACCGGCAAGCTTAGCAAAATATTTACGTTTTTGACTACTCGACAACGATGAGTACTTGAAAATTATTTTTTTTATTTTACGTTTGTACACAAAATTTAATATTTTTATTTAAGTTATATTAAATTAATTTTACTTATATTAATATTATTATTTTATTTAGAAAGAGAGGGAAGTGGTGAAATGGTAACCATTTCCATGATATTGTTGAAAATAGTGGAGTAGAGTGACGTGTAATATGGCGCTGATGTGGCACGATAAAATAAGAGGCATAATGGCATGTACACCTTATAGTCTAAGAATGATAATTTAATAATTTATTGAAGTCTAATTGTTTTACCGCACTTGAGCCATATAATACAATACTTGATGCATTTATTGTAAGCAATTATTAGTTTTTAAGGGATAAAATTGTATTTTGAAACCACTAATAGTTAGTATACGTTATTATTTACTAATGCACATTTAATTCACTGTATTAACTACATATAATAATGCATATTTAATAATAATACTAATTATTATTATTATTATTATTTAATACCCAGATATAATCGATTTTTTTAAGGCAATCGTGTTAGACGTCCGGTTAAGTTTAACTCTTATGAAATCGTCGTAAAGCACAGGTTACCCACTAGCAATATAGTATAGATGAGCTTTATTTAATTTAAGTATAATTAAACTCAACTGATTTATTATTTTGATTAGATCACAAGTATGTTACAAACGACTCAAATGTAATTAACGCCAATGGTGAATCCATGGATTTTTCTCACGGAGGTCGGGAAACTTTTAGGTTGGTATTCAGCTGACTATTGCTATATAATTTTTCTGATTCTGGTTTGGCTATTCAAGTTGGGTAATAGGTATATAAGTATTTTTGGTTCGGTTGGGCCATTCCGGTCAGCGAATCGGGTCTGGTCATATAGAAAAAAGATAATCAAACAAAATAGCCTATAGCCAAAAGAAACAATATGTGAAACTTCATTAGAAATGCATAATTAAAATACCATATATCTAAAGTTGCTCTCTATAGGTTTTCAGTTTTTTGAAATCTAACCAAAACATCATTTAGTCTAACATTCATACGCAATTCTTTCTCAATGAAAAAAACAAAACTATCGTTTAAATTCTAATCACCTATCTGATTACGCAAATCGAACTTCACGTACTTCATTGCCAAAATGCATTTTGAATGCTTGCGGTTGCAACGGGTAATACGAGAGCTAACTTCAATAAAGGAACATCAATGCATATGAAGTTGGTAAGCAAAACTGTAAGGCCCCGGTCCCGGTTCCCTACTTTGGCGTTGGATTTACTGGTAAACACAATTCTAAACATCAGAGTGAATTAAAATTTTCGCTGAGTAATAATAAAAGTCAACCATTCATTACAAACATCCATAACTTGTCCTTTTTAAAACAAAACATAAAATGTAGTTTCAAACATCATGGAAAATATTCAGATGTCGGCCTCTTCAGATCCTGCCATGTGTCCCCCCAAGCCAGTTGTCTCAGTCTATTTACTTGCGTGCATACTAAAAGTCAGCTATGCTGAGTGAGTTCTAGTTAAGCAGGTAACATACAATACATTCACATACTTACATATATACGTATCTGAAGATACATATTACATACATACTTTCTTTCTTTCATACTTTCATTCTTTTAGCCCGCGCATTACCAACATAGCTATCTATTCGTTTTAAAGAGCATTTCTTCATATAACATTCGCATATATTATTAGGGTCTGCATCCCTGTAACCTTCGCCTATATTATAGGGTCTGCAACCCTATAAGATATTATTAGGATCTATAACCTCGTAACCTTCGCAGATATTATTAGGGTCTGCAACCCCATAACCTTCGTAGATATTATTAGGGTCTGCAACCCTTTATGCATAAGACCATACACCATACATTATCTTCATTATAATCTAATTTATTACTTTCGTACTTACACTTAACCCTTTCTATAACTTTCATATATTATTCATACATCATTCATAAACATTCATACATCATACGTACGTCATTCATATATATTCACAAGGCATACACTTACCACTTAAGGTAAGTGTATTAACTAATCACATCGAGTATGCACACAACCCAGAAAACATAACAAGGAAATGGGGCTAGAAACTCACCTGAACTCGGTTCCTCTCAGAGTTAATGGTAACTCCTTTCTTTAACTGGGCACGGCTAACTGTATAACAATTACATGCATCAATTAACTATCACTACTCTTATCAAAATTTTAGTTTAATATAACCCTCAACGAACAGGGGTCCGGGGGCAGCGCCCCTGGCAGCATGGTTCTAGGGGAACCAACCCCTAGTAGGGTCCAAGGGGCAGAGCCCCTTGCTGGGGTTACTAAAAACCTCATTAGAAAAATTTTATTTTCATTAACAATCCTTTACTAAAATTTCATTAGTATTCTTAAATAAATATCTATTCGCTATCCCATTCGTCATCCCATTCGTTTTGACGAATGGTCCCATTCGTTATAACGAATGGTTTGATCTACATAACGGATGACTAAGGTCATTCGTGCTTTCTATAAGACGAATGAGAGGCTCATTCGTTACAAGAGCAAAAGAATGTACCTCATAGCGAATGACTTGATTCGCTGTCTTTTCATGACAAATGGATGAGTAACGAATGAGTAAGGTCATTCGTGACAAATGGAAGGCTCATTCGTTACCGGGGCATACGAATGTGTCTTATTCGCTATGATTTCTTTAACGAATGAATAGTCATTCGCTTTCCCATAACGAATGAACACCAATCTTCTCCAACTTTGACTCAGGCGTCAAAGTCAAAATCGATAAGAACAGTCAACGTATCAGATCTGCAATTGAACCTTAAATTACGATGAAACGACACTTATCTGGTATCAATCTACTCGAAATCACATCGCCTACTTACCCTAATCCACCAAACATCCAGTCATTTCGTTTTAAATGGTGCGATTGATTCGTTTATAACCCAGTTATTTATACGACTGATTAACTTATCAAACGTTTACGAATTTCAACGAGAATCATTGTGTTTGATTAGTTTTTATCATATCTACTGATCTAGGGATTCTAAACGATCCGAACAAGTGTTTCGTTGATGAACGTACCTTAAACGAGTCAGTTTGCACACGCGATCTAGTCTTGATATTGGTTTTGGCTCGTTACGATGTCCTAACACTATCAAGCTCGGGTTCTCACCTTTGGATCTTAATTCGGCATAAAGGAGGGGGGTGTGTGTTTTTTGAAGATGTAGGCTATGGTGTAGAGATAGATAAAAATGGAAAGGATTAAGGTTTAAGGGGGTATTTATACTCCATTAAGCCCATGGAACTAAGGCCCATCACCAATCCTTATTCCATCTTTTAATGTCCAAGCCCACTCCCTTATAGTTATTTAGCTAAACTGATACACGACACATTAAGAACAAATGAAATTTCCTTTATTAATATTATCGAAAGGAGGATGTTACAAAAACTATGTATATATAATTGGGTATCAATATAAAGCGTTCTCCGGATAATTCAAATCGAAGAAATTGGATGCCCAATTTGAGCTTATGAGTTGGAACATTTTCTTTTAAGATTGAAGCTCTTAATCCGTTAGACTCACCCGACATACAACTTACGTTATGATAACCTTTATTTAATAGGTTAAATGTAGACTGCGCTGATAGTTTTGGACTTTGGATTAAAAATGTAGTATAAATTGATTGGGTATATGGGCTTAATTTGTATTAAATTTGCTTCCATTAAACTGAAATTTAATGGAATAAATTATTTATATACACTTATATGTTTATAACCGTAAATATTTACATTTATTTTTTATTGTGGCATGTCTCGAAATTTTATAGGGATCGTTCTCGAAATTCCATATGGGTCGTTGTCAAAATATCATAGGGTACGGTCGAGATTTTAACCCATATATACTACTAATTTTTTTTCAAATGGGTCGGAAGACATTCCTACTCAAAGAGTAGGTACGCCATTGATTGACACCATATATACGTATGAATACAGATAATGATAGTTGGAAATATTCTCCCACGAATGATAATGGGACGAGTTTGGGTTATGTATATGTAATTCCAGTGTCATACCAGGTTGCAAAATCAAGTCTTGTACCTAATCAATATCCATCGAGTATATATCAATGAATTACATATCGGGGTATACATGTTAGTTTCTTAAAATAACACTCGTAAGGATTTTCATGTACAATTATTTCATACCATTGTAATATTTTATATAATTTTATGTTTTCAACAACTATAATATATTAAATATAGAAACTACATGGACATCATCACAATAATAGGATTAGAATATCTTAATATTCAATTTTCATTCACGGACCACTATCTCATTCAATCATCATCATTCCACCTTTAGGAGTAAACTCAACTAGGTGATAAAACCCTTGACCTAATCTGAAATTCCTCGATTTCTTTTTCTTAGTATTTAATATTTACTTTTTATGTGTAAAATCATTTTTTGTTGTGAAAAAGCCTAATAGCTTAAACAATATGACAAAGAGATGTAGGGAGAAAGAGAGAGATTTTATTAATAGGTGTGTGTTACAATAAGGTACAATAATATGTATCTATAAGAGAAGATAACTTGAAGATAAAAGCCTAATCTATATTAAGTATTGATAACCACAATAAAATATATTTATAACCCCATGGTTATCATCTTAACACGCTGGAGATGTTGCCTCATTAAAAACCTTGCTAATAAAACCCAGTGGGACAAAACCATAGGTAAGGGAAAAACAGTGCATCGCGTATTATCTTCCCCTGGTTTATATATCTTTTAAAAATGGTAAATAGTGATCTTCTGTGAAAGTTGCCCAAGACTTTTGTAGTCAATCATTTGCGTCTTCATCCCTTGGCATGTGAATTCTTTAGTTGAACAATGTTATATGATCTTCTCGTGAAAACTTCTATTGCTTCATCTGATAAACATATTAGTTGTATACATGACCCTATTGTGTTTATCTGCATCAACAAGACTAACCAAACTTGTTTTGACGGGTTATTAAAATATAAACACATATCTTTCATACCTGAAATATATGTTTTAACTCCATCTGATGTGTCATAGCTGGACACATGCTGATAAATATAAATAAAAGATATACAAATCATGTATAGTTAGTGAGGCATATTAATGACACATGTATTTAATTATGATACTTTTAAACCAATAATTTTTCATATTGTGATAGGAAATAATATAGAGTGCATTGTTGAACATCATTTAACGTACTCAAAGAATGAATTTTGTCTTTCGTAAAATGTCTTAACATTTTTAGATGTACATTGATGGATTGATAAACATATAATTACACATATACTCGAACTGCATGTCGAGTAATAATCACATCATGTCAAGGTATTTCAGAAATTCTCCTTCTAAAAGTCATGCAGTTTCTCTCGATGATGTGTACATCATTGCATACTGTGATTATATGAACTTTTAAGAGTACAATTTTGAAAAAAAAGTATGACTAATTATATCCAACTTATCTCCCTCCTTATCAAATATTTCGTGATTTTACATTTGTCCATCCATAATAAACATAATTTCATGCATTTTTCAATCCATCATGGATTTCTTTTAATCTTGACAAATTATGCATGTGCATTCATTTTTTCAGAATTTTTGCTCCACAAACTTGTTCATTTAACACATCAGTCTTTATGTCACTTATCAAAAATCCATATCATACCATATATTTATTTAGTGAGATATTGTACTCATCATGTACATTATCTTCTATGTATGTGTTAGTGCACGGTTTTTGTCATCTCGAGTCTTTGAAATAGTTTGTAATTTAATATTATTTTAATGTAAGGTCATTTTTGTACATGGGGTTCTTCCGAACCATCATGTCTAGTATCTTACAAGAGATCTTTTTATTGCACATCGACTTGACCATCTTCATTATTTTCTCCAATTATTGAGGAATCTTTACATTTGGAATCAATTGGTCTACCGTGTTTTAGACATGTCGTAGACTCATTATCAATATGTGATTGTCCTTATCGGATACTAAGATTAATCGGAGCATAATTAGTTGGTTTATTTGAATGAGTCACTCTTTTTTGGTAAGTGAGCATGTCTAGTTATTGATTCGATAATCATTGCAAATGAATTATCCTTTTAGCTCCTGGTTCACATCTTTTAATTTTAGGATTAATAATAATTCATTATAGCTCATAGTTCCAACTACTTTATATCTCCCCATAATTTTGGGAATGTTAATTCACCTATAGTGAAAACCAATAAGCCATAAACATATACCTCACTAATAGCTATAAGTATTTAATAACATATAAATGTTCGATACCTAACATAAAGTCCCAACCTCATCTAAGGTTCCATATTTGTGTGTTGTGGTGGATCAGCTTCATTACATATCACACAACCAAAATCTTTGATGGGAAGTACATGGTTCTGACCGAAACCGACCTTAATGGGGAGTAAATTTTATAACATGTTGGCTCGATGTGAATTAATTTTAAGACATGTAAAATCGTATGTACTCATATACAAGCATGAAACTTTGCTCTCGTGTTCATTGGCTTTTCAACCAAATATGGATGTTGAATAATAGTTTTCAACAAAAACAATTCATGTAAGAACATAATCTGTATGAAGTTCAACACTTTTTCAATGATCATTAAGTTTATTCTTATTACCAAAACAAATATCATAATATGGAATAATATGCTTGCTATCTCATTAGCTAAGCCAAAATCACACAAACTTGTAGTTGCGAACTTGATAATCATTTAGACGATGCATCAATTTTAGAACACTAAATGCTACCATATTAGGATATGTGTTTCGTTTTTCACAATTCCATAACATTTAGGAATTCACACCCTCCTTCAGTTGGTAAGTAAATAATTTCCATTGAAAGCAATATTACATGTATATTCATTAGAAAGAATTTTTTGGTTCTTCAAGTTAAAATGTTTTTCTTAGATTAATGGATTAAATTACCAATTTACCCTCATGTGCAAGACACATGAACAAATTTAACAAGAAAAACTAACTGGGTTAATAGCAAAGGACAAAGCGTGTAACATTTTGAAACAAAAAGTACAAATCATATCAATTTTATAAACAAAGGATGATCACTAAAATTTGATACAAATATTAAGGACAATATTTGTAATTCTGTCAATAATTAAATATACAAACACTTTAAACATATGTATTATAAGAAAATAACTATACACATATACGATAATAGACACACAGATGGTTACTCGTGTCGGGCGTGTAACTGTCGTCGGACGCGTAACCGACACTTGACACATCCAAAGTCGGTTATCGCATTTGAAGCTGGTTAACGCGTCTGACATCGGTAATAATATTATAGAATAAAGAAGAGTAAAATAGTTATTCACTAAGTTAATTTTAATAAAATTTATATATATATATGTATATATATTTTAAAATACCTTTATTAAAATATGGGAAAATTAGTCATTTAACAAGTTAATTTTAATGAAATGGATTAATATGAAATATGCATATTTTAGGAAGGGAAAATTTGTAATTAAAATTTTTGTTTGAGGAAATATGTAATTAATAGATTTTAAAAAGGGGGAAATATGTTATTGACTTTTTTAGATGGAGGAAATATGTAATTATCGTATATATATATATATATATATATATATATATATATATATATATATATATATATATATATATATATAAGGTTAGTTTCATTTAAGAACTCAAAAAAAGTTAAGAACTTCTAGGAACTCTTAAAAACCAAATATTTTTTTATTTTTTTTATTTAATAACATTACTTGAGAGTAGTTTTATCATGTTTAATATATAAATTTTTTATTTACGTATATAAATCACAAGTTTACATATGTGTAAAATTGATGTAATAACAAACTTACATATGTGTTAAAGAAAATTAGATATGTGTAAAAACTAATTTGTATAATTGTAATCATAAATGTAAATTAAAAAAGTGATAAACCTACACTCAAATAACAAAAACATACACAAAATTTTATAAAAAATGTTAGTTTTCAAGGGTTCCTTCAAGTTCTTAAATATTTTAAGAGTTCTGTAATGATACTCATCATATATATATATATATATATATATATATATAGAGAGAGAGAGAGAGAGAGAGAGAGAGAGAGAGAAAGAGAGAGAGAGAGAGGGATAGAGAGATAGAGAGAGGGAGACTTATGTTCAGGACAAAAATGATATTACTGCGAGAAATGCGAGAAATAAATATGAGCCATTAGTTTTATTTTAGGTTATAAAAGCTTCAAAATAAATGAAAAAGATGTAAATGCTACAATAAATGTACTCTCTCTCTGTTCAATTAATAAAACTAATATAGCCATAATAAATTTCACTTTAATTAATATATATATATATATATATACCTAAGTTAACTATAATAATTAAAAAGATTAAAACACTAATTTAGTTTTATAATTTATTTACATCCTTTTTCAGTTTATCCAACAAAAATACAATTTATTTATATAATAGTAGTTCTTTGTATTAAAAAACAATTTCATTCCACTTAATTTATTAGCATATATCAACGCGTAATTTTTAACAATAAATATCAAAACATAATATTTTTTTTTCAGTTGATATATCTAGAGAAACTATTGTCATAAATAATAAAAAAATTTCATACAAATGTGTCCATTAAATATAAATAATAAATATACAACCTACACAAAATTATATAACCTACACTTGTTTTGAGCAATAAAAACGTACAACACACAAAAAGCATACAACTTACATATTTTAATTCGACATCAACAATTATATAAACTACACAAAGATACACATATCCTACACGTGTGTAGGTTATATGTTTTTCGTGTGTAGGTTATATGTTGTCTTATTCTTAGAATAAGTGTGGGTTGTATGTTTTTGTGTAGGTTGTATATTTTAAATTTATTGCAAATATGTGTAAGATAGTTTTTTGTATTATTTATCACAGTGTAACTACGTGTTGATGGATATTTATAAGTTGAGTTGGTAGAAATTGGTTTTTAATAGAAAGAAATTTTAATGTATGAATAAATTATATTTCCGTAGAATAAAATTTTCGTGTGTAGGTTATATGTTTTCATGTGCGTTTGTATTTTATTGATGATGAGTTTTGTGTGTAGGTTATATGTTTTCTTATTCTTAGAACAAGTGTAGGCTATATGTTTTTGTGTAGGTTGTATCTTTTTTTGTTGATATTTAATGCAAAAACGTGTAAAATAGTTTTTTGTATTATTTTCACAATGTAACTACATGTTGATGGATATTAATATATTGATTTGGAAGAATTTGGTTTTTGATAGAAAGAAATTTTAAAGTATGAATAAATTGTATTTGTGTAGGATAAAAATTCAAGAGACAAAAAATAAGTTATAAAAATAAATGAATTCTTAATATTTTTCAATTATAGTAATTTGATTAGTTATATTAAGTGAATAGAGAGAATGCATTTATACTTTCTAATTTATCTTTAAGCTTTTAAAACCTAAAATAAAACTAGTGGCTCATATTCATTTCTCGCAGTAATATCATTTCTCTCCTGAACCATCCCCTATATATATTAAAAAGAGGATTTATCCCCCCCCCCACAGTAAAGATCGGTAGGGGTGTTCACGGTACGGTTTTCGAGATTTTATGTCAAACCGTAACCAAACTGCTAGTAACTGTAACGATTCCGACGAAACCGGGTATACCCTAATCGGTAGACCATAGTTACGTTATATTTAATGTTGGGTACATGAATTACCATAGTAATTATACGAGAATACAGGGTTCACTGTATTGATTGTACGTGAATATATAATTCATCATATTGATTATACGATTAATCGATCGATAGTTATTGAAACCCGAACGAATCGAGGGTTCAATTATAGACGATATCTATAATATTTAGTGATGTTACGAAGCATTAAAGCTTTGGGATAAATGAATTAAAGCACAGAAAAAGAATTTCGATTTAATGGTACGTCGGTACATTAAACGAAACCTTTAATACCAAACCGAGTAAGAGATGATCGATCAAGCCGGAAAAAGATGCGCAATAATTAATAATATGATGTTTTAAGTTAATGAAAGTCATGGTTTAAGTTTTTAAAGTTTTTAAATCGGTTTTATATAAATTTCATTTTTAGCCGAAAAACGACCGTTTTAGCCTCGTTTTAAGCCGAATTAAACATTTAACCGAAAAACGAACTGAACCAGATTATCCAAAACATTATCCGGATTACGAGAATCCAAACATGTGGCCTAGAATGGAGAGGTGGGTCCCACCCCACCCCCCAACCAAACCGATCGGACTTAGGGGTGTTACCCCAAGCCCTTATTTCTTTTTTCATCAAAACATTTCAACAATCTTCATCTTCTCTCAACAATTTCATCCAAAAACCGAGAGTTCTAGCAAGGAAAACGAGGTAATGATCGAGTTATTCACGTTTCCATCTTCGTTTCTTGAGTTTATTTGCAAGAAAATGAGGTTTCTAAGATGAAAACGGATTCTTGCATGATCAAGTGATGTATACGGGTTATACAAGGGATCTTGGTCCAAGAAAGGAGTTAAACGAATCAAAAATGAATTTTTACGGTTAAATCTTTGTTTTTGGAATCATAACCGAAACCATGAAAGAAATGGCTTGATCGTGAGTGTAACTTGCTTGGTATTGTGGTATGTTGTTTGTAGGCTCTGTGTTTAGTGGTAGATAAGGCGGAAAGACGAGTTTGTTGCTTGTAGTGGCGGAAAACGAAAGGTATATTCGGTTATGTTCGGTGTATGTGTTTTGGGACAGATTGTTGATGGTTTAAAGTTAGGTCATGAAATTTTACAGGGATGTTCTACACATGAAAATAAGAGTTCTTTGAATTTTTGGTAATTTTTGGATAAAGGATGAATATTTGGTGAATTTAATGCTCGGGTTTGGCCAAAATTGTTGAAAAATAGTTAAATATCATGAAAAATTCTGGAAAATTGCAGATAAGCTTTTTATATCATGTATAAGTCACACACAAAATTTCAGGTCAGTTGGAGAAGTCTAAGTAGGCTTTTCGGTTAAACGAGTTCAAGGGTTTTCTAGCTCGGTTTTAGTGAAAATGGCATGTAAAAGAAGATTTTGGTTCTGGAAAAATTACAGGGGACTATGTGGATGGCAGGGGAAATCCAGGAAAAAATCAGGATTTTTCTAAGGTCGTTTGGTATTTACGACATATTTAGTGTTTAAATGGTGTTTAAAAATAGATAAATAAATTTTAAATATAAAAATTATTTCTGGAAATATTTCTATAAATTTCCCCACTATTAAAATGTTATTTGTACAAAATCTCAAGATCCGAGGATGAACGGATATTTATTTGGAATAAAAGTGAACTTTTATAATATAAAACGCGTAAACCGGTAAAGTTCGCATAAGCGAGCTGACTGGTGTATAAGAACCCTAAAAATGAACTATTTTCATATAATTGAGTTAAACAAGTAAAAATAAATCATCCGAAAATAATTCGGATGATTTGAGTAATTTTAACCTATTTTAACAGTTTCCGGTACGTCAAAGACGGAAACGGGACCCGCGGCTAATCGGGGCGTCTAAACCGAGCTCTAATTTCACCACTTTAATTAAATGATCAGTCAACGACTATTTTCGGGTCGTGTGTGACCAAACTCATTTTGAAACATAAAAACGAATAACCGTGCTAGGCACGTAAAACAGAAAAACGACTAATAGTAATTTTGACTAGTAAACTCTAAACGAAATCACAATCTGAGTCCGGAGAAGTGTTTCTGGGTTAACATTGCCCCCAGAACGGGTACAGTGCTGGGTTAACAGTGTCCCCAGATGTACCGGTTAACACGGTTAAAGTTATATTAATAATGAGCGTATAGTAACGATCGTAGGGATCATATTACAGATTGGACGTGTTAATTGATAATGATTGTTGTTACCTGCTTGCATGTGCTAAGGTGAGTTTCACGAGCCCCTTTTTCTGAATTGTTTTTAAATATTTTCCCGGGGCGGAAGCATGTTACTATTGAAATGTTTAAGTACATACTGAACGCATGGATTTGCGTGGATTTATATATATTTTATTGTACGGAAATCGTACGGAAATGTACTAAGATGGTAATTGTCTGAGTTGCTAACATTCTAAGGCCCCGGAACACGAGTGATTAACTGAAAGCCGGTAGAGTGTGGATAGTACTATTGGTCTGACAAACCCAACTGGTCCGGCATGGATTTGCTGATGTTTCCCAGCCAGTTGCACATGTCTATTTTGTTGTTATTTATTTTGCTATGTAATGTTAGACATAGCGGTTTGGGGCAGTTCCGTGGGCGGGGGATATGCCACGGGTCCGTGGGCGGGGGATATGCCACGGGGGTTGTGTGTGATAGTCAGAGGTTTCACTTGTGGGCTCAGCATAATTACATCGATAATAATATATTTTGATAATGATTTATCATGGTTTACACGAATTGTGAAACTCACCAACTATTCGTTGTTGACCCGTTTTCTCACATGCTTTTCAGGTACAATTAAGATGAAGTGATTGCTTACGTGCTAAGTGCTTGATGTGTGTAAGATTTGCGTGCGGGATGTTAGGATACACTATAATAAATAGAATTATGTATCGTATTGTATGATGTGTGTATCACCTAGACGGTAATGAAATACGAGATAATGTAATTTGAAGTATATTAATGTATTCAGTTTTCTTTATAAACAATGTGGTTGATATCAGAGGTGTCTGTTGCATCCCGTTTACGTTTCCGCTGCGGTTTCGGGGTGTTACAGAAGTTGGTATCAGAGCCATTGGTTATAAAGATTTAGGATGTCTTTAAAAGATACCTAAAATATAACCAGTAGCTCAAGTGTTATAGGATCTGAATATCAACTAATAATATATAGTGACGGCATCTGGATGAACTTGAATGGACAAGTGAGTTATTATGGTCCGGAACATAATAACAGACTTGTCTGCACGAGGGAATTCAGGGGAAGTTACTGGGTACATTAATAGGTAAAAATGGCAACATATGTGTAAAGTATATAATATTATTTATACGTACTAATGTGTATATATATATATATATGTACATATCTTGTGGGTACATGTATTGAGAAATGGGACCCGGATAAGGATCCGGGGGATGAAATAATAAAAGTACCGAGGATGCTGAAATTTCTAGAGCATCGGTTGATGATAAGTCTGACTTATCGGGCCATAGTTATGGTAGTACCAAGTTAGATCTCCCGTTTGATATTAACCAGAAATATCTAGTAACCGTCACTCCCAACCAAAATTGATAAATCCCTTACCCTACCAACACCGGTACCGTATATCTTAATAACTCCCTATGATCACCCGAACTGCCGACCCTCACGTACGGATGGACCTGTACCTGAACCCATTCTTATTCCATTAAGATAAATAAATAAATAAATAAATAAAATAAAATAATAATAATAATAATGAATTTGATAATAAATGAGCAGATAAAAATAATATATAGAAATATATATATGTATTGCTCACTCTCAAACATATGAGACATACCACCTCCAGATCGAGAATTACTGATTTTAGCAAACCTAGAACGCCTGAGAACATTGACTGAGCAAGTGATAGAGTTTCCCATAATGGTAGTTAATAATATTGAAGGCAACCCATGTTGTGCGATTACCTTGAACCTTGCAACTCCCTATGTTAACCTTACATCCGTTAGATGCCTATACCCATGTATACTCGAATAGAATGATTACCCATACACAAAGAGGTGTTGGAATCATTATAGCATAGTTGGTTATTCGTTCGTAGGCGGTATACAGTGTATGCCGATATACGAATAAACACGGATATTATAACTCTGTGGTACGTAATCGTTTGGTGCGCACGGTGAGCATGTATCGGTTATGCTGACATGCAGAAGGATATTGAAATCAAGCATATTAAACATTAATCTTTGTTGAGAATGACCTATATGTCAGTTGGTGACAAGGGTTATGATACATATTTAAACGTTAACCGACGTCAGGTTAAGTCCGTATGTTATTATACTTGTGGGACATATATACTAGATACTGGTATGTGTAATATGTATGATAATATTTGGTGTGTATGTGTACCTGCTGTTATGATTGAACTGGTAACGAGTTATACGGTGAGATTAGTATTGATTACTGCGTACGGGATGAGTACGGCAGAATGACATAAAAGAGTAACTCCAATGATAGAGATTGATATGATTCAGTTGATTGCTCAAAGATAGCAGATGATGATACCGAATGTCGTATCACAGATCACTGCTAGTGTTGATGCAAATGTGATCGCAGACTTATAGATCGAGCAATCACATGATTATGAATATTTCAATTCTTAGTGTTATTACTAAGAGTGTTAATGTCCCATCGAATACTATTATGACTACAAGTATTAGTTATAAACTAAACATGAATAGTAGTCGTAATGAATTAGATCCGGTATGAAGGATATGTTTGTTGTTTGTATTAAGAGGATTATTAATAGTTTACTGATGGTAAAGGGAGGAATAGATTAGCGAGTGGAGAGAAAAGATCCAAATGGTTAAGGATATAGGTAAGAGTCTAGAACATTGTGTAGTGAAATATGCTACAGATATGTTGGTAGATTATGTTGTATCGTGATGGAACACGATTGTAACACCCCGTAACCGCAACGGAAACATAAACGGGATGCGACAGACACCCCTGATATCAACCACATTGTTTATAAAGAAAACCGAATGCATTAATATACTTCAAAATTACATTATCTCATTTTTCATTACCGTCTAGGTGATACGCACATCGTACAATACGGTTCATAATTCTATCTGTTATAATGTATTCTAACGTAAAGCACGCAAACTTTACAAACATCAAGCACTTAGCACGTAATCAATCACTTTATCTTAGTTGTACCTGAAAAGCATGTGAGAAAACGGGTCAACTACGAATAGTTGGTGAGTTTTACAATTTTAGTAAACCATGATAATCCATATCATAATATAATATTATCTGGGGACACTGTCAACCCATAAATACATTTAATAACCTCTGGGAACTCTGTTACCCCAGAAACATACTTCCAATAACCTCTGGGAACTCTGTTACCCCAGAAACACATTTAATAACCTTTGGGAACTCTGTTACCCCAGAAACATACTTCCAATAACCTCTGGGAACTCTGTTACCCCAGAAACACCTTTAATAACCTCTGGGAACTCTGTTACCCCAGAAACATACTTCCAATAACCTCTGGGAACTCTGTTACCCCAGAAACTGTTGCGGGACCTTACAATATTAACAACTCAAACAATTACCATTTCAATACATTACCGTACGATTCCCGTACATTAACATTATATAAATACATTCATTTCCATGCGTTCAGCACGTACCTAATCATTTTGATAGAAATATGCTTTCCGCCCCGGGAAAATATTTAAAACATTTCAGTAAAAAGGGGCTCGTGAAAACTCACCTTAGCACATGCAAGCAGGTAACAACAATCATTATCAATTAACACGTCCAATCTGTAATATGATCCCTACGATCGTTATTATACAATCATTGTTTATATAATCTTTAACCTTATCAATCGGTACATCTGGGGACTCTGTTATCCCAGTACTGTACCTGTTCCGGGGGCAATGTTAACCCAGAAATACTTCTCCGGACTGAGATTGTGATGTCGTTTAGAGTTCCATGGTCACAACTACTATTAGTCGTTTTTCTCGTTTGCGTGCCTAGCACTGTTATCCGTTTTTATGTTTCAAAAAAATTGAGTTTGGTCACACACGACCCGTAAATAGTGGTTGACTGATAATTTAATTAAAGATGTGAAACTATAGCTCGGTTTAGACGTCCCGATTGGCCGCGGGACCCGTTTCCGTATTTGGCGTACCGGAAACTGTTAAAATAGATTAAAATTACTCAAATCATCCGAATTATTTTCGGATGATTTATTTTTACTTGCTTAGCTCATTTATATGAAAATAGTTCATTTTTAGGGTTTTTGTACACCAGTCAGCTCGCTTAAGCGAACTTCACCGGTTTACGCGTTTTACTTTATAAGTTTGATAATTAGCACAATTAATTATCCGTTTACTCTCGGATCTTGAAATTTTGCACAAATCACTTTTTAACAGTGGGGAATTTTATAAAAATATTTCCAGAATTAATTCTTATATTTAAAATTTACTTATCTATTTTTAAACACCATTTAAACACTAAATATGTCGTAAATACCAAACGATCTTAGAAAAATCCCAAATTTCTCCTAGATGTCCCCTGCCATCCACATAGTCCCCTGTAATTTTTCCAAAACCAAAATCTTCTTTTAAATGCCATTTTTACTAAAACCGAGCTAGAAATCCCTAGAACTCGTTTAACCGAAAAGCCTACTTAGACTTTTCCGACGGACCTCAAATTTTATGTGTGACTTATACATGATATTAAAAGCTTATCCACAACTTTCCAGAATTTTTCATGATATTTAACTATTTTTCACCATTTTTGGCCAAAACCGAGCATTAAATTCACCAAATATTCATCCTTTATCCAAAAATTACCAAAAATTCACAGAACTCATATTTCCATGTTTTTAACACCTCTGTAAAATTTCGTGACCTAACTCTAAACGACCAACAATCTGTCCAAAAACACATACACCGACAAAAACCGAATATACCTTTCGTTTTCCGCCACTACAAGCTACAAACTCATCTTTCCGCCTTATCTACCACTAAATACAGAGCCTACAAACAACATACCACAATACCAAGCAAGTTACACTCACGATCAAGCCATTTCTTTCATGGTTACGGTTATAATACTGAAAACAAAGATTTAACAGTAAAAATTCGTTTTTGATTCGTTTAACTCATTTCTTGGACCAAGATCCTTTGTATAACCCGTATACATCACTTGATCATGCAAGAATCGGTTTTCATCTTGGAAACCTCATTTCCTTGCAATTAAACTCAAGAAACGAAGATGGAAACGTATATAATTCGATCTTTACCTTGGTTTTTCTTGTTAAATTGTCTCGGTTTTTGATCAAGGAGTTGAGAGTGGAGAGGATTTGGGTGATTTTTGCTTGAAAAAAAAGAAAATGAAAGGTGTTGTGAGGTTGTGTAGTCCGATCGGACTATAGGGTGGATGGGGTGGGTCCCACAAATCCATTCTTGGCCACTCATTTTGATTGTGTAATCCGGATAATGTTGTGGATAATCTGGTTCAGTTCGTTTTTCGGTTAACCGTTTAATTCCGCTCAAAACGAGGCCAACACGGTCGTTTTTCGGCTTAAAAATAAAATTTATATAAAACCGATTTAAAAACTTAAACCATGACATTTATTAGCTTAAAACGTCATATTATTAGTTATTACGCATCTTTTTCGGCTTGATCGATCGTCTCTTGCTCGGCTTGGTATTAAAGGTTTCGTTTAACGTACCGACGTACTTTTAAATCGAAATCCTTTTTCTGTGCCTTAATCCACTTATCCCGAAGCTTTAATACTTCGTAACATCACTAAACATTATATATTTCGTCTATAATGTAATCCCCGATTCGTTCGGGTTTCAATAACCGTTCATCGATTAATCGTAATTTCGATACGACTAGCTGTATATTCGAGTATAATTCGTACTGTGAATCTTATATACTCGTATAAGCACATTATAATTCCTATATTCAGTATTGAATAACACGTAACTAGTATATTCCGGCTAGGGTATACCTGAATTTGCCGGAATCGTTACATTCTCCCCCCGTTACAAAAATTTCGTCCTCGAAATTTTACGCATCAACTACTTCCTTTTGTGGAAATAGGTGGGGGTATTTCCTTCAGAATTCACTCTCGCGTTACCAAGTATAATCTGGTCCTCGCTGTGAAATTCCACTTAATCTTAATTAATAACGCTTGGTGTGTCCAAACTGTTTAGTTTTCCCGTCTATTATCTTTACGGAATTAGTTATGATATCAAGCATGTCCTCTATGAGTACCTCTATTACTAGTACTCTCGTTGCCTCGTCGCTTAGGCACTTTTCAATCCGTATACATGGCAAAACCTCATGTATAGAACTTAGTCACTAGAATACTTTAATCGGTAAACTAAATGACCAACCGTAGAGATAGTTCTCATGGGGTCCAAATTATTAAGAAGCTATTTTCGGTTTTGCCAAACCTCATATCACCTCTCTAAGGTGATGCCTTAAAATACCTTGTCACCCCTTTCCGGCGACAATGGTTTCCTTTGAATGTTGGCATAACTCATTTGCCAATTACGCGCTGCTTTCAATTTGTCTTAAATATTATAAATCTGATTGGTTGTTTCTCGAATGAATTCGACTCTTATGGCTTGATTGACGCCCATTTTCAATTTAACAAATTGGTGATAATTACTTCACCCATAAAAAGCTTCAAGCTCTCGATGCTTCCTTCCCCGCCTTCCAATAATGGAAGTAGGATGACTATTTTGATTTGAGATAATTGAAAATGGCACTCCACGACGAGTTACCATTTCAACATTATGAATTTGGGCGAGAATTCATTGTGGTAATCGTCATAGATTGGGATGAAATGTGAGGATTGGTTAATCAATCCGCGATTACCCAATTTTCCTCATGCCTTTGATATATATCTTGGGAATTTGCATCCCGAAATCCAATGTAATTTATTCCCACTATCATTGGCGAATTTTCTGTCATTGTGGCGTTCCCAAGGGTTTTCGGTATGCAG
This sequence comes from Bidens hawaiensis, assembly GCF_021521415.1. Taxonomy (NCBI): domain Eukaryota; kingdom Viridiplantae; phylum Streptophyta; class Magnoliopsida; order Asterales; family Asteraceae; genus Bidens; species Bidens hawaiensis. The sequence continues at coordinate 1,633,050 of NW_027491281.1, forward strand.
CTTTATCTCTTGCATAACTCAATATTCACCAATACACGTGACCATATCTTTCTCCAAACTCGACCATTAATAAAAATCCTTTCAGATAACCGTATCATCAATAGTCAAATCCGATCCCGGATGTATGGATTATTTCGATCTATGCGCTTCGTCCATGATTAATTCACTAAGGTCATGGAGGGTCGGGATCCAAACCCGATCTTTGAAATAGAGAGTTTCGTCCACGCGCTGTCCGAAATTCCTTTCGTTGCCGTAAAGTTCCTCCTTTTCCAAATGTCCCTCTTTCAACGCCTCATATTTAGTTCTTTCAGATCGAATATGTGATGCAACTTTTATGATCGGTGACGATGGTGCACTTCGTATCGTAGAGACAATGTCTCCACATTTAAGTGCATAAATAACCGCTCCCAGTTCTAAGTCGTGAGTAGTGTAATCTTACTCGTGTACTTTTAACTGTCGGGAAGTATAGGCTATGACCTTAATATACTGCGTCAACACGCATTCTAACCCTTTACGCGATGCGTCACAATACGTGACAAAACCATCGTCTCCATCGGGGAGACTTAAAATCGGCGCTTGGCACAATTTTAATGATTTCTATCTTAATTGGGTCTTTGTTAAGTCCTTGTTGCTTCACAACATGACCAAGGGATTATGCCCTCTTTATTCAAAATCACATTTCGAAAACTTCGTGTATAGCTCATCTTGCTTTAACACTTCCACAATTTTCCTTAACCGTCGATCGTGCTCTTCCTTACGTTGCAAATATATCAAAATATTATCAATGAATGCTATGACAAATTTGTCCAAATAAAGTTTACAGACTCGATTCATGAGTTCCATGAATGCTGCCGGCGCATTTGTTAGCCCGAAAGGCATAACTAAGAATTCGTAATGGCCGTAGCGAGTCCGAAACACTGTTGTCGCAACGTTTTCCTCTCGGATTTTTCATTTGGTGATAACTATATCTAAGACCAATTTTCTAAAAACAAAACGCCCTCTGCAGTTGGTTTAACGGATCATTTACTTCGAAGAAGTGAGCACCTACTCTTGATCATCACTTTATCCAATTTTCCGTAATCAACACATATCCTAACACCTCCGTCCTTCATTTCCCAATTAAAACTGGTACACCCCATGGTGACTAACTAGGTCGTATAAAATCTTATCCAACAATTCTTGTAACTGGTTGGATAAATCTTGCATCTCGGACGGTGCAAGTCGGTAGGGTGCCTTAGCAATAGGGCCAGCTTGAGACATTAAATCGATTCTGAATTCAACCTATCGGGTTGGCGGTAATCCAGGAAGTTCTTTTGGGAAAACTTGTGGAAATTTGTGTACCACCGGGATATTTTCTATATGTTTTCTTTTAGAATACTTTGGCAATCACGTTTGTTAAATACACCACGTCTTCTTGTCGTAAATATTATAACATCTCAAGATGAGATTTGAGTGGCAACATAATACCGTACACTTTTCTCTGTATTTAATCGCTTCATAGTCCGAAAGAGAACTTCTAATCATCTTCTTTTCCTATTTGATTTCTGCTTAATGTTGAGTTAGCCCATCCATGCTAACTATCACGTCAAAACTTCTTTGTTTTACTGGTCGTAGGTCAATAAGGAAAGGTTAATCGTTCCGAATAATAGGACAATTCCGTACAACTTATTTAACCATTAGGGATTTACCGTTAGCGATTCTACAGTATAGGGTTCTATAGTTTCACTAATCGGTATCTTTCCAAAGGGTAGGAGGTTAGCAGGAACTAACTTCTATCGACGACCGTAAAAATATCACTGAAGCCTATTGATTTAAAATTACAACATACTTAATACCACTTTTGGATCATGACGTGCCTTATTTGAATTACTCACAAAAACACGGCTCCTTGCTCGATCAGAGGTTGATGCTTGTCATGAGGTTCGTCTTCCAATGACACCTTGGTTCAACTTTGGGCAATTTCTCTTGAAACGTTTTGTACTGCCACATTCATAGCAAGTACAACTGTTTGGCATAATTTAGTCTTTTGGAATGGATTGTTATTGAATTTGTTGGTTTCGGAGTGGTTGTACACGAATGGGTTGGGATTGCCGGTTCACACGGCTTCAATTGGTTCTACAATTTGGGGCATTACGTCCATCTTTACCATACCTGTGGCCTACTATCACCCGACATTCTTCTTTTTGCCGATAACTATATTTTCCACATTTAAGGAAGGACCCTTTATGCGGTTCATGTTTTCACACCAGAACTAGTCTTAGTATAATTCTAGGTTGTAGGACATACCTACTTATCCAAAGCCTATCTTGCACTATACCTTTATCGTTTCTCTTCTTTATTACCCGACGTCTCACCTAACGTCCTTCCAGTCCACTTGTCATAGAGTCAAATATATCGATGCTGGTTTGTGACACAACCCTTCCAAAGGTCGTATATTTTACATGATTGGCTATACTCCTTATCGATGGAGTTGTCCCCAATATTGCGCTCACTTCGCTTAGTTTCAGGAGTAATTAGCCATGTTACCAGACATGACAATTCCTTTAAACGATTAGCGCGTTCTAAGTGACCATCACACAACATTTCTATCTTTCATAGCTCATTTTCCAATCTCTGAACTTAATTATTCGAATAAAAGTGCTCTGGCACAAGAATTTTAAATCCCGAACATATTATCTGAGCAATAATTTTTCTAACTATAAATTTGTACCATCGTGTTCAATCACGATACAACATAATCTACCAACATACCTGTAGCATATTTCACTACACAATGTTCTAGACTCTTACCAATATCCTTAACCATATCGATCTTTTCTATCCACTCGCTAATCCATTCCTTCCTTTGCCATCAGTCAGCTATTAATAATCCCTTTAACACAACCGATAATTATATTCTTCACACCGGATCTAATTTATTACGACTACTATTCAGGTTTAGTATATAACTAATACTTGTGGTCATAATAGCATTCGGTGAAACATTACCACTCTTAGTAATACCACTAAGAATTGAAATATTCATAATCCTGTGATTGCTCGTTCTATAATTCTGCGTTCACATTCGCATCAACACTAGTAGTGATCTGTGATACTACATTCGGTATCATCATCTGCTATCCTTGAGCAATCAACTGAATCATATCAATCTCCATCATTGGAGTTACTCTTTTTATGTCATTCTGCCGTACTCATCCCGTATGCAGTAATCAATACTAATCTCACCGTATAACTCGTTACCAGTTCAATCATAACAGCAGGTACACATACACACCAAATATTATCATATATATTACACATACCGGCATCTAGTATAAATATATGTCCCACAAATATAATAACATACGGACTTAATCTGACGTCGGTTAACTTTTAAATACGTTTCATAACCCTTGTCACTAACTGACATAGAGATCTTCTCAACAAAGATCAATGTTTAATATGCTTGATTTCAATATCCGTCTGCATGTCAGCATAACCGATACATGCTCACCGTGAGCACCAAACGATGACGTACCACGGAGTTATAATATTCGTGTCTATTCGTATATCCGGCATACACGGCATACCACCTATGAACGAATATCCAACAACGCTATAATGATTCCAACACCTCTTTGTGTATAGGTAATCATTCTATTCGAGTATACAAGGGTATAAGCATCTAACGGATGTAAGGATAACATAGGGAGTTGCAAGGTTCAAGGTAATCACGCAACATGGGTTGCCTTCAAATATTATTAATTACTATTATAAGAAACTCTATCACTTGCTCAGTCAATGTCCTCAGGCGTTCTAGGTTCGTTGAAATCGGTAATTCTCGATCTGGAGGTGGTATGACTCATATGTTGGAGAGTGAGAAGTACATATATATTTCTATATATTATTTTTTATTTGCCGATTTATTATCAAATTTATTATTACTATTATTTTATTTATTTATTAACCTTAATGGGATAAGAATGGGTTCAGGTACGGATCCGTCCGTACGTGAGGGTCGACGGTTCGGGTGAACATCTGGGGTTATTAGAATATACGGTACCGGTGTTGGTAGGGTAAGGGATTCATCAATTTTGGTTGGGGTGTGACGGTTACTAGATATTTCTGGTTAATGTCAAACGGGAGATTTGACTTGGTACCATCATAACTATAACCCGATAAGTCAGACTTATCATCAACCGATGCTCTAGAAATTTCGGCATCCTCGGTACTTTTATTATTTCCTTCCCCGGTTCCTTATCCGGGTCCCATTTCTCAATACATGTACCCACAAGATATGTATATATATATATATATATACACATTAGCACGTATAAATAATACTATATACTTTACACATATGTTGCCATTTTTACCTATTAATGTACCCCATGACTTCCCCTGAATTCCCTCGTGCGGACAAGTCTGTTATTATGTTCCGGACCATAATAACCCACTTGTCCATCCAAGTTCATCCAGCTCTCGTCAATATAAATTATTAGTTGATATTCAGATCCTATAATACTTGAGCTACTGGTTATATTTTAGGTATCTTTTAAATACATCCTAATTCTTTTATAACCAATGGCTCTGATACCAAGTTCTGTAACACCTCGTAACCGCAGCGGAAACATAAACGGGATGCGACAGACACCCCTGATATCAACCACATTGTTTATAAAGAAAACCGAATGCATTAATATACTTCAAAATTACATTATCTCATTTTTCATTACCGTCTAGGTGATACGCACATCGTACAATACGGTTCATAATTCTATCTGTTATAATGTATTCTAACGTCCAGCACGCAAACTTTACAAACATCAAGCACTTAGCACGTAATCAATCACTTTATCTTAGTTGTACCTGAAAAGCATGTGAGAAAACGGGTCAACTACGAATAGTTGGTGAGTTTCACAATTTTAGTAAACCATGATAATCCATATCATAATATAATATTATCTGGGGACACTGTCAACCCATAAATACATTTAATAACCTCTGGGAACTCTGTTACCCCAGAAACATACTTCCAATAACCTCTGGGAACTCTGTTACCCCAGAAACACATTTAATAACCTCTGGGAACTCTGCTACCCCAGAAACATACTTCCAATAACCTCTGGGAACTCTATTAACCCAGAAACACCTTTAATAACCTCTGGGAACTCTGTTACCCCAGAAACATACTTCCAATAACCTCTGGGAACTCTGTTACCCCAGAAACTGTTGCGGGACCTTACAATATTAACAACTCAAACAATTACCATTTCAATACATTACCGTACGATTCCCGTACATTAACATTATATAAATACATTCATTTCCATGCGTTCAGCACGTACCTAATCATTTTGATAGAAACATGCTTTCCGCCCCGTGAAAATATTTAAAACATTTCAGTAAAAAGGGGCTCGTGAAAACTCACCTTAGCACATGCAAGCAGGTAACTACAATCATTATCAATTAACACGTCCAATCTGTAATATGATCCCTACGATCGTTATTATACAATCATTGTTTATATAATCTTTAACCTTATCAATCGGTACATCTGGGGACTCTGTTATCCCAGTACTGTACCTGTTCCGGGGGCAATGTTAACCCAGAAATACTTCTCCGGACTCAGATTGTGATGTCGTTTAGAGTTCCATGGTCACAACTACTATTAGTCGTTTTTCTCGTTTTGCGTGCCTAGCACTGTTATCCGTTTTTATGTTTCAAAAAAAATGAGTTTGGTCACACACGACCCGTAAATAGTGGTTGACTGATAATTTAATTAAAGATGTGAAACTATTGCTCGGTTTAGACGTCCCGATTGGCCGCGGGACCCGTTTCCGTCTTTGGCGTACCGGAAACTGTTAAAATAGATTAAAATTACTCAAATCATCCGAATTATTTTCGGATGATTTATTTTTACTTGCTTAGCTCATTTATATGAAAATAGTTCATTTTTAGGGTTTTTGTACACCAGTCAGCTCGCTTAAGCGAACTTCACTGGTTTACGCGTTTTACTTTAAAAGTTTGATAATTAGCACAATTAATTATCCGTTTACTCTCGGATCTTGAAATTTTGCACAAATCACTTTTTAACAGTGGGGAATTTTATAAAAATATTTCCAGAATTAATTCTTATATTTAAAATTTACTTATCTATTTTTAAACACCATTTAAACACTAAATATGTCGTAAATACCAAACGATCTTAGAAAAATCCCAAATTTCTCCTGGATGTCCCCTGCCATCCACATAGTCCCCTGTAATTTTTCCAAAACCAAAGTCTTCTTTTAAATGCCATTTTTACTAAAACCGAGCTAGAAATCCCTAGAACTCGTTTAACCGAGAAGCATACTTAGACTTCTCCGACGGACCTCAAATGTTGTGTGTGACTTATACATGATATTAAAAGCTTATCCACAATTTTCCAGAATTTTTCATGATAATTAACTATTTTTCACCATTTTTGGCCAAAACCGAGCATTAAATTCACCAAATATTCATCCTTCATCCAAAAATTACCAAAAATTCACAGAACTCATATTTCCATGTTTTTAACACCTCTGTAAAATTTCGTGACCTAACTCCAAACGACCAACAATCTGTCCAAAAACACATACACCGACAAAAACCGAATATACCTTTCGTTTTCCGCCACTACAAGCTACAAACTCATCTTTCCGCCTTATCTACCACTAAATACAGAGCCTACAAACAACATACCACAATACCAAGCAAGTTACACTCACGATCAAGCCATTTCTTTCATGGTTACGGTTATGATACTGAAAACAAAGATTTAACAGTAAAAATTCGTTTGTGATTCGTTTAACTCATTTCTTGGACCAAGATCCTTTGTATAACCCGTATATAACACTTGATCATGCAAGAATCGGTTTTCATCTTGGAAACCTAATTTCCTTGCAATTAAACTCAAGAAACGAAGATGGAAACGTATATAATTCGATCTTTACCTTGGTTTTTCTTGTTAAATTGTCTCGGTTTTTGATCAAGGAGTTGAGAGTGGAGAGGATTTGGGTGATTTTTGCTTGAAAAAAAAGAAAATGAAAGGTGTTGTGAGGTTGTGTAGTCCGATCGGACTATAGGGTGGATGGGGTGGGTCCCACAAATCCATTCTTGGCCACTCATTTTGATTGTGTAATCCGGATAATGTTGTGGATAATCTGGTTCAGTTCGTTTTTCGGTTAACCGTTTAATTCTGCTCAAAACGAGGCCAACACGGTCGTTTTTCGGCTTAAAAATAAAATTTATATAAAACCGATTTAAAAACTTAAACCATGACATTTATTAGCTTAAAACGTCATATTATTAGTTATTACGCATCTTTTTCGGCTTGATCGATCGTCTCTTGCTCGGCTTGGTATTAAAGGTTTCGTTTAACGTACCGACGTACTTTTAAATCGAAATCCTTTTTCTGTGCCTTAATCCACTTATCCCGAAGCTTTAATACTTCGTAACATCACTAAACATTATATATTTCGTCTATAATGTAATCCCCGATTCGTTCGGGTTTCAATAACCGTTCATCGATTAATCGTAATTTCGATACGACTAGCTGTATATTCGAGTATAATTCGTACTGTGAATCTTATATACTCGTATAAGCACATTATAATTCCTATATTCAGTATTGAATAACACGTAACTAGTATATTCCGGCTAGGGTATACCTGAATTTGCCGGAATCGTTACAACGATGGTACAAAATTATAGTTAGAAAATTATTGCTCAGATGATATGGTCAGGATTTAAAATTCTTGTGCTATAGCACTTTTATTCTAGTAATTAAGTTCAGAGATTGGAAACTGAGCTATGGAAGATAGAAATGTTGTATGCTGATCACTTAGAAAACGCTAATCGTTTGAAGGAATTGTCATGTCTGGTAACATGGCTAATTACTCCTGAAACTAAGCGAAGTGAGCGCAATATTGGGGACTAACTCCATTGATAAGGAGTATAGTCAATCCTGTAAAATATACAACCTTTGGAAGGGTTGTGTCACAAGCCAGCATTGATATATTTGACTCTATGGGAAGCGGACTGGAAGGACGTTAGGTGAGACGTCGAGTGTTAAAGAAAAGAAATGATAAAGGTATAGGGCAAGATGGGCTTTTGAATAAGTAGGTATGTCCTACAACCCAGAATTATACTAAGACTAGTTCTGGTGTGAAAACATGAACCGCATGAAGGGTCCTTCCCTAAATGTGGAAAATATGGTTATCGGTAGGAAGAAGAATGTCGAGTGATAGTAGGCCACATGTGTGGTAAAGATGGACGTAATGCCCCAATTGTAGAACCAATTGAAGCCATGTGAACCGGAAACCCCAACCCATTCGTGTACAACCACTCCAAACCCAACAACTTCAATAACAATCCATCCAAAGAAACCAAATTATACCAAACAGTTGTACTTGCTATGAATGTGGCAGTACAAAACGTTTCGAGAGAAATTGCCCAAAGTTGAACCAAGGTGTCGTTGGAAGACGAACCCCATGGCAAGCATCAACCTCGGATCAAGCAAGGAGCCGTGCTTCTGTGAGTAATTCGAATAAAGCACGTCATGATCCAAAGGTGGTATTAAGTACGTTGTAGTTTTAAATCAATGGGCTTCAGCGATATTTTTACGGTCGTCGATAGAAGTTAGTTCCTGCTAACCTCCTATCATTTGGAAAGATACCGATTAGTGAAACTATAGAACCCTATACTGTAGAATCGCTAACGGTAAACCCCTAATGGTTAACTAAATTGTTCGGAATTGTCCCATTATTCTGAACGATTAACCTTTCCTTATTGACCTACGACCAGTAAAGTTAAGAAGTTTTGACGTAATAGTTAACATGGATTGGCTAACTCAACATGAAGCTGAAATCAAATATGAAAAGAAGATGATTAGAAGCTCTCATTCGGACGATGAAGCGATTAGATACAGAGAAAAGTGTACGGTATTATGTTACCACTCTAATCTCATCTTGAGATGTTATAATATTTACGACAAGAAGACGTGGTGTATTTAACAAACGCGATTGCCAAAGTATTTAAAAGAAAACAAATAGAAGATATCCCGATGGTACGCGAATTTCCACAAGTTTTCCCAGAAGAACTTTCTGGATTACCGCCAACCCGACAAGTCGAATTCAGAATCGATTTAATGTCTCAAGTTGGTCCTGTTGCTATAGCACCCCACCGACTTGCGCCATCCAAGATGCAAGAATTATCCAATCAGTTACAAGAATTGTTGGATAAAGGATTCATACGACCTAGTTGGTCACCATGGGGTGCACCAGTGTTATTTGGAAAATGAAGGACGGAAGTGTTAGGATATGTATTGATTAGGGAGAATTGAATAAAGTGACGATCAAGAATAGGTATTCACTTCTTCGAAGTAAATGATCTGTTTAACCAACTGCAAAGGGCGATTTATTTTTAGAAAATTGGTCTTAGATATAGTTATCACCAAATGAAAAATCCAAGACGAGGACGTTGCAACAACAGCGTTTCGGACTCGCTACGGCCATTATGAATTCTTAGTTATGCCTTTCGGGCTAACAAATGCGCCGGCAGCATTCATGGAACTCATGAACCGAGTCTGTAAACTTTATTTTGACAAATTTGCCATAACATTCATTGATGATATTTTGATATATTCGCAACGTAAAGAAGAGCACGAACGACGGTTAAGGAAAATTGTGGAAGCGTTAAAGCAAGAGGAGTTGTACGCGAAGTTTTCGAAATGTGATTTTGAATAAAGAAGGCATAATCCCTTGGTCATGTTGTAAAGCAACAAGGATTTCACATAGATCCAAATAAGATAGAAACCATTAAAATTGTGCCAAGCGCCGATTTTAAGTCTCCCCGATGGAGACGATGGTTTTGTCGCGTATTGTGACGCATCGCGTAGAGGGTTAGGATGCGTGTTGATGCAGAATAATAAGGTTATAGTCTATGCTTCTCGACAGTTAAAAGTACACGAGAAAAATTACAATACTCATGACTTAGAACTGGGAGCGGTTATCTTCGCACTTGAAATCTGGAGACATTATCTCTACGGTACGAAGTGCACCATCTTCACCGATCATAAAAGTTTGCAGCACATATTTGATCAGAAGGAACTGAATATGAGGCAACGAAGATGGGTCGAGTTGTTAAGCGATTATGACTGTGACATCCGTTATCACCCCGACAAGGCTAACGTTGTAACCAATGCCTTGAGTAGGAAAGATCGAGTTAAGCCATTGCGAGTGCGAGCGTTGGGGATGATAGTCCAGTCGAACCTTTCAGACCTGATTCGAGTCGCTCAACGTGAGGCGTTGAAAGATGAACAAATGGAAAAGGAGGGTGTAACACCCCGTAACCGCAGCGGAAACGTAAACGGGATGCAACAGACATCTGATATCAACAGCATTGCTTATAAAGAAAACACCACTTCAATAATTTAAACGTATTACATTGTTCCGAGTTTCGTTACCGACTAGGCGTTATCACATAAGTTTTACCAATAGTACGTTAACATGTTTAATACAAAATATAGACTCTTAAGCTTCCACAAAACAGCACACATCATCAAGCACGTATCACTCATTCCAATTTGGGTGTACCTAGAGAGCATGTAAAGGAAACGGGTCAACTACGAATAGTTGGTGAGTTTCACTAATTTAAATAAACCATGACAAATCATTTTAATAATCATAAATTAACGATGTAATTATGCTGAGCATACAAGTGAAACCTCTGTTAACCCAGAAACACATTTAATAACCTCTGGGGACACTGTTAACCCAGAAATACATTTAATAACCCCTGGGGACACTGTTAACCGAGAAATACATTTAATAACCTCTGGGGACACTGTTAACCCAGAAACACATTTAATAACCTCTGGGGACACTGTTAACCCAGAAATACATTTAATAACCTCTAGGGACACTGTTAACCCAGAACACTGTTTCGGGTCTTACAATATTAGCAACTCAGACAATTACCATCTTAATACATTACCGTACGATTCCCGTACAATAAACATTATATAAATACATTCATTTCCATGCGATCGGCATATACTTAAACACTTTGATAAAAACATGCTTTCCGCCCCGGGAAAATATTTAAAACAGTTCAATAAAAAGGGGCTCGTGAAACTCACCGTTTTGTGAGCAAAGATGTAATCTGTGCACAGCTACCGGTCCGGATCTGTAATACGATCCCTAAGTTGTTACTACACAATTTCTATTAATATAACTTAAATTCGTGTTAACCGGTACGTCTGGGGACACTGTTAACCCAGTACCGTACACGATCCGGGGACAATGTTAACCCCGAAACACTTCTCAGGACTTAGATTGTGATATCACTTAGAGTTCTTTAGTCAAAATTACCATTAGTTTGTTTTCTCGTTTTGCGTGCCTAGCACGGTTAACCGTCTTTATGTTTTCAAAAATGAGTTTGGTCACATACGACCCGAAAATAGTTGTTACTGATATTTTAATTAAAGTGGTGAAATTAGAGCTCGGTTTAGACACCCCGTTTGGCCGCGGGGCCCGTTTCCGTCTTTAGTATACCGAAAACTGCTAAATCGGGTAAAATTACCCAAATCATCCGAATTACTTTCGGATGATTTATTTTTACTTGATTAACTTAGTTTCATGAAAATAGTCCATTTTTAGGGTTTTTATACACCAGTCAGCTCGCTTAGGCGAACTTTGCCGGTTTACGCGTTTTAAGCTTTAAAAGTTTGTTTTTATGTTCTGTTTAGCACAAATAATTATCCGTTTAGTCTCGGATCTTGAAATTTTGCACAAATCAGTTTTTGACAGTAAGGAATTTTATAAAAATATTTCCAGAATTAATTTTTATATTTAACATTTATTTATCTATTTTTAAACGTCATTTAAACACCAAATATGTCAAAAATACCAAACGACCTTAGAAAAATCCCAAACTTTTCTGCGATGACTCCTGCCATCCACATAGTTCCCAGTAATTTTTACAGAACCAAAAACTCATTTTTCATGCCATTTTCACCAAAACCGAGCTAGAAAACCCTAGAACTCGTTTTACCGAAAAGCCTACTTAGACTTCTCCAATGGACCTGAAATTTTGTGTGTGACTTTTATATGTTATAAAAAGCTTATCTGAATTCTTCCAGAATTTTTCATGATGTTTAGCTATTTTTCACCATTTTTAGCCAAAACCGAGCATTAAATTCACCAAATATTCATCCTTTATCCAAAAATTACCAAAATTTTACAGATCTCATATTTTCATGTGTAGATCATCTTTGTGAAATTTCATGACCCAACTATAAGTCTACCACAATATGTTCAAATCACACAAATCATACGAAAAACCGAACTACCTTGCGTTTCTAGCTTTAGATCGCAAAGATCTTGCTTTCTAGCATTTGCTAGCAACTAGATATAACACCTACAAGCACAATAACATCACACCATGCAAGTTATACCCACAATCAAGCCATTCCTTTCATGGTTTCGGTTAAGACATCAAAACAACGATTTTAACCGTAAAAATTCGTTTTTGACTCTTTTAACTCCTTTCTTGGACCAAGATCCCATGTATAACTTGTATACATCACTTGATCATGCAAGAATCGGTTTCATCTCGGGTTTTAACCCATTTTTCACTTGAAACCTCATTTTCTCAAGATTTTGGAATTAAAAACCAAGATTAAACCATAATAACATGTTTATACCTTATGATTCTTGCTTAAAAACTTGGGTTTTTGGATGAATGTTGAAGAGTGTTGAGAGAAATGTGGAGTTGGAGTGTTAAAAAAAGAAAATGATATGTGTTTGTGCACCAAATGGACCGATCGGTCCATGTATGGTGTGGGGTGGGGCCCACATCTCAAACCTTGGCCACACATTCGGATTGTGTAATCCGGATAATGTTGTGGATAATCTGGTTCAGTTCGTTTTTCGGTTAAACATTTAATTCGGCTTAAAACGAGGCTAAAACGGTCGTTTTTCGGCTTAAAAATAAAATTTATATAAAACCGATTTAAAAACTTTAAAAACTTAAACCATGACATTTATTGACTCAACACATCATATTGTCGGTCATTGTGCATCTTTTTCGGCTTGATCGATCTTCTCTTGCTTGGTTTGATGTTAAAGGTTTCGTTTATCGTACCGACGTACCAATAAATCGAAATCCTTTTTCTGTGCTATAATTCACTTATCCCGTAGCCTTAATACTTCGTAAACCTTACCAAACATCATATATTTCGTCTATAATGTAATCCCTGATTCGATAGGGTTTCAATAATCGTTCATCGGTTAATCGTAATTCCAATACGACTAGCTGTACATTCGAGTATAATTCATACTTGTGAATCTTATATACTCGTATAAACACATTATAATTTATATATTCAGTATTAAATAACACATAAATGGTATATTCCGGCTAGGGTATACCTGAATTTGCCGGAATCGTTACATTCTCCCCCCGTTATAAAAATTTCGTCCTCGAAATTTTACGCGTCAACTACTTCCTTTTGAGGAAATAGGTGGGGGTATTTCTTCCGAAATTCGTCCTTTCGTTCCCATGCATATTCTGGGCCTCGTTGCGAGTTCCATCTAACTTTGACCAACGAGATCTTATTGTGTCTAAGTTGCTTGATTTTCCCGTCCACTATTTCTATGGGTTCCTCTACGAAATTAAGCTTATCGTTTAATTAGACACCCTCTAGTGGTAACACCGATGTCTCATCCGACAGACACCTTTTCAAGTTTGACACGTGAAACACGTTGTGAACTGCACTTAATTCATCAGGCAGTTCTAATCGGTATGCTACAGGACCGATTTTTGCAGTAATGTCGAATGGTCCAATGTATCTAGGGGCTAAACTTCCCCGCCTTTCCAAATCTGACTACTCCTTTCCAAGGTAATACTTTCAAATACACTTTATCACCTTTCTCAAATGATAACGGTTTTCTACGGGTATCGGCATAACTCTTCTGCCGATCCCGTGCGGCCTTCAGATTGTTCTTAATTTCAAGGATTTTACTGGTCGTTTCCTGGACCAGATCTGATCTAATAACCTGTGTGTCGCCCACTTCAGTCCAGCAGAGTGGTGATCGGCACTTCCGTCCATACAATGCTTCGTAAGGTGCTGCCTTTATACTGCTATGGTAACTGTTATTATAGGAAAATTCAACGAGTGGGAGATGTTGATCCCAATTTCCCTTAAAATCCAGTACGCATGCACGAAGCAAATCCTCCAGTGTTTGGATGGTCCTCTCAGACTGACCGTCGGTCTGAGGGTGGTAAGCTGTGCTTAGATCAATACGCGTTCCCAGCGCTTCTTGTACAGCTTGCCAAAGATTGGAGGGGAAATGGCTATCTCGATCGGAGATGATTGAGATGGGTATCCCATGACGAGACACAATTTCATTTATATAAATCTGCGCAAGTCTTTCGGTGTTATAATTATTTCTAATCGGAATAAAATGTGCCGACTTGGTTAGTCGATCCACGATTACCCAAATTGCATCGTGTCCACGGGACGTCTTAGGGAGATGTGTCACAAAATCCATCGTGATTTGCTCCCATTTCCATTCGGAAATTTCCGGTTGTTGTAACATCCCCGAGGGTTTCTGGTGCTCCGCCTTAACCCTCGCACACGTCGTACACTTGCCAACGTATGTGGCTATATCCTTTTTCATACCCGGCCACCAGTAGAACTCCTTCACATCCTTGTACATCTTATCCGATCCCGGATGTATGGAATATTTCGATTTATGCGTTACGTCCATGATTAGTTCTCGAAGGTCATGGAGGGTCGGGATCCAATTCCGATTTTTGAAATAATTTCGTCCACACGCTGTTCGAAATTCTTCTCGTTACCGTAAAGTCCCTCTTTTTCCAATTGTTCCTCTTTCAACGCTTCGCGTTGAGCGACTCGAACCTGGTCCGAAATGTTTGACTGGACTATCATTTCCAGTGCTCGCACTCGCAATGGCTTAACCCGATCCTTCCTACTCAGGGCATCGGCTACGACGTTAGCCTTGCCGGGGTGATAACGGATGTCACAGTCATAGTCGCTTAACAACTCGACCCATCTTCGTTGCCTCATATTCAGTTCTTTCTGATCGAATATGTGTTGCAAACTTTTATGATCAGTGAAGATGGTGCACTTTGTACCGTAGAGATAATGCCTCCAGATTTTAAGTGCGAAGATAACTGCTCCCAGTTCTAAGTCATGAGTAGTGTAATTTTTCTCGTGTATTTTTAACTGTCGAGAAGCATAGGCTATAACCTTATTATTTTGCATCAACACGCATCCTAATCCTCTCCGGGATGCGTCACAATACACGACAAAACCATCGTCTCCGTCGGGGAGACTTAAGATCGGCGCTTGGCACAATCTTTGTTTTAGCGTTTGAAACGCCGTTTCCTGCTCTTCACCCCATTCATACTTTCGATCTTTTTGGGTCAGAAGGGTTAAAGGTTGGGCGATGCTGGAAAAGTTCTCTATAAATCGACGATAATATCCAGCTAAGCCTAAGAATTGGCGGATTTCCTTTGGCGATTTAGGCGCTTGCCAATTCTTAACTGCTTCAACCTTACTTGGATCAACGTGTATTCCTTGATGGTTTATAACGTGACCAAGGAATTGCACTTCTTGTAACCAGAAGTTACACTTGGAGAATTTTGCATACAACTTCTCCTGATTTAGAAGCTCTAAAATTAATCTTAAGTGTTGCTCGTGCTCTTCTTTACTCTTCGAGTATATCAAAATATCGTCAATAAACACGATGACGAATTTATCGAGGTAGGGTTTACAGACTCGATTCATGAGATCCATGAACACTGCTGGCGCATTTGTTAGCCCGAAAGGCATAACTAAGAACTCGTAATGGCCGTAGCGAGTCCGGAATGCGGTTTTTGGGATATCCTCCTCCTGAATTCTAACCTGATGGTATCCCGATCTAAGATCAATTTTTGAGAAATAGCTCGCACCTTGCAGTTGGTCGAACAGGTCATCAATTCGGGGGAGAGGATACCTATTTTTGATTGTCAACTTGTCAGCTCCCTGTAATCAATGCACATTCTAAGGCTTCCGTCCTTCTTTTTCACGAATAGTACCGGTGCACCCCACGGGGAATAACTAGGACGTATAAATCCTTTATCCAACAATTCTTGCAACTGGTTGGGTAATTCTTGCATCTCTGATGGTGCAAGTCGGTAGGGTGCCTTAGCAACAGGGCCAGCTTGAGGTAATTGATCGATTCTGAATTCGACCTGTCGGGTTGGCGGTAATCCAGGAAGTTCCTCTGGGAAAACTTGTGGAAATTCGCGTACCACTGGGATATCGTCCACCCGTTTTTCCTCAGGATCCGTGGCCGTCAGGCTCGCTAGGTATGCCACGCATCCCTGGCGTATATATTTTAACACCTTGAGGTGGGATATAAACGGTATCATATTGCCCGACTTCTCACCCTGCACTAATACCTCTTCGTCATCCGACACCCGAATCTTGACGATTTTTTTTTCACAGTTTATTTCTACCTTGTTACGTGCTAACCAATCCATTCCCACTATCACGTCGAAACTACCCAATTCTACCGGTAACAAGTCAATCAGAAAGGATTGTTCGTTCAGAATAAAAGGGCAATTCCGAATTATCTGATTAACTATCATGGTTTTACCGTTAGCGACTTCTACGGTGTAAGGTTCTATGGTTTCACTAATTGGAAGGTTTGCAATCGATAGGAATTTAACAGAAACAAAACTTCTATCGGCGCCTGTATCAAATAATACAGAAGCGTAATGATCAGAGACGAGGAATGTACCTGTCACTACGCTGGGGTCCTGGCGTGCTTCGTTTGCCCCCATCACAAATGCTCAGCCTCGCGCCGGATTGGACGACGATGCCTGACCCGTGGGTTGCCTCCCGTTTCCTCCCTGGTTCAGTTTCGGACAGTGTCTTTTGAAGTGACCCGTGCTGCCGCATTCATAGCAAGCACGGCTGGTGGTCACCATTTGGTTTCCTTGCGGGTTTTGTTGTCGGGCTGGTTGGGTCTTAAATGGCTGCGCACGGATAGGTTGCGGTTGTCGGTTCAGGTTGTTCAGGTTTGTCCTACAACTTGGTGCGTAGTGCCCAATCCTGCCACACCGGTGGCACACCACCTCTTTGCACACGCCACCATGGTGGTAACCGCATTTCCCACACCTAGGAAACGTTCCCTTCTGCGGTTCTTGTCTTCCGCCTGAACTAGTCATGGCGTAGTTTTGGGCAGTGGGCCTAGCACGTTTATTTTGCTGCTTTTCCTGGATCCTATGGTCATGTGTACCCCGCTTTCCCCCAGCGTATTCTCCTGCCACCTTCAGTGAACCGCTCCTTACGAAATCATATGTGACGATACCAGCCTGCGTCACCGTACCCTCATACGTCTGGTGTCCCCCAGAATTGACTATACTCCTTACAACGGGAGTTAGCCCCCAAATATAACGCTTAACCCTCTTCGACTCTGGGGTGACCAGCCATGGCACCAATCGCGACAAGTCATTAAACCGGTTCGTATAAACCAAATGGTCTGCCCCCTGCATCTCCAGGTTCCACAATTCATTTTCTAATTTCTGCAATTCGTTTTTCGGGCAGAAATGCCCCAGTACAAGAGCCTTAAGCTCTGTCCAGGTCATGCGGTTTGTCGCCGCCTGACCCCGGGTCTGCACTATTGTGTTCCACCATGTCAAGGCATGGTCCGTGAATGTGCAGGTGGCGTACTTTACAACACAGTCCTCGGGGCAGTTGCTGATGTTCACAACTGATTCTATTTTCTCGATCCACTTAACCAACCCATTTGGTCCTTCAGACCCGCTAAACTCTAGAGGTTTGCACAACATAAAGTCTTTGATCGAACATCCCCTGGATGTAGGAATCGGTTCAGTACGGTTCGTCTCTACAGTTGGTATAGGGCCATTACTGTCCGTAACGACCACCCTAGGCGGTGCGTCATTACTCGGAATCGTGTCATCATTCTGTGGAGGATTAACATTTTGTTCCCCGTCATTATTGGTGGTCGTTTGATTGCTCGGAGGGGTTGGATTGGTCGAATTGTTAATACTGGCGGCGATGCGCGATACTATATCCGGTATCGCCGCCTCTAACTGTTGAACAATCAAACGGCTCACATCTACTTCCGACATTTGAGCTGATCGTTTTGGTGCCATTCTACACATCATCAGAAAATACATATAATTAATACAAGTTCCAATCATAAAACACAACAAACATTCCATTCATTATCAAACATTAGTACATATTACATCCATGTCAGTTCACATACTTTCCTGTCATCATTACATAATTTAAGTTTTCCTACATAGGGCCTATGTCGGCATCATCTCGACATAACCCGCAATGGGTCAGTGCTTGAATGATACCCAAAAGTATCTATAATGATATACCCCAAAAGAGACCCCCTAAGGGCCAGTGGTTGTGTTATAACTACCCAAGATTCACTCTATGTTAGCATCACCACTAACTGCTTACACAGAGTATCAAAAAGCGGTCCCTGTCTACTCCCATCCTAACACAACTAAACACGGTGGTATACCAACCCCACCAAAACAGCCACCAACACCACCATCACAGCCAGCATAACCCGGATCCGCGTCTCCATCCGGCCGATCATCAACTGGGAGTATGAGCACTCCCTCTTCAGCTGCGAAATCGCATACTGGTGGTCCAGTATGCAGTCCCCCAGGTACATCCGCCTCTGCACTCCCACTGTCAAGGCGGCGGAGTGCTCATTCACCTGCTCGGTGAGCACTCGAAGCCATGCCGCCGCATCCCTTTCCTGCCTAGGGAGGCCCCACACGGGTGGAGTCACAGGCTCGGGCTGGGAGCGGGAGGACTCGCCCCTGCGGGTAGCAGGTTTGGGTGGGGGCGAGGTAGGTGGGACATGTGGGACACTGATCCGCGCCGTGAGGCGGGATCCGAATCCGGGCGGGACAGGGATGGCCTGTGGTGCGGGCGGGGTAGGGGATCTGACAATCCTGACTGGGGAGGACTGGCCAGAGCTCCTACGACTAGCCTCGCTAGGCTCAGAGCTGGATGATACGCGTATGCTCCCAGAGTTCCCGGAGCTGACTTCCTCCGGGTCCTCCTCCACCGACAAACTAGGAGTTCTCGACATTCTTTCCTGCACACAAGTTAACAAACATGTAGTTCTTTCCATAGTGTAAATCATAATCAAATTAATATGCACTTACTTATACAACTTGACCACATAACTATATTATCATATATTTGCACATATGTTGCCAATTTTACCTATTAAAGTCCCCCGTGACTTCCCCTGAATTCCCTCGTGCGGACAAGTCTGTTATTATGTTCCGGACCATAATAACTCACTTGTCCATCCAAGTTCATCCAGACCTTGTCACAATAAATTATTAGTTGATATTCAGATCCTATAACACTTGAGCTACTGGTTATATTTTAGGTATCTTTTAAAGACATCCTAATTCTTTATAACCAATGGCTCTGATACCAAGTTCTGTAACACCCCGTAACCGCAGCGGAAACGTAAACGGAATGCAACAGACACATCTGATATCAACAGCATTGCTTATAAAGAAAACACCACTACAATAATTTAAACGTATTACATTGTTCCGAGTTTCGTTACCGACTAGGCGTTATCACATAAGTTTTACCAATAGTACGTCAACATGTTTAATACAAAATATAGACTCTTAAGCTTCCACAAAACAGCACACGTCATCAAGCACGTATCACTCATTCCAATTTGGGTGTACCTAGAAAGCATGTAAAGGAAACGGGTCAACTACGAATAGTTGGTGAGTTTCACTAATTTAAATAAACCATGACAAATCATTTTAATAATCATAAATTAACGATGTAATTATGCTGAGCATACAAGTGAAACCTCTGTTAACCCAGAAACATATTTAATAACCTCTGGGGACACTGTTAACCCAGAAATACATTTAATAACCCCTGGGGACACTGTTAACCCAGAAATACATTTAATAACCTCTGGGGACACTGTTAACCCAGAAACACATTTAATAACCTCTGGGGACACTGTTAACCCAGAAATACATTTAATAACCTCTAGGGACACTGTTAACCCAGAACACTGTTTCGGGTCTTACAATATTAGCAACTCAGACAATTACCATCTTAATACATTACCGTACGATTCCCGTACAATAAACATTATATAAATACATTCATTTCCATTCGATCGGCATGTACTTAAACACTTTGATAAAAACATGCTTTCCGCCCCGGGAAAATATTTAAAACAGTTCAATAAAAAGGGGCTCGTGAAACTCACCATTTGGTGAGCAAAGATGTAATACTGTGCACAGATACCGGTCCGGATCTGTAATATGATCCCTAAGTCGTTACTACACAATTTCTATTAATATAACTTAAATTCGTGTTAACCGGTACGTCTGGGGACACTGTTAACCCAGTACCGTACACGATCCGGGGACAATGTTAACCCCGAAACACTTCTCAGGACTTAGATTGTGATATCACTTAGAGTTCTTTAGTCAAAATTACCATTAGTTTGTTTTCTCGTTTTGCGTGCCTAGCACGGTTAACCGTCTTTATGTTTTCAAAAATGAGTTTGGTCACATACGACCCGAAAATAGTTGTTACTGATATTTTAATTAAAGTGGTGAAATTAGAGCTCGGTTTAGACACCCCGTTTGGCCGCGGGGCCCGTTTCCGTCTTTAGTATACCGGAAACTACTAAATCGGGTAAAATTACCCAAATCATCCGAATTACTTTCGGATGATTTATTTTTACTTGATTAACTTAGTTTCATGAAAATAGTCCATTTTTAGGGTTTTTATACACCAGTCAGCTCGCTTAGGCGAACTTTGCCGGTTTACGCGTTTTAAGCTTTAAAAGTTTGTTTTTATGTTCTGTTTAGCACAAATAATTATCCGTTTAGTCTCGGATCTTGAAATTTTGCACAAATCAGTTTTTGACAGTAAGGAATTTTATAAAAATATTTCCAGAATTAATTTTTATATTTAACATTTATTTATCTATTTTTAAACGTCATTTAAACACCAAATATGTCGAAAATACCAAACGACCTTAGAAAAATCCCAAATTTTTCTGGGATGACTCCTGCCATCCACATAGTTCCCAGTAATTTTTACAGAACCAAAAACTCATTTTTCATGCCATTTTCACCAAAACCGAGCTAGAAAACCCTAGAACTCGTTTTACCGAAAAGCCTACTTAGACTTCTCCAATGGACCTGAAATTTTGTGTGTGACTTTTATATGTTATAAAAAGCTTATCTGAATTCTTCCAGAATTTTTCATGATGTTTAGCTATTTTTCACCATTTTTAGCCAAAACCGAGCATTAAATTCACCAAATATTCATCCTTTATCCAAAAATTACCAAAATTTCACAGATCTCATATTTTCATGTGTAGATCATCTCTGTGAAATTTCATGACCCAAATCTAAGTCTACCACAATCTGTCCAAATCACACAAATCATACGAAAAACCGAACTACCTTGCGTTTCTAGCTATAGATCGCAAAGATCTTGCTTTCTAGCCTTTGCTAGCAACTAGATATAACACCTACAAGCACAATAACACCACACCAAGCAAGTTATACCCACAATCAAGCCATTCCTTTCATGGTTTCGGTTAAGACATCAAAACAAAGATTTTAACCGTAAAAATTCGTTTTTGACTCTTTTAACTCCTTTCTTGGACCAAGATCCCTTGTATAACTTGTATACATCACTTGATCATACAATAATCGGTTTCATCTCGGGTTTTCACCCATTTTTCACTTGAAACCTCATTTCTCAAGATTTTGGAATTAAAAACCAAGATTAAACCATAATAACATGTTTATACCTTATGATTCTTTCTTAAAAACTTGGGTTTTTGGATGAATGTTGAAGAGTGTTGAGAGAAATGTGGAGTTGGAGTGTTAAAAAAAGAAAATGATATGTGTTTGTGCACCAAATGGACCGATCGGTCCATGTATGGTGTGGGGTGGGGCCCACATCTCAAACCTTGGCCACACATTCGGATTGTGTAATCCGGATAATGTTGTGGATAATCTGGTTCAGTTCGTTTTTTGGTTAAACATTTAATTCGGCTTAAAACGAGGCTAAAACGGTCGTTTTTCGGCTTAAAAATAAAATTTATATAAAACCGATTTAAAAACTTTAAAAACTTAAACCATGACATTTATTGACTCAAGACATCATATTGTCGGTCATTGTGCATCTTTTTCGGCTTGATCGATCTTCTCTTGCTTGGTTTGATGTTAAAGGTTTCGTTTATCGTACCGACGTACCAATAAATCGAAATCCTTTTTCTGTGCTATAATTCACTTATCCCGTAGCCTTAATACTTCGTAAACCTTACCAAACATCATATATTTCGTCTATAATGTAATCCCTGATTCGATCAGGGTTCAATAATCGTTCATCGGTTAATCGTAATTCCAATACGACTAGCTGTACATTCGAGTATAATTCATACTTGTGAATCTAATATACTCGTATAAACACATTATAATTTATATATTCAGTATTAAATAACACATAAATGGTATATTCCGGCTAGGGTATACCTGAATTTGCCGGAATCGTTACAGAGGGACTTTACGGCAATGAGAAGAATTTCGAACAACGTGTGGACGAAATTCTCTACTTCAAAAAAAAAAATTGGGTTTGGATCCCGACCCTCCATGACCTTCGCGAATTAATCGTGGACGAAGCGCATAGATTGAAATATTCCATACATCCGGGATCGGATTAAACTATTGATGATACGAATATCTGAAAGGATTTTGTTAATGGCCGAGTTTGGAGAAAGATAAGGTTAAGTATGTTGGTGAATATTCAAGTTATGCAAGAGATAAGGCTGCACACCGAAAACCCTAGGGAACGCCACAACGACAGAAAATTCGCCAATGATAGTGGGAATAAATTACAATGGATTTAGGGACGCAAATTCCCAAGATATATCAAAGGCTTGAGGTAAATTGGGTAATCGCGGATCGATTAACCAATCCTCGCATTTCATCCTGATCCATGACGATTACCACAATGAATTCTCGCCCAAATTCATGATGGTGAAATGATATCTCGTCGTGGAGTACCATTTTCAATTATCTCAGGTCGAAATAGTCATCCTACTTCCATTATTGGAAGGCGAGGAAGGAAGCATCGAGAGCTTGAAGCTTTCTATGGGTGAAGTAATTATCACCAATTTGTTAAATTGAAAATGGGCGTCACTCAAGCCATAAGATATGAATTGGTTCGGGAAACAACCAATCGGATTTATAATATTTAAGATAAGTTGAAAGCAGCGCGAGATTGGCAAAGGATTTATGCCAACATTCATAGGAAACCATTGTCACTGGAAAGAGGTGACAAGGCATTTTTAAGGCATCACCTTAGATAGGTGATGTGAGGTTTGGCAAAACCGAAAATAGCTCCTTAATATATTGGACCTCATGAGACTATCTCCATGATTGGTCATTTAGCCAATCGTTTAAAGTACTCCAGGGGCTAGGTACTATACATGATGTTTTGCCATGTATATGGATTGAAAAGTACCTAAGCGATGAGGCAACGAGAGTACCAGTAATGGAGGTACTCATAGAAGACATGCCTGATATCATGAATAATTCCGTAGAGTTAGTAGACGGGAAAACTAAACAGTTTGGACATACCAAGCTTTATTGATTAAGATTAAGTGGAATTCACAGCGAGGACCAGATTATACCTGGTAACGCGAGTGTGAATTCTGAAGGAAAAACCCCCACCTTTCTCTCGGAAGGGGATAGTGGGCGTGTAAAATTTCGAGGACGAAATTTCTTAACGGGGGGGAGAATGTAACGATTCCGACGAAACCAGGTATACCCTAACCGGTAGACCATAGTTACGTTATATTTAATGTCGGGTACATGAATTACCATAGTAATTATACGAGAATGCAGGGTTCACTGTATTGATTGTACATGAATATATAATTCATCATATTGATTATACGATTAATCGATCGATAGTTATTGAAACCCGAACGAATCGAGGGTTCAATTATAGACGAT
Organism: Bidens hawaiensis; assembly: GCF_021521415.1. Lineage (NCBI taxonomy): Eukaryota > Viridiplantae > Streptophyta > Magnoliopsida > Asterales > Asteraceae > Bidens > Bidens hawaiensis. The sequence continues at coordinate 1,657,161 of NW_027491281.1, forward strand.
ATCTATAATATTTAGTGATGTTACGAAGCATTAAAGCTTTGGGATAAGTGAATTAAAGCACAGAAAAAGAATTTCGATTTAATGGTACGTCGGTACATTAAACGAAACCTTTAATACCAAACCGAGCAAGAGATGATCGATCAAGCCGGAAAAAGATGCGCAATAATTAATAATATGATGTTTTAAGTTAATGAAAGTCATGGTTTAAGTTTTTAAAGTTTTTAAATCGGTTTTATATAAATTTCATTTTTAGCCGAAAAAACGACCGTTTTAGCCTCGTTTTAAGCCGAATTAAACATTTAACCGAAAAACGAGCTGAACCAGATTATCCAAAACATTATCCGGATTACGAGAATCCAAACATGTGGCCTAGAATGGAAAGGTGGTTCCCACCCCACCCCCCAACCAAACCGATAGGACTTAGGGGTGTTACCCCAAGCCCTTATTTCTTTTTTCATCAAAACATTTCAACAATCTTCATTTTCTCTTAACAATTCATCCAAAAACCGAGAGTTCTAGCAAGGAAAACGGGGTAATGATCGAGTTATTCACGTTTCCATCTTCGTTTCTTGAGTTTATTTGCAAGAAAATGAGGTTTCTAAGATGAAAACCGATTCTTGCATGATCAAGTGATGTATACGGGTTATACAAGGGATCTTGGTCCAAGAAAGGAGTTAAACGAATCAAAAACGAATTTTTACGGTTAAATCTTTGTTTTTGGAATCATAACCGAAACCATGAAAGAAATGGCTTGATCGTGAGTGTAACTTGCTTGGTATTGTGGTATGTTGTTTGTAGGCTCTGTGTTTAGTGGTAGATAAGGCGGAAAGACGAGTTTGTAGCTTGTAGTGGCGGAAAACGAAAGATATATTCGGTTATGTTCGGTGTTTGTGTTTTGGGACAGATTGTTTATGGTTTAGATTTAGGTCATGAAATTTTACAGGGATGTTCTACACATGAAAATAAGAGTTCTGTGAATATTTGGTAATTTTTGGACAAAGGATGAATATTTGGTGAATTTAATGCTCGGTTTTGGCCAAAAATGGTGAAAAATAGTTAAATATCATGAACAATTCTGGAAAATTTCAGATAAGCTTTTTATATCATGTATAAGTCACACACAAAATTTAATGTCAGTTGGAGAAGTCTAAGTAGGCTTTTCGGTTAAACGAGTTCTAGGGTTTTCTAGCTCGGTTTTAGTGAAAATGGCATGTAAAAGAAGATTTTGGTTCTAGAAAAATTACAGAGGACTATGTGGATGGCATGGGACATCCAAGAAAAATTCGGGATTTTTCTAAGGTCGTTTGGTATTTACGACATATTTAGTGTTTAAATGGTGTTTAAAAATAGATAAATAAATTTTAAATATAAAAATTAATTCTGGAAATATTTCTATAAATTTCCCCACTGTCAAAATGTTATTTGTGCAAAATCTCAAGATCCGAGGATGAACGGATATTTATTTGGAATAAAAGTGAACTTTTATAATATAAAACGCGTAAACCGGTAAAGTTCGCATAAGCGAGCTGACTGGTGTATAAAAACCCTAAAAATGAACTATTTTAATATAATTGAGTTAAACAAGTAAAAAATAAATCATCCGAAAATAATTCGGATGATTTGAGTAATTTTAACCTATTTTAACAGTTTCCGGTACGTCAAAGACGGAAACGGGACCCGCGGCCAATCGGGGCGTCTAAACCGAGCTCTAATTTCACCACTTTAATTAAATGATCAGTCAACGACTATTTTCGGGTCGTGTGTGACCAAACTCATTTTGAAACATAAAAACGAATAACCGTGCTAGGCACGTAAAACGGAAAAACGACTAATAGTAATTTTGACTAGTAAACTCTAAACGAAATCACAATCTGAGTCCGGAGAAGTGTTTCTGGGTTAACATTGCCCCCAGAACGGGTACAGTGCTGGGTTAACAGTGTCCCCAGATGTACCGGTTAATACGGTTAAAGTTATATTGATAATGAGCGTATAGTAACGATCGTAGGGATCATATTACAGATTGGACGTGTTAATTGATAATGATTGTTGTTACCTGCTTGCATGTGCTAAGGTGAGTTTCACGAGCCCCTTTTTCTGAATTGTTTTCAAATATTTTCCCGGGGCGGAAGCATGTTACTATTGAAATGTTTAAGTACATACTGAATGCATGAATTTGCATGGATTTATATATATTTTATTGTACGGGAATCGTACGGAAATGTACTAAGATGGTAATTGTCTGAGTTGCTAACATTCTAAGGCCCCGGAACACGAGTGATTAACTGAAAGCCGGTAGAGTGTGGATAGTACTATTGGTCTGACAAACCCAACTGGTCCGGCATGGATTTGCTGATGTTTCCCAGCCAGTTGCACATGTCTATTTTGTTGTTATTTATTTTGCTATGTAATGTTAGACATAGCGGTTTGGGGCAGTTCCGTGGGCGGGGGATATGCCACGGGTCCGTGGGCGGGGGATATGCCACGGGGGTTGTGTGTGATAGTCAGAGGTTTCACTTGTGGGCTCAGCATAATTACATCGATAATAATATATTTTGATAATGATTTATCATGGTTTACACGAATTGTGAAACTCACCAACTATTCGTTGTTGACCCGTTTTCTCACATGCTTTTCAGGTACAATTAAGATGAAGTGATTGCTTACGTGCTAAGTGCTTGATGTGTATAAGATTTGCGTGCGGGATGTTAGGATACACTATAATAAATAGAATTATGTATCGTATTGTATGATGTGTGTATCACCTAGACGGTAATGAAATACGAGATAATGTAATTTGAAGTATATTAATGTATTCAGTTTTCTTTATAAACAATGTGGTTGATATCAGAGGTGTCTGTTGCATCCCGTTTACGTTTCCGCTGCGGTTTCGGGGTGTTACATAACGGTTTTCTATTTTCGTAAACCAAAACTAGACCATTAAACTCTTAAACCAAACCGTTAGTAACGGTTTGGTTTCACGGTTTGAACTTGTTGTGATTTTAAACAAAATGTCAAAAATAATTTATGATATTTAATTGTATAGCCCATGAGCGTTACATTATATTTTAACTGACCCAACTAAATAATGAATTAACGAATTTAAATGTGGTTAGTTGGAGCATCACGTGAACCACCACGTATGATTAGACTCCAAGAAAAACATATGTATTTAAACAGATTGAGATATGGATAGTTGGAGTGCCCATGGGTGTTCACATTAATTTTCACCCAACTTAACATTTTTAAAATAACAAAAATACAATATTTGGAATTTCCGAATTCAGCCACGAACCACCGTTAATTCGGTTTGTAAATAAGGAATGTACTCATTTAGCCGGCTACGTTGGCCGCTTAAAGTTCTGGTTGAATAACAATTGTTCTGCTTTGGCCTATAAGCTCGAGCACTGTGGCCGGGTTTTCCTCCACGTAAGGAATAGCATCTTACTTTGGCTTCTCGAAACCGTTTTTCCAAGGCCCAACTCACAGTGTTCTCTACCTTCCAGTTACTACAGGAACTTGTCATACTCTCATGCTTTAAGGTGAGAGAGTAAAAACAAAACAAAGGAATTCTTAAGGAATTTTCCAAAATAAAAACAATCTACTAAATAAAATAAAATAAAATAAAAATCTTTTGAGAATGAGGCATAGCCTCGGAGTTTGTGTGTGTGTGTGTGTGTGACAAAATAAAAAAATAATTAAATATTAAAATAAGTAAGCTGTAAACACATAAAAATAAAACACATTAGGGTTTTAAGTAAGCACGTATGGGGTCCTAAGCATTTTAATAGAGCATCTCTAATTACCTATCTTACAACCTCCCACTCTAATACCAATCTGTCACATCCCAACCTATGGCGGAAATGTCGGAGCGCGAACTGATTGCTCACAGCTCACAAGGTACTATCATGTAATATAATATGACAATATCTATTTAGTTATTTTTATATAAACAAAGCATCATCAAATTACATCAAGTTTGAGCAAATTTCAAAAACAATCCAAATTAATCCAAACATATCAAAACAATAAATTTAATAGTCTTTTATTAATTTTGTTCTTAAAGTCTTGCCAGTTGTCTTTTCACCTAGGTTCACATCAACTGATAACCTGTATATGCGTAGAAAATAACATAGTTTTGTCAACACATGGTTGAGTGAGATAATCACCAGATTTGTTACAATAATAAATTTAATAAAAGGAAAAATTGTTATTGTGAATGTAAAATAATCAAACCATTAGTAAATAAAAGCGTCAGTTGACCAAGTTACACGGACTATGGCTACTATGACAGTCGTATGATCATACTATAATGAGATTATGTTTGACCCATCCGAATTGCTAGAATCAAGTAGCAGTTAGTCATTCAAATGAATACACGCATAATATATGACACTTTGCTAATGTGTATAATATAATAAATAAATATCGTAAGTAATCATACATCCCTAAAAAATGTTTGAAAAAAGTAAATAAAACGGGGAATGATTTCTCACCTTAACATTTAAACGAGACTAGGAAACAATAAGAATAACGAAGAACCAAACTTTAATGCGCTAACTGAGATAATCCAAACAAGCCTGAAACTTAGAGATAATAAACTAGAATTGAAACCAAGAGTATAGCCGTTGGAATCAATCCAAACTGTGAGTCGGGAGTCGGATTTTGGTTAGTACACTCAAAATTTGATTATGAACATAAAAGTCTTCTGGATCAAAAACTAGTTCAGACAAGAAGATGGAGATATTGACAACTCAAATAAGTTTGACTAAAACACCCTTAATGGGCCGGGATCAAATTGACCACTGAAACTCCCTCAATCTGAGAAATTGATTCAGGGCTTCTATTAAGGAGATAAAAACCTGCGATATTGAAGAAGACAATTTACCCAAACGAGGATTGAAACTAGCAGAATTTCGTGGTCAACCAGGTCTTGAAGCTTGAAAGTCAACGACGACTTGAAGAACTTGATTAATCTTGAAGAAACAGACAATGGAGTAGGGAACTTTCGTGGGATATGGGAAGGATGGCTGTACTTCAGTAATTTTTAGGGTTTAGAGGTGTGTTTTGATTAAATATTGAATGTTATAACACATTTATGAAGGAATTCATTCGATTAGGAAACGAAATAAGCTATTAATGAGAAAATCGGGTATAATAACTAATAAATTTGGCTTGGACATCAAGAAAACGGTTTGAGGTGTTTTACAAAAATAATTTACATATCTTGGAGCTTAATTTTTGTTAATTTAGTCGAAATTAGGATAGATTTGGCAAAATTAGTCCTTATACTTCTATAAACGCAATTTTTAACCGAAATAACCGATTTTAAAGGTTTTTAAGCGTTGTTTGACAAGTTTATAAGTCATTAAATTATAAAATTAGTTAAACCAAGTTAAATACTAATGAATACAAATTTTAATTAATGCAAAAGATCCAAAATATATTTCCGAGTCGGATAAATGAATGCAAATACAAATACGAAAGATCTGAAATGTTAAAGTCTCTCCTACTTTTGGAAATTTTGTCTCGAATTAAGGAAAAGTAGATAAAATTTAGTGCTAAAATAAATAAATTTTAAAGAAAAACTTTTAGATAAAATTTAATAGTTTCCATAACATGGAACTTTGAATAGTTGAGTAACGCTCCAAATAAAAATCCGATAAGGGCACTTATATATAAAATGTACCAGCGGCGTATCCATCATGTCCTTATCATCTTAACATTTGTACTGTTACTCAAACTACTTTTGCTTCTAGATTATGACACACAATCATACACATTAGATTTCCATGCGAGGACTTGGGAAATTATGTGTCGACCCATAATTACTTAGACCGTCGGATAGTCCACATAATTCGTCCCATTGTGTGGGTTAAAAAACACTTGAAAACATAATTTTATGAGAAAGCAAAAGTTTTAATATGTAACACCCCATTTCCTGTTTCGGTTAATAAAATAATAATATTAGTTATTATTAGTGGGCTTGTGTTGGGTTAAATAAATATGGGTAATAGACTTGGATTAACAAAGAAGGAAGAAAGACCATGGGCTTAAGCCCATGACCCATGATATATAATCCACAATTATACATTAATTCATTCATTCCACTCATTCCTTACACCATCCAAAACACACACTTAAGCTCTCTCTCTCTCTCTATTTCTCTCTTTAGCTAACCGAAACCAAGAAGAAGAACCGATCCTAACCCGAGGTAAAGATAGTATGATCTTATATGGATCCAAACCCACTAGATCTAGTTGCGAAATGACTAACCGAAACCCTCAACCGTCAGAGTCACGAGATCAGATGGAATCGGGTATAAGCCTATCGAATAACGAGCAGAGGGTTCACCGCCCGTTTTTCCGGAACGGCGGCGCCGGAAAGGCGGCATATGATTGGGAATGTAAGGGAATGTCAGTGAATGTTTCTGACACTCTCTGACCTAAGCCTAGGAGAGTGTAACAAATTCGCTCTTCCAATTCGTTATGACGGAATAACGAATGAACTTCATTCGTTTAGTAATTCGTTGTGGAAAACTAACGAATGAGCCCTCATTCGTTATGATCATTTGTTAAGGCCATTCGTTAAGTGAGAGATGAATGAACCTCATTCATTATAGAGTTTGTTCATTAGACAAACCAAACGAATGAGTCAATTCGTTATAAAGGTCAATTCTCTATAAAGGTTCATAAGTGGCCATTCGTTATGAAGTAACGAATGAGTCCATTCGTTTGTGAGCTCCCATTCGTTAAAGAACTGGATAACGAATTAGACTTTGAAAGAATGACGGAAAGGTAAATAATAATAAGAACTGGATAACGAATTAGTCTTTGAAAGAACAGTAAAAAAAAGGGGAATGATTTCTCACCTTAACATCCAATGTAACACCGCGTAAATTACCCTAGAATAAATAAGCCATAAGTACTAACTTATAAAAGTATACGAACTAAAATTGAAAATTTTGAAATTTTCATTCATCGCGATACGCGATGGGACAAGCTATCTGCCCACGCGTAGCACTATGACCTTGCACAAAAAACAAGCCTTGGGCTGCTTAGCGATATGCGGTGACTCAACCCATGGGAGCATCGCGTAACTCGACGACGAGGCTAAGTAACGTGGACACGTGTCCAACCACGTGTCAACACGTGGCACGATATGACAGGCCACGTGTCACGAGCTGGTAAGGCGGCTGCATATTGCGGCGTCGCGATACGCGACGGGGGTGAAAGGAACCCATCGTGTATCGCAATGGGGTGCAGATTTCGCCTATAAAAGGGGTTGACGGGTATTGATCTATTCTCATCCCATCACACCTCTATTTTCGCACACTTAGAATTGAAAGGCGTGCCCTATTTCCGTAACAAGTCGACGTGCCATTTTCTCGAAGTTCGTGCAAGTTTTGAAGTCATAATCAAATAACAATCACATAAGCGAGTAAATCAAGATCCTGCCTTTTTCTTATTATCATTCTAAGTATCCATACTAAGGTAGGAGTTACGTTTAAGTTATTTAAATTATAGCTTAGACAATCAATCGAGGCTATGGCCTTTAACCTTGAAAGTATTTTGTAAAACATTGACATTTATAAACGAGTTTTCATAAACGTTACTTCATAGCAAAGTAATATTAAACAAAGATATATTTTGACGGACATGTAGTAACTATAAGGGTGGTATCACTGGTAGTAAGTTTCTTGCCAAAGGAAAAGTAATTCGTACAAATACCAATCAACCGAGGGACCCGTTTACTTACCTGGAGAAACTTACCAACGTGTTATAACCTATTAAGCCAAAGCATGCTACATCAAACGTCACATAAAAACTAAGTGTTTTCATTCACAATTAAAGATAAACGATTTCAAGGTTAAGCTTAGCAATCATAGCTTAATCAAAAAACCATTTATGTATTTATACAAACCTATTTATGTTTAGGTTAAATATCATTCTTAATCAGTAAGTCAAGGTTTTCCAACACCGATGGTACAGGTGAATACGTTTAACTTTTTTATATAATGTGAATACGTTTAACCCTTTTATATAATGTGAATATGTTTAACCTTTTTATATAATGTGAATACATTTAACCTTTTTATATAAGGTGAATACGTTAACCTTTTACAATCAGTCAAAATATATTTATACTTGATAAGATGAACGGGTGTTTGTCTTAAAGATTCAGTCAAAGTTTACATGAGATTACGTGATCTCTAAAACGTTATAATACAAAGTAGAGAATAAAATCAACTCAGACCGAATACACATGTGTCTGGATCCAAACATAATTGTTCAGCCTAATCAATCAAAGGCTACATGGCCACGGGCTAACGGTCATAACTAGTTTCCATTAAGGGCTACGTGGCTCAGGTATAATTGTGTGTGTAGGGCAGTGGTACATATACCGGAAGTAGAAATGCTTCACTGAGCTTGTTGAGAAAACTATATTTGTATTGTAATGTCATTCAAATGTTTTACAGAGTCATACGTGTTCACCAGCATATAGCTGACGTATTTTTCCAACCCAATGCAGGTAATTAAGCATAAGTAGAAATAGCAAGGATTGGAGTCTTAATGAAGATAGAAGCGCATTACGAGATGGCTCCGTTTTGATAAACTAAAATCCTTGTAATATGGAACATATATTTTGTTTACTAACACTTGTGTATTTAATTCCCAAGTAAATTTTCAAAGTAAATTAATATTATATTCAAACCTAAAGTCTTCCACTAAAATTAACTCATAACTCTGGTATATTTACAAAACATGTACCAACTTATGGTCACACGCCTAGGCCCTAAGTCGTGGTGTGACATGTTGGTATCAGTGCCATTGGGTTTCAGCGAATTAGGTATTTAAACATTTGTACCTAAGATTTAACCTTAAAATTATTATCATTATTAATTGTAGGGATAATATAGGATTGGTAAACTTCCATCTTTAAACCTAACTAAGTGTAGATGTCTTACGTTAACTATCTTGGTCATAGACGCTGAGTTTCCATTTGATCAAAACCGACATTCAACTACGAACCATCCGATTTGGAGAGTAGCAATAGTTATTAAACTAGATTTTTCAATCAAAATCAACCGATCATTCCATCATTTCCCTATGGGAGCCAACCCGTGTATCTCCCGGGGAGTCAACAATGCCCAATCGAAATCTCCGACAGCACTACCGACAACATTCCCTAGTACTACCCATCTGAAATTCCCACTTATCAACCTTCTGAGGAGCATGAAGTGCAGAGTAAGATCAAACAAGAAACTGATTCATCAAGCTAGATGGACACTCTGACCAAAGCAAATGGCATTTTGGGTCACCACCACCGGATTACCCATACCAAGTTCCACAAACTAATGCCGAACCAATCCGTAAACCAAGGATGAGGGTGTATCATTTGTTAGTACTTGCCCTTTCTTTCACATAACACTTCTTTCTTTTATCTCATATATCCAGTTATTGTCTACCCCTCGATATGAAGATGGTTGGACTAACTAAAGCCAGACGCGTAGCGGTCAGGAAAAAGAAAGCCTTGTTGAAGTTTTGAAGTCAACCAAGTAAGCCAGAAAGACCAGTTGTAGGAAGCTTTAAAAAAAGATTAGTCTAGTCACTAATCGGAAATCCTTATGAATCAGAGGAGGATCCCGAGGAATAAAATGAGGAAAACGAAAATCATTATTTTCCTCCATATGTTGGACCGAGACCATCAATTTCCCAACAGGCCAATGAAATCCGTGAGGCAAACCTGATCGAGGAATTTTGCACAACTAATATCTCCGATGAGGAAATGAATGCATACGTTGAAAATCCACACCTTTATCCATGAGAAAATGCTTATCTCTTCCCAGCTGCATCCGCACCTACGGGATATCCTAACCCGCCTAACTCGGTGATGGATGAGCTGAGGAATGAGAAAGTGGACAAGAAAAGAATAGGAAAGAAAATAGTTAAGAAATGTGACAAGATGAAAAATCTTGTTAAAAAGTGGATTAAGGACTAAGAATAGTTATTTTGCGACTATTATGTACTCATTCTTGTAAATAAATAATTTATTATAAAAGAAAAGTTTGTCTTTTCCTAAATCTTGTCTTATTCATGTAACATCATGTCAGGACAAAATAAAGTTAACAGTAATCTTGATATACAAATGAACAACAATAAAGAAAAGACTGTAGCAAAGAACATTCAAGCAATACCAAAGGACTATGTGCTTGGTATTCGCGATCTAATAAAAGAAGCTATAACCCCACTCTATGATTTAATGTAAAATGACCCAAGTTGAACCGCCTCACATTCCAATAAAAGGGTGAGTCAAAGCAAAATTGAAAATGTTAATTCAAAGAAATAATCTAAAAGAGAATCGGAGAAGAAAGAAAGTAAGAAAAAGGAAAAAGAAACCGAGAAAGAAGCAAGTGATGAAAGCTCAACAGCTGAAACGACCTCCGTTATAAAACAAAGAAACTTAAAATTCATGAAGGTTGTGATTTCAAAATTTTTATAGTTTATAATCCCAAAGAATTCTATGGAGATAAATGAGCAATAGTTACCCTTCGATGGTTGGAGGAAATGGAGTCGATAGTAATGATTAGCAAGTGTACGGAAAGGGAGAAAGTTCAATATACCTCCCAGATGTTCAAGGGGGAAGCCCTAGAATGGTGGAATACCCTGACTGGAATCAAGGGTAGAGAAAACTTATACAATTTTGACTGGGCAACGTTTAAAGCAATGATATTAAAGAAATTTTGCCAAATGAAACGGACCAAATTCAAACAAAACTTTGGAATCACAAGGTTGTAGGAACAAACCTCAAGGTATATAACACCAAGTTTCTTGAGTACTGCAGAATTGTACCTTACTTGGTCACTCCAGAAATTAACAAAGTGACGCAATACATTTACGGGTTACCAATCGAAATCCGTGACTTAGTTCGTTCACATATGTCATCCACGATGGAATCTGCTATGGAGTTGGCCGGGTATCTAATGGATGGGATGATTAGAAATCGGGATGAGAAAAAGAGAGATGATGGCAAGACGCCAGTTGGAGGTAAAGTGAGAAAAGTTGAGAGGAAGAGGGAAGGGGCGTTTGTATATAGTCGCCCAGTTTGTAAATATTGCAGAAGGAGACATTTCGGTAGAGGTCGTCGACCTGCTAATACCATCACATGTAATTTCTGCAAGAGACCAAGACATGTGGAAGCAAGAGGAAGGCAGTGGTATGTTTTGACTTTGGTGAGAAGGGTCATTTTAGCAACGAATGTCCAAAGAAGAAGCCGACGATTGTGAGGACTGGTGCAAGTGGTAGTGGTACGAAGACCGATGCCAAGAAAAGAAACGCAAGAGTCTTCATGCTGGATACGCAGAAGGAAGTTGACATACTGGATGTGATCACTGGTACGTTTCCTATTAATAATGTTTATGCTAAGGTTTTATTTGACTCAAGTGCGAACCAAAGTTTTATAGATTATAAATTATGTAGTCTATTAAATGAACCCTTAGTTAAACTAGATAAACATTATGAAGTCGAAACTGCTGATGGAAATGTATGTAAAATAACCGAAGGATTAGATAATGCAACTATTTCGTTAGCCGATCACGCCATACATGTACGATTGTTACCTATGACATTGGTAGGTTTTGATGTAGTTCTAGGTATGGACTGGTTATCGTCTAATCAAGCCCGTATCTTATGTAATGATAAAGCCATTAACATTCGAACGTCTAACAATAAAACCATTCGTGTCATAGGGGACAAAGAAGTAGGGAAACTAAGAATAATATCTAAGATAAAAGCAAGTAGTTGCTTGGGTAAAGGACGCCTTGCATTCATGGCCTATGTAACTAAAGAACCTGAACCAAAGACAATGGAAGAAGTACCAATCATATCCGAATTCCAAGATGTGTTTCTTGACGAGTTACCAAGAGGTCCGCCAGATAGAAAGGTAGAATTTAGAATCGATATTATACCAGGAACTTCACCGATAGCTAAGTCTCCCTATAGACTAGCACCCACGGAGATGAAAGAATTGAAGAAACAGTTAGATGAACTTTTGGAAAAAGGATTCATACGACCAAGTTCTTCGGCATGGGGAGCTCAAATTTTGTTTTTAAAGAAGACGGACGGATCAATGAGAATGTGTATAGATTATAGAGAGCTTAATAAGGTTACGATCAAGAACAAGTATCCCCTACCGAGAATTGATGATCTGTTCGACCAGCTCCAAGGAGCAAGCTGTTTTTCAAAGATTGATCTTATATAGGGTTACCACCAGTTGAAAGTACAAGAAGAAGATATACCGAAGATAGCCAGCAGAACCCGATACGGACATTATGAGTTCACTGTTATGCCATTTGGACTCACTAACGCTCCGACAGCTTTCATGGACATGATGAATCGTATTTGTTAACCATATCTTGAAAATTTTTTTATCTTCTTTATTGATGACCTTCTTGTTTACTCAAAATCCAAAGACGATCATCAAGTCCACCTCAAGATCATACTTGAAACCCTAAGAAACGAGAAATTGTACGCCAAATTCTCCAAATGTGAATTCTGAATTTCTTGGTCATGTTATAAATGAGAAGGGTATTCAAGTAGATTCAGCTAAAATAGAAGCTATTACCAAGTGGGAGAAACCCAAGACACCAACACAAGTCAGAAGTTTCCTAAGATTAGCTAGATATTACCGAAGATTCATACAAAACTTCTCCAGAATAGCTGTCCCATTAACCTCACTTACCAGGAAATCAATTAAGTTTGAATGGGGACCGAAACAAGAAGAAGCATTTGAAACACTCAAACAAAAGTTAACTAATGCACCTATTTTGGCCTTGCCAGAAGGATTGGATAACTTTACCATATACTGTTATGCTTCGCACACAGGAATGGGTTGTGTTTTGATGCAAGGGAAGAAAGTAATTGCTTATTCTTCAAGACAATTAAAATTCACGAGAAGAACTACACCACACACGACCTTGAATTAGGTGCTATAATCTTCGCATTGAAGTTATGGCGACAATATTTATATGGTGTAAAGTTCATAGTATACACTGACCACAAAAGTTTGAAGCATATATTCGACCAAAAAGAATTGAATATGAGACAAAGGCGTTGGATGGAAACGCTCAATGATTACGATTGTGAGATCATATACCATGAAGGAAAGGCGAATGTTGTGGCTGACACATTAAGTAGGAAAGAACATGAAAGCCAAAAAGAGTTCGAGCTCTTAGATTGGAACTTAAAGTAGATTTAGCTTGCCAGATCAAAGAAGCTCAGAAGTTATCACTAGAAGGAGGAAACATTAAAGCTAAGAAAGAGAACGGTACCATCGATCAACTGGTTAAAGGAAGTGACAAGATACTTAGTCTCATCACAAGGATTTGGGTACCAACGGTTGGGAATTTAATAGACAAGATTCTTGAAGAGGATCATAAGTCCAAGTATATGATGCATCCAGGAAGTGACAAGATGTATCACAATCTAAAGGATGATTATTGATGGATCGGTATGAAGAAATATATTGCTCTATATGTTGTTAACTGTCTGACATGTTCAAAAGTAAAAGCCGAACATCAAAAGCCGTTAGGATTACTACAACAACATGAAATACCGATATGGAAGTGGGATATGATAACCATGGATTTCATCATGAAGTTACCTAAAACTTCTCGCCTGAATGATGCAATTTGGGTTATTGTAGATAGACTTACCAAGTCTGCCTAATTTATTTCGATACAAGAAACGTTTAGCATGGATAAGTTAGCACAATTGTACGTTGAGAACATTGATCTTTACATGGTGTGCCATTATCCATCATTTCCGATAGAGATAGTCGTTTCACTTCAAATTTTTGGTTAAGTTTTCAAACAGCCATGGGGACTCGATTAAACTTAAGTGCTGCATATCATCCCCAAACTGATGGCCAAAGTGAACGTATGATTCAAACCTTGGATGATATGCTTCGTGCCTGTATCATTGACTTGGGAGGAAGTTGGGACACATATCTTGCTCTAATGGAATTTTCGTATAACAATATTTATCATACGAGTATACAAATGGCACCATTTGAAGCTTTATATGGACGGAAGTGTAGGACACTTGTATGTTGGTCTGAAACAGGTGATAGTCAATTATCTGGACCCGAAATTGTTCAAAGAACCACTGATCAAGTTATACAAATCCGTTAACTATTGAAGGTAGCAAGAGATAGACAGAAAAGCTATGCGGATATTCGCCGCAAGACATTAGAGTTTAAAGAAGGCGATAGATTATTACTGAAAATATCACCTAGGAAAGGTGTAGTAAGATTTGGAAGGAAAGGAAAACTGAGTCCACACTTTGTTGGACCATTCAAGATACTTGATAGAATCGGACCGGTTGCTTACCGACTAGAATTACCCGATGAAATGAAAGGTATCCTCGACGTATTTCATGTATCGAATCTACGCAAGTGTTTAGCTGACGAAACCCTTGCCATGCCATTAAAGGATGTAAAAGTTGACGAAAAGCTTAAGTTTGTAGAACATACGATTCAAATAGAAGATAGTATGATCAAGTTTCTCAAGCACAAGTGACTCAAGCTCGTGAAAGTCAAATGGGATTCAAGATGAGGACCTGAGTATACGTGGGAGCTCGAGTCAGAAATGAAGAAGTAGTATCGCAATCTATTCCAATAAATCTCGAGGACGAGATCATTTAAAAGGTGCGGAGGATGTAAAACCGCGTAAATTAACTTAGAATAAATAAGCCAAAAGTACTAACTTATAAAAGTATAGGGACTAAAATTGAAAATTTTGAAGTTTTCATCCATCGCGATACGCGATGGGACAAGCTATATGCCCATCGCGTAGCACTATGACCTCGCACAAAAACAAAGCCTAGGGCTGCTTAGCGATACGCGATGACACAACCCATAAGAGCATCGCGTAGCGCGATGACGAGGCTCAGTAACGTGGACACGTGTCCAACCAAGTGTCAACACGTGGCACGATATGACAGGTCACGTGTCACGAGCTAGTAAGGTGCCACATATTTGCGGCGTCGTGATATGCGGCGGGGGGTGAAAGGAACCCATCGCGTTCGCCTATAAAAGGGGGTGACGGGTATTGAGCTATTATCATTGATATAATGCTAAATATTTATGTTTCCCGTGTATATTTTAATAGTTTTTGTTCGTTTTTAGTTGAGATTTGTATACTACTAACGTTTTTATGTTTCGTAGGTTCCGGGGTTTTATCGTGATGAAAAATGGCGAAAAACGAGCTAAAACGAGCCGAAACGGAGATCCGGAACGCATCAGTAAGGAACCGGTCAGACCGGGCCGGTCTGACCGGCCCCCATAGAAGAGCACGCCGCGTCGCGCCTAGGGGAAAGGCAGAAAGGCCTAGGCGCGTCGCCTAGGCACAACTGGGATAAAATTAAGTTCGTTTTTGGTTATTGTCGGGCCTGGTTTTCGCTATTTAAACACCTTTAACTTAAACCTGAAAGAACCCTTAAGCAGCCAGCCGATTTTGGAGTTTTTGGAAGGATATTTTCGAGTTCGTTGGTGATTTTGAAGGCGAGAGAATATCCGGTAAGGAGCTACACGTTCACGTTCGAGTTTACGGGTTTTATCATCTTCGATTCCCCGTTTCTTATACTTTCACCATGTTTTCGTTATTATTTGTTTTGTGTGATTTAGACTTTATGATGCTAGGCTAAATTCCATAGAATGCCTAGGTCGTGATGAACCTTAGTTCGGTTTGATTTTTATTTGGATTTCGTTTCGTTATGGATTTTATGTTCTAAGTAAACGGTTGAGTTTTATATAGTTGATGCGTATGATTGCTTGGTTTTGTTTACTTGAATTTATTGTTTCACATTGCCCTTGTTATTGTTTCATAGGATAGGGTTTTGTTAGGTCATTTACTGTGTGTTCTTGACTAGTTTATGATTGATATTGATTAAGATCATAGAAACAATAAAATCAATTAAACAAATAAAAGTGAGCTGCTAGTCTAAAAAGTTGTAAAGTGATAGGCTATTAATAGATCTTTGCTTGTCGGGATTGCTAGATTTAGTTCTTCGTAAGGAGTTCGTCTAGATTTGATTGTCAGCTTAGTCTAGTAAGTTAATTGGGTTTTCTTTGCTATCTTTTGAATTCCGCGCCGTAAGGTAGGTTTTCATCATAAAAGATACTCAGACATAAGCGATTAAATAACCGTAAGGAAGTTTAATATAAAACTGGTGAGTCTTAAAACTTGTTAGAAATACATAGGCGTCTTCTTGAAGTTCAAGGGTCCTGTTCGGTTTTTCTGTCAATGGTCTATTTTATGATCCCGGTTCCATAACTTGCGTTTTTCCATTTAAATTAATAACCGTAACTTTGGGGATTCCGGCCTGGATAGTTAATCTAATCATCTGAATTAATCCAAGTTTTCTTAATTGTTTTCTTTAGTTTAAAGTAATTGAGTTTAAGTTTAATTAATTAATTAATTAGTTTAAAGTAATGATTATGTTTTATTATTATTTATTAATTAGGGTTTGTTTTAATTAGTTTTAATAATTAGTTTAAATCTCCCCCAAACATTATTATTAAATAGTCACGTCTTGTAGTTGAGTTTAATTAGCTAGTTTACGTAATTAAAAGAGTCTCGTGGGTTCGATATCCGGACTTACTTAGCTGTACTAGAGTCAACCGGTTCACTTGCCAGTTAGTAGTTTAAGTTAAGTTTAAGGGTCTAGAGTATTGCTACAGTGTCGCCTAGGCGGTTCGCGGCCGGTTTTGCCCTATGGCTCCACGCGGCGCGGCGGCCTACACCCACATATTCCGATTTTTTTTTAATTTTTACACCATTTTCTCTCAAATCTTCATCTTTTTCAAACTCATCTCTTTCACCCACTTAGAACCCTAGCCGACCCACCCTCTAATCCACCATAATCCACCTATTTTTCACCATTAATCCACCAAATTAAACCTCCAAATCACTTCCCTATCATCCAAACACCATAACCCAACATTAATTTCACCTAAAATTCACCAAATCTCTCACTTGCACACACTTTAACTCTTCAATTTTTGCAAGTTAATCCGGGTTTTCACTATCCAAGGTATGAGTTCTTGTAATCTTTGTATTTTTTTTGTACATTATTGGTGTTAGTTTTTAGCTTAGGTTTTGCAAACTTTGTTTTTAGGATTTGTTCAAGTAGGTTGTTAGTTGTTGGGTGCGGTTTGTTGGGCTGGCAGTTTCGTTGTGATTTTTGGGTGCGGATGGTTGGGTTGGATTTTTTTGAAACTTTAGTTTTGGTTGCGGTCGGGGTTGTCAGTATGGGGTTTAAACGAGTTATTTAGTGTTGGTTGTTGGTTTGAGATTTTTAATTTTAGTGTTTTTAGTAGTTAAAACGAGCTGGAAAACAAGTTTTTTATGCAATATATAGTTTACCAAATTGTGGTTTTTCGCTCGTTTTCGACTCAATTTTGCGGGTTTTTGGCACTCGGGTTTAATTGGGACAATTAAAGTGCCGGGAGGAGGTGATGTTGGTTGAGTCGGTATGATCGTTTTCGGATTTTTAAGCTAGTAAATGTCTTAACAAGTTGGTTATCCGTTAGCTTTTAAGCAAATATTTAAACCACTAGCACTTACTTGTTTTTCATCTAAATGAGTCGGTTTAAAACGTTTTGTAACCCGAACTTCCAAAGTTAATTTTATTTTCAGTTTTTATATTATTATTATTAAAAAAAATAAATAAATAAATAAATCCGAAAATTAAAAAAATATTTTGTCTTTTATTTTTAGTTTTTATTTATTTACTCCCATGTTTGTTTGTTTATTTAAATGTGTTTAGATGTCTAAAGAGGCGGGAAAAAGGAAACGGGGTCCGACCGCACGACCACGTGGTGATCCGGAACCGGTTATTCCAGTGGGTGATTGAATACCAACCCGGATCGGTTGTGTTAAGAAAAACTGCCAACCTCAAGAAACATTCATTACTTAAGTTTGATGTTGATTCGGCCGAGTATGAGCAGTTATGTAAGTTGGTTAATTCGGATCTCCTCACATTCAAAACGATAAATTGGGATTTATTGGATTCGATTGGTCAATGAGAGCACATTGAAGAGTTATTGGGCCAAAAATTTAAGGCAATGTTGGATTTTAACGAACCACAGTTTCACGAGCTGACACTTGAGTTCCTGAGCACGTTTAAAATATAAAGAAGGAAATTTTGCTCAGTCAAATGCGGTGTCGTTTTCATTGTGTCGACAGTTGTACAATATGACTATCTCACAGTTCGTGATAGCAAGTGGTTTTTATACGGATGCGGAGGTGAGAGAACTGGGGTTTGTGACGGGTCTAGGGGGTGCGTTTTTGAATAAGCATGCTATGTGTATCGGTTCGGACGAGTTGGCCACTTTTTGGAACAAAATTTCTATTTGTTCGTTTTCGAGTGCGAATGTGGCGTCGGATATTCGAGATCCCGTGCATCGGTTTATCCACCGGGTTTTGGTTAATACTTTGACTGGTCGCGGTTCGGGCGACAGTAAAGTAAATTGGTTGGATATTTTCTGTTTGATGGCTATGGTTGATAAGGTTCCGATAAACTACGCTAGTCTGTTGGCGTGGTCGTTTCATCGGACGAGACGTGGGGGTACAAAAAATAGGTCAAGGTTGGATATGGGCCCGTATGTTACACGGATTGCTAGGTATTTGGGCGTGTCTGAGAGATTTAAACCGGATATTTTGACAGAGGGACCCGTTAGAGAGTTTTTGGAGGTTAAAGATTTGAGGAATGCTGGGATTTTGAAAGGTACCGATCCGTTAGAGTGGGAGGATGTTAAGTTGGACCCACAGATTCAAGCACCGGCGAGGACCGCGGCTGCTTCTGCTTTGCGAACTGGCTTATCATCCCGTCACCAGAGGCCGCCTCACAGATCAGAGAGACCGGGTGTTCAGCCCCCGGTCAGAGAGCCTTGCCCCGAGGATATTATTTTGGAGTCGTTATATGACCGGATGGAGTCCGGTTTTGATCAGATCAGGGGTTATGTTACTGAGAATCAAGAAGAGTTGAGGCAGATGATAGAGGCGAACCAACGGAGACATGATGAGCACATGAGGCATATGATGAGTGCAATGTGTATTGATTTGCCTGCTTCTCTTCGACAGCCGGCCGATGCGGGACCGAGAGGGTCGGGCGCCCCGGGTGGTTTAGGATTTGGACATAGAGTACCTTTTTATAGGACGGGTTACCCAGAAATGGATAATGCTGAGCCATACCATATTCTTGAGCAGGAGTCGGAGTCGGAGGAGGAAGAAGATGAGGATTGAGTTGACGAGCTGACATGGGAGTTTATGTTTTGTGATGTTTTTATTTTTCTTTTATGATGTTTTTATTTTTATTTGGTCTGTACGGATATTATTTTAGACTTTTCTGGTTGGGTTGGCGGGTTGGAAGTTGGTGGATGCTAGAACTTTATAAGTAACCTTTATATTTAGATTTTTTGTTTGACGTTACTTAGGTTTGTCGAGATGAGAGGCCGTGTCCGTTCAGAAAGAGAGAATGTGTTACCAATTCATGTTGAGCGGTTGGTGAGGAGAGCACCCATGGAAATAGACTGGCACATTGACAGTCTCGCATATTACCAGCTAAGTCTTTTCCATTGTACTTTGTTTTTATGTTTTTATTTTTATGTCTTTGTTTTTATCTTTTTAGGTTTTTATTTTTTATTTTGTTAGTTTTGTTTTAAATATTTTCGAGTTGTGTTTCCCGTGCCTGCATCGAGGACAATGCAAAATTTAAGTGTGGGGATGAGACACAATTGTTTTAACTAATTTGAGTTTTGTTTTCGTTTGAGTCGTATGTATTAAAAAAATAAAAAAAGATAAATAAAAATAAAAAATTAAAAAAATTGTTTAAAAAAAATATATATATCCCTTGAGTCTAGTTTTTGTTGCGTTAAAGTGGGAGATGATGATTTTATCGGAATTTGGTTTTTCAAACTACTAATAATATGAGATAAATAAAAGAAAATGCACTTAACTTTGGATGTGTCGGTAGGCTCAACCTTGAAAATGAAAGGGCAAATTTGATAAAATGGTTAAAACGGAAATCTCTTGTGGGTAAAGCGTTTTGTCCGTGGAAAATAAGTAATGAAAGGTCGGGCCATACTCAAGCCTCAATTATTGGTATGAAAAGTGAAAATATCATAAATTTTAAAAATCTGAATACGTTATCATATGATGCTTGGGTAGGTTTAACGTTAGAGTATGCCGTGTAGCCTGTGATATAAACTTAAAACTGCTAGTTTGGTGTTTTACACCTCATCGGCGTATGGTTTTATAACTCAAATCCTGTAATTATGGGATGCTTCGGGTCTGGAGACCATGGGTCTGTATGCCGACTATTCATCTGGGTATTCACAATTCCAAATGGGGTTGTGAATATTTAAAATTAAGCCAAAAAGAGAAAACCGTTATAAGTCTATAAATATGATCACAAGAGTACAAAAGTACAAATTCACTACAGACTTGATCATCCATGCTGTTAGCCATGTGGGGTCCCCTTGCTCGCGTCTCATTATCATTAAGAAACGGGCCACAAGGGACACGCTACATGTAAGCCCTACAGATGAAATTTTGCATACTCACCTATGGTGATGGGTTCGGGGGGTTGCTTGATAACGGGGGTATGTCATGTTGTGGGGAACATTAGCTATAAAATAATTGAATCTTAATCGTATCTAATGGCTGCTTGGTAGACTTTGATGCTTAAGATTAGGTGGATAAACAATACCCTTGATCGTCTTAGCTATTCATGAAAAAAAATAGAGCAACAAAAGTTTTAAATCTGCTAATTTTGAGGTTTAAGTCAAGTTGGGGTGGTCTGGTCCGGTAAAGCTGAAAATAAGCGGGTCTTAATTGTGTAAACCACTGAGTAAAAAATTGTCGGATCATATTTGTTCTGGTAAAGATTAAGGCATTGGTTTAAGTGGACAACAATATCGGTGATCGCGGTTTTTGCGTTTTTCTGAGCTTTAAAAATTAACCTATATGTTTGTTAGACTTTAATTTTCCGATTCTGATCCAACTGCATCAAACTTTTTCAGGGACGAAAAAAGAATTAAGTGTGGGGATATTTGATATAATGCTAAATATTTATGTTTCCCGTGTATATTTTAATTAATATTTTAATAGTTTTTGTTCGTTTTTAGTCGAGATTTGTATACTACTAACATTTTTATGTTTCGTAGGTTCCGGGGTTTGATCTTGATGAAAAAGGGCGAAAAACGAGCTAAAACGAGCCGAAACGGAGATTCGGAACGCATCAGGAAGGAACCGGACAGAGAACCGGTCAGACCGGGCCGGTCTGACCAGCCCCCATAGCACGCCGCGCCTCGCCTAGGGGAAAGGCAAAAAGGCCTAGGCCCGGCGCCTAGGCACAACTGGGCTAAAATTAAGTTCGTTTTTGGTTATTTTCGGGCCTGGTTTTCGCTATTTAAACACCTTTAACTTAAACCTGAAAGAACCCTTAAGCAGCCAGCCGATTTTGGAGTTTTTGGAAGGATATTTTCGAGTTCGTTGGTGATTTTGAAGGCGAAAGAACATCCGGTGAATAGCTACAAGTTCACGTTCGAGTTTACGGGTTTTGTCATCTTCGATTCCCCATTTCTTATACTTTCCCCATGTTTTCGTTATTATTTGTTTTGTGTGATTTAGACTTTATGATGCTAGGCTAAATTCCATAGAATGCCTAGGTCGTGATGAACCTTAGTTCGGTTTGATTTTTATTTGGATTTTCGTTTCGTTATGGATTTTATGTTCTAAGTAAACGGTTGAGTTTTATTTAGTTGATGCACATGATTGCTTGGTTTTGTTTACTTGAATTTATTGTTTCACATTGCCCTTGTTATTGTTTCATAAGATAGGGTTTTGTTAGGTCATTTACTGTGTGTTTTTGACTAGTTTATGATTGATATCGATTAAGATCATAGAAACAATAAAATCAATTAAACAAATAAAAGTGAGCTGCTAGTCTAAAAAGCTGTAAAGTGATAGGCTATTAATAGATATTTGCTTGTCGGGATTGCTAGATTTAGTTCTTCGTAAGGAGTCCGTCTAGATTTGATTGTCAGCTTAGTCTATTAAATTAATTGGATTTGCTTTGCTATCTTTTGAATTCCGCGCCGTAAGGTATGTTTTCGTCATAAAAGATACTCAGACATAAGCGATTAAATAACCGTAAGGAAGTTTAATATAAAACTGGTGAGTCTTAAAACTTGTTAGAAATCCATAGGCGTCTTCTTGAAGTTCAAGGGTCCTGTTCGGGTTTTCTGTCAAGGGTCTATTTTATGATCCCGGTTCCATAACTTACGTTTTTCCATTTAAATTAATAACCGTAACTTTGGGGATTCCGGCCTGGATAGTTAATCTAATCATCTGAATTAATCCAAGTTTTCTTAATTGTTTTCTTTAGTTTAAAGTAATTGAGTTTAAGTTTAATTAATTAATTAATTAGTTTAAAGTAATGATTATGTTTTATTATTATTTATTAATTAGGGTATGTTTTAATTAGTTTTAATAATTAGTTTAAATCCCCCTCAAACATTATTATTAAATAGTCACGTCTTGTAGTTGAGTCTAATTAGCTAGTTTACGTAATTAAAAGAGTCTCGTGGGTTCGATATCCGGACTTACTTAGCTGTACTAGAGTCGACCGGTTCACTTGTCGGTTAGTAGTTAAAGTTACGTTCAAGGGTCTAGAGTATTACTTAGTGTCTAGATTAGTTTATTTTTAGTTAATAATTTTATTTGACTACTTCAAGCACATCAATCATCCCATCACACCTATATTTTCACACACTTAGTATGTAAAGGGGTGCCCTATTTCCGTAACAGGTTTATGTGCCATTTTCTCGAAGTTCGTGCAAGTTTTGAAGTCATAATCAAGTAACAATCACATAAGCGAGTAGACCAAGATCCTGCCTCTTTCTTATTATCATTCTAAGTATCCATACTAAGGTAGGAGATACGTTTAAGTTATTGAAATTATTGCTTAGACAATCAATCGAGGCTATGGCATTTAACCTTGAAAGTATTTTGTAAAACATTCATATTGATAAACGAGTTTTCATAAACGTTACTTCATAGCAAAGTAATATTAAAGAAAGATATATTTTGACGGGCAAATAATAATTGTAAGGGTGGTATCACAAGTAGTAAGTTTCTTTCCTAAGGAAAAGTAATTCGTACAAATCACAATCAACCGAGGGACCCGTTTACTTACTTGGAGAAACTTGCCAACGTGTTATAACCTATTAAGCCAAAGCATGCTACATCAAACGTCACATAAAAACTAAGTGTTTTCCTTCACAATCAAAGATAAACGATTTCAAGGTTAAGCTTAGCAATCATATCTTAATCAAAACACCATTCAGGTATTTATACAAACCTATTTATGATTAGGTTAAGTATCATTCTCAATCAATAAATCAAGGTTTTCCAACACCGATGGTACATGTGAATACGTTTAACCTTTTTATATAATGTGAATACGTTTAACCTTTTTATATAATGTGAATACGTTTAACCTTTTTATGTAACAAGAATATGTTAACCTTTTACAATCAGTCAAAATATATTTATACTCGATAAGATGAACGGGTGTTTGTCTTAAAGAGTCAGTCAATGTTTACATGAGATTACGTGATCTCTTAAACGTTATAATACAAAGTAGAGAATAAAATCAACTCAGACCGAATACACATGTGTCTGGATCCAAACATAGATGTTCAACCTAATCAGTCAAATGCTACGTGGCCGCGGGCTAATGGTCATAACTAGTTTCCATTAAGGGCTACGTGGCTCGGGAATAATTGTGTGTGTAGGGAAGTGGTACACATACCGGAAGTAGAAATGCTTCCGCTGAGCTTGTCGAGAAAACTATATTTGTATTGTAATGTCATTTAAATGTTTTATAGAGTCATACGTGTTCACTAGCATATAGCTGATGTATTTTTCCAACCCATTACAGATAATTAAGCATAAGTAGCAATAGCAAGGATTGGAGTCTTAATGAAGATAGAAGCGCGTTACGAGATGGCTCCGTTTTGATAAAGTAAAATCCTTGTAATATGAAACATATATTTTTTAAACTAACACTTGGGTATTTAATTCACAAGTAAATTTTCAATGTAAATTAATATTATATTCAAACCTAAAGTCTTCCGCTAAAATTAACCCATAACTCTGATATATATTTACAAAACAGGTACCAACTTATGGTCACACGCCTAGGCCTTAAGTCGAGGTGTGACATCTAAACAGACCTGAAACTTAGAGATAATAAACTAGAATTAAAACCGAGAATATAGCCGTTGGAATCAATCCAAATGGACGTATAGAACTCCAGTTATTAGATTTTTAATGTTTAAGCGAGTTGGTACTGACCAGAATCCAAACTTCGAGTACGGAGTCGGTTTTTGGTCAGTACACTTAGGGGGTGTTTGGGATAGCTTATTTTCACCAACTTACAAGTTATAAACTTTTTAAAAAGTAATAAGGTGTTTGGGATTGCTTATATTGTAAGAGGAAAAGTTCTATAAGTTACACTTTTGTAACTTATTAACTTAATGAAAAGTTATAAGGAGGCAATATAAGGAATTCCAAACACCCCCTTAAAATTTGATTCTGAACAAAAAAGTCTTCTGGATCGAAAGCTAGTTCAGACCAGAAGATGGAGACATTGACAAGTCAAATAAGTTTGACGAAAACACCCTTAACGGCCCGAGATAAAATTAACCACCGAAACTCCCTCAATTTGAGAGATTGATCCAGGATTTTGTAAAGGTGATAAAAGTACACAATATTGAAGAAGGAAACTTACCCAAACGGGGATTGGATGTAGCATAAATTCGTGCTCAACGATGTCTTGAAGCTTGAAATTCAAAGGCGGCTTGAAGAACTTGATTAATATTGAAGAAACCGATAATGGAGAAAGGAGACATTTTGGGATATTGGAAGGATGGCTGGACTTCAGTAACTTTTAGGGTTTAGAGGTGTGTTTTGATTAAATATTGAGTGTTATAATGCATTTATGAAGGAATCCACTCGATTAAGAAACGAAATAAGCTATTAATGTGAAAATCGGGTATAATAACTAATAAAATTTGGTTTGGACAAAAAGAAAACGGTTTGGGTGTTTTACAAAATTAATTTACATATCTTGAAGCTTAAGTTTCGTTAACTTAGTCAAAAACAGGAAAGATATGGCAAAATTAGTCCCTGTACTTATATAACCGCAATTTTTGACCGAAATAAGCGATTTTAAGGGTTTTTAAGCATTGTGACAAGTTTAAAAATTATTAAATTATAAAATTAGTTAAAACAAGTTAAATACTAATATATACTAGTTTTAATTAATACAGAAGATCCGAAATATATTCCCAAGTCGGGCGAACGAATATGAATACAAATACGATAGATCCGAAATGTTACATATATAAATATATATAAAAGAAAGTAGTGTGTGTGTGTGTGTATACATACATGAAAGGACATATTTAATGAATGAGAGAAACGAATCTAGAAATCGAAAGCTACAAATAATAAACGTAAGAAATATAACGACTGACCATTTTTAAAAAAAGTTGAGAAATGGATAGTTGGAGTGCTCATGGGTTCCATGGATTTTTCACTCAACTGACCATTTTTAAAAATAATAACACAATAATCAGAGTTACCGAATTTAGCCACGAACCACCATGAATTTGGTTTGTAAATAAGGAATGCAACCATTAATACGGTTACGTTTGACCACTTAAGGTGTCGGTCGTTTGACAATTGTGTTCCGCGTTGGCCTATACGATCGAGTACTATGGTCAGGTTATCCTCCAGGTAAGGAATAGTGTCTTACCTTGGGTTCTCGGAACCGTTTTGTCAAAGCCCAGCTCACAATTCTCTCCCCCTTCCAGTTACTACAAGAACTTCTCATACTACCTAGCCTTAAGGTGAAAGAGTAAAAACAAGACTAGGGAATTCTTAAGGAATTTCCCAACAATAAGAGGCAATCTACTAATTTAAATAAATAAAAATGTTTTGAGGATGATGCATAGCCTCGGAGTTGTGTATGCGTATGATAATGTGAGAGCTTGTGATTTAGCTTAATGTATCCCCAGGTGGAATACTCGTATCAACTTGAACCCCATCATCATTAATTATTTCCACAACCTCCTCTGCTTCCAAAGCATCCATCTCCTCATCATTCAAACCCAATAATAACAAGATTTAATCAGGAGACAGGGTAAAGTCCACAAACTCACCCTCCTCGATCTCATCAGCATTAACAGAACTCATCACGATGCCTTTATCATAATCCATAAATAATATCGTATTGGCTTTGATCGACTCAATAGGAGTTACATTGGTAGTATCTTGATATACTACCATTTTTCGATCATCACCAGCACCAACATCACTAGTACCAGCAGATGTACCTTCAGCTTGTTTCGGCTCACTACCACCAGATCTTGCCGCATCAGGATCTTTGTCATCATCATTATTCTTCAATTTCTTCAATGTATCATCTTTACATGTTAATTGAAGAATGAGTTCCTCTTGATCCTTGATCTTCTGCCCCTTAGCTGTAACAAGCTCACGGAGTTCTCTGCTCTCCTTTTGGCAAAACGATATGTGACTCACCAATCGCTATTGAATCATCAGCAGTTGATCTTGTTGATAACGATCGACCGCCATTCGATTTTCTTGGAGATAAATCAAACTCAGTAGCATATCCATTTGTTGTGCAATAGGCAAAGTATGGAATGTGGGAGGTACAGGCTGCTTAGGACCATGTGGTCAGTTGAACCTCATAAACGATACAGCCAGAGGCTGCATTTGCGTCATTGTTGGAGCAGGATAAGTAACCATCGATGTAATAGGATATGTCGGCATAGATGATAGCAACGATTGTGAAATCAAAGAATATCTCGGGTGAGTTGATGTTGTTGTCGTAAGAGTAATAACTGGGGTGCTAACAGTAGGTGATAGCACTGACATCCATTGAGCAGACGACCTCAGTATTTGTGGATCAATTACCACACCATCTCCCCTCGTAACATGTCTTTTCGGCGGTTGTTCTTTCATCACCGCCTTCCGATTTCGTTTAAGTTGAGCAGCTGCACAACTAGCTGCCTCAACCTCAACATGTCTCATATCTCCACCTTCACCACCATCACCCCTGTCATCACCGTCATTACTGCCATCGTTCTGACCTGGTACCTCTTCTCGTTCGGAATCCGAATCATTATTGATCCAACGATCATTAGAAGGACATTCATAATCTGGATTCGCAAGATGACCAATCGAACGTTTAGCCCTCGGTCTATCCTCAGCCTTCTGCTTACGATATGTCTTCATACATTTCATCGTGCCAGCTGTCATGTGTTCTAATACTAACACATTTTCTATAAAAGTCTGATCAATCTCGAGATCAGGTATCAAGTCCTGAATAATCAGCTGGAGGAAGTGCGGATACATAAGAAACTTGTTCTTACGACGCTAGACCATGTAGTTCTCCTTGAGATGATAAAATATAAGTTCAAAGAAATTAAACGGTGTGCTCAATATCAGAGGGAAAAATGCCGATCGTAGCATGATACTACACTGGTCGAAACCACCTTTACGTCCCCTCAAGGCAGTGAATAAGGATATGCAGCAAATACTTGTGTTGTTCACATGTTAGAATGGGTCTAGTAAACATATATAACATCATTCATCAAACACACTTAACAAATGAGCTAATAAACTTAATGAATGGGTCTGGTAATTACCAAAATACCCTTACATTAATATAGAGATAAATTAATAAGTTACAAAGACTTGAGATGACCAAAACGGTTCACTAACATAATGTAAATAAGCAAGTAATTTATTAATTAACTATGTAAGTTGTAAACACATAAATAGAACACATAAGGTAATCAAATAAGCGCGTATGGGTTCCTAAGCATGTTACTAGGGCACCACTAACGACCTATCTTAAGACCTACTAATCTGATACCAATCTGTCACACCCCAACCTAAGGCAGAAACGTCGGGGTGCGAACCGTTGGTTCATAGCTCACAAGGTAATATCATACAATATTCAAAGGTGACGATATCTATTTTATAAATTTAAATAAACAAATATCCAAATCACATTCCAAGTAGATCATCTTTTAAGAAATAGCAAAACAAATCCCAAATTAAAAAGCAAACTGTCTTTTGATTACTTTTAAAACTTAAGGACATCTCTATGTGTTTCTTCACCTTCGAAATCAAGTCAACTGAAAACCTGCGAATGCATGCAAAATACATATATTTGTCAACACGAGGTTGAGTGAGAAAATCACCAGTATTTGAATACAATATAAATATTACAAATGCAAAACTGTCTTTTGTGAGTAATAGCAATCAAACCATGACCAAATAAAAGTTTTCGGTAAAACCATTGCCTAGCGAGTCGGGGTTTGGCTACTACGAAGGTCGTATGATCATAATATAATGTGATTATGATGGACCTCTCCGAACGCGATTAGATAAGACAAATAGACATGTATCAATTAAGCATTTAATTGATATGCACACAAAGTTAAGCAGTTTGCCAATGAGAATACTAGATAATAGGTAAATACTTTATAGTACGCATTAGTCTCCAAAAGATTGAAAACAAGAAAAAATTAGGGGAGTGATTACTCACTTTATCAAATGAACAAAAGGGACAAAGTGATGATAACATAATGAAACGTTTAAGCTCTTCGAGATTTACCGACGGGGATTCCTAGGTTAAAATGATAATAGGAATCAAATATGATCCCCATAAGACTTACAATGGATTCGGGTTTCGATGATATTCAAGTCAGTTTGTGCAAATATTTATTATTTGAACTATTATTATATTATTGTTATTATTATAAGACATAATTACAGAAATTTTCCTTTAAGTTTGTACTAAATTTCATTGATTGTCCTTTATCTTCGAAATTGATATGTTTTGTCCTTTACGTTTTCTAAACTAACAGCACTTGTCCTTTAGCCCTAACTCAGTTAATTTTTTTCGTTAACTCAGGTTATGTTCAAGACATGTAGGGGTACTTTTGTAATCTACCAATTATATTTAAATATATATTTGTTAATTTAAGAAAACAAAAAAAATCAAACATGTATCATCTCTCTAACTCTTTCTCTCTTTCTTTATGAAGACAACCACAGTCCGGTCGCCATTACAGTCCACCGGAATATCACTACTCCTCCACCACCGTCCAGCTATCATCGGAAACCTTGCACGATGCTTTTCACAGATCTGAAATTCGTTGAGGTCAAAGTTAAACCGTCTAGTCCTCACAATCGACGTCACAATCGGTTTTCCGGCCACCATTACCATGGCGACCCACGCCCACCCTCCATAATCATGTTGAGGTCAAAATTATGCCTAGGGTTCAATTTTTGGCTTCAATGGTTTTCATATCGATCTATCCATGAGTCAAGCTTACCCCTAATTAAGGCTAATTTAGGAATTAGGGCAAGAGTTTGACGATTTGTGTTTACCAGAATCAGTATCTGAATTCCTTAGTAGCCATCGTAAGAGTTCGCTGTGGCTGTCAGTGGAGGTGGGAGACGGTATATGTAGTGATTGTAAAGGGTTTTTGAGAGAAATATACAGAGTTTTAAGGGGTTATTAGCTGCAGTGGAGGTGAGATACGCTGGCGTCGGTGGAGCTGGGAGACGGTGGCAGCGGCGAAGTGGGGAAGACGGTGATGGGAGGTTGGAGACGGTGGGTTATATCTAGAAATATTTTAATTACATTTGATTTTAAAAATAAAATGTATTTGTTTTTAATCTTTGAAGAAAATTTAGTTTAATTGTTTAAATGTTTTTTAATTAAATGGATAAAATGACCAGTTTGCCCTCATGTGCAAGGCACGTGAGCAGAGTTAACGAAAAAATTAATTGAGTTAGGGCTAAAGGCCAAGCGCTGTTAATTTTGAAAACGTAAAGGACAAAACATATCAATTTTGAAGATAAAGGACAAACAATGAAATTCAGTACAAACATAAAGGACAATTTCTGTAATTTTGTCTTACTAAAAAACATCATTATTGTTCTCAGTTATTTATATTGTTATCTATATTATATATAAAGGAAGTGTGATGGACACAAAAGTCATTTCATAATTGTATGGTGAGTGCGAAACGGACATTTCATAATAGGACATAAAAACTAATTTGGCAATACATCAATACGTTGTTAAAGCTTATGGTGCAACTTTATGAAGCTTCACTCTTTATTAAATTACTATTCAATCCTTTTGGATGCAAAAAGTTTATGTGGTATTATCTTTAATTCGTTATTATGTTTTGCCCTTCATTCACATTGAATGCCATAAATTGAATGTATATCTTTTAATTAACATGAGATTATTGTGGAGCATCCCAAGTGACAAAGCTGGAGTTTTCACAAGCATCAATTCCACCATCAATTCGTTTGTTGTTGTCCTTGAATACCACAATTGAACTGAAACAAATGATTGCACAATAATTATGATGTCATTACACTATCAATTCTTCAACTCCCACCCGGCATTCCTTCATACGTTTCATCTCCGTCTCATTAACGCGACTTTAATTGTGTTGCATTCATTCTATATATATTATCGCATCACCCTAAATGTCCTAAAGCTCTGCATGCACCTTTGAATCATCATCTTCCTCGCTTTTGATTTCATCTGTGTCCGTACTCCAGGTATTATATTATTAAGCTCAATTTCGGGTTATTCATGTTATGATTATTTTTTTAATTCGAATTTTAGAGTTATTTTGTTGTAATAATAGTTGGTAGAAGATCATTATCAGCTCCCAATTCAAGATTTTTTTTAATATGATATCTCATCCACGAGGAGGAAATTTGGTTCCACAACAGAGATCAGTTATGGTTTTTAACAGTGAAAAAGAAGCTCTTGATTTCAACAAGGTAAACGTTAATTGTTGTGTTCGATTAGATAGCTTATGTACATGTTTATGAGATGTTTGTACCTTATGCACAGTGTTTGTACATGTTTATGACAAATCGATGTTTCTATCAAGTGCAAAATAGATGGACTGTCAGTATTAGTGGTGTGCATGGCCAAAATAGAGCTGTAAATTAAGATATAAACATTGTTGCAGTCTAAATATAACCTCTTTTATCTTGGACAAACATGATAGGGGTATCATTAGGTTGTATAAGAAAACAGGACTTCATATAATATGGCCCAACACCTAAAAGGTATATCACATATTGTTGCTTATAATGTAATCAAAATGGAGAAAAATCTTATTACTTTTTACATATTTTAGTAAATATTTAAGTATAATGTTGAATCAGACACACATTAAGATCTGACACAAAAAATGTGATTGTTAGTTATGGATCTTTTATCTAAATGAAGACGGAAAATGAAAAAAATATTTCAGTTCAATTGTCTTCGGTTTAACTGCCGCTCAAGGTGACTTATTATAAACTTATATAATTAAACACTTACGCTATTATAAGCTCACTAAGTACTAATATTTTGCACTTTAATTAGTGGAGGTATTTGCATATACTCAACTGCTTATAAGATCACTTGTGGACGGTTACAACTATTTGTCTATGTTTGCATACGGGGTGCGGCAAAACACATACAATGGTGAGAATGACTTCAACAAGGTATAATTTTTAAAGTCTAATTTTTAATGCACTATACCTCATAATTAGATTATTTTGAAATATACTGTTGCCATCTATGATAATTTGATTTCTTAGTGTTTGACAAATTATGTCATCTCTTAACATAGTACATTAACTGATTTAAAATGAGATTTTTGTTAAAGTGACAAGATAGTTTTCAAAAACTGACATAGAAATCTTTTTAATCAGGTTACAAGAATGTGCATGTAATTATGTAAAGATAGTTTACTTTCAATTCATCGGTTCATATTTAATAATGTCATGTATTATATATTAATTTGGAAGAAAAAGGTTTTGCACATTTTTTTTGCATAAGCTATAACTTTGTATTGCATCAATTCTGGCCATGTATCATCACACGTGTTGATTTAGGGCGCCACCGTTACCGTGATTTTAATCAACACCATTGTGAAGAACTGTAGTTTTTTTTGTTTTTGTACTTATGGGCCACGGATATGGGTCGGGTATGTGTGAAGTATGGTCGAAGTGATTGATCTTGATAGAATTTGATCGTAGGTGGGATTGCTCATAAGGGGCTCGTTATGAAATTGATAGCTGGGGGCGGCTCGGTTTTCACTTTAGCAAACTATAAAAACGTTATGTCCGAAAACTACACATAGTGGTATATAGGGTTCCATATTTGTTTTTCTCTTTCACTTATGATAATGATATTTTAAACAAGTTGATTTTTGCTTTTTTGAGGATATTTGTATGCTGATCAGCATGAAATTGATTGTCAACCTGTCATTCTCATATTGATCAAGTTGTTAACGCCTCTAAAGTTTAGCGGATAAGATAATTTATACGGAATATTACTTGAAAATATCATGACCTAACAAAATGCAACATTATTATGCTAGATCTAGATTTTAAGTCTACGTTGCTTTTTTGTATGTTGTCGAATTGTTCAAGGCATTAATCACCAAATGATGCATGTTTTCTTAACTGATTTCATCATATGGTTTCTTGAGTAGAAAAGTTGAAAGTGTTTATTAGTTTTGTAGGTGGTAGTGATTGTTGGTGGTGATGACACAACTGCCACTAAGGCCAAGGAAACAGTCCTAATTCCCCATTGCTGAGCAGGCACGGTTCAAGCAAAATAAACTACAAGTAGAAAATAGGAACTTCTGAAACATGTTAAACAAGTTAGGATTAAAATGGTAAAAGGCTGCAGGTGTAATGGTGAACATGAAGTCAGTGCAAAACCTTCACTTAAAGCTTAAGAAGAAAGGGAAGCTTGAAGGTGTTACCGATAATTCCCCTGATAAGAAACTGCATGAGGAGACTGCTAATGACTATGACAATCAAGCCATCACATGGGTGTAACCCTGTGACAATCGTCAATTTCAGGTTAACTCCGTTAACTCAACTCCGTCAATTCAAACTTAAAGATCATTGAATCTATAACGCACACTTCATTACATTTAAACTAGGGTTTAAATGACGCTTGACACTTACTACTTGTGTAGTCTTTCGGGAATTGCACCGAAACGCAAACGAGTTGACGCAAACAAATGGTGAATAAACGAAAAACGTCAAAACAATAATTATGTGATAATTATGTGTTAGACTTATGTGTTATGTGATAACATTGTTATAAACGTTAACTCAATGTGCTAGAACTAGTTAATTAAGCTAGAAAAGTACAAACTAGAAGTTAAGGGACTAAAGTGTAACATATTATTATTATTAATAAATATAAACCCTAACCTCTTCTCCCTCTCCCTCTCCCCAAAACCGACGGCAGCCTACCCCTCCCCCTCTCCTCACAATCGGCTCACACACACACACATATCTCTTGATTTTGATCTTGTATTTCACAATTGAAGCATCCTACATCCGTTTCTAACCATCTTCTACCTTCCTCTTGCTTGTATTGGTGTTTTTGAAGGTATAATTACAAACCCTAGGTCCGATTTTCATATGTAATGTGTTCATATGTTTTATCTTGATTTGATGATGGATTGATTGTGATATGATAACTAGAATTGGTATTATTACATGTTAATCGTTGTGTTCTTGATTTTGAATTCAAATAAAACCCTAACCATGGATGTAATGTATAATTGATGTGCATGGATAGTGATTATGGTGTCTAGGATGTTATATGAAGGAATTATGGTTTATAAATGGCTAATATGTTGAGTTTTGTTGCAAACAGTTTCTGGACAGATTGTGTTGTTGATGTTCAATTGACTGTATCGGGGTGTAAATGTGAAAATTGGTTGAGATTATTGATACTACAATAAACTAGGTTGAGTCTAGTTTCTAAAGAATATAAATTTGCAATTTTTGGACATGTAAAATTTAACCTTTATGATTTTACAAAAACGTTGTGCAAAGCTGGGTTGTTAGACCTGCTGTTAGGTTGTGTTGTAAATGTTATATCTCATGAACTACGAGACCAATTGGGTTGGTTCCACTTCTGGAAGTTGACTTGTTGAGTTAGGAACCTAACCCAAGTGGTCTTGCATTTATTGGATTTTTTATTCAACGGGAATTTCAAATAAGATTCTGTTGCGCATGAATTTTACTGTTATGAGTTTGCTGTAATGTTTTGATCATTGTGAGAAACATATGTGAAATAAAAATAAAATAAAATATGTTCTGGAAACGTAATACATGTATGCTTTTGTGATGATTTTTGATGAATTAATTGAGATGCTATGATCGGTGAAATAGTGTAATCTTTCAAGTAGAAATTCTGTCTCGGTAAAGTTAACTGCCGAACTTTGTGAAAATGCATGAAAAGTGCTAGTTGCTAGTTAATTGTTAGGTTTTGACCAAATTGCCCATGCGGGGAATACTTGCTAAATAATTGTGGTATTTTGACCAAATTGCCCCTGCGGGGAATAGTTGCTAGTGATGTACATTATAAATACATGACACGTAAATAATTGTTCACACATGTAACGTATCACAAATATACTTGTTAAAGTCACACACGATTCACAAACGAAACACGAAACGTAATATTTGCATAGGTATTACGTGTCGGGTCTAGAGACTCGTTAATAGCTTGAATACTTAGAAAATCTCTTTGTTGTTTTAGAACGCTAGAGAGAGTTTTCTGTGACGCGCATCACTTGGTGATTTATTTTTGAGAATTCTTCGCAAACAGTGAGTTCACTTACCCCTTTTAAACTATTTTCAAACGCTTTTCACTTGGGGGAGATAACATACTCCGAAAACGCATTTAAGATTTTGTTAATATAGATTATATATCACTTGTAAAGACTAAGTGGCAAACGCAATAACTAAAGACCTTCATTCACATCGAACCGTTTAATATTGGATAATAGCGAGTCATTGTTGAGTAGTACTACTGGGTTTGACAAACCCCACCCAACGCTAAACTCGACTGGAGGTCGAGTGGGTGTAATATTGGCTAAACACATACTATGGTCAGGATAGACCTGGTGGCAAGGCAAATGATAAACAGTCAGCTTCGGTGTCGAATACTTAGTAATACTTGTTTTATAGGCTAGCTACCTATAGATATATAATTGACATAACGCAAAACGTTGAACGCAAAACGCTGAACGCAAAACGCTGAACGCAAACGCTAAACGCTTTATTTTATATAAACTTGTGAACTCACCAACCCCGTGTTGACACTTTTAGTATGTTATTCTCAGGTAGCCGAGGCGGGCGCGCGGTTTAGGATCATGCATTGCTTGAAACACTTTTAATTATGCAAACTTATTTTAAACTGTTATCATTGGGTTTTTAAGTCGTCCTGCGTGACGCAACATTGGTTTCTATGGTTTTACGCTTCCGCATTTAAATACTCGTAAACGTTTTCATGGTTTTGAAACTTTGTTTTATGGTTTGATTATAACTAATGAATCCGATCATGTTAGTTCACACCCTCTAACGGTAAAACTCCGTTAGTGGAATTTGAGGGTGTGACAAACCCATAATCAGCTGAAAGTGAAGATATAAGGA
Organism: Bidens hawaiensis; assembly: GCF_021521415.1. Lineage (NCBI taxonomy): Eukaryota > Viridiplantae > Streptophyta > Magnoliopsida > Asterales > Asteraceae > Bidens > Bidens hawaiensis. The sequence goes on from NW_027491281.1 coordinate 1,692,826, forward strand.
TGGCAACATGTATGATTTAAAAATCTAAAATCTTAGGTCATGCTTGAAAACCAACATTTTTATAGTTTAATTTTTTTAATAAACTTTAAATTTGAAATTTATTCTGTTGATTTCAATTGTCGTTGTATATTCTAAATAGTGGTATAAAGTTCGTTGTTGCGTATATCTAATCTGGATGAGAAATCATTTCATATATAGACTTCCAGCAAACACAAAAATGGCCGCTTGTTTAATTTATAAACTTAAGATTATTATTCAAAATATTTTTTTCTCATTTTTGAAACCCGAGCTACTTTTTTAATACGGTTGTTTAGAAAGTGTTTAAAATACGTAATTGTGTTTAATAAAAATAGATATATACGTAATTGTATCTAATTTATTTTTATGATAATGTTATATAAATTTGTTATCTTTTGTATAATAAACTTAATTGGCTAAAAGTTTTACAATTACAAAGGTCGGTGCCATAACGAGATAAAGCCCTACCGATCGAATTCACGTTGCGTTATGACATGCTTATTTTGGGGTACATTGTTCCCAAGTTTGCGTATATTTATTTTATAATTTTATAATGTAGATTTGGTAACTGGGTTATCCTCTTTTGCTTCATGGCAAGACCATGAGGTAAGTTTTTTTAACAAATTGGTTAGCCATTTTTTCATGCTCCACCCATTTAAACAATCGTCTAGACAAAAGCCCAAGCCGGTGACGAATAGGTGGTGTTGTTTACGATCCATGGAATCATCTTAGGCAGTTTTTTAATGATCACATTGTATAATATCAAGTGCAGCAATGTGAGATTAGGCGATAAATTTCTGGTAAAACTAGATTTTTAATGATTTTGAACTCATTAGGCATAAGTACATTTTATTTAATGTATGGTAATATGGTCTCTTGATTCAAGTAGAGAATTTTGTGATAATCACATAAGGAATTAAGGTAATTTCACAATTAGAGCATGAGGACACAATAGACATTTCACAATTGGGCATGAAAAGTAATTTGAGAATACCTCAATCCATTCTTTAAGTGTTTGGTACAACTCGATGAAACGTCACCTACTTCTTAAATTACTCTTCTACCCTTTGAGGATGAAAAAGGTTTGTGGAGGTGAAGCATGGGGAGATAGAAATAGAGGTGAATTCCTTGAATACAAGGATCTAATTGTTATTCGTGTGGCCAAACATTAAGGAGACGTGCGTGATTTGCTACATCTTGACTCAAATTAAAGTCAAACGATCATCTTAACGATACTGTAGAACCTTAAATTCTTATAACTAACAATATTTTGGTCATATTTCACAATTGTCGCGGTTGACATCAACAATTGATACCTTTGGAAACTTTAGAAGTATTTGGATAATGAAAAGAAAAAAACAGCAACAACCAAAGTTGTTTGATCGATAAACACATATCATGAAGTTACCATGATTGAAATTGATATTTCACATCACGATGTCGGTGGCTCATGGTATGGGGTCATCTATTTCTTTATTTGTTTGTCTTTTTACATTGTTTATTTTATAATCTTTTTTTTGGTTTTGTGCAAATGCAAAATGGGTTGGCCTATCGTAATCATATTTGTACAGACGTTATGATATCAAATGACATGTTATTTATTTTAAACAGTCATAATTTCATCTTTGTGCCATCACTCGACTTATTTACAAACTTATAGTTGGAGTTTATATACACATATTCCCAGGTTTAAAAACTTTTAACAAAAAACAATACCTAACAAGTCATTTACCATTACTTTTTGGATTATAATACATTGAGATTTTAAGTATATACGACCTACATGGAAATCAACAAATATATTCATCACATGATCAATTAATAAAAAAAAATTTCCTCCTCACTGACATGCCAATCTAACGCTTTAAATGAATAAAAAAATAAACAATGGAATTCAATACAACTTTTGCATTAAAATTCTGGTGTAACCAATTAGGCTACCCGTTGTCCGCGAGGCAAAGTGTACTCGGAAACAAAGTGTACTCGGAAAGCTGAGTGTACTCGGAAATCAAAGTGTACTCGGAAAGCTGAGTGTACTCGGAAATCAAAAACACTTGTGATTTATCAATTTTTCACCGAGTACACAAAGTGTACCCGGAGATCAAAGTGTACTCGGAAGTACAAGTGTGCTCGGGAATACTTAGTGCTTTTTCATTTTCCACCAAGCATGCTCGGGAGCAAAAGTGTGCTCGGGAGCAAGGGTGTGCTCGACACAAACTTGAGTTTTCTCTTCACAAGCATAATTGTTCAAGACAAAACAAAGTATGCTCGAAAAAGAGTCTGCTCGAATAAATAATAAAGTGTGCTCGAGACTTAAAGATAGTTTTCTTGAGAAGACAAAGGATATGCTCTGGGTTTCACAAAGTGTGCTCGAATTTGATGTGCTCGATATAAGATGTGCTCGAAATAACCTGTGCTCGAGCAAAACAAAGATGTGCTTGGGCAAAACACCTCATGTGCTCGAAGCAACACTTAGTCATTTTTCCATACTCGAGTCCGATCTTAATTTTTTTTTTCATAGTGTGCTCGAGACACCAAAACTTCATTTCTGCATCATCAGTCACTGATTTGCCCTTGCAGAACCTGCTCGAATATTCACTTTGCATCTGCTGCAGCAAACAATGATGAAATTGCCTTCAGTACATGTTCATTCTTGACTTGTACATTCTCCTTATCAGTTTGTACCATCGGCAATATTTTTCAACAAACATCTACTGTTTGTGCAGTACGAGCACACAAAACCCTAATTTTTCAAATCCAGAAACAAGTTTCGTAATCTGAAATTAATCACTATAGCCCTATCCAAGTCATCTTGAAATCAAAGAAACCTATCTTCATATCATAATCAACCTTTTCAGATCTAGAAATAATCAGATGAACAGTGTTGCCCCAAAACGAGCCAAATAACACTGTTACATCAGATCTGGACCGTTCTGACCAAATAAACATGAAATTGATGTTGAATCTCCAAACGAATCATCAACCCAAACATCAATCCATATACTTTTCTCCGAATCATCAAATAATTTCAAAAAACCCCCAAAAATAATTTCAACGAACTTCATCGTTTAACGTCCATGGTGGATTCAAGAGCGAAATGAATCTGTTCAGCGGTTAGTCTGAACGATCGGTAACCCAAGCTCTGATACCAATTGAGAGTTCCGAGCCCCGGTGCGGAAGCGTGAATAATAGTCGTTACCAATCAACAGTGTGAAGCTCGGATCTAGGGTTAGAATCTAATCTTACTCGGATTCACTCTTGAATGATGATATCATTTGGACGGATGAGGTGTATTGGGAGAGAGCCTGATTTGATTAACAATCAACAATAAAGTAGGATGAACAATTGTAATCAAAACTCAAACAAGATAGAAAAGGTAGTATGAAATATTAGCCGAATGATTCTCATTAAGATGAAACACTCATACATACATTCATACATACAATCAGTTAAGAAATATCTCAGCCGCCACCAGGAGAGCTCATCCTGGCGGCAGAGACTCTCTCAAAGGGATAAAACCCTAAATCTCACTCATACACAATACAGTCACTCATACTAGACAAATGAATAAAAATATCTATTTATACTAGTCTAGCATGACTTGGTCTTCAAGCTATCCACCCTTGGTTGAGACCGAATAATACATTTTTCACCCACAAATTAATTCGATGCATCGGTCTAAAATATAAGTCCCAACAAGTTACTTTGTTCACACAAACCACACCACGTCCACACGATGAGGGGGCATGATGGGCCTTCCGCGACCCCACTAGCGGCCATGATTAAGGAATATGACCGTTGGAACGTGTTGAATGTTGCTGGGTGTCGGAACTTGGATTTGCTGGAGAAGACGGAGGCTCTGAAGAAAGAATCACATAGGTTAAACATTTAACCTAAAACTTAAGTTTTCTTGGTGAGCTTTGGAGAATATTGGTGGGTTTCTATAATTCACAATTAAAAAGAAAAAAAAGTTACAAATGGGTTGTGAAGAACCGTTATAAGGGGGCTTAAATTTTTTGGGGTAACAATATATGTGTATTAATAACTTTAACCTAACACTTAATTCATTCTAAAAGAGTCTAGTATATGTGTATTTTTAATTTATAAATCGAAACATAAAAAAAAAGAAAAAAAATTCTTTAAAGCCCATGTTCGCCTTCACCACAACATGCTCAGGTGGGCTTCAACAGGGCCTTTAACGTGTTTCAAAAAGTGTACAGTCAGTGTCAATCAGCACTGCATGACACTATATTACTTGATGAATCTTGAAGATGAGTTCAACGGAAAACACTGTCGGTCCCGATTGATCACTCAATCCATCTATGTCGTAACCCACACTTAGAGTGTTGACAAGAATGTTAATGATGCGGCTAGATTGGAGAAGAATAATAGGGTATCAAAGGCGGAATCAATAACACACTAGTTGTTGCTTGAAGGACACAATAAAGACACACACACACAGATTCACTCAAAAGAATTCCATAAATAGTAAGTCGATTACAAAAAGGAAATCATTAGTGTTCTCAGAAAGGAATGATATGATTCTAGGCAGAATATCCATAAGAATATGTCAACTGTCAAATCATTGTCAATCAATTCAGGTGTCTGTCCAATGTCCGTTAAGAGACGTGCCCTAGATCATTCTATTTATAGGCCTGCCTCCTGATAGCTGCCATTCCATCTAGAAACCCTAATCATTAATACATATTTAGAAACCATAATACAAAATATAATAAGTGTAAAACAGGTCTTCGGGTAGACTTTGTGTCTTTTATCCTCTTCGAGTAGACCTGGTAACCTTAAAGTGTGCTTGGGAACAGTTCTCCAGGTAGACTTTACTTGGAGTATTTTCCTTAGAAAATACTCACCTAGCAGACTTCAATATTCCTGATCATAGAAAACTTTGCTTGGTATGATCCTACTCTTCGAGTAGACCTGGTAACCTTGAAGTGTGCTTGGGCACAGTTCTCTGGGTAGACTTTACTTGGAGTATGTTCCTTAGAAATACTCACCTAGCAGACTTCAATATTTCTGATCATAGCAAACTTTGCTTGGTATGATCCTACGAGAAAACTATTCTTCATGAATCCCTTCAACTCTTTGTTAAATAATAATTATTAAGCAAACCAAAAGTATGCTGTTAACACTGTTTGACTTGTGCCGGTAGCACTGTAGCTTGCTTGGAGTTGAACCTTGCTTGGAAAAGTTCTTTGAATGTATCTTGAATAACTTTCCCTAAGCATGCTTGGACTACTGTTTATTAATCAAACCTTGCTAGATCTTCCAAATTACTTGGCTTTATTAGCTTAGTTTAGTCAAGAGTTTGCTAGTAAGCAAACTATGCTTGACCTGAAGAATACCTTGCTAGATGAAGTGAACCCTGCTCGGATTATCACTAAGGAATACTTCAAGAAGATAACTCTACCCGGAAGGCAAAATACCTTGCTGGGCTTAAGTAAAAGCTTGCTCGGATGTCCAAGTGTGCCCGATGTCTATACTTAGCCGTTTTTAGGGAGGTTGAGAAGATTCCAATCTTCATTTAGTTCATTTTCTCATCCCAACAATCCCCCTAGATTGGAACACCCTCAGCTATACCAAAACACCTCTAGGTTACTTACACTTAGATCAAATACACATTAAATCAAAATTCAGATTACATAACAAAGTAAAATATTACAAAGTGAGAATTCTGTCTAGTGGACATTACAAAGCAAAGCCTAATCTAAACATAATCTTTATCTTCTTGAGTTGTAGGTTGCTTGTCTTCTTTCAACTCTCACTCCTTCCATTTCCTTAAATATGAACAATTGTTGTTGATGAGGATTATTTTAAGGAATTGTCCAGTTCGTTATATCTTTTAAATGTTCATCATGAAGGAAAGTCAGATCTTCATCATTCTTGATTGTACTCAATGTCATTCCAGCTGAGTTCCCAAGAATGTAGAAATCATTGTTCTCATCATAGTCAATTCTTGCTATTCTACCATTCTTCTGAACTTCATGGTTGGGTCTTCTCATTCTTCTTCTCATACTTATGCATGCCATCATGTTGGCTAAGGGATTATTGTTTTTTACTCTGGAAAGGTATCCAAATTCAGCACATTTGATGTCACTAATCCTCTTGCCTCTTCTTGTCTTTTCATTCTCTGTCAATCTCCATTTCTTCTTTTGATTTAACAATGGAAATCACATCCCTGCTTCACTTCTCAAATATTTAGACAGCTCATTCTGCTGCCTGCCTGCAAGCATGTTTCTATCATGATAGTCATATAATTCGATGCTTGCCATCTTTTCTAATTGCTCTCTCTTGTATTCTGCAAAGTCTTCTCTGAAAATAATCTATTTTAATTGTCTACTTTCCAACACTACTTTCAATGTCAGAAAAACAGAGTCATAGACCAGCTTAATTGGTAGGTCAACATCAGTTGGTGGCCTTTCTTGTCTTTTTTGAGTAATTCTAGTTGCAGAACTCTGTCCTCTTGAAGAACTTTGTGCTCTTGAAGTTGATGGTCTTGTTGGAACAGATTTCATGGGTTTATGGGCCCTGTCCAATCCAAATTTCTTCTCATATATGGAGATCACCATCTCCGCTGGCATATTCAATAGAGTTATAAGATTTTCACCTCCATCTCTAAATAATCTGCCAATCATATCCATCAAATTTTCATCACCAAGCTGACCGGCTGGTACAAACTTTACTCCACCAGGTCCAACTATAAAGCTTCTTGGGTTTCCTTTCTTTTCCAGCAACTTTTCTCATTCGGCCTTTTGTTCATAAAACAACTCCGTTAATTGAACCTTTCCCAGCATATCAAAAACATTTTCTTTCATTCCCTTGTTTTTCATTACTTCCTTCAGAGTCTTACTCATTTCTTCATCTTCCCATGGATCCCTGTATTCAACAGGTTCCAGTATGACTTGTATAGGAACAGATGGTTTTGATGCTTTAGCTCTTTCAAGATTATCCTTCTCCATCTCAGACATCAGTAGAGCTAGTTTGTTGGTTCTGCTCATACCATCAAGTTCACTGAGTCTCCCCCTTGCTTCCATCAATCTATGCAGCAATTTCAGTTGCTCATTTTCCCATTTTCTCTTCTTTTCAATTTTAGCCTTTTCAGCCAGAGACACAAGTCTTGATTTCTTTGTAGAGGTTTCTGGTTGATCTTACATTTCCCTGCATACTTCTTCATCAAAAACTTACATTTCCCTCCATACTATCACATCATCAATCTTTTCATCTAGCTTTGTTTCTCTTTTAAACCTCTCCATCTCCTCTTTCTCTATTGTTTCTCTGGTTGTATTGTAATGTTTTTTTAAAATCATGGAAACTCATTATGCTTAGATTTTTCTCATTAAGTCCTTGTTTTCTCAAATACTCTCTATACTTCATAAAGTCTACATTTTTCTTTTCAACCCTTTTTCTGATCTCATAATCCTCCTTATCAATCAACTTTTGTAACTCCTCATCAAATAGAGGAGCCAACTTCTCAAGTCTATATCCAAGTCTTATTAGACTAATCACCAAAGGATTATTCCTTCTTGACTCATCCAGACTTTGTTGTATATTTGTCCTCTGTTCATCAGTTATTTCAACTTAAGGGGATACAATATTGGCCTTTTGAACCTTATCACTTTAACCATCATCATTGTCATCATCATTGTTTTCATCATCAGTATCACTTTCATCACTTTCCTCAACTTCAGTGTCATCATCCTTTTCTGTTGATTCATCAAGTGCATCTATCTTTGGTTCATTATGATCAGATATTTCTTCAGGAAAAATCATTTGAATAGGAACAACCATTACAGGGCTTTTGTGTTCCTTAGGGCTTTCAACAGTATATTCAGGTTCATCATCTTTCTTAGCCCTTTTCTTCACTTCCTCATCATTATTTTCATCATATTCATCACTTCTGAACCTCTTCCTTGTATATTTCTTTCCAAACTTTGCATCATCCTCACAGCTCCATTCAGAGGGGTTTTTCTCCATATCTTCTTCAATTTGTTTCACCCATCTCTTTGTAGCTGTAGTTATAAGAGGTTCTCCAACCTTGTCAGGAACCATCTGCGTAATAGATTCATCATGTGTAGTTTCAGCATTGGTTGGGTTTTCTGATTCAACAAACTTACTCATAACCAAAGCTAAGGTATTGGCAACCTCCTCAGCCTATTTCATCTTTATCAAGACTTTAATTACTTCTTGGTCAACATCATCCTCATTCTGATCAAGAGTTTTGGCAATATTGGCTTTGTTCAATTAAGGTCTCTTGCTCTGTAAACTCTTCTTCAATCATGGTTTGGGCAATGAATTCCCTTTCCAATGTTTCTTCACAATCTTTTCATCCCTTTTGGCAGCCAATACATCCTCATCTTCTTCGGTTTCAAAAATCTCCTCCTGTGTATCAACAGGCTCTTCTTCATCATCAACTATGGCTTTACCCTTCTCCTTCCTTCTTTTCTTTTCTTCTTCAGTCTGAGAAGGGAAATTTTCAATATCATCAAATAAATCTTCCATCTCCTTATCATGCTCAACTCGCTTGGAACTTTATTCATTTGTTTCTTGATCATTCAAAATCAGTTCCTCAGTTGCAGCATCCTCATCCATCACATAAGTTGCAGCATTCTCATCCATCACATCAGTTAACACATCAGTGGCAATGTCTTCAGTGAAAACATTAGTACAATGGCATCAGTTGCTATTGCTTTTGTAGTTACTACATCATCAGTAGTTTGATTATTCATTTCAACATCAATCTTATTCTCTTTTCTCAACAGATCAGTATCAAAATCTTCATATAGAGTATTCAATATTTCATCATAATATTACTCATTATCATTAGATTTATCACCCTCATAGTCCTCATCCACAACTGCTCTCTCATTACTATCCTTAGCATCACTATCATCATATGTATTCAAGATACTTTTTAGTCCATCAGCTTCAGCCTCCACAACAACATCTACCATCTCATCATCTTCATCAGTTGCCTTTGGGATATTCTCCCCCTGTTTTGGTACAGCTGAGGTCTTCTCAACCTCAGCCTCTAGGGCTTGAATTCTCATTTGAGCTTGGGCCAACTGTGATTTTAATTCCTCATTTTCTTTCAAGAGTACTTCATTCCTCCCCCTCACATCCACAACTTCCATCAGTAATTCCATATTTCTGTTGAACAGATAATCATTAGTGGAAGCAGTTTGAGTAGGTAGGTTTTGAAAAGGATCAGGTATTTCATTGTGAGTTTGGGTAGGTTCAGTGGGTGGTCTTGGGATATGGATAGGTGGTGTTTGGAATAGAGGTGTAGATGTATGTTGTGAAGTTTCAAAGGTTTGGGAATGGGCTGGGGATTGAATTGGTGTGGATGGAAAGTTTTGTAAGTGTGTAGGAAGTGTTTGTGGAATACAAGGTTCATGTGTTGTGTGGCTTGGATCTTGGATAAATGTTTGGGTTTGGGTTAAGGGTAGGTCAAAGATTTGGTTATTTTGGTAATGGGTTTCAGGTGGGCTTAGGTTATGGGTAGGTGGTTTTTGGATTAGAGGGGATTGGATGATTTGTTCATGGGGTGGTGAGGAAGGTGGTGTGGCTGGGGGTGTAGGTAAGGGTGTGGTTGGTGGTGTGGGTATATGGACATTCACCCCCTGAACTCTTTCAATAGTAACATTTTCTCCAACTCCTCCTTCATCTCCACCATCATCTCCTCCATTTCTATCATCATCTCCTCCATCTCTACCATCATCACTACTTGAATTCTCTGAATCTTCATCAGACTCGTCAACCTCCTCCTCCAATGAGGTTAACTCAGGAATTGGCATAACTTTAGCATCATGATCAACTATCCAAGGTAGCATATCAAACTCAGCTTCTAGATTGAATCTGCTTGTGCTTGACAAGGTAGCAATCCTTTTATATACATTTGGATTCTGAAGCACATGAGTTGTTCCCTGAGTATGCAAATCTTGCAGTTCATGATTAAAGATAATTTGAAGGAACCTGGGATATGCTAAGAACTTCTCTTTGTTTGGCTTCCTCAACATAATTACCATCCCTTCAAAAATCATTTTTGAGAAGTTGAACGGAAGATCATACACAACAGCTACTATTGCATTAGCCAAGTCTCTGCTCATCAGAGTCCAAGATCCTCTCCGAGGAGCGAATCCTTGTACAATGTGATGATTCAAGAACCGATAAATGTTTGGAAACATACCCTTCTGGAACTATCCCTCATGGACATTCCCTTGATAACCCATAGTTTGTGTGAAGATCTTCAGCAGATGATTAGTGGTGAAGTTTATCGGGTTATGGTAATCATCATGTAATTATAGGCATGTTCAGATCAGTCTCTCAGTAATTCTGATCTCCTGAGTGGCTACGGTAGCTTCCAGACGCCTACCATTTATGTCATCAGGTAAAGTGGCTGAGTGCCAGATATAACAGATGATTTTTATATAACACAGGGCACTCTGTCAAGGCGAATTGAATATTTGATCTTTGTAGCCACGTTATCATGTATGCCACTTCCCATTATCCGGAGTTACTTGCAACAGAGCACACGTGTTATGCTTGTGCTCAAACGGGTATGTCGGTTCATCATCCGCCATATCTGTTCAAACAAAAACACAATCAAAAGCAAATGTTAGTCAAAAATTTCATATTTTGAATGGTATGAGGTTATAATCTGAAGAAGTAGAGAAGAAATGTCTTTAAGAACCTGTGCTTCGACAAATATATAACCTACACAACAAACAGAGAGTTAGTAATTATGAAAATTAAATGCCCGTATACACATAATCATTGTCGGAAAACACTTAATTGATGCTTACCGAGTCGGATTGTGTGGGCTGATGAATTAGGGTTAGGGATTTAGAGTTTATTGAAATAAGGCGGTTAAATTTCTAAGACGAGAGCGAAAGTGGAATGAGAGAGAGATGAAAGTGTTAAAAATTTCTCTAACACCCTCTTTTATACATTTTTGAAAGTGGGTTTTAAATTCCTTTTGTCTTTTAGTGAGTAAATAGCTATCAAAAAGTAACATTATCCAAATAAATATCTATTCAATTCAAACCTTGCCCGATAATGTTTTCCCATTTGAAACCTTGCTCGTTAAAGCATATTGTTGTAAACCTTACCCGAAAAGTTTATTCACTTAAGTTTGCTAGGTTAACTCATTTTAACAACCTTGCTCGTTTCACTGAATAACTCAAACCTTACCCGAAAATTTTATAAAAAGTTAGCAAATATTCAATCAAGTATACTTTGAAGCAAAGTATGCTTGATATACTTCAAGAATACAATGTGTGCTAGAGAATGACTCTTTTCACAAAGTGTACTCGGAAAGAATAGTTTTGAAATTACCAAGTATGTTAAGAAAACACTTGAAGATTTCAAAGTGTGCCCAAAACATAAAGTGTGCCCGGAAAACATAGTTTACCCGAAAACACTTGTAATTTCTAAGAATCATATTCTCAATCACGAACTATGCTAAGCAAAAATATCAAAGTTTTCTTGAAACAAGTATTCTCAGCATATTCAAACAACAATCACAAAGCTTTCTAGAAAGTTTGCTAGAAAGATCAGAAATCAACAAAGCTTGCTAGTAAATAGTGTAAACACACATATCAAACAGCTTGATAGTAAATAGTTGTACTCCTAAACAAAACACTAAAGTGTGCTAGACAGTACAAACTATATAAAAGCTTGCTAGGAATTTCATATTCAGCATCTAAAAATGGAAAGCTTTCTAGAACAATTCAAATATCATACAAAACAGTTAAGTGTGCTATAATAACTTGAACTTGTTAAAGCGTGCTAGAAATAACATATTCAAATTTCAAGCTTGCCCGAAAAGGGTAAACTTCAACTAAAAGAGTCAAGTCTACCCGAAATTATGTAAAACATTTTGCCCGAAATAGATAAACTTAGACAAACAACATCTAAGTATGCTCAGAAAGGTTGAAAGCATCAAACCTTACCCGAAATAAAAAAAATATCAAACATATTTATCAATATGTAAAATGCAACTCTTTTTTACTTTAACCAAATATTTATCAATAAAATAAAAAAAAAATCATTGTTTAAGAGCAAATGGTGCATTTAGAGATCAAATTTCAGTTATCTATCCTTTCAAATCATTTTCTTTCTTTTTCTGAAAACATCTCAATCATGGGATCATATTGACTAAGTTGCTTCTCAATACTTCATTCTCAGCATTATTATAACAGTTTAGACAGGTTAACAACAGGTCTAGACTTAGCATTAATTTTATTTCTTTGATGATATGATTAAGGTTCAGTTAAGATGCATAATACTTAAATAGATAACACATATTGCTTTCTGATGCTCCATATTTATTCTCAAGGCTTATTTGGCTTTTTCCAGATCACCCCGAATTGACTCCGTCCCCCCGATATATGATCAAAAATTTTACTGACAGAACAATTTTAAGATATTAGTATTTCTTTTCAAGTTTTACAAACATATTTGAGGTTGAACGTTGGACTTATATGCCACACAAGTTGGACTTACAGGCCTTTCATTCGGAATGTTTAAAGGACTTATATGATTGCCTCCACCCATGTAGTTCTTAAAGTAACCCTCATGTTTGTATTTTTCTTCATGAAAATATGTGAACATTTAACAACTTTTGGTTGAGTGAATATTTGAAATAGTCTAGTTCACATTTGTTCTTTGTCATTTTAAATAAGATAATTCATTTTGGTGACCAAATACCAACGTGCTCGTGTATGAATGTATATCGGAACATGCATAGACATCAATGTAACTCCAAATTAAGTTTAGCGATTCCTTTATGTTTATATCACCTTAGATTTTACACATCATGGAAAAGAAACCATACATGTCAATGACTGCACTAAGTGTACTTTTATCCTATTAAATCCATATGATTGGCCAAATAGTCAATGTACTATCATTTCCCTGTTAAACACATTTTAAAATTCAGTCACCCCGGTCACTCTTAGTTTTCAGGTAAGTGGCTATAATGTTTGTACACAAGTAGTTAACAGGACCAAACACATATGAGGATACATGTCCCTCCAACTTAGAGTTACTGACATGATTATAAGTGAAAGAAATTAAAAGAAAAAAACCACATCATAATTGCCTCAAATGCTTTCAGTCTTTAGGTGAATGGATATCCTTTGAATCTATAAATAGATGGCAGGACCAAACATATATAAGTATATGTCTTCTCAACTTGAGCAAATAACATAAGTTTAAGCAAAAATGAATAGTTTCTTAATCTAAACACCTTGTGAGATATGTTCATTTTAAAACTCTTTTTAAGGTTCTATAAAGCTTTGAACTGAATAATCTTATCATATCTCTGCACCATTAAATTTGCTTAGTTTTTGTCAAAAAATGTTATAGACAAAATCAAATTGAAAATTTCATTTGAGCATACAAATTTTGACACAAAAATATATTTTGACTCAGACAGAAAATAACATATTCAAATCACAATCATAGATGATGTCACACCCCGACTAGTTAGTTGCGGAAGCGTAATACGGGAATGTAACAGATAACACTGGTATCAACAACACTGTTTATAAAGAAATTCATAACTAATTTACATTATATTACATGGGTAGGTACTATGTTTACAAACTAGGTGAAAAACACATAACCGGTTTACGAGCTTCTTATTCAGTAATATATCAGCGTCTATTCACAGCTATTCAACTTTCCTTCTAACACCAAGCATGTAAGCAAATCATTCCACTTTTGCTTTACCTGAAGAGCATGTTAAAACGGGTCAACTACGTCTAGTTGGTGAGTTTCAAGTTTCACGAGTATCAATGAAATCAGTACACGAGTTCGTAAAGTTTACAGTGTGTATGTATATAAGTCTGTGTATGATGTATTATGCTAAGCCACAAGTGAAACCGAAACGAGCTAAAACACATGGCCTCCACTACCCATGCACTCCCGTTGGCATTTAACAGCCACTTTGCCCCAAGTATGTACAATGTCTAACACCACATAGCAGTATGTAAAAATATAATGACAATGTGCAACTGGGTTTACATATGTTCCGGCATACCCCACCGGCTCTGTCAGTTGGGTTTGTCAAACCGATAGTACTATCCACACGTCACCGGCACGAAGTTAATCACTTGTGTTTGTGGGGACTTGTCAAGTGTTAGTACTTAGATAATCCACATCATCACACGTTTTCAAGTATATCAGTTTATGTAAACATGCTTTTCACCCCAAAAGTTCGTAAAACAGTTTAGAAAGTGGGGGTCGTGAAACTCACCTTATCGTAGTTCGCACAGAAATCACGTATCAATAAGTCAGATGCCTCGTTTATAGCCTGATTCCTATAAACGGTATCGTATCGTTATTACTAGTACAGTGTTCAAGCTAAGTCGGGCTGTATAGATAATCTGGGTATAGCTGTTAGGCCCAGAACATGACCATAGTCTTAGATTGTGACGTTGTATACAATGAAATGTTTAAAACTGGATTTGGCTCAGTTTCACCGTTTCCCGGGCCTAGCTCAGTTGATCGTTTATACGTTTCGGGATTAGGTAAGATCACATAAAACTTAAGTAAATATATTGATTGATAAAATAATTTGATTTATGAAAGAATTTTAAGGTTTCGGTGTCTGGTTTGATCGCAGGGTTCGTTTCCGTTTTCACACGGGTTTGATTATACAGAACGCGCACAATCCACCCGAATTGTCCGGAATTTTCGTAAAAAGTTCGTTTTTATCAATATCATTCAAAAATATGATATTTGACCACTTTTGACATTTTGACATACCAGTCAGTCCGTTAAACACAAAACTGCCGGTTTCGTTAAAACAATTATAATTTAAATCTTTGATTAATCATAACTAAATATGTACTTATATATAAATTATACAAATTTTTGTAAAAATACATTAAGACATGGAGAATTTTAGAAAAATATTTTCAGAAATTTTATGATTATTTATTTATTTATAAAAATTCATTTAATAGGTTATAATCGTGTAATAAATGGCCCGTTTATATCAAACGACCTCCGAAAAATCCGATAATTTTTACAAATGGCTTCAATGTCATTACATAGCCCCTGCAAAATTTCCAGAACCTAACTCTTTTGACAAAATGCCTTTTTGTGCATTTTTCGGCTGTTAAAATTCGGTTAAGCCATGATTGCACAAACCATACTTAGATATTTCCAATGATTCCCAAACTTTACCAGTGATCTTATCATCACATATTAAACTCCAAAACCAAGTTTCATAATTTTTCAATATGTTTAGCTATTTTTCCCAAATAAACGCTCATAAACGGGAATAAATTCACCAAATATTCTCCGTTTATTGAAAAATTACCAAATTTGAACAGGGACTCATTTATATGATCCCTAATGTCCCTGCAAGTTTTCACAAGCTAACAATAAGCACGTCACAACCTAATACTAAACAGCCCCTAAACGAGTATTACGGGTTTACCTTGTCGGTTTTCGATGAATTTTGCTAGTTTAAACGACTTTCCGGGTCTCGGGTTGCAAACTCAGTATATCTACATGTCATATAACATCAAACCAAGCATAAATCATCCATGTAACAGCCTTGATAATTAGGGTTTCGGTTTTGGGTTCAAACCGAACTTTCTAACCGTAAAAACGTTGTATTCATGTTCTAATCCGCGTTTTTGACCAAAAAAGTATATGTTCCTGGTTTGTAAACATGTTTAACATCAAAACATGGTTTTACTTGATTTTTAGGGTTTTTGGATGGTTAAACATGTTTAAAACTAATCAAGGATTAATTTTTCATGGTTAAACTATGTTAATCATGGTTAAAACTCAAAGAAAATCACCAATTACCTTAGGTTTTGATGGAGAGTTAATAGAGCAGAGTTGGGAGCTGCTTGGACTTCAAATCTTATAAGTTAGAATGAATAGGAATGCTTAAGGGGTAAGTTATATAAAAAAATATAATGTGATGTTTGGTGGGCAGATTCCGATCGGAACTCTATAGGACCCCTTAATGGGCTGTTTTGGCCCATTAAGCTAATTATACAAGCCCAAACATGAAAAGCCCACTTCAAATTTAGTTCGGGTTCGGTTTTTCGCAAGAAAATTAATTCGGGTGTGAGAAATAGCGTAAAAACGAGTGTTTTTCAGCTTATTTTTGTAAAATAAGAAAAACGTACTGACTCGTTGTAAAATTCCAAAATATTTTCACGGATTGCTTAGAACATGTCATATAAGTGTTTTATAAATCTGTTTCGGCTTAACGGATGCTACAATGCTTGTTTTGATATTAACGATTGCGTTTAAGCTTATAGCGTATCGATAAACGAAACCTTTTTCGTTTAAAGAGTTTTAAATGTACTGGGACCTAAATATCAATATGTTAGCCTCTATAACATATATATAACTCGTATATGACCCCTCAGTATGTATACGGGTCATAATTAGTATCGGTCGGTTACTCGTTTAAGCACTACGAATTAACCGATTTAGCGTTTACTTGTTACGTAATGAATATAGTGTACCTCGTTTTATCATGAATGTCACATTCTCCCCCCGTTAAGAAATTTCGTCCTCGAAATTTAATGTGTCATCGGTTTTCTAGGGAACAGGTGTGGGTATTTCTTTCGGAATTCGTCCTTTCGTTCCCAAGTATATTCGGGTCCTTGTTTTGAATTCCACCGAACTTTTACTAATGAAATTTTGTTGTGTCGTAACTGTTTGGTTTTCCCGTCTACAATTTCTACCGGTTCCTCTACGAAGTTGAGCTTTTCGTTGATCTGAACATCTTCCAGTGGTACTATTGTCGTTTCATCAGTCAAACACTTTTTCAGATTCGATACATGAAACACGTCGTGAATAGTGCTCAGTTCTAAGGGTAGTTTTAATCGGTAAGCTACGGGACCAATTTTTGCGACAATCTCAAAAGGTCCGATGTATCTCGGGGCTAGTTTACCAGTCTTTCCAAATCTTATAACACCTTTCCATGGCGATACTTTTAAGAATACCTTATCACCTATTTCAAAAGATAACGGTTTTCTGCGAACATCGGCATAACTCTTTTGTCGGTCACGAGCAGCTTTCAATTTCTGTTTAACCTGGTGAATCTTATCAGTGGTTTCCTGAATTAAATCGGATCTTGAAATTTGAGTATCACCCACTTCTGTCCAACATAGTGGTGATCTACATTTTCGCCCGTATAGAGCTTCATAAGGTGTTGCTTGTATACTACTGTGATAACTGTTATTGTAAGAGAATTCAATGAGCGGGAGGTGTTGATCCCAATTCCCTTTGAAGTCCAGTACACAAGCACGAAGTAAATCTTCTAAGGTTTGGATGGTTCGTTCGGATTGACCATCAGTTTGGGGATGGTAAGCCGTACTTAGGTCAATTCGGGTTCCCAAGGCTTCTTGTACTGCTTGCCAGAAATGTGAAGTAAAGTGACTGTCTCGATCGAAAATAATCGAAAGAGGTACTCCGTGTCGAGATACTATTTCATCGATGTAAATTTGAGCGAGTTTTTCGGTGGTGTAGTTGTTACGGATGGGAATAAAGTGTGCGGATTTGGTTAATCGGTCCACAATTACCCAAATTGCGTTGTGTCCTCGAGAGGTTTTAGGAAGGTGTGTCACGAAGTCCATAGTAATTTGTTCCCATTTCCATTGTGGGATTTCGGGTTGTTGTAACATTCCCGAAGGTTTTTGATATTCCGCTTTTACCCTTGCACATGTTGCACATTTACTTACATACACGGCTATATCCTTTTTCATACCAGGCCACCAGTAAAATTCTTTAACATCCTTATACATCTTATCAGTACCTGGATGAATAGAATATTTGGATTTGTGTGCTTCATCAAGAATCAACTTTCGGAGTTTATGAAGTGTTGGAATCCAGACCCGGTTTTTGTAATAATGTACTTCATCAATTTTCTTCTCAAAATTCCTTTCATTTCCATGTAGTTCTTCTTTTTCTAGCTGATCTGCCTTCAAGGCCTCATCTTGTGCAACGCGAACTTGTTCGGTTAGGCTACTTTGAACAATCATTCCGAGTGCTCGTACCCATAATGGTTTGATTCTGTCTTTTCGGCTTAAAGCATCAGCTACTACGTTGGCTTTACCCGGATGGTATTTAATCTCACAATCATAATCATTTAACAGTTCTACCCATCTCCTTTGTCTCATGTTTAGCTCTTTCTGATCGAATATGTGTTGTAGGCTTTTGTGATCAGTATAGATGGTACATTTAGTGCCATACAAGTAATGTCTCCAAATCTTCAATGCAAAGATAACTGCTCCCAATTCCAAATCATGGGTTGTATAATTCTTTTCATGTACTTTTAATTGTCGGGAAGCATATGCTATTACTTTCTTTCTTTGCATCAGTACGCATCCTAAACCTTTACGAGATACGTCACAATATACCACCAATTCATCAGTTCCATCTGGAAGGCTTAATATTGGAGCCTCACATAACTTCTGTTTTAACGTTTGGAAGGCCATTTCTTGTTCTTCTCCCCATTCATATGCTCGATCTTTTTGAGTTAGGAGGGTTAGAGGTTGTGCAATACTCGAAAAGTTTTCAATGAATCTTCTATAATACCCGGCTAGTCCTAAGAATTGACGAATTTCTCTTGGTGACTTAGGCACTTGCCAATTCTTAATAGCCTCAATTTTACTTGGGTCTACTTGGATCCCTTGGTGGTTCACAATGTGTCCCAAAAACTGTACTTCTTGTAGCCAAAACTCACATTTGGACAACTTTGCGTATAACTTCTCTTGCCTCAATAATTTTAAGATTTCCCGCAAATGTTGTTCGTGTTCCTCCTTACTTCTCGAATATATCAAAATGTCATCGATAAACACTATCACAAACTTGTCAAGGTAAGGTTTGCAAATTCGGTTCATGAGGTCCATAAACACTGCGGGTGCATTTGTCAACCCAAACGGCATAACCAAAAATTCATAGTGACCATACCGAGTTCGGAAGGCTGTTTTTGGTACGTCTTCTTCCTGAATTCTTACTTGATGATAACCAGATCTAAGATCAATTTTTGAAAAATACTTTGCACCTTGGAGCTGATCAAACAAGTCATCAATTCGAGGTAAGGGGTATCTATTCTTTATAGTCACTTTATTCAATTCCCGATAATCAATACACATTCGAAAACTCCCTTCTTTCTTCTTTACAAACAACACTGGTGCTCCCCACGGTGAGTAACTAGGGCGAATAAAACCCCTGTCCAGTAATTCTTGTAACTGGTTGGACAGTTCTTGCATTTCAGAAGGCGCAAGTCTATAAGGTGCCTTAGCAATGGGTGCTGCTCCCGGTATCAAGTCAATACGGAATTCAACTTGTCGGGTCGGTGGTAAACCAGGCAACTCATCGGGGAATACATCTGAATACTCGTGTACCACTGGGATGTCTTCCATTCGTTTTTCCTCGGGTTCCTTAACTGTTACACTCGCCAAGTATAAAGTACAACCTTGGCGTAAATATCTCAATGCCTTAAGTTGAGATATGAGGGGCAGTACCGTACCAGATTTCTCACCTTGAACAATCATAGCTTCATCATTCGAAAGAGGTATCCTAACGGTCTTATCCTTACAGACAATTTCAGCTTTATACTTAGATAGCCTGTCCATACCGACTATAACATCGAAACTTCCCAATTCCACTGGAAGTAAATCAATAAGGAATGGGTGGTCGTTTAGG
Source organism: Bidens hawaiensis (assembly GCF_021521415.1). Classification (NCBI taxonomy): domain Eukaryota; kingdom Viridiplantae; phylum Streptophyta; class Magnoliopsida; order Asterales; family Asteraceae; genus Bidens; species Bidens hawaiensis. The sequence goes on from NW_027491281.1 coordinate 1,712,551, forward strand.
ATAAGGGAACAGTCTCGGACTATTCGGTTAACAAGTATAGGCTTACCGTTAGCGAGTTCTATAGTATATGGTTTTGTTAGTTCACTAACCGGCATATTTTCTAAAGGTAAGAAGTTAACAGATATGAAACTTCTATCGGCGCCCGTATCAAACAAAACTGAAGCATACTGACCCGAAACTAAGAATGTACCTGTCACCACATTCGGATCATCACGCGCTTCACCCGGTCCTAATACAAACGCGCGTCCCTTAGCTGCATTGGAGGTTGATGCTTGTGCTTGGTTCTGCCTTCTCACTGCACCCGGGTTAAAATTGGGGCAGTATCTCCGAAAGTGTTCCGTACTGCCACATTCATAGCAGGCACGGAGGTTCGTGGTAGGTGGGGTTTGTTGGTTGAGTTGTGGGCGGGTTAGTTGAGGTCGAGGGAGTTGAGTTGATTGCGGTGGACGGTTAACAGTGTTGGTGGGGGTTCTACAGTTGGGGGCATAGTGTCCCGTTCTTCCACACTTTTGACAAATGATCGGTTTGCAATCACCCACATGATGAAAGTTACATCTTCTGCACTTCGGTAACGTCCCTTTATAGGTCTCTTGTTTAACATTAGAACTGGTCATGGCATAACTTCGGGTATTCGGGCGAGCCCGCTTGTTTTGAGGGTTTCCTTGCATTCTTGTCCCATAATCAGTTCGTTTTAAACTTGTTGTTTCACCTGGCATCCTTATCACTCCACTTCTCAACAGATCAAAAGTAACGACACCCGTTTGAGATACAGCACTTTCTAATGTCGGGTGGGCAACTGAATTCACTATACTTCTCACAGCAGGGGTCAGTCCCCAGATATAACGTTCAATTCGTTTCGCTTCCGGTGTAACTAACCATGGCACTAAGCGGGACAGTTCATTAAAATGATTCGTGTATCCCACATGGTCTGCTCCTTTCATTTCTAGATTCCATAATTCGTGTTCCAACCTCTGAATCTCATTTTTAGGACAAAAATGCTCTAACATGAGGGTTTTTAATTCAGTCCATGACATACGGTTAATAACATCTTGTCCCCTTATTTGGACTACCGTGTTCCACCACATCAGCGCTTGGTCTAGAAACATACTGGTAGCAAATTTGACCACGCGGTTCGGTGGACACTCACTGATATTAATTACTGATTCGGTCTTTTCTATCCATTTGACCAGTCCGCTAGGTCCTTCAATACCCTTAAACTCAATCGGTTTACATGATGTAAATTGTTTATATGAGTACTCCTGACGCGGGGGTTCTCGGTTATTATTATTGTTAGTTGTGTTAACAACCGGTACAGGGTTCGGGATATTATCAGGGTGCACAACAGGTTCTGGGTTCCCAGTGACATTCATAGTTGGGAGAGTGTTATTATTATTTATGACATTATCAGTATTCACCGGGGTAGTAACACCCGGGGCTACATTAGTGTCCGGCGGAGGTGTATTAACAGTGGCCGTGGTGGTGCTCGTAGGTTGATTAACAGTATTGTTAGCACGTATGCCTGCAGTGACTTGTGTTACAATTGTTGGTATCACTGCTTGTAGTTGACGAGCAATCATTGCGGCCACTTCCGCCTCAAACAAAGGGTTTGTTTTCTTCGGGGCCATTCTATGGAATAATCAATTATATAATAATCAATATCGTTTCACTATGACCAGCACAACTTTACGATATTACACTTTCACAACACATAACTATGCCAAAGAAAACACGTTTGTATTAATTATAATCATTACTGTACATATGCATCCAAAATTAGCGCATAGGCTTAACCTGGTATAGGCCAGCGCTTGTATATGCGTATCAAAATTTGTCACTAAGTGACATGTAGACTTAACCCGATAAGGGCCAGTGCTTGAAATAGTACTAAACCACAAACAACTCTCAAGTCAGCCCAACATGCCGTAACAAAATGCTACTTGGGATATCAAAAGACTATATACATAAAACTAGACTATTATGTCCTATCCGTTCTTTGCAACATGGAGCCACAGCCAAACAACAGCAGCCACTAGGGCCGCATTAACCGTTAAACATACTCCCAGTAATATCATTGCCCGATCCTGACGCCCGTGGCTGTGAGCACTGGATCTTTACACAATTCTGATTTCTTGTTGCATGTACCGCATGTGATCTTGCATATCATGTCTATGCAGGTTTAGGCTATTTATCGAATGTGATTGTTCTAAAAGCTGATCAGTTGCTAAACCAAACCATGCTGAATCAGAATGACGAGGTGGCTCGGGTATCGGGGCGGGTAAACCCCAAGTAGGAATAGGTATCTCAGTGACCTAGACACGTGATGTTTCTCCCCTATGGTACGTAGATCGAGGTGGGAAAGAGGTGTGCTCAGGTGGACGCACTGAAATGCGAGCAGTCTGACGGTTTCTAATAGTGGGTGGGGGTACTGGTGTATGCTGTACAGGTGGAGTAGGGGATCTGGGTGCTCTAACAGGTGAATGATAAGCACTAGTAGCTCCCTGTCCTGCAACGTTCCTAGGGGATTCCCTAGGGGGATAGGTGTCACAACGATAACCCGATAAGTCGGGTTGATCCGCGGGTACCTCACGTGGAATTACCGCATCTGCACCTTCTCCTATTTCCTCTGGTTCCTCCTCGGTTTCCTCTTCCGGATCCTCCTCTTCCTCCACAGGCCCTGTTGGTAGGGTATTAGGTAAACGATCAGTAGATCTTAACATATTCCTGCACAATTGTTAGTGATAAGAATAATATCCTTCTATATTAATCATAGTAAAATACATGTAAGTATTTATACACATAAGCACAAATAATCGTTTATATACACAAATATTTATTTATTATTATATTTTATACACATATGTTGTTGTTTTAACCTATTCGATTGTTTATCGACTTCTTCTCGAATTTCCTCGTACAAACAAGTCTGTTATTACGTTCCGGACCATAATAACCCACTTGTCCATTCGCGTTCATCACGAGAATCATTCGTGTATATTATTTAATATTATTTTATTCCCAGAGTTAATCGAGCCTACGGTTATCTTAGGGTATCCTAAGGGACATCCTAATTCTTTATAACCAATGGCTCTGATACCAACTTCTGTCACACCCCGACTAGGTAGTTGCGGAAGCGTAATACGGGAATGTAACAGATAACACTGGTATCAACAACACTGTTTATAAAGAAATTCATAACTAATTTACATTATATTACATGGGTAGGTACTATGTTTACAAACTAGGTGAAAAACACATAACCGGTTTACGAGCTTCTTATTCAGTAATATATCAGCGTCTATTCACAGCTATTCAACTTTCCTTCAAACACCAAGCATGTAAGCAAATCATTCCACTTTTGCTTTACCTGAAAAGCATGTTAAAACGGGTCAACTACGTCTAGTTGGTGAGTTTCAAGTTTCACGAGTATCAATGAAATCAGTACACGAGTTCGTAAAGTTTACAGTGTGTATGTATATATGTCTGTGTATGATGTATTATGCTAAGCCACAAGTGAAACCGAAACGAGCTAAAACACATGCCTCCACTGCCCATGCACTCCCGTTGGCATTTAACAGCCACTTTGCCCCAAGTATGTACTATGTCTAACAGCACATAGCAGTATGTAAAAATATAATGACAATGTGCAACTGGGTTTACATATGTTCCGGCATACCCCACCGGCTCTGTCAGTTGGGTTTGTCAAACCGATAGTACTATCCACACGTCACCGGCACGAAGTTAATCACTTGTGTTTGTGGGGACTTGTCAAGTGTTAGTACTTAGATAATCCACATCATACAACGTTTTCAAGTATATCAGTTTATGTAAACATGCTTTTCACCCCAAAAGTTCGTAAAACAGTTTAGAAAGTGGGGGTCGTGAAACTCACCTTATCGTAGTTCGGACAGAAATCACATATCAATAAGTCAGATGCCTCGTTTATAGCCTGATTCCTATAAACGGTATCGTATCGTTATTACTAGTACAGTGTTCAAGCTAAGTCGGGCTGTATAGATAATCTGGGTATAGCTGTTAGGCCCAGAACATGACCATAGTCTTAGATTGTGACGTTGTATACTATGAAATGTTTAAAACTGGATTTGGCTCAGTTTCACCGTTTCCCGGGCCTAGCTCAGTTGATCGTTTATACGTTTCGGGATTAGGTAAGATCACATAAAACTTAAGTAAATATATTGATTGATAAAATAATTTGATTTATGAAAGAATTTTAAGGTTTCGGTGTCTGGTTTGATCGCAGGGTTCGTTTCCGTTTTCACACGGGTTTGATTATACAGAACGCGCACAATCCACCCGAATTGTCCGGAATTTTCGTAAAAAGTTCGTTTTTATCAATATCATTCAAAAATATGATATTTGACCACTTTTGACATTTTGACATACCAGTCAGTCCGTTAAACACAAAACTGCCGGTTTCGTTAAAACAATTATAATTTAAATCTTTGATTAATCATAACTAAATATGTACTTATATATAAATTATGCAAATTTTTGTAAAAATACATTAAGACATGGAGAATTTTATAAAAATATTTTCAGAAATTTTATGATTATTTATTTATTTATAAAAATTCATTTAATAGGTTATAATCGTGTAATAAATGGCCCGTTTATATCAAACGACCTCCGAAAAATCCGATAATTTTTACAAATGGCTTCAATGTCATTACATAGCCCCTGAAAAATTTCCAGAACCTAACTCTTTTGACAAAATGCCTTTTTGTGCGTTTTTCGGCTGTTAAAATTCGGTTAAGCCATGATTGCACAAACCATACTTAGACATTTCCAACGATTCCCAAACTTTACCAGTGATCTTACCATCACATATTAAACTCCAAAACCAAGTTTCATAATTTTTCAATATGTTTAGCTATTTTTCCCAAATAAACGCTCATAAACGGGAATAAATTCACCAAATATTCTCCGTTTATTGAAAAATTACCAAATTTGAACAGGGACTCATTTATATGATCCCTAATGTCCCTGCAAGTTTTCACAAGCTAATAACAAGCACGTCACAACCTAATACTAAACAGCCCCTAAACGAGTATTACGGGTTTACCTTGTCGGTTTTCGATGAATTTTGCTAGTTTAAACGACTTTCCGGGTCTCGGGTTGCAAACTCAGTATATCTACATGTCATATAACATTAAACCAAGCATAAATCATCCATGTAACAGCCTTGATAATTAGGGTTTCGGTTTTGGGTTCAAACCGAACTTTCTAACCGTAAAAACGTTGTATTCATGTTCTAATCCGCGTTTTTGACAAAAAAAGTATATGTTCCTGGTTTGTAAACATGTTTAACATCAAAACATGGTTTTACTTGATTTTTAGGGTTTTTGGATGGTTAAACATGTTTAAAACTAATCAAGGATTAATTTTTCATGGTTAAACTATGTTAATCATGGTTAAAACTCAAAGAAAATCACCAATTACCTTAGGTTTTGATGGAGAGTTAATAGAGCAGAGTTGGGAGCTGCTTGGACTTCAAATCTTATAAGTTAGAATGAATAGGAATGCTTAAGGGGTAAGTTATATAAAAAAATATAATGTGATGTTTGGTGGGCAGATTCCGATCGGAACTCTATAGGACCCCTTAATGGGCTGTTTTGGCCCATTAAGCTAATTATACAAGCCCAAACATGAAAATCCCACTTCAAATTTAGTTCGGGTTCGGTTTTTCGCAAGAAAATTAATTCGGGTGTGAGAAATAGCGTAAAAACGAGTGTTTTTCAGCTTATTTTTGTAAAATAAGAAAAACGTACTGACTCGTTGTAAAATTCCAAAATATTTTCACGGATTGCTTAGAACATGTCATATAAGTGTTTTATAAATCTTTTTCGGCTTAACGGATGCTACAATGCTTGTTTTGATATTAACGATTGCGTTTAAGCTTATAGCGTATCGATAAACGAAACCTTTTTCGTTTAAAGAGTTTTAAACGTACTGGGACCTAAATATCAATATGTTAGCCTCTATAACATATATATAACTCGTATATGACCCCTCAGTATGTATACGGGTCATAATTAGTATCGGTCGGTTACTCGTTTAAGCACTACGAATTAACCGATTTATCGTTTACTTGTTACGTAATGAATATAGTGTACCTCGTTTTATCATGAATGTCACAGATGACATCATTAAAACAAGCAGACATAACACAATACAGTCTAGCAAATCCTAATAACATCATCAGATCAGATTAAACATATTAAGAACATTATCAAGATGTCAGGTAATCACACATGCAGAGTTGTCACTTAGAAAACTTATCCTGACATCACACATAGTCATTGATCATCAACTTAAGCAACAAATATACCTATGTTCTACAGATAATCAATTAAGCACACATCACAATGCATACATCAGTGATCAACAAATAGTTTCAAAATCAAACATAAGCACTCTCTAAGACCTTTTCTTAAGATAGTCAATTAGCACATAGAACACTTATCAAATAAGCATTCATCAAGACTCTGAAAGGATAGTCAGTTTGCACAACAAGCACACATCATCAATCAGATTTCATTAGAGTTGATCATTCACAGGGCTTTCAAAAGAAAGTTGAATCTGGTTCTATCAAGTGGTTTTATGAATAGGTCAGCCAGATTATCACGTGTATCAACTCTTTTCACCTCAATTAAGCCTTTTTCACTACAATCCCTAATAAAATGATGTCTGATTTCAATGTGCTTAGTCTTGGAATGTTGTACTGGATTTTTAACAATAAAAGATGCAGTAGTGTTATCAATTTAAATTGGGGTGTTTAAAAAATTCAGACCATAATCCAGCATCTGATCAAAATCCAGAGGACCTATGCACAGCAGGCAGATGCAGCAATATACTCGGGTTCCGCAGTTGAGATTGACACTGTAGTCTGTTTCTTTCATTGCCATGACACCAGTCTGTCACCCAAAAATTGACAACCTCCAGAAGTAGACTTTCCTGCTCATATTACATCCATCATAGTCACTATCAGTGTAGGCAGTTAGATCAAAGGAATGGTTCTTTGGATACCAAATTCCCAAATCAGGTCTTCCCTTCAAGTATCTAAAGATCCTCTTTACAGCATTCATATGAGAAACCTTAGGACTTGACTGAAATCTAGCACAAACACACACAGCAAGCATGATGTCTGGTCTTGAAGCAGTCAGATACATTAGAGATCCAATTTTTGCTCTGTATTCATGTTCATCCACTGGCTCCCCCTTTTCATCTGCTACCATCGTTTCTTTTGTATTTGTAGGAGTTGATGCAGTTTTAAGATCATTACACTTGAATTTGTCTAATATGTCCTGCAAATATTTGGATTGGTATATGAAAGTCCCATTAGCCTTCTGTTGAACTTGCAGTCCAAGAAAAAAGTTCATTTCTCCCATTAAGCTCATACTGTACTTGGATTTCATCACCTCTTCAAATTCCATGCACATATGTTCATTGGTTGACCCAAAAATAATATCATCAACATAAACTTGCAACAAAAGCAAATACCTTCCTTTCTTCTTTTAAAAGAGGGTCTTGTCAATAGCTCCCCTTTGAAAACCATTTTCAAGCAGATGTTTGGATAACTCATCATACCAAGCTCTTGGAGCTTGATGAAGTCCATACAAAGCTTTTTATAACTTATACACTTCGTTAGGATAATCAGGGTCCTCAAATCCTGGTGGTTGAGTTACATACACCTCCTCTTCTATTTTTCCATTCAGAAATGCAGATTTGACATCAAGTTGGAATACCCTTATATTCTTTGAGGCAGCATAAGCCAGGAAAATTCTTATTGCTTCAAGTCTTGCAACTGGTGCAAAGACTTTCTTAAAGTCAATCCCTTCTTCTTGTAGGCATCCAAAGCAACAAGTCTTGCTTTGTTCATAATTACAATCCATCTCTCATACCTTTTGTTCCTGAAAACCCATTTGGTTTCAATGGCATATATGTTTCTTGGCTTGTCTACAAGTTTCCACACTTGAAGATCTCTGAACTGAGCCAACTCCTCTTGCATAGCCTCTACCCAGCTGTTGTCCTTCAATGCTTGAACAATGTTCTTAGGTTCTATTTGGGATAGAAAGCAGGAGTACAAACAAATGTTTGCAGATTCAGATGCACTTCTTGTTACTCTTTCATAAATGTTTCCTATGATATTTTCAGGAGGATGATTCTTTTCAACATAAGAGGATTGTACAACAATATCAGTAGATACAGTAGGATCAAGATTTGTGTCATTGAGATCAGCTTCATCAATGATCAAATCAGTTGTTGCATCATGAAACTCTGGTGCTTCTTCATTGTTCTGTTGAGAGGTAGATGCACCATTGTTTCCAATATTCAAATTTTCAAATAAGTCTTCAAATCTTTCATTTCTTCTTGCTTCTTCTTCATTGTCACCTTGATTATCAGGATCTACTTCATTCAAAACATTATTATCCTGGTTTTCTTGATTATCTTGATCTGCTTGCTCTTGATTCTGATCTTGAACTTGATATGGAGCTTGTTCATTTTCAACAATTGAAGGATGCTAATGAAATTGTGTTCTGGTCCTTTTCCAGCAACATTTGACCATAGCTTGTCCAAATTAAGTTTCTTTGAAGATTCTTCTGTAACCATACTTTTCTTATACATAGCTTCATCAAAGTCCTCAGGATAAATCTTGAAGGACTTAATTAGCTTTTTAGGATCAAACAGCCATGCATCACCATCAACTGTATTGAACTGATTTTCATTAAACACAATATCAGATGATTCAATCACACTCAAGTGATCTTTCACATATACTCTGTATGCTTTTGAGTGTGTTGAGTATCCAACATAGAAGCAATCCAAGGATTTTGCTTGAAATTTATTGAGATAATTCTTGGTGTTCAAAAGTGAACATTTGCATCCAAATGGCTTGAGAAACTTGATGTAGGGTTTCCTTTTAAACAAAATCTCATAGGGAGTTTTGTCTTGACTTTTGTTGAGAATGACTCTGTTCTGAACATAGCAGGCTGTATTGATAGCCTCTGCCCAAAAAGTAACATGTAGGAAAGAATCTTCTAGCATGGTTCTTGCAGCTTCTATGAGTGTACTGTTCCTTCTTTCTGCTACACCATTTTGTTCAGGAGTTTTAGGAGCAGTGAATTGTTGTAAAATTTCTTTAGCAATGCAGAACTCTTACATTACACCATTTTTGAACTCAGTACTATTAGGGCACGGAAATTTGACACTGTGGATACGTTAACCTGGCATATGTCTGGATCAGTTATCCTTAGCATGTGTTCCAGATCCTGTCAGGACCAAGGATCCTCAGTAATTGGTATTACTAACGATTGTTTCTCATGTGTAGGTTAATATTTGATAGGTATAACAGTTATAAGACGTGGTCTACCTAATATTTCGCTTCAAGGTACCTTCAGCACGTGGTTAAAAGTGAAGACTAAGCTACTGGGAGTAGTGCCATGAAAATAGGACTTTTTGTTAGTCTCTTTTTGTATTTAATGAGGCTATTGATCAGCTAGGGATTAGTACACATATCATAAAGATAACACAGCTGCAAACACGACTTTTCTCTTTAATACACACACACATAGTATTTTTTGTATTCGCTGATCATAGCTTCCACCCTTGTAACCTTATTTTTTATTAATAAAGTGGTGATTGACAAGTTGTCATCACCCGGGGTTTTTTTTTCTTTGATCTAATCAAGATCAAGGGGTTTTTCCTCGCAACAAATCACGTTGTTCATCTTTATTTCATTGCTACAATCGTTGTTAATATTATAGCACTATACCTCACAATTACATATTTGAATACATTATCCTTAGCAGATTTTTGTCCAAAACAATTTGGCTCCCACCGTGGGGCGATTGGTGCTATAATCCAGAAAATACCCTATCAATATTCAACTTTTCACTACCTATATCACTTCCAATGGCCTCTCAATCAACCTCTGCTTCATCAACCATGCCATCCTCGGCTCCTCTCTCCTCAAGAACTTTGCCACCGATGCCGCCTCCATTGACGGGAGCACCAAGGGTTGCTGCTGCTGGAAACAAGACGCAACTACTAGTCTTCCAGAGCTCGAAACCCACTGCTGCCACTTCAGTAGTTTATACTAACAATGATATTTCTAATATGTTTTCGCAGGTCAAAGCATACATGGAGCAACAAAACAAGACTAACCAGAGGATCCTTCGGGAAATAGAAGACCTCAAGAGGACTAAAAGGCCGGCAGAGGATCAGACTCCTCTAGTGCCTAGGCTGCTGGATTTTACTACTCCAGGATCCTTGGCTCAACATGCGCAAGGATCATCCATTCTTCAACCGGGGTCCATTGGTCAACTAGCTCAAGGATCCTCAACTTTTTAGCAAGGACCATTGATCCTTCAACCAGGATCCTACAGATCATATCTTCAAGGATCCTTCAACTCCCAACCATTAGGATCCTTCATCAAAAGTCAAGGATCTTTTTTCCAGGATCAAGGATCCTCAGGAGTTCAACATCAACGGTCCTCTGAGGTCCATGAAGGAGATATAATCCCCATGCAGACCATAGCTTCTGTGGACCAACTCCTGTAGCAGACGCTTCTTATCTCAGTCACTCTTCTAGAATGCCAACCTTTACACAACAAAGAGGTAACTCGTATGATCCTATATCCTTAAATGCTAACCGTGGTTCCATGCAGGACGCAGGTATCAACCAAGCTATGGCTAAGGAACTGCAGAAGCTTAAGGATATGATATCCAGTGTACCGGGGGTGATCCGTCCAAACCCTGAGATACAAGACGGAAGCCACAAATTATCCAGATTTGCTTCACCAATATGTGACGCGGAGATCCCAAAACGCTTTCAAACCTCCAACATGAAAGTGTATGATGGGACCACTGATCCTGAAGAGCACGTAGCTCAATCAGAGAAAGGATGGAAATCAACCCGATTCCCGAGAGGCTCAAGGAGGCTTGTCTATGCAAAGGCTTTGGAGCCACACTATCAGGATCTGCTTTAAAATGGCTGCTAAGTCTTCCTCCCTTTTCTGTTACTTGTTTCTCACACTTAGTTAACTTGTTCAACAGTCAATTTTCCTGTAGCAGGAAATTTGAGAGGTTAACTAGTGATTTATACCGCGTTATCCAACCTAGTGATGAATCCCTTAGGGATTTTGTTACAAGGTTTGGCAGGGAAGCCCTGGAAATCCCCAAGCTTGACATGGCTGTTGTTGTTGAAGCATTCAAGATGGGAATTCATAAGGGCTCCCCCTTTTATAATAATCTTGTGATGACTCCTTGCAGGTCTTTGGATGAAGTAAGGAAAAGAGCACTAAGGTTCATACGACTGGAAGATGACAAAGGGATCCAAGAACGATTGGGGGCTCTGACGAAACAAGAATCCCCCGACAAGAATAAAGGATCCTCATACAGAAACAACAATTCAAATCCGTACTCCAAATTCGACAATCAAAATGTCCGAGCAGTTGAAGAAGGAGACGATGTTGAAGATTACCCCAGCATCTCAGAATACTGCTTCTCTGTGGACACTCGTGGCTTATTTGTGCCATGAAGGATCTAGGGGAGAAGGCAAGGTGGCCCCGAAAGAACGATAAGTCAACCACCTTCAGAGAAAAGTCCAAATGGTGTGCCTTCCATGAGGATTTTGGCCACATGACGGACGATTGCATCGGTTTGAAGAGGGAAATCGGATACCTCCTAAGCAAGGGCCACTTTAAGGAACTATTGGGAAGAAAGAAGTCCAGGATCCAGGATCCTGAAGAGGCTCCCCAAAAAGCAACTCCACCCCCACCAGATGCTCAAGTGATCAACTTCATTTCCGGAGGCTCAGACATATGTGGAACTTCCTTCTCCGCAGCTAAGAGGCTGGCTAAGGAGACCAAGTTGGATAACGGGGAACGACCGGTTAAATCCACCACCTTGACAACACACAAAAGTAACTTCTTTGATGAATAAGATAAATCAAGCATCCAGGATCCCCATCATGATGGTTTGATTGTTACTTTGTTTATTGCTAACCATTATGTACGCAGGATCCTAGTCGATGGTGGAAGCTCGGTCAATATCATCCAACAACAAAATATGCTTCAGAAGATGAATATACCAGACTCGGAGATCATCCCAAGGACATCGATGCTGGTCGGTTTCAGTGGCGAAACCAAAAAACATTGGGGGACATCAAACTCCTAATATACATCGAAGGGTTAAATTCTTACCAAAAATTTGTGTTATAGATAACTTTTCTTGTTGCAATGTTATTTTGGGAAGGCCTTGGCTACATGGAATGAAGGCAATGGCCTCTACTTACCATCAATGCATCAAACTTCTGACTCCTTGGGGAGTAGTAAGGATAGATGGTGACTAAGTCGAAGCCAATAATTACTATTCTTCATCAATGAAGCCAGCAGCTAAACAAACGATAGGATAGCAACCACAGGAACATCCTAGGGACGTGTTGGAAGCTCGGAAGAAAGACATAAAGGAGGTGTCTTTGGATCCCGAGGATCCAGATGTGAAAGTGTTCCTAGGATCCAGTATCCCTAGTGAGATCGAGGAGGATCTATTATCCTTCCTAAAGCTAAGAAAGTCCAAATTTGCCTTCAAACATTCAGACATGATAGGTATTTCTAAGGAGGTAATTACTCACAAGTTAGTCCTTGATTTATCTATTAAACCCTTCCATCAGAAGTGAATGAAATTCGCTCCTGAGAGGAACACGATCATACAAGAAGAAGTTGAAAAACTTCTTAAGGCCGGTATGATCAGAGAGGTTAAGTATCCTCGATGGTTAGCTAATGTGGTTGTTGTTTCTAAAAATAATGGAAAGTGGAGGGTGTGTGTCGATTTTACTGATTTAAACAAGGCATTCCCCAAGGATCCTTTCCCGTTACCACATATAGATTCCATGGTGGATGCAATGACAGGACATGAGATGCTCACCTTTATGGATGCCTCCTCTGGATTTCAACAAATTCAGATGGAACCATCTGATCAAGAGGATACATCATTCATGACTCCTACCATCATATACTGTTATATTGCTATGCCATTCAGACTAAGAAATGCAGGGGCAACATATCAAAGATTAGTCAACATGATGTTCAAGGATCAGTTAGGCAAGACTATGGAGGTCTACATAGATGACATGGTGGTGAAGTCAAAGAGAGTTGAGGATCACCTCAGAGATCTTGAAGAAGCATTCAATATCCTCGACCAGTATAACATGAAACTGAACCTGTCAAAATGCCATTTTGGTGTTAAGGCTTGAAAGTTTCTAGGATACATGGTAACTAAAAGAGTTATAGAAGCAAGCCCCGAGTAGATAGAAGCCATCATTAATCTAAAATCCCCTGTGAATGCTAAGGATATCCAGAGGCTGACGGGAAGAATAGCTGCTCTCAACAGATTCATCTCCAGATCTTCGGAGAAGTGCAAAGATTTCTACGACATCCTTAGGAAAAACAAGAAGTTCGAGTGGACGGAGAAGCATGAAGTTGAGCTTAAAGCCTTAAAGGATTACTTATCCTCGGCACCAGCTTTGATGAAGCCTGTGGATGGAGAATCCTTATATCTATACCTAGATGTTTCAGGAAATGCAGTATGTTCCGTCCTCGAGAAGGATCATGAAGGTGAACAACATCCCGTTAATTATGTAAGTAAAAGCCTTTTAGATGCGGAAGACAGGTATTCTCATTTAAAAAAGTTAATTCTTGCAATTATTATAGCTTCTACGAAATTGAGACATTACTTTGAAACACATACTATTATTTTAAGAACTAATTATCCTGTTAAGAATGTGCTTAGAAAACCAGAGTTATCAGGAGGGATGGCCAAGTGGGTTGTGAAGCTGAGTGCATATGATATTCAGTACGAGCTCAAAACAGCCATTAAATCGCAAGCAATAGCAGACTTTGTGGCTGATTTCAGCAGTGACATGCAAAAGGAAGCGGATTTAGAAGTCTAACATTTAGAAGAAACCAAGGATCCTTGGATCCTCTTCACAGATGGAGCTTCCAATGTAAGAGGGACAGGATTAGGTATCCTACTGAAATCGCCACAAGGGGACATACTACCCCATTCTATAGCCTGTGAGTTCCAAGTAACAAATGATGAGGATTAGGAATTAGCAAAATCTTTCGAATTGTTTAGTATTAATCATGTACCAAGGGAAGAGAATGTTGGGGCAGATGCTTTGGCAAATTTAGCCTCATCCTTGAAAATTCCAGAAGATATAAATATCCCAATCATCCATATACTCTCGCCAGCAATAGGAGAACAAGAAGTTGGGGAGATAACAACTGAAAAACAAATTGTACTATGAGACCCATCATCCTCAAATAGTCAAGGATCCTGGATCCTCCCAAACAAAAAATTCATTCAAGATGGAGAAATTCCAGCCACAGAGAATCCGAAATCTTTCAAACTCAAGGTATCACAATACATTTTATTACATGATATTCTGTATAGGAAATCTCTTAAAGGTCCATATTTGAGGTGTATCGAAGATCCTGAAATTCAAAAGGTACTCAAAGACTTTCACGAAGGAGATGTGGTAATCACACTGGAGGTAGAGCCATGTTTTCTAGGATTCTAAGAACATGATACTTCTGGCCAACCATGAAGAGAGACACTATGGAATACTCAAAGAAGTGTGATGCTTTCCAAAGGCATGGAAACATCCTACATCAACCAGCAGAACCTATGTATCCTATATCCTCATCATGGCCTTTTATGAAGTGGGGCATGGATATTGTGGGTAAGCTACCTAAGGCACCAGGAGGAAAAGTATTCATGCTCGCAATGACTAACTACTTTTCAAAGTGGATAGAATCAGAAGCTTTTGTTCAAGTCCGCAAAAAAGAGGTGATATGCTTCATTAAAAGAAATATTATTACTAGATTTGGCATTCCTTCAGAAATTATTTTTGACAATGGTTCCCAGTTTATCAGGAAAAGAACTACTAACTTTTGTGACAGTTGGGGCATCAAGATGATTACCTCTACTCCAGTGCATCCTCAAGCCAATGGCCAAGCAGAATCAAGCAACAAGATAATCATCAACAATTTGAAGAAGAAATTATGATCCAAGAAAGGAAAGTGGGCCGAAGAGCAACCTTATGTTCTTTGGCTTACAGGACAACACCCAAGAATGCAACAGGCCAAACACCCTTCTCATTGGTTTTTAGATCAGAAGCAGTAATCCCTACAGAGATGGTGGTCCCCACAGCCAGAACAAGCATCTGTGATCCTGAGGCTAATAAAGAAATCCTTCTCGAAGACTTGCATACTGTGGAAGAACTCAGAGACCTAGCCAAGATCATAATGGAGGTATATCAACAAAGGGTAGCTAGGGCATACAACAAAAGTATAAGGATCGGAAGATTTCAATATGGATATTTGGTCTTAAGGAAAGCATTCCAGAATACAACCAATCCGGCTGGTGGAAAGCTAGCACCCAAGTGGGAAGGCCCTTATCTAATCGAATCGGAAGCAGGAAGGGGGCATATCATTTGCTCACTATGGAAGGCAATAGGTTACCAAGAGCATGGAATGCTATCCACCTCAAGAAGTACTTTTTCTTATTAGGATCAAGTATCCTCTGAGGATCAAGTATCCTTAAAGGATCAAGGATCCTGAAATTGGTAATATCTATCTGATCACTTATTCATTTAAGGTTTTTATTAGTCTAAGGAAAACATATTCTTAACATTTGTATTTTACGAGTTTTAAGTAACAATGCAGGATATTAGTAAGATATTCAATGATCAAGAGGTTGGCCACATCTCCTTTACGTTTAAGGTACTTTACTATTTCCCTTGGCCTAGCCCACGATTAAGGTATAACCCCTGATTGTCATATCTTCCAAGGTTTAAAGGTTTTCACCTTTCTTATAAATTAGAGTTTCTACACCCTCACCTGGAGCGCACGCTATCCAACGTATAGTCCGGGGCAGAGGGACCAGTACACGTTTAGGGGCTGACAATTTCGTTGTCTTCGGCTATATGGAGGATCCTACGATTTATGGTAGACGTAACATACCACTGGTTTATAACATTTTCATGTTATCTGATGTTTGGGCTAAATCCCGGTTTGGGCGAGTCCCCAGTTAACATCCGTATCTTGGGCCAGTCCCCAGTTTGGGGTTGTCCCCAGTTTGGGGTTGTCCCCAGTTTTTGGGCTTGTCCCCAGTTCACGGGCTTGTCCCCAGTTTACACGGGCTTGTCCCCAGGTTATTTTATGGGCTTGTCCCCAGTTTGATGGGTCTAATCCCTATTGATTTTATAAGATTGTTTGCAACAGATATCCTAAGTTCAACTACGAGGATCAACACTTGTGGATTCAAAATCCTTAACTTACTTCTACAAGGATCATGAAAGGGTCAGTACTCATGGTAACTTGGGTCTGCTTAGACCTTATGGTATGATTTCTACTTGTAAATTTACATTTGTTTGGCTAGGATCCTTATAAACCTTTTTGTTAAAGGATTTAAAATCTTTGAATTATTTCTACAAGGATATTCTATCCTAAAATATTTATAATTATTTTTTGCAATGATATTCTATCCTAATATTTTTTACTCAAGATTATTTCTTAAAACTTTCAATAAAGCTAAAGCTATATCAAACAAACTTTCAAAATAATAAATAACAGGCAAATAGTCAAAAGTTTTAGATTATTATTAATCGTAAGTCACCGGACTTACCCAAAATCCTTAACCCGGATTTCACCATACGAAAGATGGTCCATCCACCAGGGTTAAACATGTGTTATTAGTTGTTCATGATTTGCAGGGAGAATAAGAGGTGTCGGATATATAACCGGAAGGGAAGCTCCCAAGGAAACTCTATAGATATATGATAATTATATCTAGCTTGTCAAATCTCATCTGTTTTTGCAGGAAGTTTGAATTCAAAGGCAAAATGACAGCTGTGATCTTATCGCAACCGCTATTTTGGGGGAAATTGTTAGGGCACGGAAATTTGACACTGTGGATACGTTATCCTGGCATATGTCCGGATCAGTTATCCTTAGCATGTGCTCCAGATCCTGTCAGGATCAAGGATCCTCAATAATTGGTATTACTAACGATTGTTTCTCATGTGTAGGTTAATATTTGATAGGTATAACAGTTATAAGACGTGGTCTACCTAATATTTCGCTATAAAGCACCTTCAGCACGTGGTTAAAAGTGAAGACTAAGCTAGTGGGAGTAGTGCCATGAAAATAGGACTTTTTGTTAGTCTCTTTTTGTATATAATGAGGCTATTGATCAGCTAGGATTTCGTACACATATCATAAACATAACACAGCGGGGTTTTTCCTCGCAACAAATCACGTTGATCATCTTTATTTCATTGATACAATCGTTGTTAATATCATAGCACTATACCTCACAATTACAGATTTGGATACATTATCCTTAGCGGATTTTTGTCCAAAACAAGTACCATTATCACTTCTTATGATCTTTACCCTTGCATCCAATTGATTCTCAACCCTAGTCACACAACTTTTAATCAACTCAGCAGCTTCATCTTTTGTACTTAGGAAATAAACCCAAGTGGATCTTGAGTAATCATCAATTATCACAAGACAATATCTCTTTTTGCCTATACTTGGAACACTCACAGGACCAAACAGATCCATGTGAAGCATCTCAAACACTTGATAAATTGTGTTGATGAGTTTTGTTTTGTGTGAAGACTTATGCTGCTTGCCCTTCTGACATGAGATGCAATTATCATCCAATTTGAACTCTCTTGTAGGTAAGCTAATTACATACTCACCCTTCACCAGTCTGTTCATGTTCTTAACATTGACATGTCACAACTTATGATGCCACAATTTTGATTCATTTTCAGTGGCTTTAGAAACAAAACATGTACCACCTCTGGAAACAGCTTCTTTCATGTTCAATTCATATAAGTTGCCATTCCTTGAAGCCATCATCATAATCATGTTAGGTGGAATTACAAATTCAGGTTTGAGGATGAAACAGTGTGAATCATCAAATCCCACCTTATAACCCTTATCACACATTTGGGATATGCTTAAGAGGTTATATTGTAATCCTTATACATAGAAAACATTGTCAAATGACACCTTGCCATTGATTAGAATCCCTTTTCCAACAGTTTTACCACCATTCTCGTCACTACCAAAAGCTATTGGACCCTCAAATTTCTCTTCATAATTAACAAGTGACCTTTTGTCACAAGTCATGTGCCTGGAACACCCACTATTCATGTACCATACTTCATTCAGTGGAGTGTATTAGTTCCAGCACAAATCAAAGAGAGTGATTAGTTGGGTGGCGAAGTGCAAGCTGAATCAACTTGCAAATCATCAGTTTCAGTAACATTAGTTGCATTGGATGTGAAAGAAATAGGCTTGGGATCTTCATAAACATTTTCACAATCATCAGATTCATCAGTTTCATATCCACTGTCAGTTGGACTTGGAGTTTTCACATAAGGAATTATGTTTTTGCCCTCTTGCACTACATAATCCTTTTCACAAGTAAAATCTCTCACATCAAATTTCTTTGCTTCTTGAACTTCACCTCTTGGTTTCCATAGAAATCCATGAGGTTCAAACCCATTTTTCATTAGGAACTTCTCATCACCATTCAATTCTTTTGGTTTATTTCTTGAGAAGGCAGCCTTTTTCTCTTTCTTCCCAATTTTATGTGATTTTTGAGAATCATCAGACTTAACTAATCTTGAGCTTGATTAGGAACTATTCTCAATGGTTGTATGATTTTTTTCACAGCAGTTTCATTTTTAATAGGAAGATTGTTTCTTTTGACTTGGTCAGTCACACTCTTCTATGGTTTTACTACACCTTCCCATCTTTCTTTAAACTTTCAACATCCTTTGGTTCAACCTTGTTCTCTTTCACCTGTTTACACACCTTTCCTTTTCCCAAATATTCACCATACTTCTGTTTGTAGAATACAAAATCTTGACCAAATTTTGTTTCATCTGGAACATGGAATGGTTTGAAAGTGAACCTCTCATAACAAGAATTAGTGTGGTGACCATATTCATCGCACTTTTTACACCACACCTTTCCTTTGTAACTTTCATGAACATTTCCCTTTTCGAATCTCTCACTTGGTCGACGTGGTTCAATTCCAAGTGTTTTCTTTGTCTTGAGACCATCAAAATCAATTGAGAAAGGCACAAAATCTTCAATTTTTATGTCCTTTCTTTCAATCTTGCTTTTCACAAAGATTATTTTATGTAAGTTCATAGGCTCTTCAACCAAGTTTCCCTTATGTCTTGATTGTCTTTTCTCATATTCTTCCATAGTTTCAACCTCTCCAATGTTATATAACTCTTGACTTGAAAAGACGAGGTATACTGGAATAAATTGATCACTTTCAAATGTGTCTTTAGGCTTTTTCTTGTTATTATTCTTGATTTTTCTCAATACTTCTATGCTTGGTGGCCTTACAGCATTGTAAGCCACCTTTGTTCTTGTAGACCCTTCACATATGTCAAATGACACATGTTCTCTTCTCATCTTCTCATTTAATCTTTCCATTTTTGATGTAGTAGGAGGAAATAATGGAAGTTGATCAATTGAGTCAGGCTTCTTTATTTTTATGTTTCTTTTTACAGCTTGGATTTCTTCATTTGAAACTTGATCACTAGAGTCACTTAAATCATCCTTGTCCAAGTCATCTTCATTGAAGTCATCTTTAGAAACTTGCACACCGATTGACTTTTCATCTTTCTCATCTTCTTTAAAAAAAATTCTCCTTGTTTATCAACAATAACTTTTTCTTAATGTTCAATGAAATCTTCCTTGTCTTTGAACACATCTCTGAATTGGTTGAGATAAGCCTCCATTTTCTCCTTATCAACTTTAAGAGAATAGCTACTGTTAAAAGGTGGAGGAATAACTTTGTATTTATCTTCTTCTTTCACCTTTTTCAAAATACCACATATGTTTCCAGTGGATACAAGATTCTTCAGAAACTCTACTTCAACTTGTAGTGTCGTATTTTTCACCTTTCCTTCAACTACCATTTTCGTCGGTCCTTCAATCTCAGTCACATACCTTGACTGAGTTTTGTAGTTGTTCATGCAATCTTCTTCAAGGATTTTTATCTTTTCTTCATATGTAACATCACTAGCTTGATACATATTTATCACGCTCTGTTTTCTAAAGCATTCACTCTCTAACTTTCCTACTTTCACATTCAATGCATCAATTATTTCAAGTGATTCGATTGTGGAGTTTGGATGTACCTGAGACGAAGAAGATCCAGCTTCATTTTAACTTTTTCCATGAATGCAACATTGGCATTGGTTATATCTTCTGCATGAGCACTCCAAACAAAACCACCTTCTTATTGAGCAGCAAGTGCTACACTCCCTTGATTTCTAGGCTGGTTTTGGTTGTTTCTTTTGATGTTGTTGTTGTTTGGAACATTTGGAGAGTTTTTGTTAGTGTTTATTTGGTAGTTTTGGTTCTGAGGTACTACCTGATGATTGTTCATTTGAGGTTGCTGGTAGTTGTTGTTAAAATTGGGGTTGTTGTTGAAGTTGTTGTAGTTGGTGTTTCTTGGCTGATTCTGTTGATATTGGTTCTGATTTCTTGGTTGCTGGTTTTGATACTGATTCCCTTGAAAATTTCTTGGCTGATTTCACTCTATAGCAAAGTGCCCAGGCTGTTGACAATTATACTAAATGGCCTTTGACTTATCAAACCCAATTCTTTCATTAGGCCCTGATAGAAGAGATCTATCGGTTCTATTATACAGCCTTTTGCTTCTAAGAGCCAGCATTGCAGCTTGCCATTTTAAGTCCATATCTTCAAGATCATATGCATCAATCTATTCTAAATCATCTTGAATAATGCTAGTGTGAACCATATTCTTTACTACAAAAGCATTGTAGGAGTCTGTGAACATAGAAAACAATGCTTGAGTTTCACTTCCTTGAACACCATTTCCTCCAGCATAAGGCAAATGTCCACTAGCCATGGAGGCTGAATCATTATCATCTATGAGTTGGACATTGAACCTTTATTGGCTTCCTTGGTTACTTGAACGACCGCCAACAAATGCCTTTGGTGCATCGCTACCAAGCTCAGTATGTTCTTCAATGATAGGTATCTGTTGTTGGTTTTTAGTGGTTAAGTTTCCCACAGGTGCAATGAGTGAATTTTTCATCTGGAAACATGGATTCTCCTCCTTTATCATTTCATTCTCTATCATTTCAATTTCTACAGCTTGTAGAAAACAAATCACATCATCAATCTTCAGTTGATCAAAATTTGGCTTCTGAATAATGAACTTGCTTATTGTGTACCACTCCTTAGGCAAATATGACAACAGTTTGATGTTAAGATCATAATCAGTCATCACACAGTCTATTGTTCTGAGATCATTCACAATTTCCAAATATCTTTCAAGAATTGACTTCAGCCTTTCACCCTCTTTGTATTTTAACCTTTCAAGTTGTTGCTTGAGCCTTGCCTTTTTTATTTTCTTCAACTTAGAATTCCCTTCAAACATTTCAAGAATTGCATTATACATAGCCTTGGAAGTGGTATGATGTGCAACTTTGGTTAGAATTTCCCAAGGCATACCCAATTTGATCATTGCAATAGCTCGATCATCCACTTTCCTCATTCTATCACCAACAGCTTGGTTTTCATTTGCTCCTGTTTCAGGTACATATGGTCCATTCTTGATGGAATTCCACATGTCCACATCATTATAGCAAACAGCAACCTCAAAGAGAAATTTCCACTTAACATAATTTTCCTGTCCATAGAGCCTAGGAATTTTGTTAGTGGAGACCTCCTGCTCCTCGTAACCAGACATTTTGTAAAATATTTTATGGCAAACACAAATACTTAAAAGAAATTTTGACATAAAATCTTAATTTAAACTTTTCTGAAAATTATCAGATCTAAGGTATGATTCTCAGATCTGATGAATCTGGTCCGTATAAAGCAAGATTTAGAATAATAATAATAAACAAGTTCTAGGGAAAAAGAAAATTTTAAACCGTAAAACAAGGAAAATCTGAGCAAAGAAGAGCAGAGCTGCTGATGTCACACTCCAATTGAACAGTCCTCGGCTGATGTCACCTTTTTTTTCAAATCAAACATATTCAATCACTAATCAGCAACTTATTCTTCACCAAGGTAGTCGAGCTTAGCTTTGATACCACTTGTCGGTCCTGATTGATCACTCTATCCATCTATGTCGTAACCCACACTTAGAGTGTTGACAAGAAGGTTAACGGCGCGGGTAGATTGGAGAAGAATAATAGTGTATCAAAGGCGGAACCAATAACACATTAGTTTTTGCTTGAAGGACACAATAAAGAGACACACACACACACACGTTCACTCAAAAGATTTCCATAAATAGTAAGTCGATTACAAAAAGGAAATCATTAGGGTTCTCAGAAAGGAATGATATGATTCGAGGCAGAATATCCGTAAGAATATGTCAGCTGCCAAATCGTTGTCAATCAATTCAGGTGTCTGTCCTATGTCCGTTAGGAGGCGTGTTTTAGATCATTCTATTTATAGGCCTGCCTCCTGACAGCTGTCATTCCTTCGAGAAACCCTAATCATTAATAAATATTCAGAAACCATAATACAAAATATACTAAGTGTAAAACAGGTCTTTGAGTAGACTTTGTGTCTTTTATCCTCTTCGAGTAGACCAGGTAACCATGAAGTGTTCTTGGAAACAGTTCTCCGGGTATACTTTACTTGGAGTATTTTCCTGTAACGATTCCGACGAAACCAGGTATACCCTAACCGGTAGACGTTAGTTACGTCATATGTAATGTCGGGTACAAGAGTTACCATGGTAATTATACGAGAATACATGGTTCATTGTATTGATTGTACGTGAATATATAATTCACCGTATTGAATATGCGATCAAACGATCGATAGTTATTGAAACCCGAATGAATCGAGGGTTCAATTATAGACGAGATATATGATATTTAGTGATGTTACGAAGTATTAAAGCTTCGGGATAAGTGGATTAAAGCATAGAAAAAGGATTTCGATTTAATAGTACGTCGGTACGTTAAACGAAACCTTTAATACCAAACCGAGCAAGAGACGATCGATCAAGCCGAAAAAGATGCGTAATAACTAATAATATGACGTTTTAAGTTAATAAATGTCATGGATTAAGTTTTTAAATCGGTTTTATATAAATTTCAATTTTTAGACCAAAAACGACCGTTTTAGCCTAGTTTTAAGCCGAATTAAACATTTAACCGAGAAACGAACTGAACCAGATTATCCAAAACATTATCCAGATTTCGGAAATCCAAGTTTGTGGCCAAGAATGAACTTGTGGGTCCCACCCCACCCCATTAACATATCCCATCGGCCTCCATGGCCCTCATTATCTTTTTTTTTTCTTTTTTCAATCAACTCTCTCAAAGATTCATCAATCCTCTCAAGATCATGATCCAAAACCCGAGATAATTAGCAAGAAAACAAGGTAAAGAATCGAGTTAATCACGTTTCCATCTTCGTTTCTTGATTTTGTTTGCAAGAAAATGAGGTTTCAAAGATGAAAACCGATTCTTGCATGATCAAGTGATGTATACGGGCTATACAAGGGATCTTGGTCCAAGAAATGAGTTAAACGAATCAAAAACGAATTTTTACGGTTATATCTTTGTTTTTAGTATCCTAACCGTAACCATGAAAGAAATGGCTTGATCGTGAGTGTAACTTGCTTGGTATTGTGGTATGTTGGTTGTAGGCTCTGTATTTAGTGGTAGATAAGGCGGAAAGATGAGTTTGTAGCTTGTAGTGGCGGAAAACGAAAGGTATATTCGGTTATGTTTGGTTTTGGGAAATTTGGACAGATTGTTGATGCTTTAGTGTTAGGTCATGAAATTTTACAGAGGTGTTAAAAACATGAAAAGATGAGTTCTGTGAATTTTTGGTAATTTTTGGATAAAGGATGAATATTTGGTGAGTTTAATGCTCGGTTTTGGCCAAAAATGGTGAAAAATAGTTAAATATCATGAAAAATTCTGGAAAATTTCAGATAAGCTTTTCATATCATGTATAAGTCACACACAAAATTTGAGGTCCGTTGGAGAAGTCTAAGTAGGCTTTTCGGTTAAACGAGTTCTAGGGATTTCTAGCTCGGTTTTGGAAAAAGGGCATGTAAACAAAGATTTTGGTTCTGGAAAAATTACAGGGGACTATGTGGATGGCAGGGGACATCCAGGAAAAATTTTGGATTTTTCTAAGGTCGTTTGGTATTTACGACATATTTAGTGTTTAAATGGTGTTTAAAAATAGATAAATAAATTTTAAATATAAGAATTAATTCTGGAAATATTTTTATAAAATTCCCCACTATTAAAAAGTGATTTGTGCAAAATTTCAAGATCCGAGAGTAAACGGATAATTAATCGTGCTGATTATCAAACTTTTAAAGTTAAAACGCGTAAACCGGTGAAGTTCTCTTAAGCGAGCTGACTGGTGTATAAAAACCTTAAAAATGGACTATTTTCATATAATTGAGTTAAACAAGTAAAAATGAATCATCCGAAAATAAGTCGGATGATTTGGGTATTTTTAACCGATTTTAACGGTTTCCGGTACGCCAAAGACGGAAACGAGTCCCGCGGCCAATCGGGACGTCTAAACCGAGCTATAATTTCACATTTTAAATTAAATTATCAGACAACCACTATTTTCGGGTCGTGTGTGACCAAACTCATTTTTGAAACATAAAACGGATATTCGTGCTAGGCACGCAAAACGAGAAAACGACTAATAGAAATTGTGACCATGGAACTCTAAACGACATCACAATCTGAGTCCGGAGAAGTATTTCTGGGTTAACATTGCCCCCGGAACAGGTACAGTACTGGGTTAACAGTGTCCCCAGATGTATCGATTGATAAGGTTAAAGATTATATAAACAATAATTGTATAATAACGATCGTAGGGATCATATTACAGATTGGACGTGTTAATTGATAATGATTGTTGTCACCTGCTTGCATGTGCTAAGGTGAGTTTTCACGAGCCCCTTTTTACTGAAATGTTTTAAATATTTTCCCGGGGCGGAAAGCATGTTTCTATCAAAAGGTTTAAGTACATGCTGAACGCATGGAAATGAATGTATTTATATAATGTTTATTGTACGGGAATCGTACGGTAATGTATTAAAATGGTAATTGTCTGAGTTGTTAATATTGAAAGATCCCGCAACAGTGTTCTGGGTTAACAGTGTCCCCAGAGGTTATTGGAAGTTTTCTGGTTTAACAGTGTCCCCAGAGGTTATTGGAAGTGTTCTGGGTTAACAGTGTCCCCAGAGGTTAGTGGAAGTGTTCTGGGTTAACAGTGTCCCCAGAGGTTATTGGAAGTGTTCTGGGTCAACAATGTCCCCAGAGGTTATTAAATGTATTTCTGGGTCAACAATGTCCCCAGAGGTTATTAAATGTGTTTATGGGTTAACAGTGTCCCCAGATAATATTATATTATGATATGGATTTATCATGGTTTACTAAAATTGTGAAACTCACCAACTATTCGTAGTTGACTCGTTTTGTCACATGCTTTTCAGGTACAACTAAGATAAAGTGATTGATTACGTGCTAAGTGCTTGATGTGTGTAAGGTTTGCGTGCTGGACGTTAGGATACATTATAACAGATAGAATTATGAACCGTATTGTATGATGTGTGTATCACCTAGACGGTAATGAAAGATGAGATAATGTAATTTTGAAGTATATTAATGCATTCGGTTTTCTTTATAAACAATGTGGTTGATATCAGAGGTGTCTGTCGCATCCCGTTTACGTTTCCGCTGCGGTTACGGGGTGTTACAGAACTTGGTATCAGAGCCATTGGTTATAATAGAATTAGGATGTCTTTAAAAGATACCTAAAATATAACCAGTAGCTCAAGTATTATAGGATCTGAATATCAACTAATAATTTATAGTGACGAGGTCTGGATGAACTTGGATGGACAAGTGAGTTATTATGGTCCGGAACATAATAACAGACTTGTCCGCACGAGGGAATTCAGGGGAAGTCACGGGGTACATTAATAGGTAAAAATGGCAACATATGTGTAAAGTATATAATATTATTTATACGTGCTAATATGTATATATATATATATATGTACATATCTTGTGGGTACATGTATTGAGAAATGGGACCCGGATAAGGAACCGGGGAAGGAAATAATAAAAAGTACCGAGGATGCCGAAATTTCTAGAGCATCGGTTGATAATAAGTCTGACTTATCGGGCCATAGTTATGATAGTACCAAGTTAGATCTCCCGTTTGACATTAACCAGAAATATCTAGTAACCGTCACTCCCAACCAAAATTGATGAATCCCTTACCCTACCAACATCGGTACCGTATATCCTAATAACCCCAGATGTTCACCCGAACCGTCGACCCTCACGTACGAACGGATCCGTACCTGAACCCATTCTTATTTCATTAAAGTAAAGAAGTAAATAAATAAAATAAAATAAAATAAAATAATATATTGAAATATATATATATGTAATGCTCACTCACAAACATATGAGACGGACCAACTTCAGATCCAGAATTACCGATTTTAGCAAACCTAGAACGCCTGAGGACATTGACTGAGCGAGTGTAGAGTTTCCCATAATAGTAATTAATAATATTTGAAGGCAACCCATGTTGCGCAATTACCTTGAACCTTGCAACTCCCTATGTTATCCTTACATCCGTTAGATGTTTACACCCATGTATGCTCGAATAGAATGATTACCTATACACAAAGAAGTGTTGGAATCATTATAGCATAGTTGGTTGTTCGTTCGTATGAGGTATACTGTGTATGCCGGATATACGAATAAACACGGATATTATAACTCCGTGGTATGTAATCGTTTGGTGCTCATGGTGAGCATGTATCGGTTATGCTGATATGCAGAAGGATATTGAAATCAAGTATATTAAACGATAATCTTTGTTGAGAAAAATCTATATGTCAGTTGGTGACAAGGGTTATGAAGCATATTTAAACATTAACCGACGTCAGGTTAAGTCCGTATGTTATTATATTTATGGGACATATATATGCTAGATGCCGGTATGTGTAATATATATGATAATATTTGGTGTGTATGTGTACCTGTTGTTATGATTGAGCTGGCAACGAGCTATACGGTGAGATTAGTATTGATTACTGCGTACGGGATGAGTACGGCAGAATGACATAAAAAGAGTAACTCCAATGATGGAGATTGATATGATTCAGTTGATTGCTCAAAGATAGCAGATGATGATACCGAACGTCGTATCACAGATCACTGCTAGTGTTGATGCAAATGTGATCACAGAATTATAGATCGAGCAATCACATAATTATGAATATTTCAATTCTTAGTGTTATTACTAAGAGTGTTAATGTCCCACCAAATACTATTATGACTACAAGTATTAGTTATAAACTAAACATGAATGGTAGTCGTAATGATTTAGATCCGGTATGAAGGACGTGTTTATTGGTTGTGTTAAGGGGATTATTAATGGTTTACTGTTAGTAAAGGGAGGAATAGATTAGCGAGTGGATAGAAAAGATCGAAATGGTTAAGGATATTGGTAAGAGTCTAGAACATTGTGTAGTGAAATATGCTACATATATGTTGGGAGATTATGTTGTATCGTGATGGAACACGATGGTACAAAATTATGGTTAGAAAATTTTTGTTCAGATAATATGGTCAGGATTTACAATTCTTGTGCTAGAGCACTTTTATTCGAGTAATTGAGTTCAGAGATTTGAAACTGAGCTATGAAAGATAGAAATGTTGTGTGCTGATCACTTAGAACGCGCTAATCGTTTAAAGGAATTGTCATGTCTGGTAACATGGCTAATTACTCCTGAAACTAAGCGAAGTAAGCGCAATATTGGGGACTAACTCCATCGATAAGGAGTATAGTCAATCCTGTAAAATATACAACCTTTGGAAGGGTTGTGTCACAAACCAGCATTGATATATTTGACTCTATGAGAAGTGGACTGGAAGGACGTAGGTGAGACGTTGAGTGTTACAGAAGAGAAGTGATAAAGGCATAGTGCAAGATAGGCCTTTGAATAAGTAGGTATGTCCTACAACCCAGAATTATACTGAGACTAGTTCTGGTGTGAAACATGAACCGCATGAAGGGTCCTTCCCTAAATGTGGAAAATATGGTTATCGGCAGGAAGAAGAATGTCGAGTGATAGTAGGCCACAGGTGTGGTAAAGATGGACGTAATGCCCTAATTGTAGAACCAATTGAAGCCAGGTGAACCGACAACCCCAACCCATTCGTGTACAACCACTCCGAACCCAACAACTTCAATAACAATCCATCCGAAGAAATCAAATTATGCCAAACAGTTGTACTTGCTATGAATGTGGCAGTACAGAACGTTTCAAGAGAGATTGCCCAAAGTTGAACCAAGGTGTTGTGGAAGATGAACCTCATGACAAGCATCAACCTCTGATCAAGCAAGGAACCGTGCTTTTGTGAGTAATTCAAATAAAGCACGTCATGGTCCAAAAGGGGTGTATTAAGTACGTTGTAGTTTTAAATCAATTGGCTTCAGTGATACTTTTACGGTCGTCGATAGAAGTTAGTTCCTGCTAACCTCCTACCCTTTGGAAAGATACCGATTAGTGAAACTATAGAACCCTATACTGTAGATTTGCTAACGGCAAATCCCTAAGGGTTAACTAAATTGTTCGGAATTGTCCTATTATCCTGAACGATTAACCTTTCTTTATTGACCTACGACCCGTAAAGTTAAGAAGTTGTGACGTGATAGTTAACATGGATTGGCTAACTCAACATGAAGCTGAAATCAAATATGAAAAGAAGATGATTAGAAGGAGAAACACATATATATAGAAATATATATGTGTTGGGTACAGAGAAATATATAACATACAGAGAAAAGTGTACGGTATTATGTTACCACTCTAATCTCACCTTGAGGTGTTATAATATTTACGACAAGAAGACGTGGTATACTTAACAAACGCGATTGCCAAAGTATTTAAAAGAAAACATATAGAAGATATCCCGATGGTACGCGAATTACACAAGTTTTCCAAGAAAAACTTCATGGATTACCGCCAAACCGACAGGTCGAATTCAGAATCGAATTAATGTCTCAAGCTGGCCCTGTTGCTAAAGCACCCTACCGAATTGCACCGTCCGAGATGCATGAATTATCCAATCAGTTACAAGAACTGTTGGATAAGACTTTATACGACCCAGTTAGTCACCATGGGGTGCACCAGTTTTAATTGGGAAATGAAGGACGGAAGTGTTAGGATATGTGTTGATTAGGGAGAATTGAATAAAGTGACGATCAAGAATAGGTATTCACTTCTTCGAAGTAAATGATCCGTTAAACCAACTGCAGAGGGCGATTTGTTTTTAGAAAATTGGTCTTAGATATAGTTATCGCCAAATGAAAAATCCGAGAGGAGGACGTTGCAACAACAGCGTTTCGGACTCACTACGGCCATTTTGAATTCTTAGTTATGCCTTTCGGGTTAACAAATGTGCAGGCAGTATTCATAGAACTCATGAATCGAGTCTTTAAACTTTATTTTGACAAATTTGTCATAGCATTCATTGATAATATTTTGATATATTTGCAACGTAAGGAAGAGCACGATCGACGGTTAAGGAAAATTGTGGAAGTGTTAAAGCAAGATCAGCTATACGCGAAGTTTTCGAAATATGATTTTGAATAAAGAAGGCATAATCCCTTGGTCATGTTGTAAAGCAACAAGGATTACGCAAAGATCCAAATAAGATAGAAACCGTTAAAATTGTGCCAAGCGCCGATTTTAAGTCTCCCCGATGGACACGATGGTTTTGTCGCGTATTGTGACGCGTCGCGTAGAGGGTTAGGATGCGTGTTGACGCAGTATAATAAGGTCATAGCCTATACTTTCCGACAGTTAAAAATACACGAGTAAGATTTCACTACTCACGACTTAGAACTGGGAGCGGTTATCTTCGCACTTAAAATGTGGAGACATTATCTCTACGATACGAAGTGCACCATCTTCACCGATCATAAAAGTTTGCAGCACATATTTGATTAGAAGGAACTGAATATGAGGCAACGAAGATGGGTCGAGTTGTTAAGCGATTATGACTGTGACATCCGTTATCACCCTGGCAAGGCTAAAGTCGTAGCCGATGCCTTGGGTAAGAAAGATCGGGTTAAGCCATTGCGAGTGCAAGTGCTGGGGATGATAGTCCAGTCGAACCTTCGAACCTGATTCGAGTCGCTCAACGTGAGGCGTTGAAAGAGGAACAATTGGAAAAGAAGGAACCTTACGGCAATGAGGAGAATTTCGAACAGCGCGTGGACCTAAATTCTCTACTTCAAAAATCGGGTTTGGATCCCGACCCTCCATGACCTTCGTGAATTAATCATTGACGAAGTGCATAGATCGAAATAATTCATACATCCGGGATCGGATTTGACTATTGATGATACGGATATCTGAAAGGATTTTTATTAATGGCCGAGTTTGGAGAAAGATATGGTTACGTGTGTTGGTGAATATTGAGTTATGCCAGAGATAAGGCTGCACACCGAAAACCCTAGGGAACGCCACGACGACAGAAAATTCGCCAATGATAGTGGGTATATATTACAATGAATTCTTGCCCAAATTCCTGATGGTGAAATGGTATCTCGTCGTGGAGTACCATTTTCAATGATCTCAGATCAAAATAGTCATCCTACTTCCATTATTGGAAGGCGGGGAAGGAGCATCGAGAGCTTGAAGCTTTCTATGGGTGAAGTAATTATCACCAATTTGTAATTTGAAAATGGGCGTCAATCAAGCCATAAGATTTGAATTGATTCGAGAAACAACCAATCAGATTTATAATATTTAAGATGAGTTGAAAGCATCGCGAGATTGGCAAAGGATTTATGCCAACATTCATAGGAAACCATTGTCATTGGAAAGAGGTGACAAGGCATTTTTAAAGGCATCACCTTAGAAAGGTGATATGAGGTTTGCCAAAACCGAAAATAGCTCCTTAATATATTGGGCCTCATGAGATTATCTCCATGATTGGTCACTTAGTTTATTGATTAAAGTATTCCAGGGGCTAAGTACTATACATGATATTTTGCCATGTATACGGATTGAAAAGTGCCTAAGCGATGAGGCAACGAAAGTACTAGTAATAGAGGTACTCATAGAAGACATGTTTGATATCATAACTAATTCCGTAGAGATAGTAGACGGGAAAACTAAACAGTTGGACATACCAAGCGTTATTAATTAAGATTAAGTGGAAATTCACAGCGAGGACCAGATTATACTTGGAAACGCGAGGGTGAATTCTGAAGGAAAAACCCCCCACCTTTCTCTAGAAAGGAGATAGTGGGCGTGTAAAATTTCGAGGACGAAATTTCTTAACGGGGGGAGAATGTAACGATTCCGACGAAACCAGGTATACCCTAACCGGTAGACGTTAGTTACGTCATATGTAATGTCGGGTACAAGAGTTACCATGGTAATTATACGAGAATACATGGTTCATTGTATTGATTGTACGTGAATATATAATTCACCGTATTGAATATGCGATCAAACGATCGATAGTTATTGAAACCCGAATGAATCGAGGGTTCAATTATAGACGAGATATATGATATTTAGTGATGTTACGAAGTATTAAAGCTTCGGGATAAGTGGATTAAAGCACAGAAAAAGGATTTCGATTTAATAGTACGTCGGTACGTTAAACGAAACCTTTAATACCAAACCGAGCAAGAGACGATCGATCAAGCCGAAAAAGATGCGTAATAACTAATAATATGACGTTTTAAGTTAATAAATGTCATGGATTAAGTTTTTAAATCGGTTTTATATAAATTTCAATTTTTAGACTAAAAACGACCGTTTTAGCCTCGTTTTAAGCCGAATTAAACATTTAACCGAGAAACGAACTGAACCAGATTATCCAAAACATTATCCAGATTTCGGAAATCCAAGTTTGTGGCCAAGAATGAACTTGTGGGTCCCACCCCACCCCATTAACATATCCGATCGGTCTCCATGGCCCTCATTTTCTTTTTTTTTTTCTTTTTTCAATCAACTCTCTCAAAGATTCATCAATCCTCTTAAGATCATGATCCAAAACCCGAGATAATTAGCAAGAAAACAAGGTAAAGAATCGAGTTAATCACGTTTCCATCTTCGTTTCTTGAGTTTGTTTGCAAGAAAATGAGGTTTCAAAGATGAAAACCGATTCTTGCATGATCAAGTGATGTATACGGGTTATACAAGGGATCTTGGTCCAAGAAATGAGTTAAACGAATCAAAAACGAATTTTTACGGTTATATCTTTGTTTTTAGTATCCTAACCGTAACCATGAAAGAAATGGCTTGATCGTGAGTGTAACTTGCTTGGTATTGTGGTATGTTGTTTGTAGGCTCTGTATTTAGTGGTAGATAAGGCGGAAAGATGAGTTTGTAGCTTGTAGTGGCGGAAAACGAAAGGTATATTCGGTTATGTTCGGTTTTGGGAAATTTGGACAGATTGTTGATGCTTTAGAGTTAGGTCATGAAATTTTACAGAGGTGTTAAACACATGAAAAGATGAGTTCTGTGAATTTTTGGTAATTTTTGGATAAAGGATGAATATTTGGTGAATTTAATGCTCGGTTTTGGCCAAAAATGGTGAAAAATAGTTAAATATCATAAACAATTCTGGAAAATTTCAGATAAGCTTTTCATATCATGTATAAGTCACACACAAAATTTGAGGTCCGTTGGAGAAGTCTAAGTAGGCTTTTCGGTTAAACGAGTTCTAGGGATTTCTAGCTCGGTTTTGGAAAAAGGGCATGTAAAAGAAGATTTTGGTTCTGGAAAAATTACAGGGGAATATGTGGATGGCAGGGGACATCCAGGAAAAATGGGGGATATTTCTAAGGTCGTTTGGTATTTACGACATATTTAGTGTTTAAATGGTGTTTAAAAATAGATAAATAAATTTTAAATATAAGAATTAATTCTGGAAATATTTTTATAAAATTCCCCACTATTAAAAAGTGATTTTTGCAAAATTTCAAGATCCGAGAGTAAACGGATAATTAATCGTGCTGATTATCAAACTTTTAAAGTTAAAACGCGTAAACCGGTGAAGTTCTCTTAAGCGAGCTGACTGGTGTATAAAAACCTTAAAAATGGACTATTTTCATATAATTGAGTTAAACAAGTAAAAATGAATCATCCGAAAATAAGTCGGATGATTTGGGTATTTTTAACCGATTTTAACGGTTTCCGGTACGCCAAAGACGGAAACGAGTCCCGCGGCCAATCGGGACGTCTAAACCGAGCTATAATTTCACATTTTAAATTAAATTATCAGACAACCACTATTTTCGGGTCGTGTGTGACCAAACTCATTTTTGAAACATAAAACGGATATTCGTGCTAGGCACGCAAAACGAGAAAACGACTAATAGAAATTGTGACCATGGAACTCTAAACGACATCACAATCTGAGTCCGGAGAAGTATTTCTGGGTTAACATTGCCCCCGGAACAGGTACAGTACTGGGTTAACAGTGTCCCCAGATGTATCGATTGATAAGGTTAAAGATTATATAAACAATAATTGTATAATAACGATCGTAGGGATCATATTACAGATTGGACGTGTTAATTGATAATGATTGTTGTTACCTGCTTGCATGTGCTAAGGTGAGTTTTCACGAGCCCCTTTTTACCGAAATGTTTTAAATATTTTCCCGGGGCGGAAAGCATGTTTCTATCAAAAGGTTTAAGTACATGTTGATCGCATGGAAATGAATGTATTTATATAATGTTTATTGTACGGGAATCGTACGGTAATGTGTTAAAATGGTAATTGTCTGAGTTGTTAATATTGAAAGGTCCCGCAACAGTGTTCTGGGTTAACAGTGTCCCCAGAGGTTATTGGAAGTGTTCTGGGTTAACAGTGTCCCCAGAGGTTATTGGAAGTGTTCTGGGTTAACAGTGTCCCCAGAGGTTATTGGAAGTGTTCTGGGTTAACAGTGTCCCCAGAGGTTATTGGAAGTGTTCTGGGTTAACAGTGTCCCCTGAGGTTATTGAAAGTGTTCTGGGTCAACAATGTAATTTTGAAGTATATTAATGCATTCGGTTTTATTTATAAACAATGTGGTTGATATCAGAGGTGTCTGTCGCATCCCGTTTACGTTTCCGCTGCGGTTACGGGGTGTTACATTTCCTTAGAAAATACTCACCTAGCAGACTTCAATATTCCTGATCATAGAAAACTTTGCTTGGTATGATCCTTTCCTACGAGCAAACTATTCTTCATGAATCCTTTCAACTCGTTGTTTAATAATAACATATTAAGCAAACCAAAAGTGTGCTAGTAACACTGTTTGACTTGTGTTGGTAGCATTGTAGCTTGCTTGGAGTTGAACCTTTCTTGGAAAAGTTCTTTGAATGTATCTTGAATAACTTTCCCAAAGCATGCTTGGACTACTGCTTATTAATCAAACCTTGCTAGATCTTCCAAATTACTTGGTTTTATTAGCTTGGTTTAGTCAAGAGTTTGCTAGTAAGCAAACTATGCTTGACCTGAAGAACACCTTGCTAGACGAAGTGAACCCTGCTTGGATTATCACTAAGGAATACTTAAAGAAGATAACTCTGCCCTGAAGGCAAAATACCTTGCTAGGCTTAAGTAAAAGTTTGCTCAGATGTCCAAGTGTGCCCTATGTCTATACCTAGCCGTTTTCAGGGAGGTTGAGAAGATTCCAATTTTCCTTTAGTTCATTTTCTCATCCCAACAAACACAACCTAAATACACATTCAATTCTTTATGTTGATTATAAATCACAAAACCCATAAATCTAACTTTATTAACAAATGTTTCATGTAACACGATGTATCCAATATATATGCATAGTCAATATTTAAGTGTGCAATCCCACACAAAAAACATCCAACAAACCAGTGCACATGCGGCAGTACGTTCACACTGATAATCCATTACACACCACACCAAACACTACAAGCCAATGCGAAGGGATAATTTGCATGAACCCGCAGCAATGCGCGGGCACTAACGCTAGTTACTTTCAATAATTGCAAAATCACTATTACTTATCCTTGATATAAGATAAATATACAATAAAATAAATAAATAAGATAATTTTAAAAAACAAATTAAAAATAAAATATGCATATAATAATAATACTTAGGTAAATATAATAAAAAGATTACTATTTAAATAAATAACTACAATATGTAATATATATATATATATATATATATATATATATATATATGATAATATAAAATTAAATATTTATTTTTAAATATTTAAAGAACCTTTACTTAATAAAATTGATAAAAACATGTTTATTTTATTTATTATGACATTTATTTAAAACATATTATATATGTATATATACACACACACATATATATAGTTTTAGCAAAAATGTCAAATGTCCGGAAAATATCAATCTAAGAGTGTCGGCTTCGTAAAAATATTATTTATTTATCATTAATATTAGTTATACTTGATTTTAATAATTAAAAACATATTAAAAATCAAATTAACTAAAAAACAAGCTAGAAGACTCGAACACGCACCCCAGCAGGTTCACAAGAACTGGCATGACTTACACCAGCCAATTGGGATGGTGCCTAACTTAGTTATAAGTTAGAACTGATTAAATTTATACAATAACCCAAATTATCCCTAACCTTGTAAACCCTAGAATTCGAAATCGGCATAACTGATCGTCGTCCGACCCAATTAGCTTAGGTTTTATGTTTGTTGATCAAAAACGAAACTATTGCATACCTTAATTACCTATATCAGTTACGAATTGGTAGTATACGACAGACACATGTCGGCGGCCCAAAACCAAACTCAAACAAGAATCACAAAAGGTTATAATGCAATTAGACTAGGGTGTGGATTTGTGAGGATTGCAGGAAGGTTTTCACTTGTTTAATTGAATTATTACTAAGCCTAAATAGTGTAATGACAGGTTGCTAATGTCGGTTTGTTATTTCGATAAACTAAATCAATCAATGATCCTAATTCCTAATTAACATGTCGGTGTTAGTCGAAATAGGCATGTAAACGATTTGCCAAAATCGATTTCAATTATATTACAAGAATTACGATTCAAGAAGTTGAAATGGGTATGGAATCTTCAGCCGGGTCAGGTTTGGGTAAAAGGATTGGATGAAAATGTTTTATAGAACTTGCAATATGACCCTTGTACTTCTAGTTTGAATCCCAATGAGTATAAACTAAGTATAGGGTCTGTTTTGCACATTTCGTAAAGTTATAATAGGTAATTAAATAAATAAGATAAAAACATAAACTCGATAAATGCGCGATTTTATTGATTAAATTACCCGAAAAAAATAAATGAAAAAATTTCGAATTGATACATTATCGCTTACTTTTGGGAAATTCGTTCCGAAATTAGAGAATTAGCTATAGCGATGAGATGAGGATATTTCAGTTTCATCTGATCTTCACGCTCCGAAGTAAAATATGTGCCTTGTTTAGAATCCCAATGGACTTTAACCAAGGTCATACGGCTTCGTTTGGTGACTTTATCTTTGTGATCCATAATCTCAGTAGGTTTTTCAACAAAATACATGGTCTTATCAATATGAACTTCTTCGAGAGGTATGTGAAGATTACCCTCAGCAATACATTTTTTGAGGTTCGACACATGAAACACCGGATGAGCGTTTGAGAGTTTGAGAGGACGCTTGAGTATATAAGCAACGAAACCAACTCTATCAATTTCAAAAGGAGCAATGAAAAGCAGAGCAAGCTTTCCTTTCTTTCCAAATCTAACAAGTCCCTTCCACGAAGATACTTTGAGTAAGACAAGATCACCCACACTGAATTCAAGAGGTTTCCTTATTTTATCTGCATAACTCTTTTGGCGACTACGAGCGGCGAGAATGACGAAGTTGAGCAATACGGACGGTCGTTTCTTGAACTAATTCTGGACCAGTGATTTGAGATTCTCCAAGTTCGTTCCAACAAATCGGGGAACGACATTTACGACAATAAAGGGCTTGAAAATGTGCCATACCATTACTTGAATGAAAAGTATTGTCATACGATAATTCGATTAGCAGTAAATGTGTATCCCAATTGCTCCCAAAGTTGAGGACACAAATGCGAAGCATGTCTTCTAGAGTTTAAATCGTACGTTCGGACTGACCATTGGATTGCGGATGATGGGCAGTATTGAGATCCAAACTAGTTCCCGAAACTGATTGGAGAGATTTCCAAAAGCGAGATGTAAAACAACCATCTCGATCGGAAATAATGGTTAACAGAGTTTCGTGATGACAAACAATCTTCTCCACGTAAATTCGCGATAACTGATCAACATAATATGTTTCTTTGATGTGTATGAAATAAGAGGACTTAGTCAACCGATCAATGATCACCTAAATACTATCATGTTGTTTTCAGGTCAAAGGGAGATTATTGACAAAATCCATAGCAATATCCTCCCACTTCCAAACGGGGACGGGAGGTTGCTCGAGTAAACCAAACGATCGATGATGCTTGGCCTTATCTTAGAACACATAAGGCACTTTGAGACATCAAGGGCAATGTCCTTCATTCAGGGCCACAAATAGATGGAACAAAGATCAGGGTACATCTTATTCGCACCGGGATGAATGGAATATCGTGACTCATGGGCTTAGTCCATAATGAACGTGTGAAGATTTTCATGATTGGGGATCCATACATGGCTGAGGAAATAAAGTAGACCATTATGTTTGGTTTCCAGTTGAGTTTCAGCACCACACGACATCTCATCATACATATTGCCTTCGGTGACGGATTAGTGTTGGGCATCAAGAATACACTTTTCAAGATCGCTTTGATTAATAGCACAAGTAAGAAGAATATATTTTACTTGCTTCATACGACTGAGAGCGTCAGCCATGACGTTCGCTTTCCCAGGATGATAGTGAATCTCGCATTAATAATGGTTAAGCAACTCGGCCCATCGACGTTGTCTCATACTGAGTTCCTTTTGATCAAAGATATGTTGGAGACTTTTCTGATCCGTAAACACCACACATTTCGTACCATAAGTGTAACACCCCGCAACCGCAGCGGAAACGAAACGGGGTGCGACAGACTCGCCTGATATCAACCACATTGTTTATAAAGAAAACTGAATACATTAATATACTTCAAATTACATTATCTTGTATTTCATAACCGTCTAGGTGATACACACATCATACAATACGATACACAATTCTATTTGTTATAATGTATCCTAACATCCTGCACGCAAATCTTACACACATCAAGCACTTAACACGTAAGCAATCACTTCATCTTAATTGTACCTGAAACGCATGTGAGAAAACGGGTCAACTACGAATAGTTGGTGAGTTTCACAATTCGAGTAAACCATGATAAATCATTATCATAAAATAATATTATTATCGACGTAATTATGCTGAGCCCACAAGTGAAACCTCTGACTATCACACACAACCCCCGTGGCATATCCCCCGCCCACGGACCTGCCCCAAACCGCTATGTCTAACATTACATAGCAAAATAAATAACAACAAAATAGACATGTGCAACTGGCTGGGAAACATCAGCAAATCCATGCCGGACCAGTTGGGTTTGTCAGACCAATAGTACTATCCACACTCTACCGGCTTTCAGTTAATCACTCATGTTGCGAGGCCTTACAATGTTAGTAACTCAGACAATTACCATCTTAGTACATTTCCGTACGATTCCCGTACAATAAAACATATATAAATACACGCAAATCCATGCGTTCAGTATGTACTTAAACATTTTAGTAACAACATGCTTTCCGCCACGGGAAAATATTTATAAACAATTCAGGAAAAGGGGCTCGTGAAACTCACCTTAGCACATGCAAGCAGGTAACAACAATCATTATCAGTTAATACGTCCAATCTGTAATATGATCCCTACGATCGTTACTATACACTCATTATTAATATAACTTTAACCAAGTTAACCGGTACATCTGGGGACACGGTTAACCCAGCACTGTACCCGTTCTGGGGGCAAGGTTAACCCAGAAACACTTCTCCGGACTCAGATTGTGATGTCGTTTAGAGTTCAACAGTCAAATTTTCTAATAGCTTGTCTTCCCCGTTTTGCGTGCCTAGCACGGTTATCCGTTTTTACGTTTCAAAAATGAGTTTGGTCACACACGACCCGAAAGTAGTGGTTGACTGATAATTTAATTAAAGATGTGAAATTAGAGTTCGGTTTAGACGCCCCGATTGGCAGCGGGACCCGTTTCCGTCTTTAGTGCACCGGAAACTGTTAAATCGGTTAAAAATA
This sequence comes from Bidens hawaiensis, assembly GCF_021521415.1. Taxonomy (NCBI): domain Eukaryota; kingdom Viridiplantae; phylum Streptophyta; class Magnoliopsida; order Asterales; family Asteraceae; genus Bidens; species Bidens hawaiensis. The sequence goes on from NW_027491281.1 coordinate 1,751,993, forward strand.
CCCAAATCATCCGAATTATTTTCGGATGATTCATTTTTACTTGTTTAAATCAATTATATGAAAATAGTTCATTTTTAGGGTTTTTATACACCAGTCAGCTCGCTTAAGCGAACTTCACCGGTTTACGCGTTTTAACTTTAAAAGTTTGATAATTAGCACAAATAATTATCCGTTTAATCTCGGATCTTGAAATTTTGCACAAATCACTTTTTGACAGTGGGGAATTTTATAAAAATATTTCCAGAATTAATTTCTATATTTAAAATTTATTTATCTATTTTTAAACACCATTTAAACACTAAATATGTCGTAAATACCAAACGATCTTAGAAAAATCCCAATTTTTTTCTGGATGTCCCCTGCCATCCACATAGTCCCCTGTAATTTTTCCAGAACTAAAATCTTCTTTTACATGCCATTTTCACTAAAACCGAGCTAGAAAACCCTAGAACTCGTTTAACCGAAACGCCTACTTAGACTTCTCCAACTGACCTCAAATTTTGTGTGTCACTTATACATGATATAAAAAGCTTATCTGCAATTTTCCAGAATTTTTCATAATATTTAACTATTTTTCACCATTTTTGGCCAAAACCGAGCATTAAATTCACCAAATATTCATCCTTTATCCAAAAATTACCAAAAATTCACGGAACTCATATTTTCATGTATCTAACACCTCTGTAAAATTTCATGACCTAACTTTAAAGCATCAACAATCTGTCCAAATTTCCCAAAACCGAACATAACCGAATATACCTTTCGTTTTCCGCCACTACAAGCTACAAACTCATCTTTCCGCCTTATCTACCATTAAATACAGAGCCTACAAACAACATACCACAATACCAAGCAAGTTACACTCACGATCAAGCCTCTTCACTATAGTTTCGGTTATGATTCAAAAACAAAGATTTAAACCGTAAAAATTCGTTTTTGGTCCGTTTAACTCCTTTTTTGGACCAAGATCCCTTGTATAACCCGTATACATCACTTGATCATGCAAGAATCGGTTTTCATCTTTGAAACCTCATTTTCTTGCAAATGAACTCAAGAAACGAAGATGTAAACGTGATTAACTCGATTCTTTACCTTGTTTTCTTGCTACAAACTCTCGGTTTTGGATCATGATCTTGAAGAGGTTGATGAATGTTGAGAGTTTTGATGAGAAAAAAGAAAATGGAATGGGGAATGACCCCCTTGGGTCCGATCGGTTAGATAGGGGGTGGGGTGGGACCCACTTCTCTATTTTTAGCCACACAATTGGATTCCCGTAATCCGGATAATGTTTTGGATAATCTGGTTCAGTTCGTTTTCGGTTAAATGTCTGATTCGGCTTAAAACGAGGTTAAAACGGTCGCTTTTCGGCTTAAAAATGAAATTTATATAAAACCGATTTAAAAACTTTAAAAACTTAAACCATGACATTTATTAACTTAAAACGTCATATTATTAATTATTACGCATCTTTTTCGGCTTGATCGATCGTCTCTTGCTCGGTTTGGTATTAAAGGTTTCGTTTAACGTACCGACGTACTATTAAATCGAAATCCTTTTTCTGTGCTTTAATCCACTTATCCCGAAGCTTTAATACTTCATAACATCACTAAATATCATATATCTCGTCTATAATTGAACCCTCGATTCATTCGGGTTTCAATAACTATCGATCGATTGATCGCATATTCAATACGGTGAATTATATATTCACGTACAATCAATACAATGAACCATGTATTCTCGTATGATTACTATGGTAATTCATGTACCCGACATTAAATATGACGTAACTACAGTCTACCGGTTAGGGTATACCTGGTTTCGTCGGAATCGTTACATTCTCCCCTCGTTAAGAAATTTCGTCCTCGAAATTTTACACGCCCACTATCCCTTTCCGAGAGAAAGGTGGGGGGTTTTTCCTTCAGAATTCACCCTCGCGTTACCATGTATAATCTGGTCCTCGCTGTGAATTCCACCTAATCTTAATCAATAAAGCTTGGTGTGTCCAAACTGTTTAGGTTTCCCGTCTACTATCTCTACGGAATTATTTATGATATCAAGTATGACTTCTATGAGTACCTCCATTACTAGTACTTTCGTTGCCTCGTCGCTTAGGTACTTTTCAATCCGTATACATGGCAAAACATCATGTATAGTACTTAGCCCCTGGAGTACTTTAATCGATAAACTAAATGACCAATCATGGAGATAGTCTCATGAGGTCCAATATATTAAGGAGCTATTTTCGGTTTTGCCAAACCTCATATCACCTCTCTAAGGTGATGCCTTAAAAATACCTTGTCACCTCTTCCCGGTGACAATGGTTTCCTTTGAATGTTGGCATAAATCCTTTGCCAATCTCGCGCTGCTTTCAACTTATCTTAAATATTATAAATCCGAATGGTTATTTTTCGAATTAATTCAAATCCTATGGCTTGAGTGACGCCCATTTTCAATTTAACAAATTGGTGATGATTACTTCACCCATAGAAAGCTTCAAGCTCTCGATGCTTCCTTCCCCGCCTTCCAATAATGGAAGTAGGATGACTATTTCGATCTGAGATAATTGAAAATGGTACTCCACGACGAGATACATTTCACCATCATGAATTTGGGCGAGAATTCATTGGGGTAATCGTCATGGATTGGAATGAAATGCGAGGATTGGTTAATCGATCCACGATTACCCAATTTACATCATGCCTTTGATATATCATGGGCATTTGCGTCCCGAAATCCATTGTAATTTATTCCCACTATCATTGGCGAATTTTTCTGTCGTTGTAGCGTTCCCTAGGGTTTTCGGCGTGCAGCCTTATCTCTTGCATAACTTAAATATTCACCAACATACGTAACCATATCTTTCTCCAAACTCAGTCATTAATACAATCCTTTCAGATATTCGTATCATCAATAGTCTATTCCGATCCCGGATGTATGGAATATTTCGATCTATGCGCTTTGTCCATGATTAATTCACGAAGGTCATGGAGGGTCGGGACCCAAACCCGATTTTTGAAGTAGAGAATTTCGTCCACGCGCTGTTCAAAATTCTTCTCATTGCCGTAAAGATCCTCCTTTTCGCTGTTCCTCTTTCAACGCCTCACGTTGAGCGACTCGAATCAGGTCCGAAAAGTTCGACCGGACTATCATCCCTAGCGCTCGCACTCGCAATGGCTTAACCCGACCTTTCCTACTCAAAGCATCGGCTACGACGTTAGCCTTGCCGGGGTGATAACGGATGTCACAGTCATAATCGCTTAACAACTCGACCCATATTCGTTGCCTCATATTCAGTTCTTTCTGATCGAATATGTGCTGCAAACTTTTATGATCGGTGAAGATGGTGCACTTCGTATCGTAGAGATAATGTCTCCACATTTTAAGTGCGAAGATAACCGCTCCCAGTTCTAAGTCGTGAGTAGTGTAATTTTTCTCGTGTACTTTTAACTGTCGGGAAGCATAGGCTATAACCTTATTATACTGCGTCAACACGCTTCCTAACCCTCTACACTATGCGTCACAATACGCGACAAAACCATCGTCTCCGTCGGGGAGACTTAAAATCGGCGCTTGGCACAATTTTAATGGTTTCTATCTTATTTGGATCTTTGTGAAATCCTTGTTGCTTTACAACATGACCAAGGGATTATTTTCGAAAACTTCGTGTATAACTCCTCTTGCTTTAACACTTCCACCATTTTCTTTAAACGTCGTTCGTGCTCTTCCTTACGTTGCAAATATATCAAAATATTATCAATGAATTCTATGACAAATTTGTCAAAATAAAGTTTACAGACTCGGTTCATGAGTTCCATGAACACTGCCGGCGCATTTGCTAGCCCGAAAGGCATAACTAAGAATTCATAATGGCCGTAACGAGTCCGAAATGCTGTTGTTGCAACGTCCTCCTCTTGGATTTTTCATTTGGTGATAACTATAATTAAGATCAATTTTCTAAAAATAAATCGCCCCTTGCAGTTGGTTAAATAGATCATTTACTTCGAAGAAGTGAATACCTATTCCTGATCGTCACAATATTCAATTCTCCCTAATCAATACATATCCTAACACTTCCGTCCTTCATTTCCCAAACAACACTGGTGCACCCCATGGTGACTAACTAGGTCGTATGAAACCTTATCCAATAATTCTTGCATTTCAGTTGGTGCAAGTCGGTAAAATGCTTTAGCAACTGGGCCAGCTTGAGGTATTAAATCGATTCTGAATTCGACCTGTCGGGTTGGCGGTATTCCATGAAGTTCTTCTTGGAAAACTTGTGGAAATTCGCGTACCATCGGGATATCTTCTATATGTTTTCTTTTAAATACTTTGGCAATCGCGTTTGTTAAATACACCACGTCTTCTTGTCGTAAATATTATAACATCTCAAGATGAGATTAGAGTGGTAACATAATACCGTACACTTTTCTCTGTATCAAATCGCTTCATCGTCCGAAGGAGATCTTCTAATCATCTTCTTTTCATATTTGATTTCAGCTTCATGTTGAGTTAGCCAATCCATGCTAACTATTACGTCAAAACTTCTTTACTTTACTGGTCGTAGGTCAATAAGGAAAGGTTAATCGTTCAGAATAATAGGACAATTCCGAACAATTTAGTTAACCATTAGGGATTTACCGTTAGCGATTCTACAGTATAGGGTTCTATAGTTTCACTAATCGGTATCTTTCCAAAGGGTAGGAGATTAACAGGAATTAACTACTATCGACGACCATAAAAATATCACTGGCGCCTATTGATTTAAAACCACAACATATTTAATACCACCTTTGGATCATGACGTGCTTTATTCAAATTACTCACAAAAGCACGGCTCCTTGCTTGATCAGAGGTTGATGCTTGTCATGAGGTTCGTCTTCCAACGACACTTTGGTTCAACTCTGGGCAATTTCTCTTGAAACGTTCTGTACTGCCACATTCATAGCAAGTACAACTGTTTGGCATAATTTGATTTCTTTGGATGGGTGGTTATTGAAGCTGTTGGGTTCGGAGTGGTTGAACACGGATGGGTTGGGGTTGCCGGTTCACATGGCTTCAATTGGTTCTACAATTGGGCATTACGTCCATCTTTACCACACCTGTGGCCTACTATCACTCGACATTCTTCTTCCTGCCGATGACCATATTTTCCACATTTAGGGAAGGACCCTTCATGCGGTTCATGTTTTCACACCAGAACTAGTCTTGGTAAAATTCTGAGTTGTAGGACATACCTACTTATTCAAAAGCCTATCTTGCACTATACCTTTATCATTTCTCTTCTTTAACACTCGACGTCTCACCTAACGTCCTTCTAGTCCGCTTCCCATAGAGTAAAATATATCAATGCTGGCTTGCGACACAACCCTTCCAAAGGTTGTATATTTTACAGGATTGACTATACTCCTTATCGATGGAGTTAATCCCCAATATTGCGCTCACTTCGCTTAGTTTCAGGAGTAATTAGCCATGTTACCAGACATGACCATTCCTTCAAACGATTAGCGTGTTCAAAGTGATCAGCACACAACATTTCTATCTTCCTTAGCTCAGTTTCCAATCTCTGAACTTAATTACTCGAATAAAAGTGCTCTAGCACAAAAATACTAAATTCAAACCATATCGTCTGAGTAAAAATTTTCTAACTATAATTTTGTACCATCGTGTTACATCACGATACAACATAATCTACCAACATATCTGTAGCATATTTCACTACACAATGTTCTAGACTCTTACCAATATCCTTAACCATTTCAATCTTTTCTATCCACTCGCTAGTCTATTCCTCCCTTTACCATCAGTAAACTATTAATAATTTCCTTAACACAACCAACAAACATATCCTTCATACCGGATCTAATTCATTACGACTACTATTCATGATTAGTTTATAACTAATACTTGTAGTCATAATAGTATTCGGTGGGACATTATCACTCTTAGTAATACCACTAAGAATTGAAATATTCATATTCATGTGATCACTCGATCTATAATTCTGCGATCACATTTGCATCAACACTAACAGTGATCTGTGATACGACATTCGGTATCATCATCCGCTATCTTTGAGCAATCAACTGACTCATATCAATCTCCATCATTGGTGTTATTCTTTTTATGTCATTCTGCCGTACTCATCACGTACGCAGTAATCAATACTAATCTCACCGTATAACTCGTTACCAGTTCAATCATAACAGCAGGTATACGTACACACCGAATATTATCATACATATTACACACACCAGTATCTAGTATATATGTCCCACAAGTATAATAACATATGGACTTAACCTGACGTCGGTTAACGTTTAAATATGTTTCATAACCCTTGTCACCAACCGACATATAGATCTTTCTCAACAAAGATCAACGTTTAATATACTTGATTTCAATATCCTTCTGCATGTCAGCATAACCGATACATGCTCACCGTGAGCACCAAACGATTACGTACCACGGAGTTATAATATCCGTGTCCATTTGTATATCCGGCATACACGGTATACCACCTACGAACGAACAACCAACTATGCTACAATGATTCCAACACCTCTTTGTGTATGGGTAATCATTCTATTCGAGTACACATGGGTATAGGCGTCTAGCGGATGTAAGGATAATATAGGGAGTTGCAAGGTGCAAGGTAATCGCGCAACATGGGTTGCCTTCAAATATTATCAATTACTATTATGGGAAACTCTACACTTGCTCAGTCAATGTCCTCAGGCGTTCAAGGTTTGCTAAAATCGGTAATTCTCGATCTGGAGGTTGTATGACTCATATGTTTGAGAGTGAGAAATACATATATATATTTCTATATATTATTTTTATCTACTCATTTATTATCAATTTTTTTTAACGGAATAAGAATAGGTTCACGTACAGGTCTGTCCGTACGTGAGGGTCGTCGGTTCGGGTAAACATAGGGGGTTATTAAGATATATGGTACCGGTGTTGGTAGGGTAAGGGATTTATCAATTTCGGTTGAGAGTGACGGTTACTAGATATTTCTGGTTAATGTCAAACGGGAGATCTAACTTGGTACTATCATAACTATGGCCCGATAAGTCAGACTCATTATCAACCGATGCTCTAGAAATTTTCAGCATCCTCAGTACTTTTATTATTTTATCCCCCGGTTCCTTATCTGGGTCCTATTTCTCAATATCTGTATCCACAAGATATGTACATATATATATACACATTAGCACGTATAAATAATATTATATACTTTACACATATGTTGCCATTTTTACCTATTAACGTACCCCGTGACTTCCCCTGAACTCCCTCGTGCGGACAAGTCTGTTATTATGTTCCGGACCATAATAATTCACTTGTTCATCCAAGTTCATCCAGATCTCGTCACTATAAATTATTAGTTGATATTCAGATCCTATAATACTTGAGCTACTGGTTATATTTTAGGTATCTTTTAAAGACATCCTAATTCTTTATAACCAATGGCTCTGATACCAAATTCTGTAACACCCCGCAACCGCAGCGGAAACGAAACGGGGTGCGACAGACTCGTCTGATATCAACCACATTGTTTATAAAGAAAACTGAATACATTAATATACTTCAAATTACATTATCTTGTATTTCATAACCAGCTAGGTGATACACACATCATACAATACGATACACAATTCTATTTGTTATAATGTATCCTAACATCCTGCACGCAAATCTTACACACATCAAGCACTTAGCACGTAAGCAATCACTTCATCTTAATTGTACCTGAAAAGCATGTGAGAAAACGGGTCAACTACGAATAGTTGGTGAGTTTCACAATTCGAGTAAACCATGATAAATCATTATCATAAAATAATATTATTATCGATGTAATTATGCTGAGCCCACAAGTGGAACCTCTGACTATCACACACAACCCCCGTGGCATATCCCCCGCCCACGGACCTGCCCCAAACCGCTATGTCTAACATTACATAACAAAATAAATAACAACAAAATAGACATGTGCAACTGGCTGGAAAACATCAGCAAATCCATGCCGGACCAGTTGGGTTTGTCAGACCAATAGTACTATCCACACTCTACCGGCTTTCAGTTAATCACTCGTGTTGCGGGGCCTTACAATGTTAGTAACTCAGACAATTACCATCTTAGTACATTTCCGTACGATTCCCGTACAATAAAACATATATAAATACATGCAAATCCATGCGTTCAGTATGTACTTAAACATTTTAGTAACAACATGCTTTCCGCCCCGGGAAAATATTTATAAACAATTCAGGAAAAGGGGCTCGTGAAACTCACCTTAGCACATGCAAGCAGGTAACAACAATCATTATCAGTTAATACGTCCAATCTGTAATATGATCCATACGATCGTTACTATACACTCATTATTAATATAACTTTAACCAAGTTAACCGGTACATCTGGGGACACGGTTAACCCAGCACTGTACCCGTTCTGGGGGCAAGGTTAACCAAGAAACACTTCTCCGGACTCAGATTGTGATGTCGTTTAGAGTTCAACAGTCAAATTTTCTAATAGCTTGTCTTCCCCGTTTTGCGTGCCAAGCACGGTTATCCGTTTTTACGTTTCAAAAATGAGTTTGGTCACACACGACCCGAAAGTAGTGGTTGACTGATAATTTAATTAAAGATGTGAAATTAGAGCTCGGTTTAGACGCCCCGATTGGCCGCGGGACCCGTTTCCGTCTTTAGTGCACCGGAAACTGTTAAATCGGTTAAAAATACCCAAATCATCCGAATTATTTTCGGATGATTCATTTTTACTTGTTTAACTCAATTATATGAAAATAGTTCATTTTTAGGGTTTTTATACACCAGTCAGCTCGCTTAAGCGAACTTCACCGGTTTACGCGTTTTAACTTTAAAAGTTTGATAATTAGCACAAATAATTATCCGTTTAATCTCGGATATTGAAATTTTGCACAAATCACTTTTTGACAGTGGGGAATTTTATAAAAATATTTCCATAATTAATTTCTATATTTAAAATTTATTTATCTATTTTTAAACACCATTTAAACACTAAATATGTCGTAAATATCAAACGATCTTAGAAAAATCCCAATTTTTTCCTGGATGTCCTCTGCCATCCACATAGTCCCCTGTAATTTTTCCAGAACCAAAATCTTCTTTTACATACCATTTTCACTAAAACCGAGCTAGAAAACCCTAGAACTCGTTTAACCGAAACGCCTACTTAGACTTCTCCAACTGACCTCAAATTTTTTGTGTGACTTATACATGATATAGAAAGCTTATCTGCAATTTTACAGAATTTTTCATAATATTTAACTATTTTTCACCATTTTTGGCCAAAACCAAGCATTAAATTCACCAAATATTCATCCTTTATCCAAAAATTACCAAAAATTCATGGAACTCATATTTTCATGTATCTAACACCTCTGTAAAATTTCATGACCTAACTCTACACGTATCATAATCTGACCAAATATCCCAAAACCGAACATAACCGAATATACCTTTCGTTTTCCGCCACTACAAGCTACAAACTCGTCTTTCCGCCTTATCTACCACTAAATACAGAACCTACAACCAACATACCACAATACCAAGCAAGTTACACTCACGATCAAGTCTCTTACACTATAGTTTAGGTTATGATTCAAAAACAAAGATTTAATCCGTAAAAATTCGTTTTTGGTCCGTTTAACTCCTTTCTTGGACCAAGATCCCTTGTATAACCCGTATACATCACTTGATCATGCAAGAATCGGTTTTCATCTTTGAAACCTCATTTTCTTGCAAATGAACTCAAGAAACGAAGATGTAAACGTGATTAACTCGATTCTTTACCTTGTTTTCTTACTACAAACTCTCGGTTTTGGTTCATGATCTTGAAGAGGTTGATGAACGTTGAGAGTTTTGATGAAAAAAAAGAAAATGGAATGGGGAATGACCCCCTTGGGTCCGATCGGTTAGATAGGGGGTGGGGTGGGACCCACTTCTTTATTTTTAGCCACGCAATTGGATTTCCGTAATCCGGATAATGTTTTGGATAATCTGGTTCAGTTCGTTTTTCGGTTAAATGTCTGATTCGGCTTAAAACGAGGTTAAAACGGTCGTTTTTCGGCTTAAAATGAAATTTATATAAAACCGATTTAAGAACTTTAAAAACTTAAACCATGACATTTATTAACTTAAAACGTCATATTATTAATTATTACGCATCTTTTTCGGCTTGATCGATCGTCTCTTGCTCGGTTTGGTATTAAAGGTTTCGTTTAACGTACCGACGTACTATTAAATCGAAAGCCTTTTTCTGTGCTTTAATCCACTTATCCCGAAGCTTTAATACTTCGTAACATCACTAAATATCATATATCTCGTCTATAATTGAACCCTCGATTCATTCGGGTTTCAATAACTATCGATCGATTGATCGCATATTCAATACGGTGAATTATATATTCACGTACAATCAATACAATGAACCATGTATTCTCGTATGATTACTATGGTAATTCATGTACCCGACATTAAATATGACGTAACTACAGTCTACCGGTTAGGGTATACTTGGTTTCGTCGGAATCGTTACAATAAGGATAATGTCTCAAAATTTCAAGGCGAATACGACAGCACCATGCACGTGATCATGCATCGTGTAATTTTTTTCGTGAACCTTGAGTTCTCTTAAAGCATATGCGATAAAATTTCCCCGTTGCATGAGGACACAACCAAGGTCTTGGTTAGAAGCATCATAGAAGATGATGAAGTCTTCATTTCCTTCGAGAAGAGAAAGAATAGGATCATTGCAAAGCATGTTCTTAAGATTTTAAAAGGCTTCTTCTTGCTTTGACCACCACATATAGTGTTTACCTTTGTGTGTTAACGCGTGAGGGGAAATGCAATCTTTGAAAAGTTCTGATAAAACAACAGTAATATCCCGCCAACTCGAGAAAATATCAGAATTCGGTGGGAGAGGTCGGTGTTTTCCAATTTTTGACGGCTTCAATCTTTGTAGGATTGACATGGATAACTTCGTCGTTGACAATATGGCCAAGAACTTAACTTCTTTAAGACAAAACTCGCCCTTAGAAAACTTGGCGTACAACTATTCCTTCCGAAAGAGGTCAAGAATGGCATGAAGGTGCTCTTTGTGATCGTTTTTTGATTTCGACTAAATTAAAATATCATCGATGAAAACAATTATGAACTTTTCCAAGTAAGGTATACACACATGATTCATAAGATCCATGTAAACTGTGGGTGCATTTTTAGCCCAAAAGGCATAACACGAAATTCGTAATGCCTATACCGAGTACGGAATGCGGTCTTGGGGATGCCATCTTCATTAAAGTGAAGTTGATGATAACCTGAACGTAGATTGATCTTCGAGAAGAATGCGGCTTCTAGAAGTTGATCTAAAAGATCATCGATGCGAGGAAGCGGATAACGGTTCTTGACGGTAAGTTTGTTAAGTTCTCGATAATCAATTCACATGCGGAAAGATCCATCTTTCTTTTTCACAAACAGAACAAGTGCGCCCCAAAGGACTTCAGCATGATTTAGAGTGAGCCAACCATTCCAACAATAACATCGAAACTACCCATTTGCATAGGAATGAGATCAATACGGAACTTGACTTTATTAAGAGTTATTATGCAATCCCGAATTACCGAATTAATAACAATAGAGTTCTCATTAGCTACTTCAACAGAGAACGGCCTAGATAACTTATCCCGAGGCTTAGCAATAATATACTCGAAATCCAAAGAAATAAAACTCTTATCGGCACCCGTATCAAGTAACACTGAAGAAAAATTATCATTAATAAGGAACGTACCATTCACACATCGTTGTAGCTTTGAGCTTGCTTAACATTCATCATAAGAGCACGTCCATTATAAATTTGAGGTGCTTGGGCCACTTGATTCAGTGGAGGGTCTTGGATAGAAGGGCTTGAGTTGATGCAGAGGGAGGAGCTATGAGTTGAGGCAGACGAAGGAGCCATGAGTTGAGGCACTTGAGGAACATAGGCTTGTGGTGCAAAAACTTGAGGAACTTGAGGTCGATAGGTTTGAACTTAAATAAGCTTGTGTAGTGTAGTAAGATGTATGTATAACTTGGCCTTGGTGAGCATGGGTGGCATAGTAGGGTGTAGGCACAACTTGGGCTTGATGAGCATGGGCAAGCTGAGGGCACATATTGCGAAGATGGTTAGGATCTCCATAGTTGTAGCAAGCACGGGTGATAGGTATACCGGGTTGAGTATATGGTATGGTATCGGGTCTAGGAGCAGGCTGCGCAGACCGTTGTGGGATATTTGTGCACCCGGCGGTACACGTCAAGTTTTAGCAAGGTTACCGTAACGATTGGTTTGGGTACAAAGACGGCATGGGGATTGGGAAGGAAGATGGCGGTTACATTTGGAGCATAAAGGGTGAGGTCCGGTGTAGGGTCTCTTATTTAAGGCGTTTTGGTTTTGTTGAGGTTGGTAATTGGATTGGTTAACGGCATAGTTTTTATGGCTTTACGTTTATTGTTGTTGTTGTTGTTGTTGTTGTTGTTGCTGCTGCTGCTGCTGCTGTTGTTGTTTTTGTTCTTGTTATAGCGGTGAGCGGTATTGTTGTTTTGAGTGGGATTAGGTTCGTCTTTAGCATCAATTGAGGATTCGGTTTTGGTCTTGTCAGGGGTAGGCTTGGAGTCGTTTTGAGACAAGGTTCCACCCCTAACATGATCATCAGTAAGGGAACAGCTAGGTCCATAGCCTCACCGATGGAGAAAGAGTCACGACTAACCACCGCATCACGGAAGATCGTGGGTAAGTCGCAAATGTATTTCCGAATGCCGCATGACATGGGCGCAAATGTATTTCTGAATGCCGCATGACATGGGGGTTACTGTTTAAACAAAGAAAATATCTTTGATTGAGAAATATTTACAGGATCAGCAAGATTGGTGGTCATCACATCATATCCAATGTTTGTAGGAATAAAAATATATGGTTTCCTTTTCTTTATAATTGGCAGCCGTCGATAGTTGTTCTTTCTTTGTTTATGACCATTGTAAAATTGTTTAAATAGAGGCTACTCTTCAATTTGTAAGACACAATTCAAGAAGTAATACAATACTTTAGTTTAATTCTATTTGTTCACATGGTATCAAAGCAAATTTTTTTCAAAAATTGACCTGCTCATCATCTACCTCACCCACAATTCTTAGTCATAATCTGGTCACCATGTCCGCAGACTGTAACCAGGATAATGACCTCTCCATTCAACTTGCCAATCTGCTCAAACATGGGATTAATTCCCAACCAAAAAGCCCCAAACTTTCTGATAATCTTCAGATAAATGTCAAACTCAATAGCCAAAATTATACACTATGGACCCGAATGATTCGGGTTGCAATAGATGGAAGATAAAAAAACCCTATTGAAACATTTAAACTCAAGCCCTCCAGATCATCTTGATGAAGCCTACAAACAGAGGGAACAAGACGACTTAATCATTTTTTCATGGCTAATACAGAATATTGAACCGGTGCTTGCTGGCAACCTAATCAAATATCCCACAGCAAAATCATTGTGGGATGCTCTGGTGGTCACCTACAGCAGCGGTGGAGACAAATTGCATACATTCAATCTTCATGTCAAATCTAACGACTCAAACAAAATGATAGCCCACTTGAAGATTTCTAGATCACGCTACAGGGGATATGGGGAGAAATTGACAGAAATGACCCAAATCCCATGAAATGTCCAGAAGATATCCAAACATACTCGAAAATCAGGTTAGAGCAAAAGCTTTTCCAATTTCTAAATGCTCTACACCGGAGATACGAACCCATTAAAATAGAAATACTCCTGTTAAAACCTCTTCCATCTGCAGAGGGGGCATAAGCCGCTGTCCGTAAAGAAGCCGCTCACCAAAATATTATGGGAGCAACTCTCAATGATACACAGGGCATAGCGGCAGGTTTAATTTCCATCAAAACAGAAGGATTAGGGCTCATAACAAAGGGGCATCGTCGGTCCGAGGAGAAAAGAAATGGACCGACAATCAAAGAAGATAAATCACACCTGAAATGTACTCACTGTGGTATGGAGAAACACACCAAAGAACAATGTTTCTGGCTCGTCCATTTCCCCGAGTGGTAGTCCGATGGTCACAAAAAAGGGCACCAAAACGACCGGACAAGAGAAGGGCAACGCCTCCGCCGTCGTGGGTAACAATGATGCCGTCAATAACGGCGACGGTAATCGAAACACCCTTGGTTTTGGAGGTGTAGCGGCCGCATGGGAAGAAGAAGAGGAGTCTGACCAGTTCTCGATGACCATGGGTATAGGTGTTGAGAAAAATATATCAAAACCCCTGTATTATTTTAAAGATATTTGCATTTTTGACCCTGAAGAATCAAAAGCATTAAAACCCACAAGTTTTGTTTCTTTTATAAAAGAAAGGTTTATAAATTGCAAAAAACATTCAAAACTTAGTGGCATGGCAAATGTGGTACAAAATGATAATAAAAAACGAGAACGGTCATGGATATTTGATTGCGGAGCCACCAATACCATGACTTATGAATTATCTGATTTTACCACATCAACCAATACTACTAAAACATATATACAAACCGCAAATGGAGAAACAATGCATGTGAAAAATGGGGGAACTATCAAAATTTCTCCAACATTAAAACTTTCTCATTGTCACATAAACTCCTCTCGATAAGCATGTAACGAAAAAGCTAAATTGCTCAGATCTTATGCAACCCACATTTTGTATCTTACAGGATATCAGGACGGGAGCGATCATTGGGCGTGGCAATGAGAAACAAGAGCTATATTACGTGGATGAGGTGACTCAAAATGGTACTGTAATGCTTTCTCACTGAACAACTGAACGTGAAGCATGGCTTTGGCTTAGAAGATTGGGACATCCGTCAACGGATTATTTTAAAATTTTATTTCTTAAATTATTTCTGTCTAGTTGTAAGTCACATGGTGAAACTTGTGTGCTAGAAAAAAGTCACCGAAAAACCTTTAAACCAAATAACACAAGGGTTGACTTGCCCTTTTCATTAATTCACTCAGATGTGTGGGGTCCAGCTCCAATTATTGGGGGGCAAAATTTTTGTTTTTTCATAATATATGTGGATGACTGTACACGGATGACTTGGGTGTATTTATTAAGAAATAAATCTGAAGTTCTTGATAAATTCACCAATTTTACACCATGATCCAAACCCAATTTCAAAAAAATATTCAAATTTTTCGATCCTATAATGGAGGAGAATTTGTTAACTCCAATATGAAAATTTTCTTTCAAACCAAAGGCATAATTCATCAAACCACTTGCCCACATACTCCAGAACAGAATGGTGTTGTTGAACGAAAAAACTGCATCTTTTTAGAAATTATTCAGGCTCTCCTAATAGAATCGCAAGTTCCGAAACTTTTTTGGTCAGAAGCCCTTTCTACTGCCACATACCTTATTAATCGACTTCCAACTATGATTCTAAAATTAAAAACGCCGTTACAAGCCCTCTCAGAAATCACTAAACCTCTTTCCACTCTTACCCTTGAACCACGAAATTTTGGATGCACTGTCTTTGTCAATATACCAAAATCAAATAGAACTAAACTTGATCCCTGTGCAGAAAAATGTGTCTTTGTTGGGTATGGAGTGACTCAAAAAGGATACCGATGCTACAATCCAAAAACTCGCCATATGTTCACCACTATGAACTGTGATTTCCTTGAAACCGAGTATTATTATGCCTCCCAACACAATGGTCAGGAGGGAAAAGAATGTCTTGACACATTGAGTTGGTTGAAATATGTTTCGTTATTGAGTTGGTTGAAATATGTTTTGTACAACGAAGGAAGCAACTACGGTACCCAAAATGAGTCTCCTTTGTCCACACAAGTAGAAGTCCCAAATAGTGTCACCCCGAAAACTGCTCCCAATCTAATACCCAAGGTAAGTGATACTCACCCTTGTTCTATGAAATTCATGAAACTCATGAAATTCATGAAAGTACCACTAACGAAACAACAGAACAAGGTAAAAGTACGCTGGAAAATGAGAACTCTTCAACACAAGAAGATACACCGGTATAGCAAAGTGAACATGTGCAAGAACAAGAAGTTTTTGCGACACAAGAAGATAATACGGGAAGATATGTGATGCCACCAAGAACAAACCGAGGAATTCCGCCAAAAATATATTATCCGGAAATAGAATCCCGGGGAAGTAGATATCTTATAGCTAACATAGCCAAAGGAAATCTATCTAATGAAGCCAAAGCTTTTACTTCGTCTATGTATTCCTCTGAAGTCCCTACTAATACAGAACAAGCCTTGAAATCAAGACATTGGAAAAAGGCAATGGAAGAAGAAATGAAAGCATTGACAAAAAAACAACACATGGGAGAAATGTGTCTTGCCATCGGGAAAGAAAATAGTCGAGTGTCGATGGATCTTTACAATTAAATATAAACCCGATGGCACGATCGAAAGATATAAAGCGAGATTAGTAGCCAAAGGATACACTCAAACATACGGTATTGATTACTCTGAAACTTTTTCTCCGGACGCAAAAATTAACACAATCAGAGTTCTCTTCTCCGTAGCAGCAAAAAAAAGGTGGTCGTTCCATCAGTTTGATGTTAAAAATGCTTTCTTACATGGAACACTAAAAGAAGATGTTTATATGGAAGCCCCACATGGATTCACAAATAGTTTTGGAAAATGAGAAGTTTGTCTTTTAAAGAAAGCTCTTTAAGGGCTAAAGCAGTCTCCCAAAGCGTGGTTTGGCAGGTTCACCTTAGCCATGAAAAACTATGGGTTCAAACAAAGTAACACGGATCATACAATGTTTATCAAGTAGAGAAACAACCTCATAACCTGTCTAATAATTTATGTTGATGACATTATCATTACAGGAGATGATAAAGAAGAAATAACCAAACAAGGAAGAACTTGTTCAACGAGTTTGAAATGAAAGACCTAGGGAGACTCAAGTACTTTCTTGGGATTGAAGTTCTCAGATCAGAACAATGAATATTCATGTGCCAAAGGAAGTACATTCTTGACTTACTAGCAGAAACTGGTATGATCGACTGCAAACCAGAAGATACTCCTATTATTGTAAATCAGAAGCTTTATATGGAGGAAAAGGAAGAGCTAGCTGACAAGGAAAGATATCAACGAATGGTGGGAAAGCTAATATATCTCTCACACACTCGTCCCGATATAGCATACGCTGTACGGGTAGTAAGTCAGTTTATGCATCAACCCCAAAGTGCCCATATGGACACAGTCTGAAGAATTATATGGTATCTTAAGGGGACGGTTGGTCATGGAGTTTTGTTCAAACCAAATGGTCATCTAGAGACTCAACTGTACACTGATGCAGATTGGGCAGGAGATAAAGGCAATCGAAGGTCAACATCTGGTTAGTTTACTTTAGTTGGTGGAAATCTCGTTACACGGAGAAGCAAAAAACAAAAAGTGGTAGCCCTTTCAAGTGCCGAAGCTGAATTTAGAGGAATTGCAAAGGGGATAAACGAAGTACTGTGGGTATGAAGGCTTCTAACCGAGATAGGATATCCACCGAAAAGCACCAGCAGAATTATGAGTGATAATAAAGCAGCTATTCAAATTTCGAAAAATCCAGTGCAACATGATCGAACGAAACATATAGAGGTAGATCGAAACTTCATCAAAGAAAAGTTGGAAACAGAAATCATCGCACTGCCATTTGTTCGGTCACAAGACCAACTTGCTAATATTTTAACAAAAGCTGTTAATGAAAGAACCTTACACGGATGTTTGAGCAAGTTAAATTTTGGATACCCCACTATTCAACTTGAGGGGGGAATGTTAAAACAAAGAAAATATCTTTGATTGAGAAATATTTACAGGATCAGCAAGATGGGTGGTCATCACATCATATCCCATGTTTGGTGGAGTAAAAATATATGGTTTCCATTTCTTTATAATTGACAGCCATCGATAGTTGTTTTTTCCTTGTTTATGACCATTGTAAAATTGTTTAAATAGAGGCTACTCTTTTATTTGTAAGACACAATTCAAGAAGTAGTACAATCCTTTAGTTTAATTCTCTTTCTTCACAGTTACAAGGTGAGGTACTATCTAGGTGAGTTCCCGGAAATGGTTGGAGTAAGTAGAGTTGTCACCCCCAATTTTCTTAAGTTCCCAAAACTCAGTCTCAAGCCTTTGCAGTTAATGTTCAGGGAAAAATTCTTTATTCATGGCCTCCTTGAGTTTGTCCCAAGGCATGGACACAGCCAACTCGGTTCCTTGGTTAGCTTTGAAAGCATTCCACCAAGTGAGAGCTCGATCTTCGAATACGCTCGAGGCGAACTTAGTCCGTTTGGCGTCCGTACATTCCCAATGGATGAATACGTTCTCCATTTTCTCAAACCATTGAAGGAGTTTAGTGGCATTCTCCTCGCCATAGAACTAGGTAGGTTTAGCACTCAATTAGTTCTTGAAGTCAATGTTATTTGGAGCAGCAGATGTAGCAGAAGCATTCTAGTTGAGGCTCTGGATCTGAGTCACGATAGTAGGCATAGCAGCAAATTCTTTGGTGATCCTAGCAGCCAGTCGGCGGTCATGAGAACCAGAACGACGTTGATGATGACGATGGTTTCTTAAAGAAGAAATTCTACGAGGAACAAAGGTTAATGTTTGTAAGATAAGTGGTAAGTGATGTAAATGTTCATGAGTTGATGTAAATAGGGTGATCAATGTGAGATAACTAGATGGGGAGGTGAGGTTTCGTTTAAAGTTAAAGTAGTTTCACGAAATTTAAAATAAAATATTTAAATTTATTGGATCAAGCTTTTCATGGGCATCTCATGGTAACTTTCAAGATCCAGTTAAATAACGAAACATGCCTCGTGAGGTTGCCTCCCATGAACGGTCCATGGCAATTTAAATGGCTCAACTAGAAAATGTGACATAAACTGGTGAATTTGCCGCCCATGAGTGTTCCATGGAATTTGAAATGGCCTAAATAACATAACACCAAATGGGTGAGTTGGGCCTCCCATGAGCGTTCCATGGCTTTTTAATGGTCCAGCTAATCAACGAATTAACAATGCAATGAAGTTAGTCGGCCCATGAGCGTTACATGGCATTTTAATCGACCCAACTAAATAACGAATTATCGATTATAAATGTGGGTAGTTGGAGCATCTCGTGAACCACTACGTATGATTAAGCTCCAACAAAACATATAATTCAAAACAAGTTGAGAAATGGATATTTGGAGTGCACATGGGTTCCATAGATTTTTCACCCGACTAACTATTTTCAAAAATAATAACACAATACTCGGAATTACCAAATTTAGCCACGAACCACCGTGAATTCGGTTTGTAAATATGGAATTCAATCTTTAATACGGTTAATGCATACAAAATACATATATTTGTCAATACGAGGTTGAGTGAGAAAATCACCAGTATTTGAATACAATATATATATTACAAATGCAAAACTATCTTTTGTGAGTATAAGCAATCAAACCATGAGCAAATAAAGGTTGTCAGTAAAACCCTTGCCTAGAGAGTCGGGCTATGGCTACTACGACGGTAGTATGATCATAATATAATGTGATTATGATGGACCTCTCCGAATGCGATTAGATAAGACAAATAGACATGTAGCAATTAGGCATTTAATTGATATGCACACAAAATTAAAAAGTTTGCCAATGAGAATACTAGATAATGGGTAAATACTTTATAGTACGCACAAGTCCCCAAAAGATTGAAAACAAGAAAATTAGGGGACTGGTTACTCACCTTATCAAATGAACAAAATGGACAAAGTGATAATAAGAGAATAAAACGTCCAAGCTCTTCGAGATTTACCGACGAGGATTCCCAGGTAAGACTTGCAATGGATTCGGGTTTCGATGATGTTCGAGTAAGTTTGTGAAAATATTAATTATTTGAACTATTATTTAATATTATTGTTATTATGGTAAAAACATCATTATTTTTGTTTCATTTATTTATACTGTTATTAATTTTAATTAATTGTAAAATCACTATTATTTATCCTTGATATAAGATAAATACATAATAAAA
This sequence comes from Bidens hawaiensis, assembly GCF_021521415.1. Lineage (NCBI taxonomy): Eukaryota > Viridiplantae > Streptophyta > Magnoliopsida > Asterales > Asteraceae > Bidens > Bidens hawaiensis. The sequence continues at coordinate 1,772,113 of NW_027491281.1, forward strand.
TATATAAAGAAGATAATTTAAATAAATAAATTTAATATAAAATATACTTATAATAATAATAAGAATAATTAGGTGAATATAATACAAATATAACTATTTATATAAATAACTACAATATTTAATATATATATATATATATGTATGTATATGATAATATTAAATTAAATATTTATTTTAAATATTTAACGAACATTTGCTTAATAAGATTGATAAAAGCACGTTTAACACGTTTATTTTATTTATTAGAATCTTTATTTAAAACATATTTTTTTTGAACGGCCAACTAAGTAACGCTGGGTACTCCGTACGCGGCCCCCCATTGGCTAAAGGTAGCCCGAGCCGGCCACTAGTCCGGACGGACGGAGCCCCTAGCGGTCCACCTGTTGAGGGATTCATCGGATAAAACCCGACCCCCACGCCCGCCAAACAGCATATATATATATATATATATATATATATAGTTTTAGCAATAATGTTAAATATCCTGAAAACATCAATCTAAGAGTGCCAGTTTAGTAAAAATATTATTTATTTATCATTAATATTAACTATATTTTATTTTAATAATTAAAAACATATTAAAAAATCAAATTAACCAAAAACCAGGCTGAGGGACTTGAACACGCGCCCCAGCCGGTTCACAAGAACAAGCATGACTTGCACCAACCAACTGGGCTGGTGTCTAATTGGTTATAGGTTAGAACCGATTAAATTTATACAATAACCCATATTATCCCTAACCTTATAAACCCTAGAATTCGCAATTGGCATAACTGATCGTCGTTCGAATCAATTAGCTTAGGTTTTATGTTTGGTGATCATAAACGAAACTAATGCATACCTAAATTACCTATATCAGTTTCGAATTGGTAGTATACGATGAACACAAACCGACGGCCCAAAACCGAACTCGAACAAGAATCGCAGAAGGTTATAATGCAATTAGAATAGGGTTTGGATTCGTGAGGATTGTAGGAAGGGGTTCCACTCGTTTAATTGAATTATTACTGAGCCTAAATAGTGTAATGACGGGTTGTTAATGCCGGTTTGTTATTTCGATAAACTAAATCAATTGAGGATCCTAATTCCTAATTAATGTGTCGGTGTTAGTCGAAATAGGCATGTAAACGATTTGCCAAAATAGATTTCAATTATATTACAAGAATTACGGTTCAAGAAATTGAAATAGGTATGGGATCTTCGGTCAGGTCGGGTTTGGGTAAAAGGGTTGGATAAAAATGTTTTATAGAATTTGCAAAATGGCCCCTTTACTTCTAGTTAGAATCCCAATGTGTTTAAACTAAGTATTGGGTGTGTTTTACACATTTAGTAAAGTTATAATAGATATCTAAATAATTAAGATAAAATCATAAACTCGATAAATGCATGATTTTATTGATTAAATTACCCAAACTATGAAACGGTTCGGGTAACGGCTATCAAAACAATAAATGAAAAAATCCGGATTGTTACAGCTGTGCGCAATTGAATAAATGAGTTACCATTAGCTCTGAAGGTAACAGGATTCAGGTGAGTTTCTAGCCCCTTTCTCTGTTTTGTTTCGGGGTATGTGCATTCTCGTAAGTGACAAGTCAATAAACTTGCTTTAACTAGTAAGTGTATGTTATGTGAAAGTCGTACGCATGTAAGAAGGTTATGAATGTATGGGAGTGTGTATATATATATATATAATGTATGTATGATTGTATGGTTAAAGGGTTGCAGACCCTAATAATATATGCGAAGGTTAAAGGATTGCAGACCCTAATAATATCTACTAAGGTTAAAGGGTCGCAGACCCTAATAAAATATGAGAAGGTTAAAGGGTTGCAGACCCTAAAAATATTTGCGAATGTCATGGGGCGAAAGGCTCTTTATGTTATTTATGAATATGCATGAGTAAAGTATAGTAAGTAGAGAGGAGAAAGTATGAAATTAAATATGAATGTATGAATGAAAGAATGATGAACAGGTTATGTAAGAAATGTGTATCTTCGGATACGTATGTGTAAGTATGTGTATGTATGGTATGTTGCCTGTTAAACTAGACCTCACTTAGGGTAGCTGATTTTTTGTATGCACGCAAGCAAATAGGATGAAGCAGCTGGTTTGAGGGCACACATGACAGAAGGATAAAGAAGCTGGCATCTGAAGATTGGAAGTTATGATGTTTTGTGTTGCATGAACTTAAAAGACATGTTTGAATGCTTCGTTTAATTTAATATTTTGTAATGATGGTTTAAGTTTTAATTATTTCGCGAAAGTTCTAATTAACTCTGATATTCAGAAATGTGTTTATGAGTAAATCCAACGACAACGTAGGGCACCCGGGTCCGAGGTCTTACAACACCACCGCCCATTCGTCCCAATCCTGAAGACCTATATTGTCATAGATAGTAAGATACCACCTAAGCCGCCCAAACCACCACCCATTCGTCCCAATCCTCTCATTCTCCTCATGCTTCCACTCATCCCATGATAACCCCACCACACAACATTCTTCACATGTTATTAAGAGTGAGTTTACAAAACATAAACATCGAAATATATTATTATTGTTTACATCATCAAAATCCAAGCTTCCATACATCCTTTCCATAAACTTAAAAGTGGTTTGTAACCCATTACCTTGAAACCGGTTTGAGCTGGTTAAATAAAGATTCAAATTGGTAAAACCAACCTTTTACAAATAAAAAATATTGAAAGATATGTTTTAGAAGTGATATTGAATTACCATATTTGCAATGAACCTGATATTAAAGGATTGGGGTAAGGTTGAATACATAAGTTTCGCAATTAGATCTGCTTTTGCTCTGCCAACATATATTATACCTTAATTCTAGATGTAGTTCTTTGAAATATTTCTTGATTTATAATAAAAATATGGAAATCCACACACCTTGCACTCTCGATTGTAACGGTTATGGTTTTATAACGTCATACCATTTACCATACCCTGCTTGTGATATTCCTACACAAATGATACTTTGTCAATAATAGATTCTTTTATAAACATAAAAACAAATGATACTTGAGGTATATGTTTATTAAAGTTCCATAGAACCGCCTAGTAGATTGACCGTTGTTGACTTACCTAACGTAATGCCCATGAATAATATTATATTCCTTAAAAGTACCTTGCAGTTAAGCAAGATATACTTTATAACATTCGTAACGCCATTCCTAAGTACGTAATATAATAGAAAAATAATTGCACTTTCAAAAATCTAATCAAAATTTATTTGAAATATAAACAATAACTGATTTATAGTATGTCATATTAAATACCTAATTTATAATGCTAACAATGACATTCAGCTAAAGACCTAAACCTTCTTAATCAAAATATACTATATACCTTTGTAAGGCTGAAGCATGGGGCTTTTAAACCTAAACCTTCGAGACTCCTCTTTAGATCACCATCGGGCAAAGAAGTCGACAGTCTCGAGATTTTAATTGGCAGTGTCAAGAGTTCTCCAATCTTCGTTAGAAATAATTCTGCATTATTCAAGTTTAACTCATATAAAGTAAATTTAAATCAAAACTCATAAGAAATAACACTATGGTAAAGATTACAATGATAGAAAATTAGAAAAAAGCTTAGGTTATTCTATTAAAAAAAGTAAAAAACATAAGAAAACCAAATAAAGCTTAGGTGTACCTACATAACTTGTACAACATTCTTCATGAGTTCCAGATTTGATTAAAACGAAAAAGGAAGAAAAACTCAAGAATCAAACTTGGGGGGTCATTCGAATGAAATAAAAACATAAAAACCGATACCATCACCCGAACACAATGGTTTTAAGCAATAATTTGCCATTATTAAACATAATAATCAACATAGTAATCGAATTATATCAAAATATCTACGAGGATACCTCAGATGATACATATCTGAAACTTTTGGAAAGTCATCGACACTTGTGGTAGTCCAACAACAGTGAGGAGTAGCGTAGTGAGCAGTTTCCAGATCTAACCAAAGTTGAGGTCTTCATGAACTCTAATTAACCTTGTCCATTGTTTCTAGCAATCCATAGAAACCCTAGCAACCAAGATCCGCCTTAATGCGGACGTTTGCGTTGCCAAAGAGTGGCCATTTGAAATTTGGGTTTAAGAGATGGAGAAAGAGAAAATGAGACGGGGAGAGAGAGATGCCGAGGTGGTTAATTTCATTTGTCATGTGTGGAATTCAAATTTCAAACTCCGATTCTCTACTTCAATCCCTCCAATTTCAAAAGTGGTTTTAAGAGTTTATGTTTTAGATACCTGTACTTTATGAATGAATTCTAGTACCTCTTATTTTTTCAGCATCTCCATCGTTAATTTCTTTTGAAAACCACTTTGAATTTTAAGAACTCGAAAGAACTTTACATAACAAAAAAAATTGAAAATTTCATTTTGCATATATGTAATATGTAGGTTAATTGCATGTAAAAAATTACAGTAGTTTTTCACACACCGAATCAACTTTTACATATGTGTAACTATCGTTTACACTAGTGTTATCATCACACATATTTATTTATCTCTCCTAATTAATTTTGTAATCAGATTTAATCTTAGCCACAATTTCAATACCCATTAAATTTATTGTGTGGTCTATATTGAGTTCTTATAACTTATCAAATTCTCAAAATATCATATATATATATATATATATATATATATATATATATATATATATATATATATATATATAAGGTTAAGTGCAAGTGGGGTGTGGGGACTGATGTTTGTCGCAAATGTGGAAAGTCGCATGGGAGAGAGTGCAGGGTTGGATCAAACGCATGTTATAAGTGCGGGAAGGTAGGGCACTATGCTCATGAGTGCAGTGAGAAACCAGCATGTTTCCAGTGTGGTAAGACGAGTCACATGGCCAGGGAATGTACTGAAGTTGGCATCAAGCGGAAAGAAGGATGTTGAACCATCAAGACCAAAGACCATAACCTACATGTTGACTCAAGAATAGGCCAAGCAGATCCCAGATGTCGTGACATGTATGTTTTTAGTTAATGGAATTTTTGCTTCCGTATTGTTTGATTCAGGTGCTAATAGAAGCTTTTGTAGCTACAACATTTAGTAAGTTAGTAAAAATGAAATGTTACCGAGTGCCTGAGACTTTTATAATAGAAACCGCTAGTGACACCTCGGTTAAAATAATGAAAATGGTTAAGGATTGTAAGATAGAGCTGGGATTGCCAGAAGTTTTCCCTGAGGATTACCCAGAAGTTTTCCCTGAGGATTATAAGAAATGAAAGATGTTCCTATCATGTGCGATTACCCAGAAGTTTTCCCTGAGGATCTTCCGGGGTTGCCACCAAAGCGAGAGATAGAATTCCAGATAGATTTAATACCAGGAGCCCAGCCCGTCGCGAAAGCACCTTATCGTCTAGCGCCATCCGAGATGAAAGAATTGATGTCCCAACTACAAGAACTCCTCGACAAAGGTTTTATAAGACCAAGTGTTTCCCCGTGGGGCGCACCAGTGTTATTTGTTAAGAAGAATGATGGACGTATGAGAATGTCCATAGACTATCATGAGTGGAACAAACTTACGGTGAAGAATAAATATTCGTTGCCAGAATAGATTATTTGTTTGACCTACTGCAAGGTTCGAGTTGGTTCTCCCGAATAGATATCAGATCAGGCTACCATAAGCTAAAAGTGAAAGAGGCAGACATCCCGAAGACAGCGTTTCGGACGCGGTATGGACACTACGAGTTCCTCGTGATGTCCTTCTGTCTAACGAATGCTCCCGCTGCATTTATGAACATAATGAACAGGGTGTGTAGGCTGATGTTGGATAAGTTAATTATCGTTTTTCATTGAAGATATATTTATTTATATATAGAGCGAGTCTGATCATGCCGAGCATCCTAGGGAAGTGTTGGAGGTTTTGAAGGAAGAGAAGTTGTATGCTAATTTTTCGAAATGCGCATTCTGGTTGCGAGAAGTGCAGTTTCTAGGTCACGTGATCAATCCTGAAGGGATTACCGTGGATCCAGCTAATATTGAGGCGATAACGAATTTGAAGACTCCGCAGAACCTGTAAGGCCCTGTTACCGGTGCCTCACTTTAACGTTGGATTTACTCATAAACACATTCTGAATTTCAGAGTTAATTAAAACTTTCGCGGAATAATATTAATAGTCAGCCATTCATTACAAATATTCATAACTTGTCTTTTTAAAACATAAATAAAACATAGTATCGAAACGTCATGAAAAATCTTCAGATGCCAGCCTCTTCAATCTTGCCATGTGTCCTGCTCAAACCAGCTGTCTCAATTTATTAACCTGTGTGCATACTAAAAGTCAGCTACACTGAGTGAGTTCTAGTTAATCAGACGACATACAATACATCCACATACTTACATATGCACCCGAAGGTACATACCTTCATATTTACTTGCATACTTACATACATACGTACTTTCATTCTTTCTTTCATACTTACATACATACTTTCATTCATACATATACGTTTTAAAGAGCATTCCGCCCTATAACCTTCGCCGATATTATTAGAGGTCAGTTCACTACGTTTGCCGATATTATTAGGGTCGGTTCCCTACATTCGCCGACATTATTAGGGTCGGTTCCCTACATAACTATACCTTTCATGCCTTTCAATGCATTCATAATTATAACTTCCATATGTTCATACATCATTTATACATCATATACATATCAATCATATCTTTAAACTATCCCTTGACGGGTACATGCAATATCCGAATATCGTTCATGCATCGTCAAGCATTCATTCATACATAAATCGTATAAGACATACACTTACCACTTAAGGTAAGTGTATTAACTGATCACATCGAGTATGCACACAGCCCCGAAAACATAACAAGGAATGGGGCTAGAAACGCACATGAACTCGATTACGTTCACCGTTAATTGTTATTCCTTTCCTTAGTTGTGCTCGATTAACTGTAAAACAATTACACGTATCAATCAACTATCACTACTCATATCGCGTTTCTAGTCTAGTAATAACCCTCAACGAACGGGGGTCCGGGGGCAGCGCCCCTGGCAGCGGGTCTAGGGTCGGCAGCCCCTAGCAGGGTCCAAGGGGCAGAGCCTCTGGCTGGGGTCGAGCTGTCTTATCACATTTTCCATTAGCATTTTGAATCAGTAATTAATCTGCTACTTAAAAGTTCAAGGGCTTCTTTGTAATTAAATTATTCTTTTTCTAAGTTCAGGGACCATTATATCCTTTTGTTAAACTTCTAGTTCGTTACATTGCTCTTAACGAATTGGTTTATCTTAGCGAACTGGTCCTTGTAACGAATTGAACCCTTTAACAAACTGGTTATTTAAACGAATTGGACCCTATAACGAACTGGTCCTTTGACGAATCAGTTCATGTAGCGAATCAGTCCATGTAACGAATTGGACCTTCCAATTCGTTATCTCCTTTAACGAATGACTATAACGAATCAAGGGTGATTCGTTATCTTTTCCCTTAACGAATTGAACACGAACTGAAGCTAGTTCGCTTTGCTTTCTTAACGAATTACTTGGCGAATCACCCCTAGTTCGTTAACTCCCCGTTAACGAATTAGGGTTAGGTCAGAGAATGTCATAAACATTCTCTGACATTCCCTTACCTCGTATACGTTTCCGGCGCCACCTTTCCGGTGCCGTCATCGCCGGAAAACCGCGATTTCGCCGGAAAAACAAGATCTCACTCGTTTTCCACCGTTTTTCACCGTTTTTCGCCCCGTTCGATCCAGATCTGAGCTAGGTGATCCCTAAGCTCATCTTAGGTGCGGTTTATACCCGATTCCACCCGGATCTCGTGACTTAAATGGTTTAACGGTGTCGGCTCGTCGTTTCGTGACCATATCTATCGGGTTTAAGCTCATACAACAACATACTATCATTACCTTAGGTCGGGATCGGTTCTTCTTCTATGTTTCGGCTAGAGAGAGAGAGACTAGAGAGAGAGCTTAGGTGTGTGTTTTAGTGGTGTATGGAATATGTGTAAAATGAATTAAATGAGTGATTAATGGTTTATATAATTATGGATCATGGGCTTAATCCCATGGTCTTTTCCTCTTTCCTTCATAACCCAAGTCCATAACCCATATCCATTTAACCCAACACTAGCCCGACTCATAATAACTCGTATTTTTATTTATTAACCAAAACTAGAAAAATGGGATGTTACAGATTCCGACTGATATATGAAGCTTCTTAGGGTTGGCTGGCTATTATAGGAGATTCATCTAGAGTTTCTCCAAGATAGCTGCACTGTTGACCGGTATGACCCGAAAGTATGTAGTATTCATTAGGGTAAGTTTCAAGAAGAATCTTTTGAGGAATTAAAAAAAGATTCACGCAAGCTCCAATCCTTGCTCTACCCAATGGTGATGAGGATTTGGTTGTTTGTACCGATGCCTTGCATCGTAGGTTAGGTTGCGTATTAATGCAACGAGGAAATGTTATAGTTTATGCGTCTAGACAATTGAAAGTTCATGAAAGTACTTATCCAACGCATGATTTAGAGCTAGCAGCAGTAGTGCATGCCTTAAAGATATGGAGACATTATCTGTATGGTACTAAGTGTACTATTTACACGGATCATAAAAGTTTAAAGTACTTCTTTCAAGCAGAAAGAATTAAACATGAGGCAGAGAAGGTGGTTAGAATTGATAAAGGATTATGACTGGGATATCAAGTACTATCCTGGAAAAGCTAATGTGGTCGTTGATGCGCTAAGCCGTAAGAATGAAAAAGTCATTGCAACTGTAAAGTCATATCAATTGATTATGAACTCGAGTCTTTTTGAAGAAATCATTAAGGTACAGTCTGAGGTGCTGGAAGATGATAGATTAATGAAGAAGGAAAGAATTGTTGGACAACAACCAACTAATGGAAAACACTCATGGTGTTATGATAGGTTTGACCGTATGTGGATTCCACGTCATGGGAATCTTAGAAGTCGAATCTTAGATGAAGCTCACAAGTCAAGATACTCGATTCATCCAGGATCCACCAAGATGTATCAGGATTTGAAAAGAGACTACCGGTGGCCGGGAATGAAGAATGATGTAGTAGATTATGTCGGTAAGTGCTTGACTTGTTTACAAGTCAAAGCTGAACACTAGAAACCTTATGGGAGAATGCAGCCTTTGGAAATACCAAAATAGAATTGGGAACACATCACCATGGAAGTGGTCTTTTTTTTAAAACCTTATTAATAGATTAGGTAAATTAAATATAAAATGTGATATTGACTATAATTATGATGAATTACCGTTATTCTGTATGAAAGTTCCTTAACTGCCGCCACGCAAACCTTCTTGTCATGTTCATATATACATGGATTCTTGTCATACCTCAGCTACTTTTTGAAGTTCCTTTATATTCAGGTTCATCTTGCATAAAAATATCCAAAAAGTATATACTTATTAGAAAAGTCAACTTGTTAACTGAAATGTAAAACTATTGTTTGTGGGTCAACCGGGCCTATTTTGACTCTTACTAAAACTTACTCGTTTTGACCCAAAATGACTTGTTTTGACACAAACCCATAAACCCATTTTAACTCGTAAAATTACTCATTTTGACACAAATCATTATAGCTTACTTTATAAATTATCACACTTAAATTTCCAAACAGAACAAATTAAATAAGAATAGAAACATGAACCTGTCATATAAAAACCTAAAGTAACAAAAACATCAGAGCTAATGTGTTATGTTGTATTTATTTTTAAATAGAAATGTATGCTGAAAATGAACAAAAACCCCATATAGGATTTCTATATTGATGAATAAACTAATTTTTTATAAAGCATAGCAGAGTGAAAAAATTACATGCTTCCGTCTTGAATGCTCATTTCAAGAAATGCATATGAATATTAAGATTCAAATCACAACAGAAATATATAGAGAAATTTCTATGTCCAATAAATCCAAAGTGCTTACTATTATGTCTAATATCATGTCTAGATAATAAATTATTAAATACGAACTACAAGAGCAAATTAGCCTAACTGATTCAAGTATATTTTTAAACTAAATATAAAGAGAGAAAAAATTAGACGAATGACAATGAACGGCTACGTATGCTAGAGTTTTCGACGGTTAACAATAAATATAGCATAGCAATAGCTTTCGACGGTTAACAATAAATATAGTATAGCAATAGCCTTCGACGGTTAACATACAATTCCATGTCACCAAGGAAATGTTGCAACACAATAGTTTAATTATTGCAAAACGAAGAAAGCATATTTGATACTAATATTTTAACATTGTTGTAGGAAAATACATAATAAATATCACAACAGTACACTTAAAATCTAAATCTCACAAATGCCTCCATTAGTGTCTTACATGATTCCATACATCTCCAGCAATACCAAATTCACCACTCACATGCTTTAACGTGCAAATTACTAATCAAGTATTTAAAATAAAGTTATTTAGAAACATATTTATACATATAGGCATACAACCAAATTTTCATCTTCGCCAAATTAAAACTTATTTAAACTTTTTTGTTGAACTTTGACTTTCAAAGGTTAAATTGTCAAAATATATTAGTGTACAAAAATTTGCCAAAATTACCTTTGAAGTCAAATGACCCATTTAGCCAACATGGTACAACGGGGGAGAGGTGATGGAATGTATTTGGCAAATGAGCTTCGGTCCATAATCATCCCGTGAGCGCCCAAATTCTGTTCTGTATTCTATTTTTTGATTCCCTTGGATTACTCCAATGACTATCAATCTATCATGCATTCATGCTGCCTTGAATTTGATGGAGAGTATGAACATGGTGTTGACTGAAAAAATAAGTCAACATGTTAGCCATCAGATTATTGTTCTATAATAAAATGCTTTTAATGCTATACATCTTTCAGGAAATCACCTTCTAGAACGTGAATAAACTTCACATGTTGGACTTCTTCTAGACTCTCTGCAAATAGACATAAACGTTAAGTTACATGAACAAACATGTATGTGTGTCTCGTTCTTTGGTTTAAGTTCATAAACGTTAAGTTACATTCGTTCATTTAATTTCGTTTATCTTCGTTCATTTATGTTTGTTAGTTTGAGTTTGTTTAACTTCTTTACTTCAAGTTCCTTTGTATATTTATCATAATATTTTGCCCTTCCCAACTAATCTGGTTTTGATAACTTTTTTAGTCCAGTGTATTGTTCTTCACCAACTGGTTTTAGCTCTATTATGTTCATTAGTTTACACTTGATTGTTTATTCAGTTAAAGTTAAAACAAGCACAAACATGCATATTTTCTTAACAAACGAATACAATAAAAAAACAGTGTCCGCTTAATTGTTCATTTTTGATCATCTGCTCAGTTAAATGAACAAACACGAACATGTTAACTTTCTTAATGAACAAACACAAACAAGAAAGCCTTGTTCACTTGAAAGTTAATGTACTTGCAGTAAAGTATTTAATCAAGTATGAATGGATAGAAAACATTTAAGCGCCAAAGGCAACGCTGAACAACAAATTTCATATTTTTACCATAAGCATGGCCAAAGGGGAGAACTCTTACTCTGGACAAATGGGTTGACTTACAGCCCTGACTGATTGCTGAAACATCTTTTTCTCATTAATAGCGTTCATTCCTTGCAAATATCAATATACATAGTTACATTATATTTACACGAAAACATAAATAACAATAAAAACATAAATGAACAATATAAACCTTATTTTATCTGTTGACTGAAAAATCAAAAGATTATGTCATTTTAGAATCAAAAGATTCTGTCATTCTAGCAAAAATTATGTTGAATTGAAAACAATGAACTTCTTAACCTTAAAAAAACTCAGTTCTTCTAAACGTTCAGTCAGCTCTTTTTCATTTGATTTGAGATTGACTGAAAAGTCCTCTATATGAACATTTTAACTTTGAAAAAACCAGGTAAAGAGAAAACACACTTGAGCATTTGATAAATATTACCTAAACCAAACCTAAAAGAATTCCTCTTCAAGAGCCAAAGTAATAAATGTTACTGATTCTACAGCTCTCTTGGCGATTCCACTTCCTTTTTACCTTTATAAGACAACAATAACCAACTATAAGCATGATCCAAACCGATGATTCAATAAATATATACGACACCCCTACAAAACTCAAATGTGTGGTTTTAGATGCTAATTGAGTTAGCTATACCCAAAACAGTAACAAATGAATTCACAATTATATCATATAAACTAAAAATTAAATCTAGAGAGAAGATCAGTTAAAGAGAACTCTCTCAGGTTTGCTACCTAGTTAATGAAATATAAATTATTAATTTAAAAATCTAGAAGACTTACTCCAAGCATAATATAGAGATCATAAAAGTTGAGAAAGATAATAAAATTAAATAGGTTTGTAAGGTTTCTAGATTCAATTTTATGATAACCGACATCGAGTCTAGTTAGATAACAATTCAGTAATAGAATCAAATTTGGGTATAGAATTTACCTGATTCGTCAAGCCAGAACCATTGTCGAGGGATCTTGGTCGCTGAAAAGTCCTTTCACGACCAATACCTTAACAGTCACCGTCAAAAAGCACTCAAGAAACAATAAAACAACACAACAAAATATAAAATGCTTACTAAATTAGTGGACGAACCTCACAGCATTGTGGTGGCAGAGAACAGTAGCGATTTGTTGACCTTCTTAGCTTGGTAGCGAGGAACGACGACGGCGAAGGTCAGTCTCGCCGCCTATGGTGGTTCGGATGGTTGAATGAACAACTGTTGAGGGGTTTGAGCGGGAATTCAAAAATTGAAGTTCCTTGTGATTTATCATGCTTTGAAGGGTTGTAATGTATGCTTATAAACTTGTAAAACTCTTATTTTTTTAAGAGATTAGGTAAAATTACTATATTGTCCTTCCTATATACATTTTAATATATTATATATTATAGATTATAGATATAACAAAACGTATCTGATAATTAATAATAAAAAAGATTAAAATGCATTCAACATTTATAGATGGCTTGTTTCATATTGTCGGTTTCTAGTATATACCATGCACCAACCGTTCACTATGTTTTGAAAATTTTGAAACCGACCAACTAACCGAAAGTAAAAAAAGAAGAAGAAAAAAGAAGGCCCTGTTTGTTATTGCCTCATTTCTCTGAATAGAGGAAAACGTCTGATTCAGTCAAACGTAATCAGACGTGAGGCTGTTTGTTTTTTTCTGGCATTAAGAGGTTCAACGTCTTAATAGCATCTAAACCAGTAAGAGCTTTTAGTGGGTCTGAAAACCTCTTAACCCAAAAAAAAAACATACGTTTGTCTCCGGCCTCCATTAACTTCTAACCCAGAGACTAGGCTCCATCTCCGACGACTAGAGGTTCGTCTCTAGCCTCCACCTCTTAATGATTCAGATTTCAGACATTTGAACCACCTCTTAACATTCAGATGTGGTATTCAGATTCAGACTTAAATCTCTAAAAAAACAAACGGGGCTGAAGTCAAACCAATGACTGGTTTAAACGATTTCAAGGTTTTTACCAAACCATAAACACCCGTATTTATTACGTGAGGTCTATGTTCAAACGCCCGCTGCATTGCGCATGCACCCGTTAATATATATCCGAATATTGTGTGGACAACTAATTAAGTCATCTCTCTCTCGTGATACAAGTGTAAATGGCGAGGACCTTTGACTTAACAACTAGAGATAATAATCAAAATCAAAATCAAATTGTTGGTTTCCCTGATGATGATGATGATATTAAGAGTAAAGATTTCGACTCTGATTTTGTCTGGGGTGCTGCTACTTCTGCCTATCAGGTATCTTACTTCATCATTATCATCAAATGCTGCTGCTGATTAATTTTTTAGATCAGGGTTTTTGAGTTTTGATTATTGATCATACATCCTTTTTTTTTTTTATTATTTATTCTATCAATCACTGGAAAATGTGGTTTTGAATGAATATGCTGTGTTGATGATGATTCATAGGGAGAAAAAGGTTACACATGAGGGACACAAATCATCATATCATTTCTATATTTTTTGATAGACAAAGAAATGACTATTGTGACCAATTGGCAAAAGCTATACACGTCGTATTACCTTTTTTGCCTTATCATGCGTTCCATATGACATCATACGGGTCGTATGATAGAGCGAAAAAGGTCATATGGGGTCCGTATGTGGGACAATTCATATGGCCCATATGAATTCTGATTAAATAAATAAATTACTATTGTGACCACTGACAAAAGCCGCCATACCGGTGTGGGACCTTTTTCGTCCTATCATATGTATGACCCGTATCACTTTTTAACTGATAAACAAATGGCTGATGTGACCACTAACGAAAGCCATACAGCCCATATAACATCATATAGGCCCGTATGATCTTTTGACTGAAAAAAGGACAAAAGCCGTACGGGGCCGTATAACCTTTTTCATCCTATCAGACGGGCCATATGATATCATACGGCCCATATGACAGGGCGAAAAACGTCGTGCAACCCGTATGTTGTGACAGACAAGCTGGTGTACACTTTCAGGCTAGTATTCCAACAGCACCACCCTTTGAAAATTGTTTCACCCTCTTCTAACATGTATTTTATTTTCACAGGTTGAAGGTGCTGCCTTAGAATGCGGTAAAGGCCCGAGCATTTGGGATGTTTTCTGCCTCACAAATCCAGGTTTAACTTCTTCACCATCAAGTTGTACACTGGAAGAATTTATATAATAATATAATTTACGCTAAAAGGACCCCCTAATTCACCCAATTCCTGAATATGTTTTCTTAAACTGTACTGCAGCCCGCATTGTTGGTGGCGATAATGGAAACGTTGCTGTTAATGCTTACTATAAAACAAAGGTCAGCGGTCATCCTTCATAACTCTTTCACGTTCTGTTATCTTTAAGTTTACATTATCTCAACTTAATATCCATAAACAGGAAGATGTACAAACTATGAAGAAAATGGGCCTGAAAGCATACCGGTTCTCACTTTCTTGGAGTAGAATATTACCAGGTGAAGTTATAATTTTAACAATCATATTATTAATATTAGGGTTTATTTTTGTTTATCCCACTGCCCACGGGCCCGAGTTGGGTTAGTTTCTGATTTCTTATTTCTTGTATATCGAGTTGAATTATAATCACACAATTCAGATACAATCTAGTTCATTATCGTCTACAAACATTTAGTAAAAACTGATATACATATAATGTTTTACACACGCAGGTGGAAAACTGAAATTGGGCATTAACCAAGAAGGAGTTGCTTACTACAATAACCTAATCGACGAGCTTCTAGCCAATGACATCGAGCCATATGTCACTTTATGGCATTGGGACACTCCCAATGTCTTGGAAGGTGAATACATGGGATTCTTATCTGACAAAATCATGTAAGTTGTGGAAAAATTATAATTTCTGTTTTTGTTTGATGTGCTATTATCTTAAATTAAAGAGATAAGTTTTGTTTTCATTCATGAACCAATTTAACAGTCCAAAGTTGGAACATTCAACCCTTTTTCTGGATTAATTTCATATACCATCACAAACTTGAAAAGTTTCATATATATACCTAAATTTAGTGATTTTTCGCTTAATGACCATTATACCCCTTTCCATTATGTGTTCATTTTGGATTTCGGTCGACATCATCGATTATAAGCAAGCGAACTGGACCATGTCTCTCATTATTTGTATTCTCAATGGCAGATAATTGAACAATCAAATCTGTATGTTCGAATCAGACAATCGAACTCGAATGTATGTATGTCATGCTATCAAAGAGAGCAAGTTAAATATAATATCTGAGAAAACCATTGTTTATAGGTAAAGATAAAAAAACAAGTTAAATTTGGGTAAAAAAGTTTAAGCTAAAAATTGAAGAATAGAAAACTGAATATAAAGATGAAAATATGTGAAATTTAAAGTTTCAGAAACATAAGGGTAAAATGGTAATTTTTAAAATTTTTCTTAATAAAATGGGTATATTGATATTTTTACTACTTTGTAAGAGCATATGATATTTTTTAGCTTTGCATGGGTCTATTTATATTTTCCAAGTTTTGTAAGGGTATATATGAAATCATCCTTAACTTTTTAACTCATTTTGTCCTTAACATCAACTCTATTAGATTTTTTCTGTTGGTTTTCATGAAATGACCAAAATACCCCTGTATATTATCTTTTTTACTAAACTAGTTAAAATGGCTAAAACACTGGGACGGAAGCCGAACTTAACTATAATTTATATTACTGTTTGACACAAACAGATATGATTTTGTAAATTATGCCGAGTTTTGCTTCTGGGAGTTTGGTGACCGGGTCAAACACTGGACCACGTTAAACGAACCGCATTCGTATGTTCAGAAAGGGTACGCGTTGGGTACGCATGCACCAGGCAGGGGGGCTGTCGCTGAGCCCGGGAATCCTGCCACCGAGCCATATATTGTGGGGCACAATCTACTTCTTGCACATGCAAATGCTGTTAAGTTATACCGCCAAAGATTTCAAGTAATGTTATGTTTGTATCCAGGCTTGTAAACAAACCGAATGAGAACACATGGAGATTGTTCGTGTACGTTTGTTTATCTTTAATGAAAAACGATCGAACACGAACAATCAAACGAATGGGGATTACGTGTTCACTCATTAAGCAAATGAACAGGTTCCTTTTTCGTTCGTTAACAATTTAAGCGAACAGTTCACCAACATAAACGAACGGACATAATCAAGTTAAAACCAGCTAAAGGTAATGTGAAGAACAATGGGTTGGACCAAAAAAGTTTTAATGAATATATTAACGATCTTAAGCAAACGCAAACTAATGAAGGTAAACGAATTTAAATGAATGAACGTAAAGGAATGAGATATATGTTTAATGTTCGGTCGTTTATTAGGACACTATAAATGACATAAATGAATTTGTCGCTGAATTGTTCACAAACTGTTCATGTAAATAGGACACTATAACATGTAAATAGGAAACTATACAACTTTTAGAAACTACCAATCTCAACCACTAGATTCTAGATCCAAAGGTGTACATCTATTCTTATGCTTCTCACAAAACTATTGTATTTTACATTAACCCTGCCATATATATATATATATATAGAGAGAGAGAGTTTGGATCAAATACAAATGAAGTTAACGTGTTTATCGTGAGAATTAAATAGAGTAATTATATATACAAGTAGATTAATTATGTAATTACACCATAGAGTAATTACATAATTACTGTTTCGGCCAAAAATTAACAAAGTAACTTTTGATCAAATTAGTACGTGAGGTAGAGTGCTTGTTGGTAAAACGAATGAACACAGCGATTTGATTACGAGGGAAAAAACCCTTGATTGTGATAATCTCCGGCACAAAAAACCCTCGGACGGTGAAAACTATCACCGTCACTTTTATTAATAATAAAAAGAGGATTACAAGTGGTGGAGCTGATAGAATAACGAGAGCTAATGTTACAGTGATTGCTAGTAGCTAAGTAGTGAGAGTGTGTAAGGTGTGTTCTAAAACGTATCTATCAGCTCGTTTAAATAAGAAAAAGATACAACTGATATCCCGAATAATCCGGAAACCCTAGACTAATTCTTCCATGATCCGTTAGTTTCCCACGTTCAAGTTGACGAAGTTCAAATAATATCCTTTGCAATCCACGTTCTCATAATCACATTTACCACGTGATCTTATCTGCAAAACAAAGAAATAAAAATAATATAGGACAATTGAATTAGTCAAATACCATCCTCGGAATATTAGCGTTGACAGGATATCTCGAAATCCTTGAATCGTAGTCAATCCTGAGGATAAAAAATCTACACCCAACAATTACTCTACTTGATTCTCACGTTTAACACGTTAATTTCATTTGTACGTTAACTTTCCCTTATATATATATATATATATATAGGGTAGGGTTAATGTAAAAAACAATATTTTTGTGAGAAGAATAAGAATAGATCTAGGCCATTGGATCTATGATCTAGTGGTTGAGATTGGTAGTTTCTAAATAATTGTGTTGTTTCATATTTACATTGTATAGTGTCATATTTAGGTGGTTTGTTTTATTTTAAAGCTCTTCTCACACTTCTCACAAAACACTTGTTTTTTATTTGAACTCTTTTATATATTAGTCAAATGGAAACCGACACGAAAAACACATTTGAAATTTCAGGCTTGTCAAAGGGGTACAATTGGAATTACACTTAATACAAAGTTTTATGAGCCACTTAATTCAGAACTACAAGATGATATAGATGCAGCCCTTAGAGGCGTAGACTTCATGCTTGGATGGTGAGTATAATATTCATAAATAATTATAATTAAAGAAAACATTCATATGAATTATAGAAGCTTTTTTTTTTAAATTTAGAACATTAGGTGTAATTTTTAAAATTTTGTTAACATTTTAAAAAACCAACATACTTAATATGTCATGAAAATGTCACTCGACATCTTTTTGGCATACAAAATTTCCTGCACATGTCAAAAAGGACGGAAATGTCCTTCATACTATATTAAAGTATGTATACTTGTTTCGAATATATGTACTTGTTATAAATATTTAAAATAATAAATTATTATCCCTTAAATTCGTCAATGTAAGATTTTATAGTCTGTATCTCTGAAAATTTGAATGCCTCTTTATCAAATTATAACAAATTTTAAAAAAAAAACGGTATAGTATTTTAAACATTTTTTTCACAAGTACGTGCATTCAATAAAACTGTAGGGACAAAAATATAGCAAAACTGGGTTGAGAAAGTATGTTGGTTTTTTATGATATTAACCCTTTAAAAAATGCATTTTTGTTGTTTTTAAATTTTAACATATATAACCGATTATTTGTAGGTTCATGGAACCGTTGGTTAGTGGTAAATACCCGAAAACAATGATCGAGAATGTTACTAATGATCGTTTACCTAAATTTACAAACGAGCAAGCAAAGTTATTGATCGGTTCATATGATTTTCTCGGGTTAAATTATTATGTCTCTCAATATGCTACCACTTTACCACCAACAAATATTGTTTCAATGCTCACAGACAGCAACGTTCTTGAGCAACCAGGTATTATAAATATTTCTTGTGAATATATTAAATTGAGTAAATTACACTTTTTTTTTGGTGTATAGCAAATTTCAGGTTTCGTGCTTAAACTAAAAAAATAACAAGAATCGTTCTTCATGTTCAAATTTGTTTACGCATTTTGTCCTTTCCACTAACGGGTGTTAGTTTTTTTTCCTGGAAACTCCAGCTATGTGCGTTGCACATAAGGGGCATTTTCGTACTTTTACCAATTTACTTGATAAAAAGTAATCTAAGTTTTACTTAAAGAAGGGGCCAAAAGACCAAATTGCTCTCATGTGCAGTGCACTAACTGAAGTTAACGGAAAGCATTAATACCTGTCAGTGGAAAGAATGAAACATGCAAACAAATTTAAACATGAACTTTGCTATATACCTTAAGGACGAAAAGTGTAATTTATTCTATTAAATTTCTTTTTAAGAAATAAGATTTAATTGCAAGAAAAATATGAATATGATGCTAATTTTGGTGTTCTTTTGCAGACAATTTAAATGGGATACCTATTGGAATACAAGTAAGATTTGTTTAAATAATATAAGAGTTAATTACCCAGATGGTTCTTGTGGTATGTTCATTAAGGGCATTTTAGTCATTCACATGCACGTAACTGCAAAAGCAAATGTCCATCCATTTGTGTGTTACGCTTTAGAAATACTAGATGGGTGCCCGCGCCATGTAGCGGGAAACACAAACCTTGGTAATCACGTAATAAGTTTATGGATGTTTATTGTTCGGTTTGAAACCGTAAAACCGTTCATCGGTTTGATTTGACTGTTGATTTTTTTTCTTTCACATTTGGCCAGTTGTTTTCAATTTTCAAAAGTTCTGTCTTGGTTTTCGAAGACAAAAAACTATTACAATAGGTTTGGTTCACGGTTTAATTTAAAACCATCAAAACCAGACCGCAAACACCTACATAAAATGTATTTTTTTAACTGAAAAAACTATGACAATATCATATTCAAATTAAAGATAAAAATATGCTCGTTTTTATGGTGTAATTTAAAAAAATATATATTGAAGTGAAAAAGTTATTAACGTTTAAAAATTATGGGGGAATTTGGGTTAAAAGTGAAAATTAAAATAATATATAGGTAATAGATTAAGGTTATTGTTGTAATTATCCTTTGAGCTTAATTATAATTGAGGGGCCAATGGTGTATTATATATGGTATAGATATAGATTGGGGAGCATGCATGTGATTTTCCTAAATTTAAGGAACAAACTTACAATATGGACATACCACACGGACCATCCGAGTAATATAATGTGTGTCCTTGTGTATTTTTTTATCGGTTATGTTCTCGGTTTATGTAGGCTGGTCTCGATTGGCTTTATTCATATCCACCTGGATTTTATAAACTGCTTGTGTATATCAAAAATACTTATGGAGATCCATTAATTTACATAACTGAAAATGGTAAAAGGAATCTGATCTCTTGATATATTAATATTTTTGTATTTATATTTAACTTTTAAATACTAACAGCGTGTGTATTCTTTTTTCTTATTTCATAGGATGGGTTGATAAAACAGATAATACAAAGACAATTGAAGAAGCTCGTGTTGATAATGAGCGGATTGATTATCATAATAAGCATCTTCAAAATCTTCGATATGCAATCAGGCAAGTCAATCCGCATATAATTTTAAAAAAATTTCGCATGTGTAAACGCGCTAGGCAAATCCTACTTTGGCCTCACAAGAGAGATACTGGACTCATAAGATTATAAGAATTCTTTTTCATATTTTAAACATACAGGTATAATAGTCATTTCACAGCACTTTAACAAAAACACTTAACTGGCATCCACTTCCGAGACCTAACGTGCTATATCACCATACCACATGGACCATCCGTGCAAACTAATTCAAAGTTATATAAATAATAGGCCTGTGAACCTAATCTAGCTTATCAAGCCTGTGGTTGACCTCGTTTATTAAATGAGGTATAACAGAGGCCCGGACTTGTTTAAGCTCGGCTAAAATCATCCCTTTTGACAAGTCGATCTCGAGGCTCGGGTAATCTGCATTCTAATCTCCACCCAGACAACAAAAAGCAAAGCAATGAGCTCGTTTCAGGCAATATGGATAATATTGGCTAGCACGAAAGTCTTTTAATACAAAATTTTAAACTTTTTATTTTTGCAGTGATGGTGTTAGAGTGAAGGGATACTTTGTTTGGTCATTGATGGATAATTTTGAATGGGACGAAGGTTATTCTGCTTGTTTCGGTATGATATATATAGATTTCAAAAGCGGGAAATATACAAGGTACCCGAAAAACTCAGCAATATGGTACAAACATTTTCTGGGTTATGACGAGAAACCAAAGCCCGAAAAGAATAATAATCGTGTGGGTGACCGAACGTTAAAATCCTCAAAGAAAACAGCAAAGTAAGAGATTCATTTTCAGCTTTACTACAAGGCTTTTTCACTCAATGATATGATATTTTAATTTAATTGTTAAGATTCGAGATGGAGCTCGAGAACAACTGTTATTGCCTGGATCTGTTTTCGCTTCTGCTGCCAAGGTTTGATTTGATCATGTTTATTTATTTGGCATCTGGTGTAAGTTTATACTAATTAGCAATTGTGTTAATTGTAGGATTAATATGAAAATTAATTGCAAAAATGGGGCGCTAAAGTTGAAGGATTAAAAAGGAGGGGACTGCAGCTCACATGTCAGATTCTTGGAGGGGGGGGGGGGAAGTGAAAGATGTGAAGTGTATAAAAGGTTGGTTGATTTATAGAGGGTGATGCTGATGGGTACTGTTTACAATAATAATAATAATAATATATTATCATTATTATTGTTGTTATTATTATTATTATTGCTATTATTAATTTATTATTGTTATTATTATTACTATTATTATTACATTTGTTTTGGTAAGATGTCTTTTCGAATAAGGATGCCCTTTTACACTTTGACACATGTTACTGATTGATAATGCTAAACTATACAACTGTATATATGTTAATGTGTTTATCGTTTTAGGACTGGTGCATATACTAGGACTAATGTACCAATCGACATATGTACAAGTCCATAATCAGAGTCAAATGCAGAGCCGTTCCTGAGAATTTTTAAAACTTTTTGGGCTGAAGAAATGTTTTAGGCCTGAAGTAGAAGTTATAATAGATGTGCACAAAAAAACCGGTTCCGGACCTGAACCGGTGTACCTGACCCAGAACCGGTTTCAGGTCGTATCCGGTGTACCCAAAACCCGGTTTGGGTATTTGTATACACGAAAACCCAACCCGGTTCTATATATTATTATTCAAAACGGTTCCTACCCAGTTCCTGTGCCAAACCGGTTCTGGTTCCTACAATAACCGTATTTTTCATTAAATGCAGATGCAGCACAAAATATAGCTGTTGGAACCGGTTCCAACGATAATATAGCCGTTTAAAACTGGTTCCAACGATAATATAGCCGTTGGAACCGGTTTTGTTGTCCAAAACCCTATATAAGTTGATTATTTAACCATTGTTTCACCACCAAAACTCAAAAACACTAAAAAATACTACTCGTTTTACAAGCCCGGCCAACCAAACTCAAAAACACTCAAAAAACTTCCACCACTTCTTAGTTGCTACTATGGCAACCACCAAAAAGTCTAACAACAAGGCTAACAAGAACGCTACTCCATCTGTTTTTATTGACCCGGTTCGTCTTGAAGATGACCCACAAGTTATTGCGGTCCTCGACCATAACCGCAACAAAGAAATATGGAAAAATTGGGATTTGGTTATATAATGATCGATGGTGATACTAAGGCTCGTTGAAAATTTTGTGGAACTTTCTTAAAGTACGATTCGAACTCGACTTTAAAAAAACACATCGACAACATATTTTGCAAGGCCTTGAAAGACGTTCGCGCAACCGACCAAGTCGAATTGGGTAAAGATGGTACACTCTTTCGTTACAACACGAATCGTGTTCAAGATAGAATGGCAACGTTCGTTATTCAACAAGGTTTGCCGTTTAACCACTTTGACGACCCGGAGTTGACGGTCTTGATTCGAGAAACTCTACAACCGCGATACACACATGTAAGTCGTACTACCCTAAGACGTCATTGTACATAATTCTTCCGGGAATTCGGGTGGTGAAGAAGACGATGATGAAGACTAAGAAGACTTGTATTTTTTATTTGTTTTAGTAAAATAATTTGTAACATGATCAAATTTCAAGTAATTTTTAGTTTTCCTTTTTTTATTAACTAGTTTTGCTTTATTTATTACGAGTAATGTTTTATTTCTTATTAGTCATGTTTTATTTTTTGTTATTTTTTCAATTGATTACAATAACGACGAACATTTTATTATAAAAAAACAACACATATTACAAACATTATTAAACATGGCGATATTAAACATAACAAGTTAAATAAAAAATAAGGTCCGTCATTTTAATCTCGTGTTCTATAACGATTAAGCGTTGTTACTAGCGGCGGTAGGTGCTTGAGTTGTAGAGCCGGACGACTCTCCCGCTTCCGCTTCCTTGGCATCCAAACTTTTTTTCTCACGGCAATACTTATTGGTATGCTTACGTAAGGTGGAGTTCGACCCACGCTTTCAGAAACTTGGAACAGTATTTTGCACGGGGTCATCTCTTTGATTCGGTCATGACACACAAATCAAAATGAACCCAAACCTCGGAGCATCATGTCGCTTCGATTGCCATAACAACATCGTCATTACTTGTCGTTGATTGCCGGTTTAAACTTAATTGCGATTTAAAATGTTTTAGAGTTTTGAAAGTGGTTTAACAAGTTCTACACACCACCATGCCATTTATAGTATGTGTGTAAGGTGTATATGGTTAAAAACCGGTTCCAACGGTCCAAAAACCGCTATATAGCCGTTGGAACCGATTCCTAATGGATAGTTTGCTTAAATTTCAAAAAAAAAAACCAGTGTACCCGGTTTTTACGTAAAAACCGGGCCGGTTCCTATCCTACCCGGTTCCACGGGGTTCCCATTTCATCCAGCGGGTCGGGTCCAGTTCTTACCCGGTTCCTGACTGGAACCAGTCCTATTCTGTACCCGATGACAAAAAAACCAGTTCCTACCCGATTCTGAGTTTTAAAAAAACCCGATATTGTGCACCCATAAGTTAGAAGAGAGTTGTTTTTTTCGGGCTTAATTTTCTTTCCACCTTTTGAATTAGCACAGATATGATCAGTGATCATTGCATTTGAACAGTAACACATTAAAATCCATAAAGTGTCATTGGACGAAAACCTTTTAAAATCCATAAAATGTTCACACAAAGAAAGCCCATGTTTGAACCCACAAAAAAAGGCTTCACTCTCAATATAGTCGTTTGCTCCAAGCCTCCAATTCCTTGTCTACGCTATAGTGCTATTTACTTTTCAGTGGCTCGTTTTTTATTTCACTCTTAACCTAATGCCTTAATTTTTTATTCGGGTCGGGTCATATAGGTCACATAAATAATGAAAACTTCACTTACTATCGTTAAAAACTAAAGTTCTGTTTGTTTTGGCTTAAGGTCTACAATGGGCTCATGTCTGCGGGCACGCATACACAAGCTTTTTGAAGACAGTTTCTTTTTTCGTAAGACTTGAAAAATGCTTTTATGGTCTTACAAATTTAGCTATCCAACTTTTTCAGACTTTTTCACACCATACCAACAACCATTGTCCACCACCACCGTTCACAATTATCACTATCGTCTACCACCAATCACCCATCACCACTGTCCTCCACCACCGTCCATCACCACCGCCACTATCACTATCACCGTCCACCACCACCATCCACTACTACAGTTCGTACACCACCACCAATTATTTTAACAACCTTCTCCTTGCATACTATAGAGGTTTGGTCCACATCTTCTTCTACAAATATCTGCTGATGTGGTTCGCAAGCTGCATACATTTTATATCTGAAAAAACAAACAGCACCCAAGAGATACAATGAGCCAACGAGGGCTTTTAGGTTGTCCTAAACACAAAATAATGAAATGTTCACTAACCATTTAAATTGAATAAATAAAATATTCACTATTGTAAACTGTTTATTACAGCAGTCGGGAGTCCATCCGGAAGCAGTCTCTATCTTTAGGGATAAAGGTAAAGGTTGCCTATATTCTACCCTCCCTATACCCTACCAATACTATTGATATTTGTAGGATTTACTAGATACGATTGTTGTTGCTTTTCACTTTTGTTTACACATACACACACACACATACATATATATATATATAGACAATGTATAGAGTGAAAACTCATTTGAGTTATGAAAACTCATGAAAACCCTATCTAACACCATTTTTTACGTATGTAATATATCTTTTACAATTAATACAAAACATCGAAAAAAAATTGTTTTGCTAGTTTTTTACATTTTTTTTACCATTTAAACATATTTTTCAGAAGAAAAAATGTTAACTTAACTTTTACATTTTTTATTAACTTTAATTGTAGACCACAATATTCAAACTTTCATTAAAAACATGTGGTTAAGAATGAGTTTATAAAGTTTTTACAATTCAAGTGGGTTTTTGTTTTATCCTAACTAACTAACTATATATATATATATATATATATATATATATATATATATATATATATATATAACTTTGAGAATTGTCACAAAAAAAATCCCTTAAAAAATTATAAAAAAGTATAAAACAAAAAAACCCGAAATTTTTAAATAAACCAAAAATTTTTATTTTTCATCCCGGTTTCATAAAAAAATAAAAAAAACCTAATTATACACATATGTATATTTTTATTTAATCTCGATTTACATAATGTACATATATGTACATTATCATTTATCTTAATTGTACATCTACATATTCTAATAAAGTAAAATAACTTGAGACACGTGACACTTGAAGATCCATTCCTAGCCAAAATTTCTCGTTCAAACTATCTTTCTATTTTTTAATGAAACTTATTTATGTCAGTTAATTAAAACATATCAATCCACCATTTTATCAAATAACTAATTACCTAAATTATATAAATTAAAAATATACGGGTATTTATGTTAGTGTAATAAAAGTATTTATATCTTTAATGAAATCATACCTATATTTTTTTTATTAAATCAATTTATAAACACTTTTCTTTGTAGGAGATGGATGTGGTAAAAATTAGTTAACAATATTTATAGGTCTAAGAAGATAAAATCAAGAAAAAATTATGGATGAATAACATTTTTATTATTACGTCTTCATTCAACCTTCATGGATTCATGGAGTTCTCATTAATCTCTTTCAAATATGTATACAAAAGCGGGTTTTTAGTCATGCTAATTTTATATACGATGTTATCTTTTTATGTCATTTATAATGAAACATTGTATCATCTTTTGTTAGAATTCGTTATTCCATTAAAAATATAATTACAACTTATAAAATCACTTGGTGCATATTTTATTTTTATTATGAAGAAATTGCGTGAGAACGCACGACATATTTGCATGAATATTCCGTCAGAAAATATAATTTGAACTTTTTAAACTATTTAAATTGATAAAAATATAGGCTTTTTTTAGTTTAATTGTTTAATTTCTATAGTTTAATTATAATTCTTTTGAGCTTCCCGTGCATCACACGGGTTCTAAAGCTAGTATGTGTATAAAGAATTGTTGGGATGAGAAAATATTTAAGGAAGATTGGAATCTTCTTAACCTCCCTGAAAATGGCTAAGTATGGAAACCGAGCAAAGTTAGGCCTCCCAGTAAGCTTATACTTGATCTAGCAAGGTATTTTGCTATCCCAGCAAGGTTATCTTTTAGAATTTTTCTTAAGTGTCAGTTCGAGCAAACTACACTTCATCAAGCAAGGTTGTTCTTCAAGTCAAGCAAGGTTTGTTTCAGAGCAAACTCTTGAGTAAACCAAGCTAAAACCAAGTATTTTGGTGGATCTAGCAAGGTTTATTCATAATAAACAGTGGTCCCAGCAAGCTTGAAGGAAGTTGGTAAAGAAATTACTTAAGGACTTCTAACGAGAAATGTTCAACTCAGAGCAAATTACAGTGTCACCACCACACTTGGGATTGTTCAATAAGTTAATGCAACAAAAGATTGAAGAATCTCTGTAGAACAAGTTTGCTAGTAGGATTGTACCGAGCAAAGTTTGGTATTATCAAGAAGTTTAAAGCCTGCTTGATGAATATTTTCTAAGGAAAATATTCTAAGTAAAGTTTGTCCGGAGAACTGTTCCCAACACACTTAATGGTTACCAGGTCTGATCGCTAAAAGACAAAGCTGCAAAGCTTGCCCGAAGACCTGTTTACACTTAGAATCATTTGTAATACATTTGAATATGTTTTATATCAATTAACAGGGTTTCCAAAAAAGGAATGTCAGGTTTTAGGACAGGTCTATAAAAGGAAACTTTTAGGGCACGCCTAGAAAAACAACGGACCAGAGCGAATATTCTGATTTGACGGCTGTCTCCCTCTTATACAAAAAGCTGCCATAAATCCTGACATTCCACCTTGAAACCCTAATTGATTTTCATTGTATCCTTCATAAATAAATGGAAATATTTTGAGTTACTTTGTGTGTTTGTTACTTTCATGTCCGTTGAGCAACATTTAGAGTGTTATTGATTCCGCCTTTAATATTCTATTGTTTTTTCACAAAAATAGTAGGTCGTAACCTTCTTGTCAATACTTATGTGTGGGTTACAATTGTGAGTGATTGAGCTAGTAAGTGAGCTATTTGGGACGACAAGTATCCGACTCGGTAAGCTTCAATTGATAGTTTTCCGACACTCATTGTACGGATTTAGGGCTTTAATTTCATCATCACTAACATCACTGTTTTCAGTGTAGGTTATCAATTCGTCGAAGAACAGGTTCTTAAAGAAAATCTTCTATTTCTTCTTAAAATAATGACTTATTACATGTCAAATTTGTGAACTTTATGACTAATCTTCACTTTGAATGTGTTTTTGTTTTTGTTTGTGTTTGTCCAGATATGGAGTACCCATTCAAGAAGAAACATAATATGTGTGCACTACTCCAAGTCACGGACGATAACAGGCCGGTTGAACTGATGATACGTTGGATGCAGCGGTCAAATATGTAATTCTCACTAACAGAGAGCCCAGTTATTTACAGAAATCATCAATAAGATTTCTGGAAATCTGCTGAACTGACTGATGATGAACTCGGTAGGGGCATTGAGGCTACAGTAGTGAGGCAAGATGTGATTATTACATAGCAACTGATCAGGGCCAGCTTGCAATTGAATGATGCCATAGACACCCCTATTCACTTTTCCACCAACCGTCTGATGAGAATATTTTAGGAAACAATGGGCTATCAAGGAGATGTCCATGAGGGACAATTCAAAAAGTGCATTTTTCCAAATCTGTATAGATTTTTAATCCACTATATTATACAGGGTTTTACACCCAAGAGGGGTTCGTGGACCCTGATGAGCAGGGACATTGAAAATGCCACGGTGGCTGTTGTTTACAACCAATCGTTTAATTTTTCAAAATTGATCTTTGAAGGCTTGGCTTCCAGTTTGAGAAATGATGAGAAGGACAAATTTTTGGTTTATCCAAGATTCTTGCAGATTATTTTCAAGAGGGTGATCCCTCAATTACCAACCTTGGGAACGACACATGCATTACAAGATCCTAATGTTTACAGAAGGATAGCGAGGTTGGCAGCCACAAGCAATTTTAACCCAAAAATTGAGTTTGATATACTTCCATGGCTGATAAATCATGACTTGGAGATAATGGCTGTCCCAGAATCACCAAGGGTGACTCTTGATGAGGAAGAGAGTGAGGATGAAGATGATTCAGATTCTGATGATGATGCTGATGATAGAGGTGATGGTGATGATAATGATAATAATGATGATGGAGGAGGTGACCATGTGATTGTGGAAGAAAATATTGAAGAAAATGTGTCTGAGGCTCAGGGAGAGAATCTAAACCAACCCATTCCTGCACCACCTTTCTCACCTCAAAACCAACCTTTGAACCAAGACCTATCACCACCCCAAGACCAATCACCATTCCAACACCAAAACCAAGAGCCATACATACCATCCCTCCAACCTCACCAATCCTTACCCAAACACAAACCCAAAGCCAACCCAAACCCAAAGCCTAAACCAACCTTTAACCCAAACCCAAGACCAGCCTATACATGAACCATACATTCCTGAATATGTATTAGCCCACCTTAAAAACCAGCCCAACACACCATTTCAATCTCCAACCCATTTCCAAACAACTGACCAACCAAATATTCCAACCTTAGAAATTTTACACACACACACACACACACCCCTACCATTAGAACTCTAAACCCATTAACCTCAACAAGTACAAACATTCTTGAAAGCCCACCCCATGAACCCATCCAACCCCAAACTACTATTCCTGACCCATTCCCAACTTCACCTATCAGTTCCCCTTCCCTTGATGCTCATTTCACACTCTTTAACAGGCATATGGATGTACTACTAGAAAATTGCACATTGAAAAGAGAGAATGAAGAATTAAGGAAAAGAAATGCGGAACTAGAATCATTGTTGGCACAAGCTCAACAAAGGATTCAGTCCCTGGACACTGAGGTTGAGAAGACCTCAGCTGTACCAAATCAGGGGGAGAATCCACCTGTGGTCAATATGATGGATGTTGATACATTGAATAATCTATGTGTTGTGTATGGGAGTGATGAAGATGATGAGGATGAGGAGGATAGGAATGATGATATGTGATACGAAGCTGATGTGTCTGAGGAAGTGTTTCAAGATTATAACATAAATTATGTTGTCACACCCCGACCAAAGGCGGCGGAACATGCAGGGGTGCAACGGATTGCCCAAAACACAACACTATTAAAGTGACAATATTTAATCAACTCATTTTATTTCATAAATCAATAAACAACACATCTCGTTCATACAAACAAATTGAATACAAGTAAACAATTATACTTTTCGGTTTACTAATATCCTAATAGTCTTGGTAACGTTATTCGTCAAGTCCTCGAGTCAACAAAAGTCAAACCTGTAACATTTCATAAAATAAAGTTTATCAACACAAAGGTTGGTGAGCAATTCATAAGTTTGAGCATATAAGTATATAATAATAAAAGAAAGCCACAAAACTTGTATACAAAACAATAAATAAAAGCAACAACTTGGATAAATTGACAATCGCTAATAGAATTACATTAGCGCCACCTAGCTATAAGGGGATGCCAAATAGTTTAGGATTTTATTGACAATTGCTAAACACATTAGCACCACCTAGCTACAAGGGGTTGCCAAGTAGTCTAGGATTTTATAGTTATCGTTAATTGCATTACGTTAACGACACCTTGCCATTACCAAATGGTCTAGTATTTATAGATTCAACCAACCAAAAGCGATAAACACATAGACATATAGCATATAACACCAAATCAAGCAAGTATTTAAGTAATGTATACAATCACGTTTGTGGGTATAAGATTCAAGTAAATAAAGCATTTAGTTTGATAAGTATGAAATGTCACCCCAAAACGAAAGATGGAAAAAAGGGTATGAAAGTACTCACATTCAAGTGATAAACTTGATTTGGTAAAATGACGAGTAACCGGAAGGATGAGGTTTAACGGGCAAGTCTAGATGAAAGGAAGTCTTGTATTAGGAAAGTTGTCCTAGGAATTCTTAAATAAAATAAATTATAGGAAATGTAAACAATTTAAAGTTTAAGGTTTAAGGTTTAGAAGGTAAATATTTAAGAAAAGCATAATAATAGTCTTTTAAAAAAGTAAGTTTGCTCGAAACCGGGTTAAAATATCTAACCTTAATATTTACTTAACCAATGGTAAGTAATAAGGTGGGAAAAATTCAAAATGCAAGTTCCTTCGGAATATAGATACTAAAACGGGTTTTTAACGAGTGTCTCGGGTTGTTGGTTCGGGTCTTGATAAATGGTCAAAACCCAAAGTCAACTTTCAAAAATAATGAATGTTATGAGATAACTCAATAAAACTTAATAAGACTTAACCAAGTATGTAGTTCTATTGTTTTAGAACTAACATCGTCCGTTAAGCGAGTGTTCTGTTTTGTCGGTCCAAACTTTGTTATGAGATTAAGTTGGATCCAACATTCCCAAGTAATTAAGAAAATGATTAGAATCAGTTTGTTAACTATTTTTAAAGAAATATACAAGTCTTGATAGGTAAAAACACACTTGTGTGTCTTAAGCGGGTAAAAATCGGATTGGTTCGATTTCCATCTCACATAACGTTCCTTGATGGTCTCCACATGCCCAAATAACCAAGAACTTGTACAAATGAATTTAGAAACTTAACTCTAACATAAGGCATGTTTAAAACAATTATAACAAACTAGTAACAAGTTCGGTTCACGGTTTGGACTATTTACGGTTAAACTAAGGTTAGTCTCTACAAACCCCCACCATGGAACTTCATAAATATGACAAAGAAAACTAGAAGGAGCATAAGTTAAACATGATTAATATGTGCAACAATTTGTATAAGTGTATATATATCAAGGACCACGAAAGTCCTACATGAAGCCTTGCCTTACGAAGTCCGAAGCTTAACCAACCCGAGTCGGAGAAGCAACTACCAAAGGTAACAAGGGGTGTGTATTATATATATGTTGTACCACCATAAACAAGTATTAATAAGACTACATAAGCTAAATATAATGGAAGATTAAACTTAGTTCAACTCTTGGAAGTCAAAACTTCAAGAATACTAAGAAATAACAACCTTGAATCTATGGAGTTTTGAGAGAGAATTTAGAGTAAGAGCAAGTGTAAAAATGAGTGAAATACACTTGTATTTATAGTCCAAGAGTGTAGAGAAAGGCTTGAGAGAGTGGCAAGGCTCCACCAATAGAATCTCATGCAAAAATATCCATTGGTTGCTTTTGAATTAAAGTAAAGCCATTAATTAAAATAAAATAAAAAATGTTCATTGGTTGCTTTTGAATTAAAGTAAAACCATTAATTAAAATAAAATAATTAAAAATAATTAAAATACTTAAGAGAAATCTGTAAATTATAGTTGGTAAAATATTTATGGGATTAATTTTTGGCAACTTTGGTCCTTGAAGTTCGTTTTCGATGTAATTTGAGCGTTTTAAAAGCGTTTTCGAATCCGTAAAAGCGGTTTTTTTCAAATTGAACAAGCGGGAATGATTTAGTAACATAAATTCCTATGTTTTATATATATGAAATGTTAGGGATATAAATCGGGTCGGTTTACAACATAAAAACAAATAAAAGATAACCCGAAATTGACGAATGTCACATATGTGGTGGAAGAGAAGGATGTGGTAGATGAGATTGTGAAGGAAGTGGAGAATGTGGTTGATGAAGTTGAAAATGAGAATATTGTTGTGTTGACTGAAGCCATAACAACTGAGGCTGTAATAACTGATGTGATTGATAAGGAGGGAAATGGCACTTAGGAGGTTGTAATATCAGGAGAGACTGCAGTATTGACAGATTTTGCTGAGATGAATGAAGAAGATGATGTAACTTCTGAGATCAAGAAGGTGGATGAGGAGCTAGAAGATTTATTTACTGAAACTGACAACTTTCCCGATGAACCAACTGTGGTGAGGGAAGTTGGTCCATCCAAGTGTAAGGCCCCGTTACCGGTGCTCTACATTGGACGTTGAGTTTACTCATAAACACAGTTCTATTTATATCAGAGTTAATTAAAATATTCGCGGAAGATAAAAACATTCATAGACATTACATTATAATTCGTAACATGTCTTAAAACATTCTTGTCTTTCAAAATTAAAACATTAAATATAAAACATCACAGGTCTTCAGATGCCAACTTCTTATTCTTCCACCATGTGTCCTTCTCAAGCCAGCTGCCTCATCCTACTCACCTGCGTGCATACTAAAAGTCAGCTACGCTGAGTGAGTTCTAGTTAATCAAGTAACATACAACACTTTCACATACTTGTGCATACGCATTCAGTAGATACCTAGTATATCTTAACCTGCTATCTTTCTTTCGTACATACGTGAGTATATACCTTCCTTCTATATTTCATTCTTTCTTTTATTATTTCTTTACATTCTATACATCTATTCATACTTTACATTCTCATACGTTTTAAAGAGCATTACGTCCTACTGCCTCGAGTATTATTAGGGATCGGTCCCTTTTCTACCTCGGATATTATTAGGGCCCGTTCCGTTTCTACCTCGAGTATTATTAGGGCTCGATCCCTTTCTGCCTCGAGTATTATTAGCGCTCGGTCCCTTTTTGCCTCGAGTATTATTAGGGCTCGGTCCCTTTCTTCTGTACCTAGCCATCCCTTTATATTCATTTATAACATACATATATCATCCATACATTATATATAACATTCATATCTTTATTTATAACATGATAGTACATGCAATATTCGAAGATCGTTCTCGTACTAACAAGCAATCATTCATATCTTTCACATAAATCATATATGGCATACACTTACCACTTAAGGTATGTGTATTAACTACTAATATCGAGTATGCACATAGCCCCGAAAAAATAACAAGGAATGGGGCTAGAAACTCACCTGAACTCGGTTACGTTCACCGTTTACGGTTATTCCTTTCTTTAGTTGTGCGCGACTAACTGTATAACAATTACACGTATCAATTAACTATCACTATCCATATTGTATTTCTAGTTAAAATTTTATTTCCATTAACTGTCTTAACACATTTTTTTCATTGGAAATTCTATTTTATTTTTTTATTTGCTAACTCAAAAGTTCGTGGGCTTCTTTGTAATTAATCCATTTTATTATAAGTTTAGGGACCATACTGACATTCTTCCAAACTTCTAGTTCGTTACCCAGTTCTTAACAAATGAGGTTCTTAACGAATGGACTCATTCGTTACTTCATAACGAACCGACTATTATAACGAATCTGCCTTCATGACGAATTTGCTACTGTAACGAATTGGACCTTATTACGAACTGATCTTCATAACGAATTTGGACTTATTCGTTTGGTCTGGTTGACGAATGAACCCTATAACGAATGGGATTCATTCGTCCATCACTTAACGAATTTCCTTAACAAATGGGCTAGTTCGTCATTCTTCCTTTAACGAATTAACATACGAATTAAGGCTCGTTCGTCAAACTTCCTCTAACGAATTAAGACTCGTTTGTTAAGTTTCCGTTAACGAATTAGATTTAGGCCAGAGAATGTCAGAATATTCCTGACATTCTCTTAACCTCGTACCCTTATTCTCCGCGCCGCCTTTCCGGCGTCATCGTCGACGGAAAACCGGGATCTCGCCGGAAAAGCGTGATCTCAGTAATTTTCCACCGTTCTTCACTGTTTTTCGTCCCGTTCGATCCAGATCTAAGCTAGGGTGACCCCTAAGCTCATATTTTGCTCGGTTTAAACCCGATTCCATCCGGATGCAGTAACTTTAACTGTTTAGGGTGTCGGCTCGTCATTTCGTGACTAAATCTAGCGGGTTTGAGCCCATACAATATCATACTATCATTACCTCAGGTCGATGGTCGGTTTTCCTCTTGGGTTCGGCTAAGATAAAGAGAGAACTAGAGAGAAAGCTTAAGTGTGTGTTTTGGGTGGTGTATGGAATATGTGAAATGAATGGATTATGGAGTAATTATTGTTTATATATGATGGGTCATGGGCTTAAGCCCATGGTCGTTATTTCTTTCCTTTTTAACCCAAGTCCATAACTCATATATATTTAACCCAACACAAGCCCAACTCATAGTAACTCATATTTTATTTATTAACTGAAACGAGAAAACGAGATGTTGCAATCCAAGCCACTAACCATGGATGAGGAAAGAAGGAGAATGAAAGGCAATTCTGTTGTAGAAACTGAAGAACAGTTACAACCTTTGGAATTTAATAAGATCAAATCTAGTAATGAGGTGTTGATGGTAGATGAAGGTGCTGAAAAGGCTATAAGGAGACATGATGGAATTGTAGGAGAATGGATTCAAAGGGAAATGATCTCAAGATTTTTGATTGATAAAGAAATTGAAGGTCATAGGATTTTGTTAGAAGAGGCTTAACTGAAAAAGAAACTGGATGTAGGACAGGGGTAGTTAGATCAAGAGGTGATTGAAGGATTACTAAGACTTCAACAAACTGAAGAAGCTGACAAGTCTTTAGCTATAATCCTATACCAATTCAATAAAAACCCAGAAA
Organism: Bidens hawaiensis; assembly: GCF_021521415.1. Taxonomy (NCBI): domain Eukaryota; kingdom Viridiplantae; phylum Streptophyta; class Magnoliopsida; order Asterales; family Asteraceae; genus Bidens; species Bidens hawaiensis. Next base: position 1,807,409 of record NW_027491281.1, read on the forward strand.
CTGATAAACCAAAATCACCTGAGCAAGCCACCGTTGAGCCTGTAAATGAAGATTTAAATAAGTAGTTGGTCACTAAAACAATTGGGCAGATAGTGACTCAAATATTTGCTGAAAAATGGGCTAAATAGATCTTTAATGAGCTAGATCAGAATCAAGAAAGTTGGTGTAACAACGTGAAAATTTCGAGTTCAAAACATAAACTTTCCAAAGTCTAGGGACTAAAAGTGCCAAATTCCAAACTTGAGGGTTAAAAATTAAAATTCTATTTTCTTGACCCATAGCGGTACGCGCCGGATCAAAAGAGACACCCACCGCGGTACGCGATGGGATGTATGACACGTTGTGACATGTGTGCCACGTGGCACACGGTGGCACTGTCTGCTGCCACGTGTCACCACATGGCAACACTGCCGCCACGTGGCGCAATGTCTGCCACATGGCAGACCTATTGGGTGACTCACCTGGGCTACATCGCGGTACGCGACGGGGTGCCCAGGGAACCGTGCGCGGTTTCGCGATGGGACCCAATTTGAGGTCTATAAATAGCAAGTCCGGGGCATCATTCTTGGCACACCAAAACCTGATCTCTCACTTCTCTCTAGCTTCTCTCTAAAACCCAACAATCGTATACTCGATCCACCTCGATAAACGTGCCATATTTCATCGTAAAGCGTGTACCGAACCTTCATTTGTGTACTGGCGTTTCCTTGAAATTCGTGCCACCCTCCACCCACATACGATCAAAGGTGTTGTTGTAATGGCGAAGAATCTCGTAAAGCGTGTCAACGAGTGTTGAAGCTTGACGTTATTATTTGACGATCAAGAAAGAAGCGGCGTTGGAGTGCTGCTCGAGTCCCTAGGGTTTCTATACGCCACTAAGGTTAGGCGTAATAATGAATTCAATATAATTCAATATTATATTAAAGGCTTAAGCCTTAAGTCAAGGTTATACTCAATACCTCGATAAAAGAGATATAAACATAACAAAGAAATAAATAAAATATTGACTATTGTATATGATGAATACGTATATATGTGTGTAAGTATATATGTATATATGCCCTTTGTTATGAAAAATATTATTTAATGAATAATGAGTATTCTTAAATAATAAAAGAAAAAGAATACGTTTCTTGGAGAAGAAGAAACGTCGGGCTGTTTAAGTATAAACTTAAGGTTTATAATTTACTTTTAAACTAAAGGTTTTCAAGTAAAAAAGAAAATGAACTAAAGGTTCATCGAGGTTGAGATATAAAATAAGACTAAATGTCTTAAGCCGGATCGTGTATCCGACTAACAAATATTTATACTCGTATTATAGGTGCGAGATAAAGAAGGGAAAGACCCTTGGACGGTGAGTGAAGCCGATCCTAAAGAGATAAGGTGAATACGCCCCCAAACTTTTACTTATTTTAAAATGAGTCAACTTGTTTTATGAAATTGTTTACAAGGAACTATGTGTTCCTAAAACCATTATAAATAAAGGGTATAAACCTAGCCCTCAGGCTGTGGTATACGTATGTCTGGATTCTTACATAGGTGGTACTATGCGATGAATGGGCATGATCGCACCACCCTTGGTCGTAGGATGCTCTCCTGCAGGGAGTACGACCGTTGTGTGTATTTACGGGTACTTAACTAAGTCGAACGCTGCGGTGTTTGCTGAGGTGACCTAGAGTAGAGGCTCATATTTATAATGTGTTATTTGACTTTGTTATTCCTAAGCCACGTTGGGCCGAGGCAGGCGTAGTCTCTATGGGTAATAAAGTAAAAGAAAATATTTTTGCGGCAGCGTGTTTACCAGCATTCGTTGCTGACGTATTTTCTTACATTTTGCAGGTGAACAATGATAGCGCTTGGAATGACGAAGTGCTACTAATATCCGATGGCTCGGATTTATTTTGTATAAGGTTAATTTGGTGGTTTGTAAACATAAACAAGTAATATTTTTGTAACAACTTAAACGGGTATTTTATAATTCCCGTCTTTTGAATGTATATATAAATTACACTTTCGATCCTTAAAGTTTTATAAGTCTTCCGCAAATTAACGCAACTCTGATTTATTTACAAATACGATACCAACTATTGGGTTGCACTCCTAGGCCCTAGATGGGGGTGTGACAGGTTGGTATCAGAGCCATCGATCTTAGCGAATTGGGTATCATAAAACAATACCCAAGCTTCGATCCAAGTATAGGAAATAATTGTTTATGTGTTTTAGGGATAAGATAGGTTGGTAACCTTTACTTTCCCTCCACATTCTAAACCACCCATAATGTAGATGTCATTCAAAAGTTGGATGGAAAAGTATGTACACAAAGCTAAAGAGGCTGGAATTGCCGAACCCTATACCGAGGATAACATGAGTGATGGATATTATGAGGCATACTTTGACCAAGATGTGGAACACGATTTGACCAAACCGGTGTACTACCCCGGAAGCCGACACTACCCGATAGATGTTCCCGAAAGTCCACCAAAACCAAGAGTCGAACCATCAAGACACTCCAGCTATCACCCACCAACCATGCCGATGTATCAACCATCTGAAATACCGACATACCATCCCTCATAGATTTCCACTTATCAACCATCACAAGAACCACAAAACTATCCCACAGGATATTTCCCAAATGCACACCCATCCTATACTTTCCTTTCAAACCGACCCATAAAGGAAGAACCACAAAGCCCATCCTCCGACTGGATGCAGTGCCACTCTGACCCACGAAGATGGTTAACTGGAAGTTCCACCATGAAAAAGTCAACTCACAACCCAACAATGGCGAAGGGCCGTCCCGCAAGCCCAAGATGAGGGTGATGATGCCCTACGAAAGTTTCAAGATGCCCCCAATGGAGAACGAAACTACACAACCTACGGAGGAAGATGAACCAGAAGAAGAGGAGGATCCTGAAGAAGAGGAGGATCCCGAAGAAGAAGAGGACCCCGATGAAGAGGAGGACCTTGAAGAAGAAAATGAAGAAGAGCTGGAAGAAGAGCATCCTGGAAACCCCAACGAGATATCAAGCTCAATGGAAGGATCACTCACTTCCCAAATCCAAGCTATGGTTCCGTCGACCCGTATGTTCAATATCTGGAGCAACTAAGGAACCAAGCTTCGTCAAACTTCCCGCCATTTCAAGGGAGAATTCCTTCAATTCAAGAACAAGCTGATGAGATTCGCGAGCAAAATCAAGCCGCAAAGACATACCTCTACCTTGCATCTGACCAGACTTACGTCCCGTATCCTGAACCGCGGAATCACTACGAGATGGTGACACTGGGTTACCGCGACCCACCTCCGCAATACGGATACCCAAACGTAGTCCCGCAGTCGTATGAAGAGCATTTGGATCGCGCTCTGCACGAGACCGACGACTGGAGAAAGAAGGTAGATGAGGAAGGAAAGAAGAAGAAAAAGATGGGAGAGAAACTTCTTCACAAATGCAACAAGTTAACAAGGGTAGTGAAGAAGTTCTTGAAAGACTGAAGATGGTGGGGAGAAGTGGAATAGGAAGATGTGTGTTAATATAATCCTATGTGTAATATGTGTATAATAATGAACATTTGAAACGTTCTAATGTATTGATAGGATAATATATATATCGTTGGAACGATATATATATTTGTATTGTAAAATAAATATATATATATATATATATATATATATATATCTTATGCGATATATATATATATATATATATGTGTGTGTGTGTGTGTGTGTTTGTGTGTGTGTGAAATAAAAATGTGTATTTAATGAAAGAAACGTTGTTAAAATTTTCAGACTAAATTGAAAAAGATAAAAGAAAATGTCTGAACAAAGCAATAATAACGAGAATGCTCATAAAGAAAAAGAAATCAAAGACAAGGGGAAAGGCCCCAAGAACGAGCGAGAGGAAGAAATTCCCAAAAAATACATAAATAAAATTCAAAAGATGATAAAAGATGCGGTTAGGGAGGAATCTTTGAATAGATCTCACTCTAGACAATCTCGAAAATCTCAAACTGTTAATCCTTCTAAACCTGTTAAATCTCGTCCTAATCCATCTCGAGTTGAAGAGAGTGTGCATGAGTCTAACGCCGATGGTGAAGTTAGGCAAAAGTTTAAGAAAATGAAAATTAGTGGGTGTTCGTTTAAGGACTTCAAGTACTATGGACCGAAAGAGTTCCATGGTGACAAGGGAGTCATCACTACGGTGAGATGGCTTGAGGATATAGAAACAATTGTAATAACAAGTAAGTGTTCCGAGGAGGAGAAAATTCAATACTCTGCTCTAATGTTCAAAGGAGAAGCGCAGGAATGGTGGAATGCGTTGATGAGTAAGGGAAGAGACGTGATGTATGGCCTGACATGGGAGGAGTTTAAGGCCATGGTGATGGGAAAGTTTTGTCTCATGCACGAAACCAATCAGATCCAAACGAAATTTCTCAATCATAAGGTCGTGGGGACAAATCTTCGGGAGTACAACACTAAATTCCTGGAGTACTGTCGTCTTGTTCCCCAGCTGGTTAACCCCGAGTCCAGCAAAGTTACAAGATATATTTGGGGACTCCCGCGGGAAATCCGAGATATGGTAAGGTCACACCTACCGCAAACTGCTGACTCTTCGATGGAGTTGGCCGGTTATTTGATGGGCGGCATGGTTCGTAACAAGGAAGAAGACAAGAAGGTTACGACAATATCAACTCAAGGAAGGACGAGCGGAGGAAATAATCGATTCAAAGGAAAAGGCGTGAACCAAAGCCGATTTAATTCAAATGCCAAGCAATGCAAGATTTGTAGGAGGTATCCCAAGGGACGATGCAACTTCGCCCCGCCTTCTAAAGTTTGTGAATCATGCAATCGCACAGGTCACGATGCTGCTGATTGCTGGAAAAAGAAGATGACTTGCTACAATTGCAAGGAGATGGGCCATTTGAGTTTCGAGTGCCCAAAGAACAAACCCACCGCTGGTGGTGCGGGTGGAAGTGGCCAAAACAAGAAAGGAAACGCTCGAGTCTTTGTACTCGACACAAAGAATGCCGCCGACCTGCCGGAAACCATCACCGGTACGTTTTTAGTCAACGACACCTATGCTAGAGTTTTATTTGATTCGGGTGCCAATCTAATTTTTATAGATTATAATTTTTGTAGTCTATTAAACAAACCATTAACAAAATTAGATAAAACTCTAAGCGTCGAGACTGCTAGCGGTGAAATCGTTAAGATCTCTGAAGACCTTGAAAACGGAAAAATCCTTTTAGCTGGTTATTTGTTGCCTATCTGTTTATTGCCTATGAGTCTGGCTGGTTTTGATATTGTACTTGGTATGGATTGGTTATCCGATAACCATGCCCGTATCATCTGCAATAGCAAAACCGTTGAACTTCAAGCCCCTGATAAGCGAATGATTCGAATTGAAGGGGACAAAGACGCTGGCCAAGTTAGCATAATTTCCATGATTACGGCTAACAAATTTTTAAATCAAGGATGTCTCGCATTCATGGCCTACGTCACCGAAGAGTCCAAGCCAAAAGAAATCAAAGACGTTCCTATCGTTTCCGACTTTTCCAATGTCTTTCCTGATGAACTTCCTGGTATTCCTCCCGATCGTGAAGTAGAGTTTAGGATCGATCTTGTTCCCGGTACTGCTCCTATTGCCAAAGTTCCATATCGCTTAGCGCCAACCGAGATGAAAGAGTTAAAAAACCACTCGATGAATTATTGGAGAAGGGATTCATTCGACCAAGTTCGTCTCCTTGGGGAGCGCCAATCCTATTTTTCAAAAAGAAGGATGGATCCATGTGAATGTGTATTGATTATCGTGCGTTGAACAAAGTCACAATCAAAAACTGTTATCCACTCCCTCGTATTGATGATCTTTTCGACCAACTTCAAGGTGCTAGCTTCTTTTCTAAAATTGATCTTCGTTCCGGCTATCACCAACTTAAGGTTCAATCCGAAGACATTCCAAAGACTGCTTTTCGAACAAGGTATGGACATTATGAGTTCATGGTTATACCGTTTGGACTTACTTATGCTCCGGCCGCGTTCATGGACATGATGAATCGCATTTGCAAGCCATACTTGGATAAATTTGTTATCGTATTCATCGACGACATACTTATTTATTCTAAGTCAAAGGCTGAACATGAAGTCCACCTCCAAACTCTCCTTGAAATTCTTAGAACCGAGAAGTTGTACGCCAAGTTCTCGAAATGCGAGTTCTGGTTGCACGAGGTGCAATTTCTTGGTCACATCATTAATGTCAACGGTATTCAAGTGGATCCCGCTAAGATTGAAGCTATTTCTAAGTGGGAGATCCCAAAGTTGGCAACTGAGATTCGAAGTTTTTTGGGATTGGCCGGCTATTACCGTAGATTCATCGAAAATTTCTCTCGAATCGCCGTTCCCCTAACTTCCTTAACTCGAAAGAACATCAAGTATGAATGGGGAACGAAGCAACAAGAGGCGTTTGATATACTTAAACAAAAACTCACCCAAGCACCTATCTTGGCTTTGCCATAAGGTATTGAGGATTTTGTAGTCTTTAGTGACGCATCTCATTCTGGTTTGGGATGTGTACTAATGCAACGCAAGATAGTTATCGCTTATGCCTCTCGACAACTCAAAGTACACGAAAAGAATTACACGACTCACGATCTAGAGTTAGACGTCATAATATTTTCACTAAAGATATGGAGGCACTATCTCTATGGAGTAAGATTTACCGTGTACACTGATCATAAAATCCTGAAACAGATTTTTGATCAAAAAGAGCTCAACACGCGTCAACAACGATGGATGGAAACGCTCAATGATTACGATTGTGAGATTGTTTACCATGAAGGCAAGGCCAACGTTGTGGCCGATGCCTTAAGTCGCAAGAAGCCCAAAAGAGTTCGAGCATTGCACTTAGAACTTCAAATTGATCTTATTGAACAAATCAAATCCGCGCAAACTCAAGCGATCAATGAAAATCAAATCTCTGATGAAAAACGTAATGGCATTATTGACTCATTAGTCAAGGGTGACGATGGTATCCTTAGACTCGGAAATAGAATTTGGGTACCAATCATTGGAGGGTTCCATGAAACGATCTTGAATGAAGCTCACAAGTCGAAATATATGATGCATCTCGGAAGTGATAAAATGTACCACAATCTAAAGGCGATCTATTGGTGGAACGGAATGAAAAGGGATGTCGCTTCGCATGTTGGGAAATGCTTAACTGTTTAAAAGTCAAGGCTGAACACCAAAAGCCTTCGGGATTGCTTCAGCAACCCGAACTTCCAGTGTGGAAGTGGGAGTTAATCACTATGGACTTCATTACCAAACTTCCGAAGACGACTCGACAACACAATGCAATATGGGTAATTGTGGATCGTCTCACGAAATCCGCATACTTTATACCTATTAATGAGTCGTACTCTATGGATAGATTAGCGCGTATCTATGTAAACACTATTGTTGCGTTACATGGAGTACCGCTGTCTATAATTTCTAATCGAGACAGTCCTTTTACGTCTCACTTTTGGAAAAGCTTCCAACAAGCTCTCGGTACAAAGCTTAACCTTAGCACCGCCTATCATCCACAAACCGATGGGAAAAGTGAACGGACGATTTAAATGTTGGAAGATATGCTCCGCGCATGTGTGATTGATTTAGGTGGAAGTTGGGACGACCACTTACCCCTAATGGAATTTTCATACAATAGTAGCTTTCACGCAAGTATTTAAACCGCACCCTTCGAGGCGTTGTATGGAAGAAAGTGTAGAACGCCCATGTGTTGGTCTGAAACTGGAGACAATCAAATGTCTGGACCCGAGATAGTCCAAGAAACCACCGACAAGATTCTCCAAATCCGTGAACGACTTAAGACGGCACGTGATCGCCAAAAGAGTTACGCCGATGTCCGTCGTAATCCGTTAGAGTTTAATGTCGGTGACAAAGTGTTATTGAAAGTCTCGCCTTGGAAAGGCGTTGTTCGCTTCGGTAAGAAAGGAAAGTTAAGTCCTCGATTCGTTGGACCCTTCGAGGTACTTGAACGAATCGGCACTGTTGCATACCGTTTGCGACTGCCCGAGGAAATGCAAGGGATACACGATGTATTCCATGTTTCGAATCTGTGTAAGTGTTTGGCCGATGAATCTTTGGCTATGCCATTAAAAGACGTTGAAATAAATGAGAACTTAAAATTTGTAGAACGTCCAATTCAAATTAAAGATTCGAAAACAAAGAAATTACAGAAAAGAGCGTTGAAAATTGTGAAAGTAAAATGGGACTCGCTTAGAGGGCCCGAATATATTTGGGAACTCGAATAGGAAATAAGAAAGAAGTACCCCCATTTGTTCTTGTAAAGCAATCTCGAGGACGAGATTTGTTTCAAGGCGGGGAGGATGTAACAACGTGAAAATTTCGAGTTCAAAACATAAACTTTTCAAAGTCTAGGGACTAAATGCCAAATTCCAAACGTGAGGGTTAAAAATAAAAATTTTGTTTTCTTGACCCACAGCGGTACGCGCAGGATCAAAAGAGACACCCACCGCAGTACGCGATGGGATGTCTGACACGTTGTGACACGTGTGCCATGTGGCACACGGTGGCACTGTCTGCTGCCGCGTGTCACCACGTGGCAACACTGTCGCCACGTGGCGCAACATCTGCCACGTGTCGCCACATGGCAGACCTACTGGGTGCTCACCTGGGCTACTTCGCGGTACGCGACGGGGTGCCCAGGGACCCGGGCGCGGTTCGTGATGGGACCCAATTTGAGGTCTCTAAATAGCAAGTCCGGGGCTTCATTCTTGGCACACCAAAACCTGATCTCTCACTTCTCTCTAGCTTCTCTCTAAAACCCGACAATCGTATACTCGATCCACCTCGATAAACGTGCCATATTTCATCGTAAAGCGTGTCCCGAACCTTCATTTGTGTACCGAAGTTTCCTTGAAATTCGTGCCACCCTCCACCCACATACGATCAAAGGTGTTGTTGTAATGACGGCGAATCTCGTAAAGCGTGTCAACGAGTGTTGAAGCTTGACGTTATTATTTGACGATCAAGAAAAAAGCGGCGTTGGAGTGCTGCTCAAGTCCCTAGGGTTTCTATACGCCACTAAGGTTAGGCGTAATAATGAATTCAATATAATTAAATATTATATTAAAGGCTTAAGCCTTAAGTCGAGTTTATATTCAATACCACGATAAAAGAGAAATAAACATAACAAAGAAATGAATAAAAGATTGATTATTGTATATGATGAATACGTATATATGTGTGTAAGTATATATATATGCTCTTTGTTATGAAAATATTATTTAATGAATAATAAGTATTCTTAAATAATAAAGAAAAAGAATACGTTTCTTGGAGAAAAAGAAACGTCGGGTTTTTTAAATATAAACTACAGGTTTATAATTTACTTTTAAACTAAAGATTTTCAAATAAAAAAGAAAATGAACTAAAGGTTCATCGAGGTCTTAAGCCGGATCGTGTATCCGACTAACAAATATTTATACTCGTACTATAGGTGCGAGATAAAGAAGGGAAAGACCCTTGGACGGTGAGTGAAGCCGATCCTAAAGAGATAAGGTGAATACGCCCCCAAACTTTTACTTATTTTAAAATGAGTCAACTTGTTTTATGAAATTGTTTACAAGGAACTATGTGTTCCTAAAACCGTTATAAATAAAGGGTATAAACCTAGCCCTCAGGCGGTGGTATATGTATGTCTGGATCCTTACATAGGTGGTACTATGCGATGAATGGGCATGATCGCACCACCCTCGGTCGTAGGATGCTCTCCTGCAGGGAGTACGACCGTTATGTATATTTATGGGTACTTAACTAAGTCGAACGTTGCGGTGTTTGCTGAGGTGACCTAGAGTAGAGGCTCATATTTATAATGTGTTATTTGACTTTGTTATTCCTAAGCCATGTTGGGCCGAGGCAGGCGTAGTCTCTAGGGGTAATAAAGTAAAAGAAAATATTTTTGCGTCAGCGTGTTCACCAGCATTCGTTGCTGACGTATTTTCTTACATTTTGCAGGTGAACAATGATAGCACTTGGAATGACGAAGTGCTACTAATATCCGATGGCTCGGATTTATTTTGTATAAGTTTAACATGGTGGTTTGTAAACATAAACAAGTAATATTTTTGTAACAACTTAAACGGGTATTTTATAATTCCGTCTTTTGAATGTATATATAACTTACACTTTCGATCCTTAAAGTTTTATAAGTCTTCCGCAAATTAACGCAACTCTGATTTATTTACAAATACGATACCAACTACTGGGTCGCACTCCTAGGCCCTAGATGGGGGTGTGACAGTTGGGATCGTGGATATGAGGATAAGTATGCTAGGAAATATGAAAGAAATAGGAAGAGAGATGATAAAAATGACAAATCTGATGAACCCAATCCTAAGAAAAAGGAAAGTCCAATTCATGCAAAACCCATTCAAGTTATTAAGCCTGCTGATGTTGAAGATGAACCGGAAGTGAATGAACCAAAGATTGATGCCTTTGAGGATCTATCAAAAGCTGATGATGATGATACAACTGACTCCCCATATGTGGACATGACCGATGTTCATAGGGGGGAACATTCAAACCATGCTGAATAAGCTAAAAAGGAAGATCCTATGATTATAAGTCTCATGAACCATGGTTATAAGTTTGAAACCCTGGCTGCAATGACTGATGAGGAGTTGCATGAACTATTGGATGGAGAGGTGGAAAATTTAATTAAGAAGAGAAAAAAACTAAATAGGGACACTCAAAAGTTCCTTGCTTACTTAAGACTTCATGGTTTCTCAGACAAGCAGCTGAGTCACATGAAATTTGAAGAACTTGAGAGTGCCTACAAGATAACAACAGAAAATATTAAGAAAGAGGAACTTGAAAGAATGAAGAATGAGGAAACTGATCAACAAGACAAGATTGAAAAACTTTACAAGAAGTATGGTGGGAAATGCAAATATATGATTGATCAAGGAGTAGCAATTGATGATGTGGATAAAATGAGCAAGAAAGAAGTTGATGAAAAATTCAATAAATTTTTAAAGAAAGTTCATTCTGAAACCAACATTGGCAAGAGAAACCGAGATTGATGACACTAGCTGATAAAGAAAAGAAAGCATGGGAGGTGGAACAAGTGAAACTATTTGATAGATTGATGGAGGCAAGGGGTAAAGGAGGTGAAACCAAAAATCTGAGCAGCAAAGAAAAACTCTCAATGTATGAGTCTAAGAAGGCGGAATTTCATCAACAAAAGTCTAAACTTTCCCAGGCTCCTCCCCTGATGACTGTAAAAGAAGAATGGGAAAAGTTAAAAGTTAGAAGGATGATGGACATAATGATTACTGAAGCTTCTTACAAGCAGAAGACCAAGTACACCAATCCACTGGCCAACCTAAAGGAATGTTTGAGTATGAGGCGACAGATGACCAAGCCAAATCATGAAGTCCAAAAGAATGGAAGGATTACTAATATTTTATTTGAACCACATGATCAATCCTTCATTCTTAGAAACTCAGATGGACTGGCCCTGGGCATCATACAACACAACACCGATCTTGAATTTCTTCATGCGGAGGATTTGGAGGAAAAAATCAGATGGACTCTGCCCTCCCAACATCCCCACCACAGGGAGATCTTCTTATTTAAAGAAAAGGTTGCGGTAGTTAGATTGGAAAGAAGAATGGAAGCCTCAAGCTCTAGAACATGAAAATACTACTTATAGTTTAGGCTTGATTTGAGTTGTCCTTGAGACAAAATTATAAGTAGTAAACTTTTTCATTATGATATGTAATTGTATCTTTTCAAAATTTGGTGTGTATTTTTTATAAGTGTATGTAACCTAATAGGTGTTTTGGTACAGTTGAGGATGTTCCAATCTAGGGGAGATTGTTGGGATCAGAAAAGACTTAAGGAATATTGGAATCTTCTAAACCTCCCTGAAAATGGCTAAGTATGGAAACCGAGTAAACTTAGGCCTCCCAGTAAGCTTATACTTGATCTAGCAAGGTATTTTGCTATCCCAGCAAGGTTATCTTTTAGAATTTTTCTTAAGTGTCAGTTCGAGCAAACTACACTTCATCAAGCAAGGTTGTTCTTCAAGTCAAGCAAGGTTTGTTTCAGAGCAAACTCTTGACTAAACCAAGCTAAAATCAAGTATTTTGGTAGATATAGCAAGGTTTATTCATAATAAACAGTGGTCCCAACAAGCTTGAAGGAAGTTGATAAATAAATTAATTAAGGACTTCAAACAAGCAAGGTTCAACTCAGAGCAAGCTGCAGTGTCACCAGCACACTTGGGTTTTTCAATAAGTTAATGCAACAAAAGGTTGAAGAATCTATGAAGAACAAGTTTGCTAGTAGGATTGTACCGAGCAAAGTTTGGTATTATCAAGAAGTTTAAAGCATGCTTGATGAATATTTTCTAAGGAAAATATTCTAAGTAAAGCTTGCCCGGAGAACTGTTCCCCAGCACACTTAATGTTTACCAGGTCTGCTCGCAAAAAGACAAAGCTGCAAAGTTTGCTCGAAGACCTGCTTAAACTTAGAATCATTTGACAATTGTCTCTCTCTTGTACGGAAAGCTTCCATAAATCCTGACATTCCACCTTGAAACCCAAATTGATTTTCATTGTATCCTTCATAATATAAATGGAAATCTTTTGAGTTGCTTTTTGTGTTTGTTACTGTAATATACCGAAAATTCGAAACAATAAAATAATAAATGTCGATTGTTAGAATATTGATAAACCGATAAAACGTTAATAAACCATGATTTAAATATATAATAATAATATTAATAATAATAATAAAAGTAAAAGTAATGATAAATGAAGGGCTATTCTTGCAAATTAATGAAAGAAAATTTGAAAACCATGCAATCTTCTTCATCCTGACTTTTCTGACGATGTGATCGACTCAACAACAAACAATACGACTATATCAGGATTTGATTTTGTTTCAAACTCATTTAATATATATATACGATAACATTCCAACGATTTTCATTGATCCAAAAACCTAAAATCTTAACCTTTTCTCTCTACCACATACACCACCGCCGCCTCCCTGCAACTAGCCGGAGAAACCACTAACGGTTGTAGCTTGAGGCAACCACCGTTGCTGCATACGGATCTATGTTAGCAAGAAATCACCAACATCCTCGTTTCCCGCTCTTTCGAGTTACGCCACCCACAACGGAATCACGAGTTCCGGAACACGGCGCCACCACCACCTGTCGTTCGAACACCACCAGCATCGTCACGCTACTCGCTGCCGCCACCGCTTCCAGTTATCACCGGAGAAAAACATCGCCACCGCCGCTACCGGTTCGGATTTGTTGTAACTTGTATGTGTAAACAGTTAGAGGTAAAAACTTTGATTCTCTTCTAATCTTTTAATACAAACTTAAGGTTTGTTGCTTGTTGAGTATCAACGTTTGATTCCGGCGACAAAACTCTTTGACAACCATAAGTTATTTTTGAAAGGTTTTAGAACACACACTTAGTTTTCTTACAACTCTGGTTGTTGCTTTGTTTTTCTTTTTATGATATTGTTCTTGAAAACGTTTACTTCATGGTCCACCTACTTCCAAAATATATATAAGAGGAAGAACATGAACTGGTACAGTAGGTATTTTTGAAGCCTTAATAGTGTTATTCTTGTTCACTAATTCATCTATTTTTCCTATTATACACGGTTTAATAGAGTTAAATCCATGAGATCATTCTCATATTTATTGTAAAACAACTTGTCTAATTAGCTAAAAAAAATGTTATGGTGAAAGGTTTTAAAAGTTAACTATTAATTGTTTCTGTACAAGGCAATTTTGAACCCTAAACGATGATGGAAAGATATAAGTTAAAACGTAAAGGTCACTGTCACCGGAACATTTATAAACCAAGGAATGAGACAACTTAACGTAAGCTAAGTAAATCTTATATATTTGAGATGATTATAATGTAGGTGCTAGTACGACTTAGCGTGACATGAATTTATTTGCTTATGCTTTATGGCTAAGGTACGGTTTCTGGTTTCCTTCACTCATAGTATTAATTATATTCCGTTACTTCGTAGTACGGATTCTGGTTTCTGTCACTCATAGTATAAATTATATTCTGTTACTTCATAGTACGGTTTCCTGTTTTTGCTATTTTTAGTATTAATTATAGTCCGTTAGTTTGTTGTACGGATTATGTTTTTCTTCACTCATAGTATTGGTTCTAGTCCATTTTATATTCGATGTCCGTCACTTCGTAGTGCGGATTTTTGTTATCTAGTTCGGTTTATTCGTATGATATGGTTATATTAATTTATAGCATGCAATAGGTTATATATATTTTGAATTCATTATTGCATGTTCCTGTTTAAATATCTTTTAGTTATACGACTTTAGTTCAGTACTCTGTTACCCGAGCATTTTTGACTTGTCGTTGGGGCGTCAACGACATGACACTTATCGTGACAGTGCGTAATCAAAGTTTACGGCGTCTCTGACAGTACTCATGTAGTACCTTGGCCACTTAGAGGCGTATAGATCGATCTTAGCTCCGACTCCTGACTCCTGACTCCTGACTTCTGTTTGAGATGGAACAATGTGTGCACGCCACCCACACCGTCTCCTTGGTGCATGGACTAGCTAGCTGTGTACCCCTCTGTTTAGGCTCTGGGTGCTTCCGTATTACACGACCTATTTATTTTAACGTCATCGTCGTGTATTTTAGTAATTATATTTTGTTTCGCTATATTCTGGTCCGTTTTGATATGTGTATACGCATTTGGTTAAATTTGAGTATATTCAGATTACGTCCCGATCGTGTATTGGATTATGTTTCGCATCTAATTATAGTTCGGTCTAAAACGTGGGTTTATATCCGCAATAGTTTCAGTTTTATTTCAGTATGTGTTTTGTCTTATGTATGCCTTTACCTGTACTATTGTTCTCTCCGTTACTGGGCAATTTTTTTGGCTCAGCCGTATTTTCTTGTTTGTGTCTGTCTTATTTGCTAACAGGTAATTCGGGAAATCGGGTAGATCAGTGATGAGAGTAAAATGAAGCTCAAGAATAAGGACTTGATTTAATTTTCTTTTATTTAAGCATTTAATAAAATTTGACTTAGAATTTCTTTCAGTGTTTTTAACTCTTTGGTTGCCATGGGATTCTTTTCATTTCATTTAAATGAATTTTGTTTGGTCTATGATATCTGTAATAGTGACACGTCAGCCTGCTCCGGGTTGGGGTGTTACAGTTACTTTCATGTCCGTTGAGAAACATTTAAAGGTGTCATTGATTATGTCTTTAATATTCTATTGTTTTTCACAAAAATAGTAAGTCGTAGCCTTCTTGTCAACACTTATGTGTGGGTTACGATTGTGAGTGATTGAGCTAGTAAGTGAGCTATTCGGGACCGACAAGGATAACTTGTATAAAATAAAATAAAAATACGTATTATACATATATATATAATTTTGCTAAACCGATATTTATTTTTTTATTTTTTTTATATTTTATATGAAACCGGGATGAAAAATATGTTTTCTTGGTTTTTTTACTTTTTTTATTTTCACGTTTTTTTGTTATATATATATGTATATATATATATATATAGAGAGAGAGAGAGAGAGAGAGAGATTGATTCTTTTTCTAAAGAGAAAATTACGATTTGACTCCCTGGAAATAATCGACGGGAGAACGATGGACCATTGAAAACTACATTTCGGGTATTCTACCCTTGTTAAATTTTGGTGGGTCAGGGAGTGCCATTCCGTCAGATTTAACAGTTGACCTCCGTTAAGTTAGAGGGTGTTTTAAACTTTTTACAAATATAAAATTATGTGATATATTTGTGCCATTATGTTGATTTTCTTTTACATGAGCTTGGAACACCGGTTTGTCGTGAAAAATGGCAGTCCGATCACCATTGGTATTCTCCACACTCTTCCTCCACATCCCCTTCCTTTCGCCTTTCAATTACCTAATCTATTCAACATATAATAATATAACATATATATATATACATCTTCACCATCTTCATCCACACACTTCACCGTCTTCACCATCTTCTTCCACACCATTCACCATCTTCACCACCGCCGCACCACACCCCCGTCGCTCCTCCACTCCCATTGCGCCCCTCTCCCGTCGCACCCCACCCCAGTCGCAAAATGGTTTTGATTTTGAACCTGAACTACAATCGAGATGTATTTGGAATTCCGATTGTAGTTCATATTCGGGTGCGGATCCGAATTGGAATACTTTTAGTTCGTTTCTTTCTTCGTGAAGGTGAGGCACGCATAGTCTTCAGGAGGAGGTGGATGCTCGGCTAGTATGTGTGTATCGTTAGGTGTTGTGTGTTATTGTTACGTATTATACCGAAATTAGTAGTTCGGGTGTTTTGTTATATGTATGTATTGTGTTCGTGTTATATATATATATATATAAAATGCTCGTGTTCGTTATTTTCAGGTTCGGTTCGGGTGAAAAGTAAACAAAAAAGTGAAATATATAGGTTGTGTTCGTTGTTTTCGGGTTCGGTTCGGGAGAAAAGTAAATAAAAAAAGTGAAATAGATAGGTTCATTTTGTTGTATTCGGGTTCGGTTCGGGTGAAAAGTATATAAAAAAGTGAAATAGATAGGTTCGTTTAATTGTTTTCTTGTCCGGTTCTCGTTGTTTTCGGGTTTGGTTCTCGTTGTTTACGGATTCGGTCCGGGTGAAAAGTATATAAAAAAACTGAAATATATAGGTTCGTTTCGTTGTTTTCGTGTCGGGTGATATCAATATCAATGATAAAAAATGATTTTTTAGGTTCGTTTGAATGTGTTCGTGTTCGGTTCGGGTGAAAAGTTAAAAAAATAACGGGTATTTTAAATTTTGGAGGGAAATAAGTATCAAGGGTACACTTGTAAATTATTTGGAACACAGATCTTCTAATTGCGCAGCTGAAAAGGGCATAATAGTCATTACATAGGTCAACTGGATGGTCAACTGATGGAATGGCACACCCTGACCCGCCAAAATATAACAAGGGTACAATACCCGAAATTTAGTTTTTAGTGGTCCAACGTTCTCCCACCGATTATTTCCAACAAGTCAAATAGTAATTTTCTCTTTTCTAAATTAACTAAAAAAACCCAGGTTGGTTAAAAAAAACATAAATTAATTGAAAATTACGATGTCAACCGATATATGATATGGATGGACTTCTGTTAAATGTTTTTTATGGTAAAACTACATCTAATAGTAACAAATTTTAACCATTTATTAATTAGGTTAACCCAACTTTATTTGTTTTAATCAGGTTACTTACATTTTTTTTTGTTAATTCTGTTACTCACAAACATTTATTTATTTATTTATTTCGTATCAATTAAATTATATGATGAATTACTTGTTATCTTTTTTTAATTATTGTATTATTTTTTTGAACAACTAATTATTATATCATTTGACTAATTTAATGTTAGATGAATTTAATTTATTTTTTCAGAATTTTAACCATAGATTTAAGCTTAAATTATAAAAAGTTAATTAGTGTATGAAATTTAAAACTAAAATATTTTAATAAAAAGAAGTATTTATAATAATAACAAAATTGATATATGGTGCTTTTCGAGAAAACAAACAAACGTAATTATTTGTATTTTAATAATTAGAAATATTTTCTTTTTAATTTGTAAATTTCTTTAATTAATAAAATCCATGTCACTAAATTTAAATTCCATATCGGTCCACATCACCATTTACAAAATATTTTAAATGAAAAATATGTCACGTTAGCATAATAATCTACATAAACTATAAAAAAATTGTATAATTAGTATATAGGTGAAACTTGAGTGATTTAAATGGGACAAAGAAAATTGGGTAACCTAATTGAGACAAAAAAAAGTTTGCGAGTAACATAATTGAAACAAAAAAAAAGTTTAAGTAACCTAATTGGTGCAATGGTGAAAGTTTGTTACTATTCTATAAAATTTCCCCTTTTTTTTATCTATCCAGCTTCTTGTACTCTACAAAAGTGATTCTTTATATCTTCTTGCATTAGCATGGAATCTTGACTTATCGTGTGTTGGAAAAATTTATGAAAAATATATAAACGAAACCTATGTATATTTTCTCAAGTTATTAGATTACTTTATTTGTAAATGAAGTTTTCTCATGCATTTTGAACTGAATTCATATGTATGAGTCTCACCAAACCCAGATAACCCTTAAATGAGTTAGAGCATTCTCAACCCGTTACCCATCTCTATCTCTATAATTACACAAAAAAAACACTACATTTCTCTCTCACGTTCAATTAAATAATATTTTTTATACATTTATCATTACAGCTTTCTCTCTCCTATACTCACAAGCAATCCAACAAATATTAAAAAATAAATAGGGGCAAACAATGTTTCCCCAAATTTACAAAAAAATCACTACATTTCTCAACTCACCCTATAATTTACACTCACAACCACTCATAACATCACCCTATAATTTGCAAACTTCCCTCGCATAATTATAGAGAATGGGATGAGAATGCTCTTATAACATCTAATTAAATTAAAAAGTTAATTTTACCAAATATTTGATATGAAATTATATAAAATAGGGATTGAATCCCTTTCATCATCAAACCCGAAGTATGTTATTAACTTCCTTTAAATTAACAAAGTTAATATCCAATAACAATTTATAAATATTAGAAATGATTAATGTAAAACAATCCCGTAATATGTGGGATAAAAGCTAGTGTGCGTGTGTATATATATCTTAAAAAACAGTTGTCTCCCGTTATTACTATTCATTTGATTTTATGTTATTTTATTTGTATATTGTGATTAAATCTTTATACATTTGCTTACCGCTTTATATAAATAGTTTGCTTCAACAACTTCCCAAATTTTCATATTTTACTTCTAGTCTTTATACTTTTCATTTTTTACAACTTTATCATAAAATATTTTTTTTCTTTTAATCCCAACACTTTTCAACTTTTAACCTTCATCTACTATGATTTTCATTTTATACATTTTTTTGTTTACTATTTCAGTCTAAATTGTGCATGCTAACTTTTTTGTGTGTTAACAGCCCGCAACTGGTGTGGTGGTTAAACGTTTTTCGTTTACTTGTTGTTCAGTTTTTTTAATGGTTCACGAAAGTAACTAGCCGCGTGAGAGGGGATAGTGACCGAAGACGGTGGTGGTGGTGGTGGTGGTGGTGAAGGTGACTTGATGTTTTCGAATGGAGCTAATGTGTAATTACACGGTTTCGCACCCCGCCACAACGCAGGGGTGTTAATACTAGTGACAAACCAAAATTACACAACTCGGTCCGCCATTCTAAATAAACAATTTTAGCTCCCAATAAAACACTCCTATTCTTTGTCTTTTGTGAATAAATTAATCGAGGGCTATTTATAGTTGAACACTTCCTTGTTTTTACTCTTCATACGCACCCACAAGCCGTCATTATCGCCGTTTAAATAAGCTTACGTCTCATCAAATTAGTTAGTATGTCCTTCTGGCTCTTAAGAAAATCTCGTATAGAGAATGCATAAATGGGCAGGATATTGCACCATTGACTCAGCGATTGCCATATTAGAGCAGCCATGTTGCATGAATTAGGATGTGCGCTGCTGGCTCCATAATTTCCTTGCAAAATGGACACCAACCGGAACCAATAGGAACATTATAGGCTTGATACTTGACAAATATGTTTTTCATAAATGGGTATAACACAAAGAGAATTCTTTTATTGATTTCTGAATCGTATGTTTACAACTGATTTGAGTTTTGGCCTATTATAATTATAATTATAAATTATTATAATTGAGAACTTTTGTGTCACAAAGTTTTTTAAGGCTATGACTTTGACTAATTATATAATTATTTTCAAGATTTATTCAAATTATTGAGTTGGTTTGATGGTTGACGGAATGATTTCTAATTCTAGATGCCCAAATCCATCCAAGTTCAAGTCTCCATTATGTTGGAGCTTTTCTTCTTCTTTTTCTTTTTGGCTTTTTCTTAGTTACACATCTATGTATTTATTGTTATATTAAGTTTTCTTAATTAGATTTTTTTAATTATGTTTTATTTGTTTATTGTTTTTAAAAATTATGAAATTAATTTTTAGGTTTCGTTTTCGTACACGTAATGAACCTATAAAATGGAACGACTAGGTTTTACCGACCGAATAACCGTTGTTTTATGTAAGACCCCGTTACCGGTGCCCTACTTTGGACGTTGGATTTACTAAACACAGTTCATAATATAAGAGTTAATAAAAACATTCGCGGAATATTAAAACATTCAAACCATTGTATTACATAACCATCCTTTCTTGTCTTAACGGGCATTCAAATTATTTAATCATAAAACATTGTCTTTAAAATAACATAACATTTCTTGAGATGTCAGCTTCTTCAAGTTCATGCCATGTACTTCCTCTTATGCAAGCTGTCTCAATCTACTCACATGCGTGCATACTGAAAGTTAGCTACGCTGAGTGAGTTCTAGTTAATCATACAACATACAATCTTTCTCATACTTGCACACGTGCCCGAAGGGGTGTACATTAATCATACCTACTCTTCATATATAACTATCCATCCTATTTAAAGAGCCTTCCGCCCTATAACCTCACAGATTTTATAAGGGTCTGGTCCCTAACATCACAGATATTTTAAATGGTCTGGTTCCCAACATCACAGATATTATTAGGGTCTGGTCCCTACCATCACTAATATCATTAGGGTCTGGTCCCTACCATCACAGATATTATTAGGGTCTGGTCCCTTTGTTTCATACTACTATAACATACCTGTCCTTTACATACTTTCCTTGACAATACGTGCAACCTCCGAAGAGCATTCACGTACTAGCAACATATCATACTTACATCATACTTAATCATTCATACATCATTTATACATCATATATATTCATACATACGACATTCATACATCATATCATTAACTACCACCTGACGGTCCATGCAATATCCGAAGATCGTTCATGTACCGCCAAGCAATCATCATACATAATTCATACAGGGCATACACTTACCACTTAAGGTAAGTGTATTAACTATCGCATCGAGTATGCACACAGCCCCGAAAAAACATAACAAGGAAGTGGGGCTAGAAACTCACCTAAAGTCGGTTACGTTCACCGTTAATAGTTATTCCTTTCTTCAGTTGGGCACGGCTAACTGTATAATAATAATTACATGCATCAATTAACTATCGCTACTCATCTCGCGTTTCTAGTCTAATTATAACCCTCAACGAACGGGGGTCCGGGGGCAGCGCCCCTGGCAGCGGGGTCTAGGGGCGACAGCCCCTAGCAGGGTCCAAGGGGCAGAGCCCCTGGCAGCGGGGTCTAAGCGTGATTCGTTGTTTAATTCGTTATCTTTCATGATCTAGTTCGTTAACTGGTTCGTTATTCAGGTTCGTTATCTCAACATGGTCTGGTTCGTTACTTGGTTCTTAACGAATTGGTCCTTATAACGAATTGAACCCTATAACGAATGACCCCTCTATGACGAATTGAACCTTCTAATTCGTTATTTCCTTTAACGAATGACTATTATGAATTGGGGCTAATTCGTTATCTTTTCCTTAACGAATCTGGATACGAACTAAGGCTAGTTCGTTAAGATTTCCTTAGCGAATCACATGACGAATCACCCCTGATTCGTTAACCTTTCGTGAACGAATTAGAGTTAGGCCAGAGAATGCCAAAAACATTCTCTGACATTCCCTTACCTCGTACATACTTTCCGGCGCCGTCGCCGGAAAAATGCGGTTTCGCCGGAAAAACGAGTTTTGACTCGTTTTTCACCGTTTCTCGCCCCGTTCGATCCAAATCTGAGCTAAGGTGATTCTTAAGCTCATCTTAGGCTCGGTTTATACCCGATTCCTCCCGGATCTCGTGACTTAAACGGTTTAACGGTGTCGGCTCGTCATTTCGCAAGTAGATCTAATGGGTTTAAGCTCATACAATAACATACTATCACTACCTCGGGTTGATGCTCGGTTTCTTGGTGATTTCGGCTAGAGAGAGACTAGAGAGAAAGCTTAAGTGTGTGTTTTAGGAGGTGTATGGAATATGTGTTAAATGAAATTAAAGGGTAATTTATGACTTATATAATTATGGATCATGGGCTTAAGCCCATGGCCTTTTCCTCTTTCCTTCATAACCCAAGTCCATAACCCAATTCCATTTAACCCAACACTAGCCCGACTCATAATAACTCAAACTTTCATTTATTAACCGAAACCAGAAAATGGGATGTTACATTTTAAATATGTAACATTTTGGTATCATATGTTATACGAGTATCACTACTATTCTAGATATTTAATAATTTGTATTTTGGGTTTAATGTATGTACGGGTACAAACCTAGCTAATACTAACAAAATTCGTGTCCATCACCGCAACGCGGCGGGTTGCTACCTAGTTTATACTAAATGAAAAGGTACAACCCTTTGGAAGCACCGGTTCAGTGTGTTATGGTGGTAACCACCAGTACTTAGGGTTAAGCTTAATAATACAAATTAAACACTAATCACACAGATGCTCCTTGTGGTTTGCACGGAATTCATGTTTGATCCTTAACTTTGATAAAGTACATGCATGCTCCCTAGTATTTTGTAAAACATAACATGGATGCTCCTTCGAATGAATGAAAGTTAGTTTTTCAAGTTAGTTATGTGTGAAATGACTGAAGTACCCCTACTAAATTACATAAATCCATATAACATTAACATAAATAACCACTTTGAATGAGTTAACTTGAAAGAAAGTGCTAGTGTTAGGTGGTGTTAAAGTGTTGGAGAAAGAAACCTTGTAAGGCCTCGATCCGGTGTCCTACATTTGATCTTGGATTTACTCGTAAACACAGTTCTAAATATCTGAGTAAATTAAACTTTTTGCGGAATAATTAAAAAATCAATCATTCATACAAAAAAACATTTAAAACTTAAACATGTCTTTAAAGTTCAAAAATCACAAAACATATAATTTAAAATCTTCAGATGCCAGGTTTTTTATTCTTCAACTATGTGTGCTCCTCAAGCCATCTGTCTCATTCTATTTGCCTGCGTGCATACTAAAGTCAGCTACGCTGAGTGAGTTCTAGTTAATCAGGCAACATACATTACATTCACATACTTACATATATACGTATCCGAAGATACATATTACATACTTAACCTGCTTACATTTCTTTCATGCATACATACATTCATTCTTTCTTACATACTTTAATTCATGCACATTACATACATAACAATCTATATGTTTTAAAGAGTATTTCTCCCTATAACCTTCGCATATAATATTAGGGTCTGCAAGCCTTAACCCTTCGCGGATATTAGAAGGATCTGCAACCCTGTAACATTCGCAAATATTATTGGGGTCTGCAACCCTTTAACATTCGCAGATATTATTAGGGTCTGTAACCATGTAACCTTCGCAGATATTACTAGGGTCTGCAACCTTTTTAACATTCTTAGATATTATTAGGGTCTATAACCCTGTAACCTTCGCAGATATTATTAGGGTCTGCAACCTTTTAACCTTCACATATATTATTAGGGTCCGCAACCCTTTATGCATACAACCATACCAATCTTCTCATACAACCATACATACCGTACATGCTTTTAGTTATATATAGGTTGGGGTTAAAATAAGAAGTAGAGTGTGTCTAAGAAGTGTAAGAAGTAATCTGGTTCATTAGATATGTTGATCTAATGGTGGATATGAAAAGTTTGTTTATTGTGCGATATGCTTTATTTTAGTTGCGGTGTGTTTAATGTGCGGTGTATTTTATTAGATCTAATGTGAAAAATACACTTTCTACACTTTTTAGGAAAAATCTAATTCTTATTATAACCTTACTATATATATATATATTCATATTATGTACATATTCTTAGCTATTTCAGTATCATTCAAATGCCATACCTAAACATTCATATACCATACACTACCACTTAAGATAAGTGTATTAGGTGTCCGCTGCAACCTTAGAAGCCCTTCAATTACTTCCTGGTCAATTTCTCCATTCTCTTCATCAAGCTTTTTATTCAATTCAATCTCCTCCATAATAATTCTCTGCTCCTCAATTTCTTTATCAGATAAAAATCTGTTTAGCATCTCCCTTTGTATCCACTCACCCACAATGTTGTCATGTCTTTTGAAAGCCTCTTCAGCAGACTTTTCTACAAACAAGACTTCATCACTGGATTGAATCTTTTTCAGCTTCAAGGTTTGCAGCTGTCCCTTGTGTTCTGCCACTGCTTTCCCTTTTAATTTCCTTTTCTCTTCTTCAACAGTTTCAGGTCTGGATGGACCTACTTCCCTCACCACAGTTGGTGGGAAGTTATCAGTTTCGTCAAATAGTTCATTAAGCTCATCGTCCACATCTTTTAACTTTGATGTCACATCATCATCATCATCATCATCATCAAATAATTCCTCAGTATTATCTGTTATGGTTACAATTTCACATGAGATCACCATCTCCTCAGTGCCACTGTCAGCCTCAACTATTTTATCAGTTTATGCCTTTGTTAACTCATCATCAACATGCTTTTCAGCCTCATTCACAATCTCTTCAACCTCCCTCTCAGCTTCATCTACCACAGTCTTTTCCACCACCAAATCATCATTTTCTTTTAAGTTGTATTGTTGGACAACCTTTTCAGATACATCGGCATCATAGCCATCATCACCTCTCTCCTCCTCTTCATCATCCTCCTCCTCCTCCTCACTTCCATACATATCACCAAGAGTTTTTAATACATCATCATTCACAGTGTCATCTGTACCAGATGCAGGCAAATTCTCCCCCCTGTTTTGGTGCAGCTGAGGTCTTCTCAACCTCACTGACCAGGATTTGGATTTTTGACAAAGCCTGTTCTAATTGTCATTGTAAATTGACATTCCTCTTATTCAAATCCTCACTTTCCCTCCTTAAATCAATGTTTTCAATGAGGACATCCATATGTTTGTCCAACAATCTCATTCTAGCATCACGGGAATGGGAGTTTATTGGTGAGATTGAAAATGGGTTAAGGATTTGGGTTTGGTGAGTTTCATGAGGTGGGCTTTTTATAATGTTTTCACTAGTTGGTGGTAATGGGTTTCTGGTTTGTATTGTGGGGGTGTGTGTGTATGTATGATTTGGAAAGTTGGGATATGTGGTTGGTCAAATGTTTGGGAATGTGTTGGTGATTAGTATGTTGTATTAGGTTGGTTTATAAGGTAGGATGTGACATATTCAGGTATGTAAGGTTCATGATCAGGTTGGTCTGGTATCTAGGTTTGGGTATGGTTTTGGGTTTGGGTTTGGGTTTGGGTATGGCTTTGTGGTGAAGTTGGTGGGGATGGAATGTATGGGTCTTGGGTTTGGCCTTGGGGTAGTGAGTGGGTTTGGGGTGAGGTGGGTGGTGTAGGAATAGGGTTATCAAAGGTTGATGTCTCCCCCTAAGCTTGATCCATAACATCAGTTACTACAACATTTAAATTCACATCGTTCTCCTCCCGCACAACAACTTGATCACCATCATCATCATCTCCACCATCATTGTCAGCATCAGACTCAAAAGTCCCATCATTATCCTCACTTTCATCCTCATAACTAGTCACCTGGTGACTCTGGTACCTCCATTATCTCCATATTATTATTATCAATTAGCCATGGGAGAATGTCATACTCAACCTCAGGATCAAAATTACTTGTATCCCCCAACCTTGAAATTCTTCTATAAACGTTTGGATCTTGCAATACATGTGTTATGCCCAAGGTTGCTAGATCAGGGCACAAAATATTAAAGATGATCTGTAAAAGTATGGGATAAACCGAAAATTTGTCATCCCTTCTTTTTCATAGGTTAGTCACCAGGCCCTCAAAAATGAGTCTTGAACAGTTGAATGGCTGATTGTAAATGATAGCAACAGTATCATTTGCAATTTCTCTGCTCATGAGGGTCCAAGTACCCCTCCTCGGTGTAAATCCCAGGATAATGTGATGTATAAGAAATCTATACAGAATGGGTAACATTCCCTTCTTGAACCGCCCTTCATTTACATCTCCTTGGTATCCCATTGTCTCTTGGAAAATCCTTACCAATCTTCGGGTAGTAAAGGATATAGGATTATCCATATTATTCTGTAGTTGGAGACTTTCCCTTAGTAAATTTTCTGTGATCTCGATCTCATGGCCAGCCACAGTTGCCTCAATTCGTCTTCCATGTTCATCATCTTCTAACTGGGCAGAATTCCAGAAATCCAAATGGTGGTTTCTGTATATGATGGGGCTTTCAGTGAATGAGAAGTGAAGATTAGAGCGTAGTAGCCACCTAATCAATAACCCCACCGGCCTGTTCTCCTCCGTGACTTGGAGAAAGGTGCACATATTATGCTTCCTCTCCATCGGATACACCATATCTACATAATCACAGACAAATATACATTCAAAGCAACAGTTGGTCATTAAAGTTCATAACTTTATCATGTATTAAGTTATATTTGAAAAAGAAATGAAAGATAGTCTTTAAGAACCTATTCTTCGACAAATAAATAACCTACACAGAAAACAGATATGTTAATAAACATGAAATTGAAGCCCTAAACCCATACAAAGAGTGTAGGAAATCATTCAATTGAAGCTTACCAAGTCGGATTTAGTTGGATAACCAATTTAGGTTAGGAATTTTAGCATACGATTGAGATTCTGGGTAGCGAGCAAGTAGACAATAATGCAAGTGAGAAAGAGGGAAAAAGGTGAAATGAAAAATTTTTCTAAGCCCCCTTATATTGTGTACTCTGTGCACCTTTGAAAGTGGGTTTTAAATGAATTTTGTCATTTAGCATACGAATACTGCCAAAAACCCAATTTTAAATATACCAGCATAAAGCTTGCTCGATAAAATGTATTTCCAAAGCTTGCGCGTCCCAGAGTTTTCTCAGGTATTAAAAGTATTTAGAAATAAATTAAGTGGATAAATTGAAGGAAGCTTACTTGAATATACTAGATTTCTCGAGAATTAAACAACAAGTTAAATAATCAAGTATAATTCATCAAATAGGCAACCTTACTCGAGATCAATAAAGATCCTAATATAATAACTTAGAGATGTTTGACACCTTGCTCGAATACCTTATTAATGCTAACCTTACTCGATTATACTTAGAAAAGAGAAAAGTTAACTAACTTTAGAAATATATACTCAGGTATACTTCCAAAGCAAAGTTTACTCAACAATACCTTAAAAGTGCAAAGTGTGCTTGAGGAACCTTGATGTATTAAATTTAATACACAAGTTTGCTCATAGCACACACAGTACTCGCAAAGTAAAGTTTGCTTGAAAAGCTTCTGAAATATACAAGTATGCTTGGAGAACAAGTGTTCTCTAGGCATGAAGTTTGCTCGATAAACAAAGTTTACTTTAAAACACTTGTATTTTCAGAAAATATCTATATAATCAGATCCAAACTTATGAAGTATGCTTTACAAACACAAATTTCGACTAAAACACCCATGTTTACTCGAAACAAGTATTTAAAGCATATTCATACATGCATCACATACTCATCAAGTGTGCTTGAGGAAGATGACCTTCTAAACATCCAAGTTTACTCGAAAGTACATAATCATCAAAGTGTACTCGATTATGCATGAATAATCATTTTTAAGGCAAATAAGTAACAAGTATGCTCGAATGAGTTAAACTTCAAATAAAACACCAAAGTTTACTCGAAAGTTTAGAAACATTAAAGTTTACCCGAAATAACATATATAGACAAATTCAAGGTTAAAATGCAACTCTTTTTGACTTAAACTTTACATCAAATAGTTTTCTCATTAAAGTTCAAAGTTTAAGAGCAAATGATGCATAATGAGATCAAATTTCAGTTATATCCTTCCAAATCTTTTTCTCTTCTATGAAAAGATCTCAACATGGTATCATATTGATTAAGTCACATTTCAATACTTCATTCTCAGTATTATTATGACAGATCATGCAGGTTAATAGTAGGTATATGACTTGGCATGAATTCCATTACTTTGGTGATATGCTTAAGGTTCAATTAAGTGCATAATACAAAAATGGATAACACTTATTGTACTATGATGTTCCATATCTCTTCTCAAAGCTTATTTGGCTTTCTCCAGATCACCCCAATTTGACTTCAACCCCCTGATATTTGGTCAAAATATTTTATGACAGAACACTTGAACTTTCTTAATGAATTTTCTTTTCAAAACATTTTAAACTGTTGAGGTTGAACGTTTGACTTACATGCACACAATACGGACTTACTAGTCATCTATTCAAGGTGTTTAGGACTTATAATGATGCCCCACCTTTGTAGTTCTAGTTTTAACCCTCATGTTTGAATTCCTTTCAAAATTTGTGAACAAATTTTTAACTTTTGGTTGATTATAAAACTTTTGCTCACATTTGTTCTTTGTCATATTTGTAAGATGTTTTATTTTGAGTGACCAAATACCAACAGGCTCGTGTATGACTGGATAATCACTTTTCTGCCTATCATTCGGAGAGATTTATCTTGAAACATGCATATTCAACAATGTATCTCCACATTAAGCTTAACATATTCATTATGTTTATATCACCTCAGTTTTTACACATCATGGAAAGCAACCATACTTATTAATGACTGCACTAATAGTCTTTTTAGCCTATTAAATCCTTATGATCGACATAAATAATCAGTATACTATCATTTCCCAAAAGGTTGGATCAATTTTCATTGAAAACCTTTTAAGTTTCTATTAAAGCTTTGAACTGACTAATCTTATCATATTTCATCACCATCAACTTGCAAAGTTTGTCAAAAAATGATTTGTAAAACTTCTTTTGAAAAAATATTCATTTGAGCATACAAGTTTAACACAAAATCATAATTTTTACACAAGTAATGAGTAACATATTCAAGAATAATTAGAACATGAGTGACATGAATTAACACAAGCATACTTAACATAATGTTCAACCAAGACTAATTATGCAAATTTTATCATGTCTTAACACATCATCATATCAAATTATCCAACATATTCAAAAATATCAGATAAGCATACGGATTAATCATTTCAAGTCATATGTAGACACACTTATCAAGATATCATCAACAGTTACTGAAATCAAACCTAAGCATTATAGACACCTAAGTCACACATATTGTCATTCAAAGAACATATTAGTCAACCAAAAACATAGATTCACAGATAAAACACAACTTAATCATCAAGACCTTTCAAAATATAGTCAGTTAGCACATTGAGCACACATCATTAATCAGACTTCATCAGAGTTGATCATTCCTAATGCTTTTAATAGAAAGTGAAATCTTGTTTTATCTAGTGGCTTGGTGAATAAATCTGCCAAGTTGTCACTAGTATCAACTCTTTTCATTTCTATTTGGCCTTTTTCACTACAGTCTATAATGAAATGGTGTTTAATTTCAATGTGCTTGGTCTTAGAATGTTGGACTGGGTTCTTAACAATGAACAAAGCAGAAGTATTATCAATGAAAATAGGAGTGTTCAAGTAGTTCAAACCATAGTCCAGCAGTTGATTTTGAATCCAGAGGACTTGTGCACAATAGACAGATGCAACAATCTACTCAGCTTCAGCAGTAGAGATTGACACAATTGTTTGCTTCTTGCATTGCCATGACACTAGCCTATCTCCTAAGAATAGACATCCAACTAATGTAGACTTCCTAATCATGTTGCAGCCATCAGTCACTATCAGTGTATGCAAGTAGATCAAAGGCATGATTCTTTGGATACCATATCCCCAAATCAGGTTTCTCCTTCAAATATCCAAAGATCCTCTTGACAGCTGTCATATGAGACACCTTTGGACATGATTGCAATCTTGCACACACACAGCAAACAGAATGTCAGACCTTGAAGCTTCCAGGTACATCAAAGATCCAATCTTAGCTCTATATTCATGTTCATCAACATGCTCCCCCTTTTCATCAGCTGTCATCTTCTCATGGGTGTCCATTGGAGTAGAAGTAGTGTTCAAGTCTTGACATTTGAACTTGTTCAAAATATCTTGCACATACTTTGATTGAAAAATGAATATATCATCCTTCTTTTGTTGAACTTGCAATCCCAGAAAGAAATTCATTTCTCCCATTGAGCTCATGTAGTACTTAGACTTCATTACTTCCTCAAACTCCAAACACGTATGTTCATTTGTAGATCCAAATATGATATCATCAACATAAACTTGAACTAGAAGTAAATCTCTTCCTCTTTTCTAGTAGAAGATGGTCTTATTAATGGCTCCCCTATGAAATCCATTCACAAGTAGGTGATTTGACAGCTCATCATACCAAGCTCTTGGAACTTGATGTAGTCCATATAGAGCCTTGTTCAGTTTGTACACTCTATTAGGATACTCAGGGTCCTTAAAACCTGGAGGTTGAGTGACATACACCTCCTCTTCTATTTTTCCATTTAAGAAAGCAGATTTTACATCCAATTGAAATACTCTGATGTCCTTGGACGCAGAATAGGCTAAGTATACTCTGATTGCTTCTAGCCTTGCCACTGGAGAAAATACTTCTTCAAAGTCTATTCCTTCTTCTTGTAAGCATCCTAGTGCAACTAGTCTTGCTTTGTTCTTCATTACAATGCCTCTTTCATCCTTTTTATTTCCGAAAACCCATTTGGTTCCAATTGCAAACTTTCCTCTTGGCTTATCTACAAGTTCCCACACCTGCAAATTTCTAAATTCAGCCAACTTCTCTTGCATTGCTTCCACCCAACTAATGTCTTTTAAAGCTTGAACAATGTTCTTGGGTTCAATTTGGGATATGAAGTAGGAGTACAAACAAATATTTGCATATTCAGATGCACTTCTTGTAAATCTTTCATGAATATCTCCAATGATGTTTTTAGTAGGATGATTTCTTTCAACAAAGGAAGTTTGAACAATTTGATCTGAAGAAATAGTAGAATCAAGATTTGAATTATTTACATCAGTTTCTTCAATGATCAAATCTGATGTTGTTGGTTAAAGTCAACATATTCTTCAACATTATGTTGGGATGTTGAAGCAATGTCATTTCTAATGTTCAGATTTGAAACAAATTTTAAAAAGTTGATTGTCTTTTAGCTTGTTCTTGATCTTGTTGGTCTTCAAGTTGCACATAATTCATGACAAGATATTCTTGATCTTGTGGCTGATCAAGATTGTCAGTTTGTTCAACTTCATCTTTAGATTCAACATTGGTTACTTTCTCAATAAATGAATATTCAGTTTTCTTCTCAGCAACCTTAGACCATAATTTGTCCAAATCACATTCTTTTATGATGTTGCTTCAGGGACACTTTTCCTGTACAGAGTTTCATCAAAATCTTCAGGGTACAGCTTGAAGGATTTGATTAACTTTTCTAGATCAAATAGCCATGTTGCCCCATCAACAATGTTGAATTGATTTTCATTAAAGACCACATCTGAAGATTCAATTACACTCAAATGGTCTTTCACATAGACTCTGTAGGCTTTTGAGTGTGTTGAATATCCAACAAAGAAACAATCTAAGGATTTAGACTGAAACTTGTTCAAAAAGTCCTTTGTATTTAACAATGAGGACTTGCATCTAAAAGGCTTGAGAAACTTTATGTAGGGTTTTCTTTTGAATAAAATCTCATAGGGAGTTTTCTTGACATTTGTTGAGAAGGACTGTGTTTTTAACATAGCGAGCAGTGTTTATTGCTTATGCCCAAACTGTTACAGGAAAATAAGCATCTTCTATCATGGTTCTTGCAACTTCAATTAATTTTCTGTTTCTTCTTTCTGCAACTCCAATTCGTTCAAGAGTTCTGGGAGCACTGAATTGTTGAAATATTCCTTTGGTTTTGCAAAATTCATCCATTACCCCATTCTTGAACTCAGTCCCATTATCACTTCTCATTACCTTCACCCTCACATCCAATTGATTCTCCATCCTTGTTACACAACTCTTAATTAACTTAGTAGCTTCATCCTTTGAGTTTAGAAAATAAACCCAAGTATACCTTGAAAAATCATCAATAATCACTAAAGAGTATCTTTTTTTTCCAATACTAGGAACACTCACTGGACCAAAGAGATCCATGTGGAGCATTTCAAGTATATGATCAATTGAGTTCATGACTTTTGTTTTGTGAGATGATTTATGTTGCTTTTCCTTCTGACAAGAAATGCATTTTTCATCCAACTTGAACTCCCTTGTGGGTAAACCAATGACATTTTCACCTTTAACAAGTTTATTCATATACTTCAGATTAACATGACAAAGCTTTATGTGCCAAAGTTTGGTTTCATTTTCAGTGGCTTTGGACACAAAGCAAGTATCCTTTGAGTTTAGAAAATAAACCCAAGTATACCTTGAAATATCATCAATAATTACTAAAGAGTATCTTTTCTTTCCAATACTAGGAACACTCACAGGACCAAAGAGATCCATGTGTAGCATTTCAAGTATTTGATCAATTGAGTTAATGACTTATGTTTGTGAGATGATTTATATTGCTTTCCCTTTTGACAAGAAATGCATTTGTCATCCAACTTGAACTCCCTTGTGGGTAAACCAATGACGTTTTCACCTTTAACAAGTTTATTCATATTTTTCAGATTAACATGACAAAGCTTTCTGTGCCAAAGTTTGGTTTCATTTTCGGTGGCTTTGGACACAAAGCAGGCATCTCCTCTTGAAATGGCATATTTCATTCTTAGTTCATATAAGTTCCCATTTCTAAGAGCAACCATGAATCAGGAGGAATTACAAATTCAGGTTTGAGGATGAAACAATTAGAATAATCAAATCCAACCTTATAACCTTTAGCACATATTTGTGAGATGCTCAAAAGATTATATTGCAATCCTTCCACATAGAACACATTATCAAAAGATACTTTGCCATTTGTGTGAATGCCTTTTCCCACAATTTTCCCTCCATTTTCATCACTCCCAAAGGCAACTAGTCCTTCAAATTTTTCTTCATATCTGACTAATCACCTCTTGTCACAAGTCATGTGCCTGGAACATCCACTGTCTAAGTACCATACATCATTCATTTGGGTGGACTGTTCCTGCACACATTAAAGAAAAATGAATTCGTAAAGTGATGATGTACAAGCTGATTTAGCTTGCAAATCATCAGCAACATAAGCATTTATTGCATTTGGTTTGGGATCCTCATAAACAAGTTCACATGAATCATCATATTCATAATCAGATTCAGACAAATAACCAGCATAAGGTATAATGCTTGTGCATTCTTCAATGACAAATTCTCTTTTCTTGATTGTCACTTGTGATTCAGAACTTGGTTTCCATGGACATCCATGTGGTTCAAAACCATTTTTAAGCATAAACTTCTCATCACCATTAAGTGCATTTGATTTCTTTTTTGTGAGAAGTTTCTTCACTGGCTTGCTTTTCTTTGCTCCCACGATTGACTTATTGGAGTCAGTAGATTTTTCAGATGTTTGAGACTTAACATATTGAGATCTATTGAGTTTCTTCAACTTTGGAGCCCTTTTCTTTCTGTTTAAAACACTTTTCTTCACATTTTCTTCTTCACCTTTGACTTGATCTTCTTCCTTTTTCTCACCCTTGATCAAGTACTTATTATATCTTTTGTATTAAAATCCAAAGTCTTGTCCAAACTTGATGCTATTAGAAACATGAAATGGTTCAGGAGTGAATCTTTCCTAACATGAGTCAGTGTGATGACCATAGACATCACAAATCTTGCACCAAACTTGACCTTTGAATTTGTCACATGAGCTTCCCATTTTATATATTTCACTGGGTCTAGGTGGATCAACACCAATAGTTTTCTGATGTACAATTAAACCAGTGAAGTTGCTTTCAAAAGGAAAAAAAATTGTGCAATCTTTGTTTCTTCTCTGGACACAGTGCCTTTCACAAATTTAACTTCCTCTAACCTGATTGGAGTATCCTGTTTATCACTTCTGTATCTTGACCATCTTCTAAGGTAATCATCCATACTTTCCACTTCTCCAACATCAAACAACTCTTGGTTTGAGAAAACTGAATAAACAGGAAGAAAGAGATCATCATTCTTCATAGTTTCTTCACATTTCTTGTTTTCTTTTGACACTTTCTCTTCTTTGTGGCACTTTGTATGTTGAATTTTTATTGTTCTTCTTTTCCTTTGATCCACCACATAGATCAAAAGATCTATGTTCCCTTCTCATTTGTTCATGATGCTTCTTCATTTTGGGTGTGATCTTGGGTAGTAAAGGGATCAGATCTTCTCTTTTGAATCTTGTTCACTCCTCTTCTCTTCCTTTGAGCTTTCACATCTTGAAATTTTATCACTTGAGTCACTTAGATCATCTCTATTCAATAAATCACAATTTAGATCATCTAATAACACTTGTATTCCAACAGACTTTTCAACCTTATCCTTAACAGTCTTCATAAAAAACTCTCCCTTATCATCAACCTAAACCAACTTATAATTTTTGATAAATTATTTTTTATCTTCAAACACCTCTCTGAATTGATTAAGGTAAGGACTTTTCTTCTCCTTATCCACTTTCAATGAGTAATTATCATTAAAAGGTGGAGGGACAACTTTGTACTTATCCTCCTCCTTGATCTTTTTCAACTTACCACAAATTTTTCCAGTTGACACTAACTTCTTTAGAAAATCAGCTACAACTTGAAGTTGAGTATTCTTCACCTTCCCATCAAGGTACATTTTCTTCAATTCTTCAATTTCAGTGGTGTACCTTGATTGAACGATGTAACTATCCATATAGTCCTGCTCTAGACTTTTGATTTGGTTCTTGTAGGTCAATTCACTTGTTTCATACACATTTATCATGCTTTGTTTCTTGAAACATTCACTTTGTAAATTACCAATTGTATTTCTTAAAGAATCATTCATTTCTAGTAATTCAAGATTTGTGGGTTTTGAATGTACCTGATATGAAGAGGACTCAGCTTCATTTTCAGTCTTTGCCATGAAAGACACATTTGCCTTCTCAATATCTTCAGCATGGTTACTCCAATCAAACACACCATATTGTTGTGGTTGAGCTAGAGCAACATTCCCTTGATTTCTTGGCTGATTGGTATTATTTCTTTTTTGATTGGCATGAGCATGTGGAGGGACTTGTTGGTTTCTCTAAAAGGGTTGTTGTTGTGGGATCACTTATTGATGATTTTGCTATTGAAAGTTGTTGATGTTGTTGAAGTTCCTCTGTTGACCTTGATTCTGATTTTGATATTTAAACTGATTTCTTTGTTGATAGTTGTTTTAAAATTGCCTTGGCTGATTACATTCTCTAGAAAAGTGTCCTGGTTGTTGACAGTTATAGCAAATTGCTTTTGATTTGTCAAAACCTATTCTGTCATTTGGACCATAGACCAAAGACCTTTCAGTTCTATTATACAGTCTCTTACTCCTTAAGGCTAACATTGTAGCCTGCCATTTCAGATCCATATCCTCCAAATCATCAGCATCAATTTGTTCAAGATCTTCTTGAACCACACTAGTATGAATCAGATTCTTGGCCACAAAAGCATTATAAGACTCAGTAAACATGAAGAAGAGAGCTTGATAATCATTCCCATGACTCACATTTCCAGCAACATATGGAGAATGTCCACTAGCCATTGATGATGTATCACTATCATCGATCAAATGAAAATTGAATCTGGACTTTCCACCATGATTGCTAGACTGACTCGCAACAAACACTCTTGGTGTTTCAGCACCATACTCGCTTGGTTCTTAAATTATGGGGACTTGTTGTTGGTTCTTAGTTGTCAGATTCCCCATATGTGCAATAGAGCATTAGCCACTTGGAAGCTTGGCGTGTCTTCTTTAATTATGTTGTTCTCTATCATTTCATGCTCAGCAGCTTGCAAAAAGAAGATAACATCATCAAGCTTGAAAGTTAGGAAATTAGCTTTTTCCTTGATGAGCTTGCTTGCAGTGTACCATTCACCAGACAAAGATGAAAATAGCTTCTTCTTTAGATCAAAATCTGTTATACCAAGGTCAGTGGTTCTAATTTCATTGACAATAGCAACAAACCTCTGCAAAACATATATCAACCTTTCTCCTTCTCTAAACTTGAATCTATCTAGCTGTTGCTTTAGTCTGTCCTTCTTGATGTCTTTAAGCTCAGTGTTTCCCTTTGTAGTATTGTGATGAGCCACACTAGTCAGTATTTCCCAAGATAGACCAAGTTTCAGCATAGACAGTGCTCTATCATCTTTCTTCTTCATTTGTCTTTAAACAATTTGGTTGTTGTTTATGCCATCTGGGACAGATGGTCCATTTTTTATTGAGTTCCACATTTCCACATCATTATAGCACACGACATCCTCAAACAACACCTTTCACTTGATATAGTTTTCCTGTCCTAACAATCTTGGAATTTTATTAGTAGACACCTCTTGTTCATCCACAACTCCAGACATATTTTTGGTATTTTAAAAGTATGTTTGAAATGATAATTTACTTAAACTTTAAAAACTTTTGAAAAATTTGAAAAGCAATCAGATCAATGAAATAAATCCTCAGATCTGATGAATGTGGATGGATAATAACAAGATCTGGACACACAAGAAAAAAATCAAAGTAAATCTAAGTGAAGAGCACTTTTAAACCCCAATGAAACAGTAGATTCTGAGAAAAATGAAAAACAGGGCAGCTGACGTCACAAATCAATGGAACAGTTGTCAGCTAACGTCATTCTTCATTTTCAAAATCAACAGTTTTCAGCAACAATTCAACAATAGTTCTTCACAAATGCAATAACATCAGCTATGATACCACTTGTCGGTCCTGATTATCTCACTTAAGCATATACTAATCAGTCTCGTAACCCACACAAACGTGGTGACAAGAAGGTTACAAATTTTGCGTTTGTGAAAAACCAATAAGTACTAATGGCGGAAACACTAATACTTAAGTAATATCTTAACATACAGAAATATAACACACACAAAGAGACTCAAAAGATTTTCATTTAATACTGTGAAGGATACAAATGAAAATCAATTAGGGTTTCTAGGTGAAATGTATGGATTTGTGGCAGCTTTTCCGTACAAAGATATTCTTTTCGGGAAAGAGAAAGCTGTCAAATCACAATATTCGTTCTGTGTCCGTTATCATAGGTGTGCCCTAAAGTTTCCTTAAATAGGTCTGCCCTGACACCTTCTAGAAACCTATCCATTGATTCTTAACATATTCAAACATATTACAAGTGTAAACAGTATTCGAGTAAGCTTGTATGCTTTTGTCCTTGTCGAGCAAACCTAGTAACCATTAAGTGTGCTTGGAACAGTTCTCCGTGTCTGCTTTACTTAGAATATTTTCCTTAGAAAATATTCATCAAGCAGACTTCAATCTTCATTATAATATCAAACTTTGGTCGATATATATCCTACGAGCAAACTTGTTCTTCTTGGGTCCCTTCAAACTTTTTGTCTTTTAACTTATTAAACAAGTTCAAGTATGCCGGTGACACTGTAGCTTGCTCGAGGTTGCCTTGATCGTTAGAGTCATTAACTTCCTTAAAGTTTGCTTGGACCACTGTTTACTAACAAACCTTGCTCAATTCACCAGATTACTTGGTTTTAGCTTCGTTTATTCAAGGAATTGCTCTTAAACCAATGTTGCTTGACTTGAAGAACAATCCTGCTTGATGAAGTGTAGCCTGCTCGATCTAACACATTAAAGACTTCAAGAAGATAACTTTGCTCGTTTAGGCAAAATACCTTGCTTGACTAAGTTAAAGCCTGCTCGGATGCCTAAGTTTGCTCGGTTCCATACTTAGCCATTTTCCAAGGAGATTGAGAAGATTCCAATCTTCCTTAGTCATTTTCTTATCCCAACGGAAACTCATATGTGTCATGTTCCTTTCTGAGTTAACGGTAATAGCTCTCCTTAGTTGTGCACGACTAACTGTGTAATAATTATTTGTATCAATTAATCACTTCTACTATATCATACATCTAGGTTAGTGAAACCCCTAGCTAAAAGGGGTCCGGGGGGCAGCGCCCCTGGTGGCGGGGTTCTAAGGGCGTAGCCCTTAGCAGGGTCCAAGGGGCAGAGCCCCTGGATGGGGTTTAGTTGACAGGTGAGCTTGGAAAATTTTTATTTTCATTAATAAGTGTTTACTAAAATCGTCATCAGAAAACTGAAGCTCAAACCAAATCAAATCGAACTTATACGTTATATAACATATGCGCTGCATATGTCCAACATATGAGACGTATATGTTACAAATATATACGCCGCATATACCTATACGCTCCAAACTATAGATCTAGTTATTTTTAACGTGCTTTTAGAGATTTTCCGCATTTCCGGCGCCATCAGCCGCTATTGGCCACCGCGTTTGGTCAGAATACGATTATCTTTGACCCATGTAGACTCGATTGATCTATATCCAAGTTAAGGTGACCCTTAAGCTTGTTTAATCAACCAATTCATTCTAGATCTAGATTCAAACATCTCAAACTACGCCCCATGGCTGCGGTGTCAGGTTCTATGGTGTTGGGTCAGCTGAGATAAATAATATTCTACCTTTGGTTGATCTTGGTTCGGAAGATTGAGCAGTTTAGAGAGTGTTTGGCTTAAGTGTGTGTTTTTAGCGTGTAGGCTAAAGTGAGGAATTGATGGAAATGAAAGGGATGTAGGGTTTTGAAGGTATTTGTACCCTAAGCCCATGGACTCTAGGCCCATTATCTCACAAGTTCATGATCTATTCTAATTCCATCTATTTTAAACCTAACATCATATATTAATTATTTTATTATTTGAAACGTCAGATATTACAAACCTGCATTGCCATTTTTTTATGGTTTTTGTTTATCATTAAGGGTATAATAGTAATTGCATACCCACTTAACTGAAAAACTTAACGTTCATCCACTCCACTCGAGGGAGTCCAAGTGTTACTGGGTTCAATTTTAAAACATAAAGTTAATAAAGTTTGTCCACACGTTATAGTGGCTCAATTTTAATACTTTTTTTTACGTCAAAACATATGTAGTAATAAGGTTATCTTTGTAAAACAAAAATGTTCCGGAGAAAACGAAAATATATTATATTTGACACACATGTTTTGATCATGCATTGGATGAGCTTGGTATTAAATCAAATTTATATCAAAGCATACGTAAAAAAATGTCGTATATATTCAAATTTAGAGCACCATTAAGTTGAGAAAAAATGTAAAAAAATACATAATAATTACATTGGTTTTTAACGAAACTTAGGTTAAAACGTAAATAAAAATAAGCGTTCGTAATGGAATATATAAAATTTAATAAAACATAATATATTAAAATATGTATGAGAAAAATAAAATATGTTAAAATCAAAAGTTAGTTATAGAAATAAAAAAGGCAAGTAAGGTGTCAAGAAATAAGTGATTAGTATATCTATTATTTTATGACTAGTTATGTTATGTGAGTTAACTACCATTTGGTTATATATATATATTATCTTTTATCTCCCGTATTACGGAGTTATTTTACATTATTCGTTATAATATTTATATATTTGTTTGGATTTTTTTTAATTTTATTTATTGTAAAGAAGTTAATAATGTAATTATGTAAGGCCCCGGTCCCGGTGTCCTATTTTGGCGTTGGATTTACTCATAAACATAGTTCTAGATATCAGAGTTAATTAAATTTTTTTCGCGGAATATAAAAACATCAAACGTATTTTACAAAATCATAAAATTCTTGTTTAATACATTCAAATTGTCTTAAGATAAAACATTATAAGTTTCCTTCACTGGATGCTAGTCAACTCACTCCATGCCGTGTGTCCCCCTCAAGCCAGCTCATTCATCCTATTTTTCTGCGTGCATACTAAAAGTCGGTTATGCTGAGGTTAATCAGGCAACATACAATACGTTCATATATTACATACTTAACCTGCTTTAGTTTCTTTCGTACATACATAAGTATATACCTTCATTCTTACTTTCATACTTTCGTACTTTCATTCTTTCATACTTTCATTCTCTCATACTTTCATTCTTTCTTGTTTAAACTTACTAATACATACATAACAACCTCTACATTTTAAAGAGCCTTTCGCCCTATAACATCTCAGATATTATAAGGGTCTGGTCTCTATCCTCTCAGATATTATAAGGGTATGGTCCCTATCCTCTCAAATATTATGAGGGTCTAGTCCCTACCTTCCATACAACCATACCTTCCTTGCCATATAACCATACATACTTTGCCATACATACATTATATGTCAATATATATTTATACATATAATCATAAACATCTACATATATACTCCTAACCTTTTATACATTCGTTCATCATTTCAATATCATTCATATATATTTCATAAGACATTCATATAACATACACTTACCACTTAAGGTAAGTGTATTAACTGTTTCGGTCAAAAATTAGCAAACTAACTTTTGATCAAATTAGTGCATGAGGCGGGGTGCTTAATGGTAAAATGATTGAACACAATGATGTGATTACGAGGGGAAAAACCCTTGATTATGATAATCTTGTCCCGGTCAAAAATTAACAATGTAATATTTGGTCGAATTGCTTCGGTCAAAGATTAACAACGTAATCTTTGGTCGAATTGATACGTGATTATGATAATCTCTGGCATAAAAAACCCCCGGATGGTGAAAACTATCACCGTCACTCTTATTAATAATAAAATGGTGGTTACAAATGATGGAGCTGATAAGTGATCGTAAGTTAAGTGTTATAGTGTATGCTAGTAGCTAGGTAAGTGAAGGAGTGTGTTCTAGTGATATTATCAGCTCGTTTATATAAGATAAAGTTACAACTGTTATCCCGAATAATCCGGAAACCCTAGACTATTTCTTCCATAATCCGTTGCTTGCCCACGTTCCATTTGACGAAGTTCAAGCACTAGCCGTTGTAAGTCCACGTTCATATTAGCATATTTAACACGTGATCTTATCTGCAAAACAAATAAAAATAATATAGGACAATTGAATTAGTCAAATATCATCCTCGGAATATTAGCGTTGACAGGATAGGTCAAAATCCTTGAATCGTAGCTCATCCTGAGGATAGAAAATCTACACCCAACAATTGCCCCCAATTTTTACAGATAACGCGTGACAGCTGTAAAAATTTCAAATTTCGAAAAATAAAATATCTTCTGTCAACTGAAAGGACAAGCACGCGGATTGAGGAGACCCTATAACCGTCCTTTCAGGTTATAAACAAACCATTTCCCAATCTCAAAATAATAATTCCTCCACCGGTTCACAATCAGGTCAGTTCCTCTTTCTCGTCTTCTTTAATTTGTTGAAATTTTTCTTCCGATCCGAACGATAATAAGGAAGAGAACCCCTCGAGCGCCCAATCCTTTCTCCTTCGTAACCTCGGAAGACTTCATTGATCAAGCTCACATTCCGGCCACCGATGAAGACCAGTGTCTTTTTAGAGATCTAGACATTAGATTTCTGAAAGACTCGGGTTTACTACCTGCTGAAGCTGTTATTAGGCCATATGATCCCAAAGTCAAGGCTGACTTTTCCTCTAAAACCTGGATTTGCTTTTTCTATTACTCATTTTCGATTGGCCTTTCATATTTGTGTTCCCCGCTTATCAAGGAGTTCTTTGATGTCACCGGATTCTCTTACTCCCAAGTCATGCCGATGGTGTGGAGAGTCTTGGCCACCGTAGATCGATTGAATAAAACCCATGGGTTGTCGATTGGTATACCTGAGATAGCTGCCACCCATAACCTCTGTACACACGAGTCTTTCCGCTACTGCCTTCAATCCAAATCCAACCGTCTTTACATGGTTCCTAAGGTGTCCATTAGTGACCCTGATTGGAAGAAAAAATTCTTTTTTGTCCGTCGTGACTCTATTCCCGACGGAATGAACTTGCCTATTAAATGGGTTCACAAGGGTAGGAAATCTTTAGGATAGAATCGCTTTTGCAAATGTTTTGTGTTAATATGGTTTCTTTGTTGGCAGTTGTGTTTGAGGATTTGGTAAAGTATAGGAAGGATACAAATAGAAGGCTCAAAGCGTTGTTCAAGGTTCCGCCACAGGATAGAGAGTTCTGGTTAGAAGAATAAACGGGAGATACAAGTGTAACCGCTGCAAAGTCTATTGAGAGCATGTCTTTTGGTAAGTACTTTGGGTTTTTTATAGAATTCTTAGGATTTCACTTTCTTGGGAATAATTTGGTAAGCCATTATATAGGGATGCCAATGCCAAAATCCTCTTTCAGCTTAGTCGACCTGGACGACCTCATTGAGGATAGGACCGTGGTAAGCAAGAACATTCCAAGACCGCCTCTCCGATAGTGAGAGTTCCAACGACCCGTCAGAAAAGTACTACACAGAAGAAGAGGAAAGCTACTACTTCAGCTGAGACTGAGCCCTTTGCCGATATGAGCACTACTGATGCTGTGGAGAAGCTGCAAGCTCTTGCCAACTTTCTTGGAACAGTAAGTACTTTTGTTTATCCTGAAAATAGAAAACTGTAGAAAAACTTATGTTAATTTGGGGATAACAGAAAAATGAAGGTTACCGTTGGAGATCCCAAGATGCCGAGTTGGCTCAGAAAGAGGCTGAGGTCAAGGTTGCCGATCTTCTGCATGCTGCTGACATCAAGGATAAGCTGCTCAAAAAGAAGGATAAAGAGAATTCGGATCTCAGAGCCTCATTTGAGTTGGAGAAGACTGAGTTACTTGAAGAGGCCAAGAAGTGTGCAGCCACCAGTATCCTGGAGTCGATGCTCAAGATGTCAGAGGAAGTTCAAGCGAAAGGCTACACGATGGATTCCTGGAACTCTGCGGCTTGGAGGAAGAAGCTGAAGATGCTGAGAGGTGAGAAGATTGAGGAAGATGATGTGGCGGGCACTTCTGAGGTGGTCAAGGAGGCAGGTGTTAGCGAGGAGGTGAAGGAAGCCAAGGCTGGTGAGGTGATGGAGTCGGAGAAGAAAGAGGGTGATCAAGGTGAAGGTGACAAGGTTTGGACAGGGTGTTCCTGTTGTGTTAATGTATTTGTGATGGTGGTTTTAAACAATTTTTATTTTGGTTATGTAAGGATA
Organism: Bidens hawaiensis; assembly: GCF_021521415.1. NCBI lineage: Eukaryota > Viridiplantae > Streptophyta > Magnoliopsida > Asterales > Asteraceae > Bidens > Bidens hawaiensis. The sequence goes on from NW_027491281.1 coordinate 1,850,557, forward strand.
ATGTACCACTCTTAGGATAATGGTTTGGGTGGAGGGATCCCGGTTCAGGACGAAGCCCAAACCGTCTTTTATTTCCTGCTCTAGAACAATATGATGGTTCGGGTGGATGGGCTCCGTTTTGAGTGAAACCTGAATCATCTTTTCCTGCATGATAATATTAGTATAACTTTTTATGACTTATATTGGTATCCTTTCCCCTTTTTCCGTTTAGAGAAAAATTTAAGTTTGTTAGAAATGAAAAATCTTTTTGTAATAGCTTAAGTTTTATTCAACAAACCAATACCAAGTCATAAACTTTATCTTGTAAATAATACGAAAGATAGAATATTCACAAATAGGAAATCATACCAGAATAGTATATCAATTAACCTGGATAATGTCTAGACCATCTTATTTTTTGCAATAAGACCATTGTTTAGGATGCTCCTCTAACCCTGGGGATATGGCGATGAAATTGCAATATCAACATTATCCTGAAAATAATTTTATAAATTCTGGCGACAAGGCCTCAACAATCTGGCGACAAGGCCTAAATAAATTGGCGATAAGGCCCTTAGAAGAGGTGAAAACCCAGTAAACCTTAGGAATAAACTGGAGACAAGGCCCTTAAGAAGAGGTGAAAACCCCTTAAACCTTAGGAAATGGTACGTCTACCATAAACTTGAGATTCAAACCAATAGCTGAGGATAACGAGGTAACAAGTCACTATATTTCATGTGCTGGCCCCGTCTCTCAAACTACGGCCGAATAAACGTGCGCTACAGGCGATCTTAAGAAGAGGTGGGAAACCCCCCTTAAACCTTAGAAGGCATTTAAGTTATACCTTAACTGGCGACAAAGGCCGAAGAAACTGGCGACAATGCCCAAGAAGACTGGCGACAAGGCCCAAACATACTTCATCCCATGTGGGGATACCACATGTCTACATGCTACAAAACAGACAACTCTAAGTGAGGGTTGGGTGTTAGCCTTGCTAACACCCCTCCGATGCTTAAGTCAGTACCATGATAGAAGAATAATAATAAAAAATGAATAAAAATTTAAATTCGAATACATACCTTAGTCGTGTTAACATCACTGTTAAATTTCTCAGTATAGCAATTATCTTCGCGATAGGAGTCTTACATAAAATATTTTTTGAGGTGGATAGCGTTCCAAGCCCTTGGTAGTAAGTCACCATCCAAAGTGGATAATCTGTATGCCTCTTTTCCTGCTTCCGAATCTATCAAGTAAGGACCTTCCCACTTTGGTGCAAGCTTTCCATCTGCAGGATTTGTAGTATTCTGAAAGGCTTTTCGGAGAACCAAATCCCCTTCTTGAAATCTACGAACCCTGATATTCTTGTTGTAGGACTTTGCTATCTTCTATTGATAAGAGGCCATTCTGATCTTCGGGAAATCCCTGAGTTCTTCTACTGCATCTAAATCTTCAAGTAGACTCAGAGTGTTATCTTCAGGATTTTGATGACTGACTCTAGCTGTAGGGATAACCATCTCTGTCGGGATAACTGCTTCAGTTCCAAATACCAATGAGAAAGGAGTCTGACCAGTAGCATTCTTTGAAGTGGTCCTATCTTCCCAAAGAACAAAAGGTAGTTCCCCGGCCCACTTTCCTTTCTTAGACCCCAACTTTTTCTTCAGGTTATTGATAATGATTTTGTTGCTTGACTCGACCTGTCCGTTAGCCTGAGGATGGACAGGTGTTGAAGTGATCATTTAGATTCCCCAACTGGCATAGAAGTTGGTGGTTCTCTTGCCGATGAACTGCGAGCCATTGTCACATACTATCTCTGCCGGGATTCCAAATCTTGTCAGAATATTGCGTTTGATGAATGAAATAACTTCTTTCTCTCTGACTTGAACATAAGATTCAGCCTCAATCCACTTTGAGAAATAATCTGTCATTGCCAGCATGAAGACTTTTCCTCCCGGAGCTCTTGGTAGCTTTCCCACTATATCCATACCCCACTTCATGAAAGGCCAAAGGGATATAATAGGATACAAGGGTTCTGCTGGCTGGTGGAGAATGTTGCTATGTCTCTAGCATGCATCACATTTCTGGGAATAACTCATAGCATCTCTCTTCATCGTTGGCCAAAAGTATCCGGTCCTCAAAATTTTGGAGAATAGTGCTCTGCCCCCAGTATGATTCCCACAGTCTCTTTCATTGATATCCTGAAGAACTTCTTGAGCTTCTGCCTTCTCCAAGCACCTAAGATATGGTCCTGCAAGAGATTTTATGTATAATATATTATTCATTATAGTATATGGGATTACCTTTGTGCGAAAAGCTCTTGGGTTTTCATCCTTGGGGATAACTCCATCCTGAATATATCTCCTGATTGGGATAATCCAGGAATTTTCATTATCCTCAGGGTTCTCGATCCTCATATCTTCACTGTCCTCTGATATTTCATTGACACCTTGTTCTTCTATTGCTGGGCTCAGGATGTGTATGATGGGAATCTTGACACCTTCCGGTATTCTGAGGGATGAAGCTAAGTATGTTAGGGCATCTGCTTCAACATTCTCTTCTCTAGGTACCTGTGAAATATCAAACATTTCAAAACATTTTGCTAGTTTTTTTACTAGCTCTCAGTATTTCATTAGTTTTTCTCCTCTAACAATATACGAACCATTAAAATGATTAATTAATAATAATGAATCAACATGTACTTGAATAAACCTGATTTTCATGTCGATTGCTAGTTGTAATCCTGCTATCAAAGCTTCATATTATGCCTCATTGTTTGTGGCTTGGAATCCGAAGGATATGGATTGAGGTATAATGTCCCCCTGTGGCGATTTCAGCAGAATCCCGAGACCTGTTCCTCTAACATTTGAAGCACCATCAGTGTATAGAGTCCACTTATCTTTGGTTTCTTCCAGTTGTTGGACTTCCAAGTCTGCTTCTTCTTTAAGTTCACTGGTGAAATCAGCCACAAAGTCTGCTAATGCCTGGGATTTGATGGCAGTCCTGGGTTCATATGCTATATCATTTGCACTCAGTTTTACAGCCCATTTTTCCATCCTACCTGACATTTCTGGTTTCCTCAAAACAGACTTAATATGGTAATTAGTTTTTTCAAGAATATGATGAGTTTCAAAATAATGTCTAAGTTTGGTAGATGCCATAATAACTGCTAAAATTAATTTCTCAAGATAAGAATACCTGGTTTCAGCATCCAATAAACTCTTACTTACATAATAGATGGGATGATGTTGACCTTCGAGATCCTTAGCTAAAACTACACTCACGGCATTATTTGATACAGCTAGATATAGAGATAGAGGTTCACCTTCTTCGAGTTTTACAAATAGAGGAGCAGAGGAAAGATAAGCTTTTAAGGACATTAAAGCTTCCTCATGCTTATTGGTCCAATCGAACCTTTTGTTTTTCCTCAGGATATCATAAAATTCTTTGCACTTTTCTGAGGATTTGGATATGAATCTGTTGAGTGCCGATATTCTGCCAGTTAGCCTTTGAACATCTTTGACTGATGCTGGGGATTTCAGATTCAGAATAGCTTGTATCTGCTCTGGAATCGCCTCTATTACCCCCTTTTGGTGACCATGTATCCCAAGAATTTTCCCGCTTTCACTCCGAAATGGCACTTTGCAGGATTCGGCTTCATGTTATATTTGTCGAGGATATCAAATGATGTCTTAAGATCCTGGAGGTGATCCTCAGCTTTCTTGGACTTCACCATATCATCAATATAGACCTCCATCGTGTCCCCCAGTTTCTCTTTGATCATCATGTTAACTAACCTCTGATAGGTTGCACCTGCATTTTTAAGTCCAAAGGGCATAGCAATTAACAATAAATACATGTGGGAGTCATGAAGGCTGTGTCTTCTTAATCTGAGGGCTCCCTTTGGATTTGCTGAAACCCTGAGGATGCATCCATAAATGTCAGCATCTCGTGGCCGGCAGTAGCATCCACCATTGAATCGATGTGTGGTAGAGGGAATGGATCTTTAGGACAAGCCTTATTCAAGTCTGTGAAATCCACACAAACTCTCCATATTCCAATCTTTTTCTGCCCAACTACTACATTTGCTAACCATCGGGGATATTGGACTTCCGTAATCATATTTGCCTTCAAAAGTCTTTCAACTTCTTCCTGGATAATTGTGTTTCTCTCTAGTGCAAACTTTCTTCTCTTTTGATGGATTGGCCAGAAAGAATTATCAATTCCAAGTTTACATGTTATAATATCTTTGGAAATACCTGTCGTATCTTCATATTTCCATGCAAATGTTGATAGCCTCGACTTGAGGAAATCGAACAATTTTGACTCAATATCCTCAGGAATGCTTATTCCCATCAGCACTTTGACTTCAGGATCCTTGGGATAAGTAAGTACTTCTTTAATTTCTTGTTCCCTGGCCTCCATTACGTCTCGTGCTGGCTTCTGTAATTGCTACGCCAGCTGGGGTTTGGCAGTACATTTCATAGAAGAGATGTAGCAATTTTTTGCATCTTGTTGATCGCTGATGATTTTGATAACTCCCCACGGACTTGGGAGTTTCACACATTGGTGATAGGTGGAGGGGACTGCTTTCATGTCGTGTATCCAGGGCCTGCCTAATATAATATTGCAACAAGACAAACAGTCAATAACACAAAATTTTTGTATTTTATTTACCCCTTCGATGTATACTGGGAGTTTTATTTCCCCAATAGTGCTCTTAGTTTCTCCGCTGAATCCAACCAATACTGAGGATCTGGGAACGGTCTCATCCTTAGGAATATTCATCTTTCTAAGCACATCTAATTGAATAATGTTGACAGAGCTTCCACCATCTACGAGGATCCTTCGCACATAATGGTTAGCTACATATAATGTTATTACCAAACTATCAAGGTGAGGATCTTGAATGTTGACTGTATCACTTTCATCAAAGGTCATGGTCTTTGTTTGAGTGAGAACGAATGTCTTTGTTGGTCTGTCAGCCACTTCTAACTTTCTCTGATCAGCATTTCTTTTTGCAGCAGAATAAGAGGTTCCGCATATGTCGGATCCTCCGGATATGAACATGATTGTTTTTGCATCCGTTGGTGGAGGAGTTGGATTTTCAGGAATATTCTCAGGATTTTGTTCCTTTCCCTTCTTCTGGCCAAGTAGCTCTTTCAAGTGGCCTTTGCTGAGAAGATAGCTAATCTCCCTTCTGAGTGATGCAATCATCAGTCAAGTGCCCAAAGTCTTCGTGGAAGGCACACCACTTCGATTTGTATTTGTAGGCTCCTTGTCTTTCCGTCTTCTTTGGCCACCTGGCTTTTTCACCTAAATCCTGCATGGCACACATTAATCCACCAATACCAACTGAAAAACAATATTCAGAAACTTTAGGATATTCTTCATCATCCTCATCATCTACTGCATTGATCCTAGGGTTATCAGGCTTGTAGTAAGGCTTTGATCGATATGATTTTCCTGGGGATTCGGCCTTCCTGTTCGGCTGATCGTACTTCGTGATACAGATCTTATAGTTTTTCTTATCATCTTCTAGCCTGATATACCTCAGAGCTCTGCTTCTTGCTTCGTCTAATGACCTGCATGGAGTCATAACAAGATCATCATAGAAAGAGGAGCCTTTTTCTAACCCCAACTTAAGAGCTTCCACTGCCGAAGCCGGGTTTAGATTTGGAATTTTCAGTGACTCCTTGCTAAACCTGGTAATAAAATCTCTCAAGGATTCCCTAGGATTCTGGGTAATCCTGTAAAGATCACCTGTCATTATCTCAAATGTTCTACTGCAAGAAAACTAGTTATTGAACAAGTTAATTAATAGAGAAAAAGAAGTGATCGTATTGGGAGGAATACTCAGTAGCCATTTCATGGCTGCTCCGGTCAAGGTAGACCCAAATCCCTTGAAAAGACATGCTTCCTTGATTTCCATAGGGATTGGGTTGATCTCCATACGCTCTCTATATTGTGAGACGTGTTCCTCGGGATCCGTTGAACCATCGTACAGTTTCATATTTGGGGTTTGAAACCGTTTTGGGATTTGTACGTCACCAATTGATGGCAAAAATCGGGATATTCTGTTACTATCAGTGGGAACTTCAGCTATGGGACGGGTAACACCAGGAACATTTGATCATGTCCTTAAGCTTCTGTAATTCTCGGGCTAAACTTGAACTTATGCCTGCATCCTGCAAAAATCCTTGATTAGCATTAAAAGGAATTGTATTGAAAGCGTTACTCTGATTGATATTCTGAGGAACGGTTTGGGTGTTGTAGCTGGTATTCTTAAACATAGTATTTCCTGGAGTGAAAAATGGAGTGGCCGAAGTGTTAGCCTGCATCAGGATGAAGTCTCCCTAGTGCATCTCAGAGGACCCTGCAAATTGCTAAGTCTGAGGAAATGGCTATTGAGGGTTGAAAGATCCTGATGGAGGCACTCCTGAGAATCCTGCCTGTTGCGGAAATCCTGAGGATACCACCTGCTGATAAGGACATGAGGATACTCCCTGCTGCGACAATCCTGAGGATAACGCCCGTTGATAAGGACCTGAGGATCCTCCCTGCTGTGACAATCCTGAGGATAACACCTGCTGATAAGGACCTGAGGATCCTCCTTGTTGCGACAATCCTAAGGATCCTACATGCTGAAACGGCCCAGCAAAGGATGCATGCAAGTATGCTTGGATTCCAGATGAGTACAATCCCGCAGACCCTGAGTGCTGGAAGAGCGAGGATCCAGGTTTGTAAGCCGTGGTTGACTCTGGACGCACCAATCCTAAGGATCCTGGAGGAGTGAAATCCAGAGATCTCGGGATTAATGGCGTGAATTCTTCCGCCGGCTTCTTGGCTTTTCTGATATCTTCCAGTTCCTTCACCAGCATCTGGTTGGTCTTGTTCTGGCGATCCATCTGTTCCTGTAACCACTTATAAATAGACAAAAGTTCATTATTAGATACCATAACGGGATCCTGGGGAGACGGTCTCGATCCCGAAAACACTGGAGTAGCAGCTTTCTTCTAAATGTTGTTAGGTTTCTTCGGGATACCACCAGCAGGAGGAGGAGGCATAGAAGGCCTTATAGAGGAATCCGAAGCCGCAGCAGAAGAAGAAACAATTTTCGGTTGGGTAGACATGTTGTGGATATTGAGAGTAGGGTTTAGTTTGAGAGTTGATAATGATCAAAGCACCGTTTGCCCCACGGTGGGCACCAAATTCTTTCGTTCAAAAATTAGCAAACTAACTTTTGATCAAATTAGTGCGTGTGGCGGGGTGCTTAATGGTAAAATGATTGAACACAATGATGTGATTACGAGAGAAAAAACCCTTGATTATGATAATCTTGTCTAGGTCAAAAATTAACAATGTAATCTTTGGTCGAATTGGTACGTGATTATGATAATCTCCGGCAAAAAAAAACCCCAGACGGTGAAAACTATCACCGTCACTTTTATTAATAATAAAATGGTGGTTACAAAAGATGGAGCTGATAAGTGATCGTAAGCTAAGTGTTACAGAGTATGCTAGTAGCTAGGTAAGTGAAGGTGTGTGTTCTAGTGATATTATCAGCTCGTTTATATAAGATAAAGTTACAATTGTTATCCCGAATAATCCAGAAACGCTAGACTATTTCTTCCATAATCCGTTGCTTGCCCACGTTCCATTTGACGAAGTTCAAGCACTAGCTGTTATAAGTCCACGTTCATATTAGCATATTTAACACGTGATCTTATCTACAAAACAAATAAAAATAATATAGGATAGTTGAATTTGTCAAATATCATCCTCGAAATATTAGCGTTGACAGGATAGCTCAAAATCCTTGAATCGTAGCTCATCCTGATGATAGAAAATCTACACCCAACATTAACTATCACATAGGAGTATGCACACAGTCCCGAAAAACATAAAGAGAAAGGGGCTAGAAACTCACCCGTGTCTGGTGCTTCTCAGAGTTAATTGTAATACCCCTCCTTAGCTGTGCACGACTAACTATGTTATAATTATAAGTATCAATTAACTACCTCTGACTATATCATCTAATCGAATCACAATAATATTCGAATCACAATTCTAATCGAATGATAATTCTAATCGAATGACTGTTCTAATCGAATGACATTTCTAATCGAATCACTATTCGATGCGATTACTTTTCAATTCGATTCGATTACTCTTCAATTAGATCCGAACATGGTTTTTCGTATGCACACAGTTTGGAGCCTATGATGGGTATGAATGAGATGATGGCTACATTTATAGGAAGAGGGTAGGGTTTCATGTTTAACTTTTCCTCTAATGACACTTATTTCCCCCATACTTTAGATAATTACATTAATCTTCTATATTTCATTTAAACCCCGATTCATTTAAATATTAAACGAAATTTGGGATGTTACAAATTAGAATTTGATGATGAAAGAGTTTCACAATTAAATGAGATGTTATAACCTGTTTTAAAAGTTATTTGGGTTTGGTGAGACCCATGACCCGCTTATTTTTTTTACTCTAAAATTGTTTCTTAATTATATGTAAGATCTTTTTTTAGAAAATAAGATATTAATTTTTGGTATATCCCTATTTTATATGAATTTTATATCAAATATATGGTGAGATTAATTCTTAATTTAATGAGATGTTATAACCCATTTAATGACTATCAGGGTTTGGTAAGACTAATACCCTTGAATTTGGGTCAAATGCATGAGAATCCTCCGTTTACAAATAATGCAATCTGGTGGCTTGAGAGAATGTAGGGAAGAACCATATTACAGGGGTTGTTTAAATTTTTCATTTCTAATATTGTGAATGTATTTTTTTTTTGAATTTTAGTTTATTTATTATAAGAAGTTAATAATATACTATAACATATTTTGATTAATTATGTTGGGTTATGGTCATTTTTTAATGAAACGTTGAATGAATTATCTACTTAATTTTTATATTTATTCGTTTACGTTCATTTGTTATAATTTGGATATTATTTTGTGAAACTTTTCATTTAAGTTAAACTTAAAAGAAAAAAGAATCGATAATGTAACTAAATCCATATTGAGAAATTAAATTAGGGTTTGATTACGGGGATTGTTTTACATTTTATATTTTTAATATTTATATATTTTTTTGTATTTTAATTTTATTTATTGTAAGGAAATTAATAATATACTTAGGGTTAATAATGAAATGATTTCACAAATAAATGAGTGCTTGAATATGTTTAAAAGTTAGGGCTTATATAAATAGCTTAAAGACTATCGTACTACATGTTTTAATTACCTGAAACAGTGAGTAATTGATGATGAACGCCGTAAGGAAGAAGACGGCCAAAAACAGTCACGAGCAGGTACTTGCGGATTATAAAAACGAAATTGAATATGGGGTTTCATTTTTTGATGATTAGGAGATCATATCTGCAAGGTTAATTGCATTATGGTGGTCGTTTGCGTGTATTTTGATGAACGGGTTGGGCCGCTAGGTAATATAATAAATTCGCGTTATAACAGATTCGTTTTTCCAAATTAAATGCGTCGGTGAACTGATTATAGCGTGATTAACGTGATCTATATTCCAATTACAAACTATACAACGAAAATTGTGGTCCACAAAACTTAAACGGGTCTAGGAATAGGGGTACACGGGTTTGGATGGTGGGTTTGGATATTATTTGGCAAAACTTGCATTTTAGTCCCTGAACTTTAATGTGGAAACATATAGGGATTAAAGTAAGGTTGAGGGTGTATTTTGTATAATATAATTAGTTGATTATTTTAAATGATTAAATTACCCGAAGACGAAAACAGGTCGGGTATTAGACATTGATAAAGTAAACGAAAACCCGAGTTGTTACAGAAATGACCATTGGCGACAACTTAAAAACTGATAGAAATCCAAACTTGTCAGGGACAACTAAAAAAAATTATGAAAATATTTGTAACAATATATAAAGTTATTTTTAGAAGATTCGAATTGCGAAATTTAGAAAATAGGCGAAAAAAAAGCCAGTGTAGGACACCTTATGAACTCAAAACCAACCACCACAAATATTAAGTTTCTTTAGCTCGTATTGTCAGGAATTCAATATCGGAACAAACCTGCTAAATATCATTTGAAACGGAATTTGACTGATTAGTTAAAGTTTATAACACGTAAACTAGGAAGTTTAAGACTTTCATTAATTTACCTACAAGATCCCAACCCAATCCCATGTGCCCTCCCATGGTTTCACTCAACACCAATGGCCATCACCCATTGATTTATTTGTAAAACTATGTCTTCATAAGCCTATAAATATGGTGTGTAGTAACACCCACCATAATCCACCTTGCCATCCTAGTATACAACGCACTAATCTACTCTCCCTCTCCCACTCCATATACTCATGGAACCACCATCACCATTCCCTTACACCACCATCAACTAAAATCACAATCACACTTGATCAAGAACACACACTACAATGGAAGATTAAGTATTATAGGAAGCAAGAATCAAGCTAGGAAGCTAGGAAACACCCACACACAAGATCTTTCTTTCATCATCTTACTAGTTTCTTCAAAATCCAAGGTAAGATATATAGTTGATTTATGGTTAGTCAAGTTTGATTAAGTAATATTTCACACAAATGGGTTAGAATCAACCTTAGAAACAAAAATTAGTGAATGTGTGTGTGTGTATGTGATTGATCAGTGGTTTGTGTGTGTGTGTGAAAGAGATGGATTGAATTCATAATATGATTGTATATGGTCATCTAATAGCTTACTTTAACTTATCAATGTTGAGTTTACTTTAGATTGATTGATGAATATGGTTGATTATTGATTTAGAGATGAAACTATGTGTGTTTATGGTTGAAATATTGAAAATGGGTTATGGATAAATTACCCATTTGAGCTGTGGGTTTTGCTCAAATGGGTAATGGTTTGGACTAGTAATATCACTAGTTAACAAGTTACATGTTATATGGTTAAAAGATGATTGTTGATTTAAAACCCACCTAGTTAATTCACCAAAATTACATACATAAGATTGTTGGTTGACTTGTGATAATAAGATTGAAAAGTGGCATTATAATGATAGATAGAATCTTGTTAAAGTGTTGACTAGCAATGTAGAGATTATTACTATTTGACTTTTTGGTAAAAATTGACTTGAATGAACATATGGGTCAATTACATGATTTGATTATAAGGTTAGATTTTTGTCTTTACAAGCATTGATTGAATATGGATTGAAAGAAACTAGTAACACTAGGATGCCATAATATTAATATAATGAACAAACTAGAATTTGTTTGGTAAACTTACCAATAAAGGAAACTTTTTGATTTGGTGCAAATTGCCTAATAGTTTGGCTTGATTATTGAACACATGAATATATGAATGATTAATGACTTATGATTAGAACTGTATTAGTAAACATTATTGTGAAAATTGTTGAGTTGACAAGGTAATTATTAAGTTGATTGTTTGCTAATTATAGAAACTTTGTTGTTTGAAGTGTTAAGAATCCTATGGTTAGATGGAAATGATAGGATAAAATAGAAGCATGTTATAAGTTGTTATGATCTGGAAAGTTTGATGTATAAACACCATATTCGCATTATAAAAATAACATTCTCATGTGTTGTTAGAAACTTGTAGTTAAGGCTTGAGCATGTTTAGTTGAAAATTGGTTTAGTGTGCATATTTGGTTCTATATGATCAAGCATGCATGTGATGGTGAATTATTTGTTATTATGTGTGTATTTTCTGTATAAAATGATTTAGTTTTGATATTATGACTTAAATAGCTTGCTGGTAACATTAACGGTTGGAAAGTTCGACTTTTAACGTGAACCGACATGAGTTTTCAACTCTGTTTTAAAACAACCCCTAAAGTCATAAAATTCTTATATTTAACATAAGTTAAAGTATAAGAAAAATTCAAAATCGCAAAGCTTGAACCTACACGATTAGTGTCGCGAAAACCGACACCAAAACGTTAAAATTGACGTTTTTAAGAAAACGGTAACTAAAATAAAAACCGTATCATTATTATTGAAAAACTAATAAAACTTGACTAAACTATATTAAAAGTGTTTCTAATAATTTAAAACACCAATTTTCACGAAAAAAATAACCGGATCGTTTTTAAATGCAAAACCGACGAAACGACTAAAACCGACAAAAGTAATGTCATTTTCAACTAAAATAAAACTTATAATTTTCAAAACACTCCAACAACTAAAATATATTTATATAAATTTATATATTAAAGAATATAACATTTTGATAGAATAAATTGAAGTATGATACTTGTTAATATTTGGTGTTTACTTGTATACATGTATATTTGCTAGTTGCTAATTAAGATAAGTATATATATATATATAAGTTAGGGTCTTGTGTGAAAACGTAACTTGTACTTAAACAAACTAAAAGTCGCCAACGGGTCATTCGAACTTGAACTAATAAAAAGATAAAAATAAACGTTAAAAGAAAACTAAAAAGCTTGTGTGAAATATTTTAAGTTAAGCAAACAACTTAGAATATATATATATATATATATATATATATATATATATATATTATTAAACACATGTACTATCATAATAACAGGACACGAAGTGTTTGGATACACCTGACGTTGTACCTACCGAATGTGAGTTTCTCTATCGGCCCCTCGTTTTCGAAATGTTTTTATTGTGTTTTGGGGAAAAACATATTCTTTCATCGATTTTATTGAAGTTTTTATAAAGCATTTTATTTTATAAACCGTGTAAAAAGTGGGATGAGTCAACAGTTGGTTAAATAATTTCTCTATCGACCCCTCGTTTTCGAAATGTTTGTATTGTGTTTCGGGGAAAAGCATATTCTTTCATCGATTTTATTGAAGTTTTTATAAAGCATTTTATTTTACAAAACGTGTAAAAAGTGGGATGAGTCAACAATTGGTTAAATAACTGTTAACCGAATTAATAAGGGCACAGAATAGTTGGTAGATCTATCGGGGTGACGCCCCCCACTTCCAATTGCGTTGGGTTAAAAGAGGGAATATTTTGAGTATGATATGTTTCAAGTTATCAATTTTGATAGTTATACACTTGTTGTATTATTTGCTCATCTACAACAGTGCGATTTGTTAAAAGATAAAAAGCTTCGTTTCTAATGACAAGTTCAATTATTGAGAATGTTGAAAGATATAATTACCATGTTAAAAGAACGGTAGGAAAAGGGCCACCACTGTTGCTTATGGTAATAGATTATGAAAAGAATGGTCGTTGAACCATTGTATGGTGAGATTTATAAGTATTCGTTTACTCAGTGGCGGATCCAGGAAAATTTCTCACAGGGGTCGAAAGTTTTACGAGTCGGTTGTCTATAGCTTAATATAAAAAAAATTCGGTACCTTCGAGTCGGGTTGGTTCGGATCACATAAAGAAGAATATAATAACAGTAAAATTTTAAATACAAAAAATAATTACATCAATCACGAGGCGCATTGAGGCAACAATGCTTCGAGCCGATGTGCAAAAGCGCACCGATTTACCTGTGTGATAAACATATAAATAAATTTTATATACTTTTTTATATAAAATATAGTGACGAGGCCATAAACTTTGAACTTGATTAATATTAGTGTGTGAGTGTGTGTATATATATAACTAGTTTTTATCCCCCGTATTACATGGGTTGTTTTATATTATTATTTGTTTCTATTATTTATTTATTTATTGAATTATTATTTTTTTATTGTATGAAAGTTAATAGTATAGTTATGGTTTGATGATAAATTGTTTCACAAATAAATGAGATGTTATAAAACTGTTTTTTTTTTTCATAAATGAGATGTTATGAAAGTTAAGATGAGACTCAAGACCCGTTTATTTTTTTTTAACTATAAAACTGGTTTTTTAATTATAAATAATATATATCTTTTTTTAAATAATTCATATATTAATTTTTAGTATATCTCTACATTATAGGATTTTTATATTAAATATTTGGTGAGGTTAGTTTTTAATTTAATGAGATGTTATAACCCATTTAAGAAATATCTGGGTTTGATGAGACTCGTACCCGTGAATTCGGGTAAAATAAATGAGAAGTCTCTATTTAAAAAATCAAGCAAATCTGGTGACTCCTAAAAAAGGGAGAGCGATGACATCGCGACACGTCGGATTTTTATGGTTTCGTTTATATATATTATATATATTTTATGTAAAATAAAAAAGATAAAATAAAAAAATAAACCATATTAAAGCTAGTTCTTTTCTAAAGGCAAATGAAAACTAGTTAACTAGAAAACCTAGAAAAGATATGTCATGTAAAACTAAAAGATTACTTAATGGTTTATTTAAATGAGTAATGTCATAGAGAAAAAACAAAAAAAGTGAAAGTGAAAAGTGTAGACATTTAATAAATACCAACCATTTTAATCACGTTATTTTAATCACGTTGTATTCTCCAATGCCCATGCCTCCATGTAACTCCTCACCGGAATATATTTTCCGGTGATATTAATTCTTTTCCATTCTATCTTACTTCTTCTTTTTTTTTAGTATTTTACAATCTTCTTTTTTTTAGTATTTTACAAGGGTCGATGTCAAAATTTTACAGGGGTCAGTCGGATTTTTTCATACATATAACACTAATATATTTTTTTTCACGGGTGGTCGGTCGACCCATGTGGTGAAGCAGTAGGTCCGCCAAAGCGTTTACTATGTTTCATGATAAGTTAATAAAGTATTGTTCACTATGATTTTTATGATGACTTATACTGAATTTTCGATTTCCATGCGTTCATAATATATATATAAGTAAATATATGTAACATCCCGTTTCCTGTAACGGTTTATAAAAAAATAATATTAGTTATTATGAGATGAGCTTGGGTTGGGTTAAATAAATGTGGGTAATGGACTTGGATTAATAAGGAAGGAATAAAGACCATGGGTTTAAGCCCATGACCCATAATATATAAACCATATTATTCATTAATCCATTCATTCCACTCATTCCTTACACCATCCAAAACACACACTTAAGTTCTCTCTCTCTTTCTCTAGCTGGACCCAAGAGGAAACCGAGTATCGATCCGAGGTAATGATGTAATGATCTTATGTGGATCCAAACCAGCTAGATCTAGTCACGAGATGATGAACCGACACTCTCAATCGTTAAATTCACGAGATTCGGATGGAATCGGGTATAAACCGATCGAAAGACGAGCTTAGGGGTCACACTAGCTCGGATTCGGATCGAACGGGACGAAAAATGACTGAGATCTCGCTTTTCCGGTGAGATCCCGGTTTTCCGGTGATGACGGTGCCGGAAAGGCGGCGCCGACGATAGGGGAATGTTTAGGTAATGTCAGGGAATGTTCTGAAATTCTCTGACCTAATCCTAGGCGCGTGTAACGAGTTAACTACCATTCGCTATGCTCGTTCGTTAAGACAGAATAATGAACGAGTTACATTCGTTAAGCCATTCGCTATGCCCATTCGTTAAGGAAGAAGTAACGAATGGGCTACATTCGTTAGCCCATTGGTTACGGGGTGGTGACGAATGAACCCTCATACATTAGAAGGTCCATTCGCTATGAAAGTCCATTCGTTATAGAGGTTTATTCGTTAGAAAAGTACATTCGTTATAAAGGTCCATTCGTCAAGAAGTAACGAATGAGTCCATTCGTTTTGAAAGAACACACACGTTAGGAGGCAACGAATGAGCCCCATTCGTTAAGGAACTGTATAACGAATAAGAGTTTGAAAGAATGACAGAAAGGTACCTGGACTTAAAATAAAATAATTTAATTACATAGAAACCCTTGGACTTTATAAATTAATGAAAGATACCTTAAAGGGTTAATGAGTTAGCAATAAAATATTATTAAAGAATTATAATGAAAATTTTGTTAAGAACAGTTAATGAAAATAAAATTTTTCCAAGCTGACATGGCAGCTTAACCACAGCCAGGGGCTCTTCCCCTTGGACCCCACTAGGGGCTGCCTCCCTAGAACCCCGCTTCCATGGGCGCTGCCCCCGGACCCCCATTCGTTGAGGGTTATTATCAAACTAGAAACGCGATATGGGTAGTGATAGTTAATTGATACGTGTAATTGTTATACAGTTAGTCGCACATATCTAAAGAAAAGAATAACCATTAATGGTGAACGTAACAGGACGCAGGGGAGTTTCTATCCCTATTTCCTTGTTATGTTTTCGGGGATGTGCGCATACTCGATGTGATTAGTTAATACACTTACCCTAAGTGGTAAGTGTATGCCTTATATGATTGATGTGATAATGATTGAGGTTATGAATGAATGCTTGTGGTACGTGAACGATATTCGTATATTGCACCTATCGCCAGGAAAGGTGAGTTTTACATAAGATGCATGAATGATATATGAATGACTAAGAATATGTATGAATGTATATAATAGAATGTACGTGTAAAGAAGCGTATGTATGGTTGTATGGAAAGAAGGGACCAGACCCTAAATATATATGAGATAAAAGGGACCAGACCCTAATAATATCTGAGATAGAGAAGAAAGGGGTCAGACCCTAATAATATCAGAGATAGAGAAGAAAAGGACCAGACCCTGATAATATCTGAGATAGAGAAGAAAGGGACCAGACCATACAAATATCTGAGATGGTAAAGATAGTTATGTATGTATTATGAAAGTATGAAAGTGTGATGGTATGAAAGAATGTATGAATGAATGTATGAAAGTATAAAAGAAAGAAAGTATATGTGTACGAATGAAATAAAGGTAACAGGCTAAGTATGTAATATGTATCTTCGGATACATATAGTAAGTATGTGAATGTATTGTATGTTGCCTGATTAACTAGAACTCACTTAGCGTAGCTGACTTTTAGTATGCACGCAGGTGAGTAGGATGAGACAGTTGGCCTGAAGGGGGACACATGGCAGATGAATAAAGAAGCTGGCATCTGAAGACTCAGTTGTTAATGTTTGAACTATAAAAACATGTTTTATATTATTTTAAATTGAGACTTATGTAATGAATGGTTGACTGTTAATATTATTCCGTGAAAGTTTTAATTCAATTTGATATTTAGAATTATGTTTACGAGTAAATCAAATGATAAAGTAAGGCACCAGGGCCTTACAATATATATATGGATTATTTTCGAATAAAGAGAACTCAACAACATTGGTGTTGACGTTTATTTTAATATGCTTTTCAGGTAAATTAATGAAATACTGAAACTTCACGAAGAGCGCGGGAAAATAGTGACGTGTGTTTGAATGAAAAAGGTTGAATTTATTTTAGACACGTGTAATGACTCTGATGGTTAAATAAAGTTCTAACTTTCGTTTGAAATATATTCTTAAATATGATTGGCTGAAACATCTACTGTCACCACCCGAATGACTTAGTCAAAGTCTTCCGCTGATTAAATTATCGGGGTGTGACACTCAAAACACATAAAAAGTCGTATACAAACCAGTTCAGGTAGATGTCTACTGATGTTATTATCTGGAAGGCGAAGTTCCTGAAGAGATGTAGCATTTTTTAAACCCTGCAAACAAATATTTATTAGAAAATAATAATATACACTAAAGTTAAACAAACCCAGCTACTTTAACCGGGATGGAAGTCACCTCGGGAACCAACTAAAGAGAATTTTGACTAATATCAAAAATTCTTAATTTAGGAATTTTATAAGTAACAAAGTCATACTCATCAAAAACACAAAATATTTATAACTTCAATACGTGCATCAAAAAAGAGAACGCAGGAATTTGTGGCAAACAGCCTGCAATGCCACTTAGATTTAGAATCTTATGATATCAAGAATTCTTAATTTAGGTAAACTTATTATATCCAATCTGATCTAAGAAGTATGCACCCTCTTGTTTAGTATTTAAGTTATAAAGTCATTTTGATCAAAACGTAAAATATTTAGAACTACAACTTCATCAAAAGAGAAAATGCAGGAATTTGTGGTAATCAACCTGCATTGCCACTTAGATAAAGCAGCTTGAAAGTTGAAATCCACCCAATGGAATCTAAAAAGAATAAAAAATGAGACAAATATCAAAATCGCGTATAAAACAAATTTATGTAAGTTCTCTATGCCTTAATCTTCACCCAATTAGCAGGAGGGCCCACATCCACATTCGGTGAGTCCAATCTGAGAAGGTCAACACGTCATGATTTTAGAAAAAGTTCATATAAAATTATGTTGCATATTTTTTATGCTTAAATTAAAATCAGAAAGAAATAGGGTATCTCAACTGTGATTTTGATATTCTCATACGTGCAGCTTTGACTAAACGTTCAACCGGAGACAGCTTTTTACGCTTCAGCAAATCCATAAAGTCAAAGCAATAGTCAAAGTATAGGTGTTTAAGAATGCTCATGCTATAACTCAAATGCAAATTGTATGAATGCCTTGTTTTTCCGCTTCACAGTCATACCTAAAGTCTTATTCTACAAAACAAAAGTTAAGATCTCAATTCAAATATCTTAAAAGCTACACATAAATATTAAATGAAAAAAATATAAGAATATATTATAGAGCTTCAAAGGATGTGTAATTGCAATTGAAAGTGGCTATATTAAGGGTTACCTTTGAGTTCCCGTATGATAATTGAGAAGGAGCCGGAGATACATGTAACGACGCCGGTGATATGGAGTATATAAGTTTAGTGTTGTCTCGTCATTTAAGTTTAACAAATAACGTGATAAATTTGGAAAATGACAATTATGTCCATCTAAAATATTTTATATGTAATATATATATATATATATAAGGGATGGTTCGAAAGAGAAATGATATTACTGCGAGAAATTGAAGAAATGAATATGAGTCAGTAGTTTTATTTTAGTTTTTAAAAGCTTAAAGATAAATTAAGAAAGTAAAAATTCATTATATCTATTCAATTAATATAACTAATCAAATTACTATAGTTGAAAAAATATTAAGAATTCATTTATTTTTATAACTTATTTTTTGTCTCTTGAATTTTTATCCTATACAAGTACAATTTATTCATACGTTAAAATTTCTTTTTTATCCAAAACCAATTTCTTCCAACTCAAGATATTCATATCCATCAACACGTAGTTATATTGTGATAAATAATACAAAAAACTATTTTACACCTATTTGCATTAAATATTAACAAAAAAAAGATACAACCTAGACAAAAACATATAACCTACACACAAAATTCATCATTAATAAAATACACACACACACGAAGCCATATAACCTACACACGAAAATATATAACCTACACACAAAAAAATTATCCTACACAAATACAATATATTCGTACATTAATTTTTTTTTTGTATGTTGTACGTTTTTATTGCTCAAAACAAGTGTAGGCTATATAATTTTGTATAGGTTGTATATATATTGTTTATATTTAATGGACACATTTGTATGACATTTTTTTATTATTTATGACAATAGTTTTTCTAGATATATCAACTGAAAAAAATATATATTATGTTTTGATATTTATTGCTATAAATTACGTGTTGATATATGCTAATAAATTAAGTGAAAGAAATTGTTTTATTTAATATAAAGAACTAGTATTATATGAATAAATTGTACTTTTGTTAGATAAAATGAAGAGGATGTAAATAAATTATAAAACTAAATTAATATTTTTATGTTTTTAATTATTATAGTTTATTTAGGTAGATATATTAATTAGAAAAATATTTATTATGGTTATATTCGTTGTTTTAATTGAAGAGAGAGAGAGAGGGAGAATGCATTTATTGTTACATTTACATCTTTTTCATTTATTTTAAACTTTTAATACCTAAAATAAAACTATTGGCTTATATTCATTTCTCGTAATATTATATATATATATATATGATTGAGATCATGTGACAAGCATTTTGAAATTGAGAACTTTAGGAATCGTTTTAGACCACAAAAAAACATTTTTAAAGAACAATAAAAACATTTACAAAAAAACGCGAAAATAAAAAAATAAAACAAACAAAAAATTTTATTTTTCATCCCGGTTTTATTAAAAATTTAAAAAAACGGTTTAGCAAAATTATAAATGTATGTATAATACTAACTTTATAAATTATATACATGTTATTCTTTATACACATATGTACAATTAAGATAAATGATAATTCAATATGTGTATATTATGTAAATGAAGATTATATAAAAATATACATATGTGTATATCTAGGCTTTTTTTTATGAAATCGCGATGAAAAATAACTTTTTTTTGCTTTTTATTTTTTAAAAATTTTCGTTTTATAATTTTTTTAAATAATTTTAAGAGGCTTTTTTGTGGCTCAAATTGGTTTGTAAAGTTCTCAATTTCAAAAAGTTCTTTTAAAATCCTCACCTTATATATATATGAGTGAGTTCATTGGAGAACTCCAAAAAAATGGGGAACTAAGGAACACTTTTCCTAACCCTTGACTTTTCCCCACATTCTTTTTGTACACCCTCAATCACCCATATCTCATCAATTTTGTAAAGGAAAAAAACCTCTAAAATATATAAAAAAATATTATAAAACAAAAAAATAAGGTAAAAAACAAAAATGTTTATCTAGCATCCCCCATTTAAAAAAAATAAAAAATTCTCGGTTTAATTTAGGTTTTAGGGATTTAGGGGGTTTAAGTTTTCCGGTTTGGGGGTTAGGTTTTTTAGGTGGGGGCGGGGGGCGGGGGCTTTTCTTGTACACATGACGGTGTAAAGATAACACGAAAAGAAAAATTCATAAACATATTATAACCGCCACATTGAAACCCACATTATCTTATACACGCGTAAAAACATTACTTGTTAATGTTCGCGAACACTAAATTCGGTGAGATAACCGTAGGTTGGTTTTAATATATATATATATATATATAATTATTGAATTTGCATTAAAATTATAGCGAAACGTGTTGTTTTACATGTAAAATGTTAATAAGATTTGTTGATTTACATGTAAAATGTTAATGAAAATTGTTATTTTATATGTAAAATATTAAGTATTACATGTAAAATCTTAAACAACTATTGTTTTACATGTAAATGTTAATGAGATTTGTTGTTTTACGTGTAAAATGTAAGTGTTATTTTATGAAGTGTTCATGAAAAATGTTATTTTACATGTAAAATATTAATTTTTACATTTAAAATCTTAAAGAATTATTGTTTTACATGAAAATTGTTAATAAGATTTGTTGTTTTACATGTAAAATGTTAATGAAAGTGTTATTTTACAGGTAAAACCTTAAAGAACCGTTGTTTTACATATAAAATGTTAATAAGATTTACTTTTTGTACGTGTAAAATGTTAATGAAAAGTGTTACCTCCCCCCCCCCAACCCACGAAAGCTAAAAAAACCTAAACCTCCTAAAAGCTAAACTAAACCCGAAGAGAACCAAGCCCTAATAATACTCGAGACAGAAAGGGAACCGGGCCCTAATAATACTCGAGGCAGTAGGGCGTAATGCTCTTTAAAAAGTAGAAGCATGTAAAGTAAGGTTTAATATATAAGTATGAAAGAAAAGGTAAGTAAGCTATATAAAATGTATCTTCGGATGCGTATGTATAAATATGTGAATGTATTGTACGTTACC
The DNA here is from genome assembly GCF_021521415.1 of Bidens hawaiensis. Classification (NCBI taxonomy): domain Eukaryota; kingdom Viridiplantae; phylum Streptophyta; class Magnoliopsida; order Asterales; family Asteraceae; genus Bidens; species Bidens hawaiensis. The sequence goes on from NW_027491281.1 coordinate 1,872,123, forward strand.
TGATTAACTAGAACTCACTCAGCATAGCTGAGTTTTAGTATGCACGCAGGTGAGTAGAATGAGGCAGCTAGCTTGAGCGGGGCACATGGCAGAAGAATAAGAGGATGCCATCTGAAGACTCATGATGCTTCATAATTGATGTTTTAAATTTGAAAGACAAGAATGTTTGATAAGACATGTTTTTGAATTATTATGTCATGTTTAATGAAAGTTTTATATTCCGCGAAAGTTTTAACTAAATCTGATAATTGGAATTGTGTTTATGAGTAAATCCAACGTCCAAAGTGAGGCACCAGGAACGGGGCCTTACAAGTTGGTATCAGAGCAAAGTTCGAGGGAATTAAGTATCCTACATGCTTAGACTCGAACAGAGAATGGGATTTAAGTATGAAAATATTGAAGATACCAGTTCAAGAAAGCCATGTGTCACTCAAGTAAGCTCGATAAAGGTAAAGTACATGATTAATTTCATGTATAATATGAGAATTTGTAAGGAAATTAGCTTAATTGCTATAGAAAGAATGATTGTATGCTAGCTTAATTGCTAGGAAAAGAATGAGTGTATGCTAGCTTAATTGCTAAGGATAAGAATGTAGTTTATATGTATGTTTATATGATTGTGCGAGTAGTAGAAACTAGCACAAGTGAAATCATAAAGGGAAGTGTGTAGAACCTGAAAAGTAATGTAAATAGTTAATTACACTTGGCCACTGTCATTAACTACTTACCTTACGAATCATGTGCTAAATAATTCCTAGAGTGATAACGTTTGTGTTTCCTTAGTGATAATATAGATGACCGATACAAAGGAGGTCGTACTGGACGCTGTGGTAAGACACTTTCCAACCAGACACCCTTTTTGAAGAAAGTGACAGAGCGATATACGAAAGCAGTAGGACTTCAACTTTAGGAAGTAATGAAGAAGGATAACACTTGGAGCTTGTACTCAAATATTAATGGAGTTGCTAAATTATTTCGCACTACAATGCCAACAGTGTTCGCTGAAGCATCAAAGGCAGCCCGAACTGGGAAGTCCAAGTGGAAGCAACGTGAAAGAAACGGAGATAAGCCAACTTGAATGAGTCAAGAAATGTAGTATGTATGCAATGGTTAACTCCATAAAGGAACTTGATGGGATCGTGAATGACAAAGCGAATGAGATAAAAGCAGATGATCGAGGGGGACGGGTGAATGTCGAGGCATCCTAATTAAAAATGAATGAAAGGACGACACTACATAGTGTAGCGGATATGAGAGAAGACGCTAAGAAGAAGTTAGTTGTGTACCTGAGACTTTACGGAAGAGACCACTAGCGATACTGTCGTTAAAGTATGAGAATGGTCAAGAATTGTAAAGTAGAACTAGAGGGACATGAGTTTCTTGCTTCTCTTTATGTGCAACCTTAAGAGAGTTTGATGTCGTTTGGGGATGGATTTGTTGTTTGAGCCTAAGGCTCATATAAAATGTAAGAGTAAGTTGATAAGATTTAAGTCTTTGGATGGCGGTACGGTGACGAATTATAGTATTAAGGAAAGTTCAGGGCTTAAAGTCATTACGATGATAAAAGCTGAAGGTTTGTTAAGACAAGGGTGCAATGCCTACCTGGCGTATGTTGTCAAAGCTACGGCCTAGACGAAAGAAGTGAAAGATGTTCCTGTAGTGTGTGACAATTAAGAGTGTTCCCAGAGAACCTTCTAGGGTTATCACCGGAACGAGGAGTAGAACTCCATATAGAGTTAATACCAGGAGCACAACCTATCGCGAAAGCACATTACTGCCGGGCGTCGTCCAAAATGCAAGAGTTAAGGTCCCAACTATAAAAACTCCTCGACGAAGGAGTTTTATGCCGAGTATTTCCTTACAGGGTGTGCCGGTGATTTTCGTGAATGAAAAAGACGAAAGTATGAGAATGTGTATAGATTTCTACAAGCTGAACAAGCTTACTATGAAGAGTAGGTATTCATTGCCACAAATTGATGATTTGTTAATCAAATGCACGGTGCAAGTTGGTCCTCGTGAAAGAGGCAGACATCCCTAAGACAATGTTTCAGACACGATATGAACACTAAGAGTTCTCGTGATATCGTTGGGATTGAAGGATGCTCCAGAAACATTTATGGTTATGATGAATAAGGGTATGTCATCAGATGTTGGACAAATCTATCATTGCGCTTATTGATGATAATCTTGACATATTCAAGGAATAAGTCCGACCATGATGAACACTCGAGAGAAGTGTTGGAGATGTTGAAGAAAGAGTAACTGTATGCTAGGTTTTCAAGGAGTACCATTGATACATGTTATAAGAGTGTGGATATCTCTTAAAGCAGAAAGAACGGAATATAAGACAAGAAGATGGGTAAAGCTGATAAAAGAATTGTGATTTGAAATCAAGTATTATCCTGGTGAGGCTAATGTGGTCGCTGACGGCCGTGAATGTGAAGGAGTTATCGCGACAATTAAGTCATATAAATTAGTTAGTACTTCGGATTGCATGAGTGAGATCCACGAGGCACGGTTAAAAGTTATAAAAAAAAGAACAAAATGAAAAAGAAATGAATTCTCTAGTTACACTGAGAATTGAAGGCTAATAATTATGATGTTAAAATCAGATTTGGTCGCCTGAGGATTTCACGTCATGGAGATCTTCGAGGGCAAATCCTAGGTGAAGGTTATAAGTCTAGATACTCGGTTTACATCGAAGCATCAAAAGGAAAGATGTCGGTTACAATGAAGGCAGATACTAATGAAAGTGAAACGCTTAAGTAGAATTCAAATGAAGATGTGTCCAGGGTATGTGACAGCTGTGGATAGACATGATACTTTGCCTACACTGATAAGAACAACCACAAGTGTTATGAATGTGGAGCCGGAAGTCACACCGCAAGAGGATGCTAGAAACCAAGGACAAAAGATGGAAAACATGCAAGGAAAGCGTAGATATGGTTTAGACTTACATTTATCTGGATTGAGTCTTAACACGAATGATTAGTGTTGTGGAAGATAATCATGTGATCATGATAAGGGAGACATCTAGAACGATAAAGACAAAATGGTATTGCAAATGACTATATGAAGGTCAAGATATGCTTGGAAAAGAAGTCGGTTAAGATGATTGTTTTTGATATATCAGACGGTCTGATATGCAGCAACAAACAACAATGGATTCATAGTACAAGGTGAGACTTGATTATTCAAGAAAGGGAAGATGTATCACCATGGATTTCATGATCAAGCTACCTTAGACAGCTATAACTCATGAACCCTACGTGTTGATACAGAGCTGAAAATGAAAGAAGGTTTAAATGGTAACTTAAAGAGTTTTCCGACAAGTTATACTATGGATGTGCTCAAGAATTGCAAGAAGTGTTCTATCTCAAGGAATAGACAAAGGGATTTTAAGAAGTAATCATTTAGGAGAAACTGGAAAAGTTTCCTTTTTGGAATTAATATGTCACACCACAACCTAGGGCGGAAATACCATGGCATGAACTGATTGCCCACAGCTCTCAATGTACTATTAAGCAATATTATAAATTTCAATATCTATTAAATAAATTTCAAATGAAACAAATGTTCTTACAATATCCAAACCAACAAATGTGCATCAACAATCAAAATTCATAAATAATATTTCTCGTTAATTTTTCTTCAAGTATAAATCCTTAAGTAATCTTGTACTTTAGTTACATCACATCAAACGATAACCTGCATATGCGTTGAAGATAAAGTAGTTTTGTCAACACAAGGTTGAGTGGGCAACACACCAGTTTAAGTGTACATATAGTATATAAAAAAAAGTAATTGCAACAAGTCATATGAGAATAACAAATTAACCAAATGAGCAAGTATAAATGAGATTTCGAGAAGCACAAAGCTATAACGACCGGCGTATGATCATACATTCTAAGATTATGTTGGACCTCTCCGAATGCGGTTCACGTAAAGCAAATAAACACATAACAAGTAAGGTACAATTCGTTAGCACATAAGACAATAGTTGCAGTTTTGTGTATAAGTATATATGAGAAATACAATTTACGCATATGTCCCCAAAACATGGAAAACGAGTAAAATACGGAGAATGTGGTACTCACCTCAAAGACGAGCAAAAGCGATTAAGATAATGAGAAATCGAGAAAGTCACACGTGAACGTTAAAGCCTACTAAGAAGTAAGAGCAAACGGATACGCTAAGTAGAGTACAAGATGGATTATGACAACTAGATAACCATTATTAATATCATAATAATATAATATTATATAAAGATTTATTATATAAAAACAATTATTTTAATTTATAAAAACATAACTTAATAAATATTATTTGTAGTTTATAAATATTTTATAAAAATTAGTTTACTTGATTAATATATCTATTAAACATTAATATTTATGTTATAATATTCTTTATATATATATATATATTACTATATATAATACATATAAGAGAGAGAGAAAAAGAAATATTGAAAAATAAGAGTGTTCAAGCTTTAAAGCTTGAGTTAGTATTAAATGGTTTCAACCGGCTCATGTGGTATTCAAAATTCAAATTCAAAATTCCTATATGCCCAAAGGCTCAAACCAGACCGAGATCCAGTTGTAAAACCCTCAAACCAGATTCAAATTCCACATTCCAACAACGATGGTGAGAATCGTTTGTTTCAGTGGTCCAAAATCCTCTACGAAATTGATAGTCGTTCCAGAATATGTAGCCTGCCAAAGAACCTAAATCGATTTGTCGGGCGACTTAGATAAGGTATAATTTCAAACTCAAATATGTGAACTTTTGACCGACGTGAATTTGGGGTTAATAAACCACATCTCACCTGCTTCAGTACGTTCAGTGTTCAAAGTTTCGAGATAGAGGTTGTGTTAAGATGCCAGAAAGTCATGTTTTTCATTTCAAAACATGTGAAGATTGCAGTAGTGAAGGGTAAAAATTAAAATCTCACACAGGTAGGATTTGAAATTCCATCTTAATTTTTTGTGAAATAAATATTGATGTTATCTTTTGACTAGCATTAGATGAAATTAGATACCTGAAATCACAAACCTAAATATGTTTTTTTTGGTCTCTGAACGTGATTTCTTCCTTTAGGTTTAATAATACATTTTAGGTATATTAATATAGCTATTGAGATTCTATGATCATGATTAGTTTATTTTAGGTAAATAATATTGCAATTGAATGGTGTTATCAAATGCCTAGGAAATCACCAAAAGTTCATAACCATCTTTTGGTGTGTATGTATGTGCATTATTTTCTGATTTCTTAAACGATGTTTCTGACTTTTTAAACATTGTTTGTATGCCCTCATTTTTGTCGATCTTTAACTGTGCTTCTTTTGACTTTTGTTACAGATTTATTCATTGCTGGAGGTACTATAACATGGCTTACTGTTATTGTACGTTCGTTTTAAACGGGTAATAACTCTTTACACTGTTAGTTACTGTCATTCTATGATAAAAAATAAAATCTTTATAACTATATGAATGATTTGATCTTTCAGTTATTATTTTCTAGATTCCAGGAATTTTGTCAGAGATATCTGAAACCAGAGAACACTTTTTTAGATGGGAGTCCGACCATGCATTTCAAAATATGCTATTTTGGTTATCCTAAGGTTTAAGCAATACTCAAAATTTCATATTTTAGAAAAAGTATGAATCATTTTATATTTCATTGATGTTTTTGGTGCAGTTTGGTTTATTACATTCAACCAAAAACTAATGTTGGTACACCTGCTTACATTGGCCCAGAGGTTGTATCATGAAAGGAATATAATTGAAAGGTATTTTATTTTTTGCATAGTTAATTAGGAACATATGATTACAGTTTAATAGAAGTTTGGTTTTTTGTTAATAAATATTTAATCTTGTTTGTGTCGGATTGAAAATGTTTATTTATGTAGGGTGACTCTATATGTTATGTTGGTTGGAGCCTAAGACACAAGTATCCTCGGCATTTTCATAATTCAATCGGGGTAAGATCTTATTGGCTTTCTTGTACTTCTAGATATAAAATTAAATTAGAAAAAAATAAGTATTTGATAGGTAAATTATGTTTGCTTGTTGTTTTGATGTTAAACCGTTCATTAAACTTATCATGTCAAATCCATATATTTTAACTGGAATATAAAGTTTGAGGATTTTTACCTTTGACCTTTAAAGGCAAACAAGGAATTGTGACCTTATTATTATAAAATTATTGTTTTTCATAGAGAATCGATATTGGATTATGTGTACTTGTAACTTGATAGATATTTTCACCATTGCATTGTCATAGGATTATATTAGGTTACTTATTTTTTCGATAGTTACATACTTACATGATGTTCATGTATCAAGTCAATGTGATTCTTTTATGTTGTCTCCGTGTAGAGAATAGTTCTTTCAGCAAAGATGCGTTTTGCAAAACTTTTAGGCTCCAGTACGACGGGAGAGAGGAAATCAGATGAGGGTTCCTTGGATACTTTCATCTGGCAAATTGTTGGACCTGGTATGTTTTTTCAGTTTGGAATTTTTAATTAATACTTTTATATTGAAATATAGTTATCAGTTAACCAAGCTCAAATTTTTTAATATATTAACGAACGTAACATAATGAGCTAAAACAAACCTTAGTTTTAAATTGCGCGCATATTGCGATAATGCGCTGATGCGAGGTCTTGGGCGCATCAACTGCTGCGATGCGTTGGGGTTACACGTTGCGCCAATATTGCGCCTGATTTCGCATATTGCGGCCCTTTGCATAATGCGCTCTGATGCGCGCAACGTGTAATTAGGGCTAGAATCGGACCTTTTCAATTAAAAAATGGGTTGGATCTTTTAGTTATGGAAGTTATTACTTACCTGGAGATGATGATAAAAAAGAATCGATGTAGAAGGTTGGGAGATGGAGGAGGAGGTGGCGGCTAAATTGATATATAATTATATAAACCCTAAAATTGTTATCATCTACTTGTACATGAAGCTTTTTTATTTGTAAATTTGAACTAAAGGCTTTTCAATTTATTTAATACATTATATATACAATATATTTGGCCTAACAATCAGCAAGAATTTTCGTTTACTACTTTTACCCACGTTTCCAAGTTAGTAGCTAAATTTTAGTTTGGGTAAACAATCAGCAAAACTATTCATTTAATGTTTATTTACCCATATTTTTTTTATTTTTTTAAAGTTTAAAAGTTAGGATGTTAAAATATCATGTATAATTATTTTTTTAGAATTATTTTAACAAAGAACGCATCAGACATGTGATGCGCTCGCATCGCGCATCGAATTTTGGGACTATTTAAAACCAAGAAACAAACGTAAACTAATGAACCGAAAAAATCAAAACTGAATGAAACCGAAAATTGAAACTAAACTCAAATGAAGCCAAAAACGGAAACCGAACCGAAAAAAAATAAGAATACCTGAGAACTAAAACCATACCAAAACTTAACAAAAACAAAAAAACTGAAAGGAACCAAAAATAAAAAAACTGAAGCCAAACTGAACAAAACCAAAAAAATCTAACCGAACTAAACAAAACCAACAACCAAGGTTGGTTTACATACTGATTTTATAAATAATATTTTGTATTCTTGGCTTTAGTGAGTTTTTCAAAACATAATTTGTTATTAGCTACCACAAAAGGTCTAAATAACTTTCTATGGTTGTTGCCATATTTCAGTTGTGGGTCAACACATTATGACAATGTTTGCTGTTTGTTTTGGTTCTAAGCATCTTGTTTTAGTATTTCTTGATGCTTTTGACAATTTTGACCAAAGTGACCAAAGTTTAGACAATGCTCAAAACATACCCCTAAAAAATTTGTGACCAAAGTGCCCATGCACTTTATTTGACCAATACATGCCAAATTCAATCAAAAAAATACCTCTGCACTTCTCTATCAAAATGCAATAAAATTTGTTCATCTTTTACTTTTAAAAGTCAAATTGTTAAAATGCTTTAAAATATCTTCATCTTTGACTTTAAATAGTCAACTATCAAAAACCACAGTTCATCTTTGTTGTTTTATTAAAACCTGAACGTTTGGTTCATTTTCGGTCTTACTTGAAAAATGATCTATTTGAGTTGTTTTTATTTAAGATGTAGTGCATGATGTATTGTTTTGGTGACAATGTGTATTGTTTTGAACCTGCATGATGTTTAAACCAGGTTAGTTGATCATGTACAATTGATGAATGATGATCTTTTGGATAAATTGGAGACTTGGAGTCGCATCGTAAGGTGCACGAGTTTAATTATAAAGGAGTTGAGGTATAATAATTATGTTAGATTTGAATATATGATTAGAAACATTTTCGTCCAAATAATGCATACGCTGTTAAGTTTATGTGATTATTCACTTGCATGAGTTAGCATTGGTTTTTGTTTCAGTTCAGTCTGGGTTCAAATCGGCCGGTTCGTGTGTTGATTCGTTTAACATCTTTACGTTAATTTTTTTAAATATGTTTTATGTGATAATTACCGACTACTAAACAACCTGAAAGTGTAGCTAACTTATTTATTTATTTATTTTCAGTTTTTTGCTCTCAACACAACAATTTGTGTGATCAGACTCAAAAACAGCAGCAGGCCAAAACAGTAGCAGGTCAACAAAAGAAAGCCAAACAACATGTGTAGGTCAAGCAACTTGTATCAGCTGTCCTTGTATGTGTAGTGTATGTGTCAGCAGTAGTGTTGTGTATGTGTAGTGTTAGAATTTTAGTAATGTTTTGATATGTATCTTACACATCCTTGAAGTTTTAAGTTCAACACTTATCTTTTATCAAAATTGATTATGTTTGTTTGCTTATTCTTGTGTTCATTTGTGAAACAAATGAACTTTTTGCAGAACGTGTCCTTCGGTGTTCAGTTCATTAACAAGCATAACTCAAAATGACTGGAATTCAAGAGAGTCAACTAACAAACAAAGTCTTAATAATTCAAGTTTTTCCCAATAACTCAATTTATGGATGGGTTTTGACATACGTGGATCATATGCAATGGTTCTAGCTCTTATATAGTTGAATGTTGAATGACCAAAGTTGTGAATGAATAAACACATGTAGATCAAGCTATCGTTCGGTTCGGCTTAGCTAACCAAATCGAGCAGTCGTAACCATAACCGATTTTTGATTAATCAATAGATCTTAACTACAACCTAACCATAGTCGTCGACTAATCTTGATGAAGACCGGCAAGAGGTTATTATTAACGAGAAAATGAGCATAAGTACTACATTGTATATCACAAGATAAGTGATAAACTAATATAAAACGAATATCGTCCTGCAGATTGTCGCCGCCGCCGCATCGCGCGGGTCTCTACTAGTGTATATATATATATATAAATATATATGTAGGTTCAAGTTCAAGAAAGAAATCAAATTATTGCAAGAATTGAGAGAAGTGGCTTCAACCAATAAGAAATTTCTAGTTCTTTTTTCTTTTTATTTAATTGAAAGGATAAGAAGGTAAAATCTCATAAGTTTTTTATATGGAAAGTTTTATTTTTGTTGATGAATTAATTTATTTGTTTAATTAAATTGTTTATATTATGATATTATTTGAAGTTTAAATATTATTTGTTAACTAACTTAAGAAACTATTGTTATTCATCTTCTTTGTTCATTTTCTTTATTCATATACCAATTCATTCATATTTGAAGTTTAAATACCAATTTATTCATATTAACCGAACCCTAATAATTATCGTGGAAGAAAGGGAACCGAGCCCTAATAATTCTTGAGGCAGAAAGGGAACCGAACCCTAATAATTCTCGAGGCAGAAAGGGAACCGAACCATAATAATAATCAGGGCAGAAAGCGAACCGTGCCCTAATAATACTCGAGGCAGTAGGGCGTAATGCTCTTTAAAACGTAGAAGCGTGTAAAGTAAGGTTTAATATAAAAGTATGAAAGAAAGGAAAGAACGAAAGAAATAAAGTATGTAGTTATGTATGTATGAAATAAATAGTAAGCTATATAAAATGCATCTTCGGATGCGTACGTATAAGTTTGTGAATGTATTGTACGTTACCTGATTAACTAGAACTCACTCAGCGTAGCTGAGTTTTAGTATGCACGCAGGTGAGTAGAATGAGGCAGCTAGCTTGAGCCGGGGGGGGGGGGGGGGCACAAGGCAGAACAATAAGAGGCTGACATCTGAAGAATCATGATGCTTTATAATTGTTGTTTTAATTTTGAAAGACAAGAATGTTTGATAAGACGTGTTTTTGAATTATTATGTTATGTTTAATGAAAGTTTTATAATCCGCGAAAGTTTTAACTAACTCTGAAAACTGAAAATGTGTTTATAATTAAATCCAACATCAAAAGTCAGGCACCGGGATCAGGGCCTTACATGTGTTTGTGTATTTTATTTATGAGGAATTTTGTGTGTAGGTTATATGTTGTCTTATTCTTAGTACAAGTGTAGATTATACGTTTTTGTGTAGATTGTATGTTTTTTATTGATATCTAATGCAAACACAAGTAAAATAGATTTTTGGTATTATTCATTATAATGTAACTATGTGTTGATGGATATTAATATATTGAGTTGGAAGAAATTAGTTTTGGATAGAAATAAATTTTAATGTATGAATAAATTATACTTGTATAGGATAAAAATTCAAGACACAAAAAATAAGTTATAAAAATAAATGAGTTCTTATTATTTTCCAATTATAATAATTTAATTAGTTATATTAATTAAATACACGAGTATTATGGTTTATTAGTTTTATTAATTGAAGAAAGAGAATGATTAATACTTTCTTTATTTAACTTTAATCATTAAAAACTTAAAACAAAACTAGTGGCCTATATTCATTTCTCGCATTTCTTGCACTGATATCATTTCTCTCTTGAACCATCCTAATATATATGTGTGTGTATTGAATCATTTCAGAAGTTTTTTTACAGCGAGAAGTGAATGTGTAACTCTATTAATCCCTAATTTCACTTCATTTCTTATGTGTAGGTGCATGTGTATGTGTGTAGGTACGTATGTTTGTATATGTGTATGTATGTTTGTATGTGTGTAGGTACATAGGTTTGAATGTGGCTCGGTATATTTATATGTTAGTAGGTTGGTTTGAATGTGTAATTAAGACATAAATACAACCAACCTACATATATGTATGCAACATTATATGAAAGGGAGTGAAATTAGGGATTAATGCAGTTATACATTCACTTCTCGCACTTCTCGCTGTAATATCACTTCTCGCAAGATCCATCCCCTATATATATATATATAATTTTAGTTTACACTCTTAGCTTTAAAAGGAGATCGCAAATTTGAAACTCAATTTTAACATTATTACTTTCATTTCATCCTCATCCTTTCACCTCGACTGCCTAACACCATGTCGTGATCCATCGAGTGACCCTCGCACCACTAGTGAACTCATTTCCTAAACCAAGAACATTAATTTGCGTGTTGTCACTACCATTTCCTGAACTGACCGCATAATTTCTAGCCAATAATTCGTTCTCGATCACAAGTCACACCTTGATGTGATTGTGAAACAGATATCCGCTCAATATGAGCATATTCAACTCCTTGGGTATACCTCTGACCGCCCATAGTTCTAGCAACTCAGCACATCCACCGTCACGACATCCTAATTACAATTCCAAACCATTGAAAATCTCATAGGGCTGTTCTAAAGTTCGCAGCTCGAAGCTCAGGCTCGTCTCTCGCTCGATAAAAGCTCGAATAAAACTAGCAAAAAAAAAACTTAAATAAACTGAGCTGAGTTGGCTCATTTTTGTAAACGAGCCAAAATTGACCCAAGCTCGGCTCGGGCCATGGCTCGACTCGTTGACTCGATCTTAGGCTCGTTTAACTTTAAAATTGTGCTCGATCCTAGCTGAGCTGCCTCATTTTATTTCGAGCTCGAGCTAACACTCTATTTCTATCATACCTTACAAACATGTGATTTAGTTTGTTATTTTTTTCCTACGTACTCACATAATTATATAAAATAATGAACACTAACTCTATTAACTTAGAGTTATTATTACTCTATACTATATATTTTAAAGTATGAAAAGTAAGATGTTGAAGCTAAATAAGTATAAAATTATATTTTTATTTTATATTTTAGAGACAAATGATAATGATGTCATTTGCGTTTAATTCAATATAAGGACTTCAAAAATTGAGAAACAAATTTTTTTTGTCGGCAACAAAACTTTTATCAGCAAACTTCAAAGATGTTGAAGCTGGACCCAAAATCAAATCAAACAAACTGAAAACATCCCACTAGAAATGCATCAGACAAGTACAACAAACAAAACTCATACTAACAGTTGGACCATGAGCAATCAAAAGAGCACCAGTTGGACCACTCTATATTACCCATCTTGGCTCAATGTTTGATCCACAAGAACGAACTAACTTTAATGTTATCCAACAGCTTGTTCGCCCCAAAAGTTTCGCTTCTATATATATATCTTTGCATTTCTGGCCTTCCATATCCACCAACATGTAGAGAGAATGATTGCGTAAATCGTGTTTCTCCGTTTTCCATCGACTACCCCTGCATACGAGATGGACATAATCTGAATTAGTGAATTACAATCGGTCAACCTCAGTCCAACCACTGTTAGATGCCGAACCAGACTCTTCTAGCAATTGAGAAACAAATTGTGTTGCTTTTACACTTTTTTTTAGCATCTTAATTTTACATTGTCTTGCTTTTACATATTTCTTTAACAAAAATATACACAAATTGTTATCACTTACTCATTTAGCATCATATGCACTATTCCAAATTTACTTTCCACAGTTAGCACTATTCCATGATTGCACTACACGTTTATTTTTGTTGCCCTGTTTCATGTTCACTCGAATTTGGGCTTTAACAGTCATATTAAAATAAATTTTAATTTCAGATCACCAATATCTATGTCTATTGTTTGAAGTAAAAAAGCTAATGTCAATTTCGTATTTTCTATTAAAAATTAGTTTCGATTTATATACGCCAGGGTGTGTCCTTAATATAATAATAAAAGAATGTAAAATTGTCCAAATATACTTTTGATAGACTCCACTCATTTCACTAACCAATGACATAAATCCAACAATAATGGTCTTTGTTTCTACGTGTGGGCAGAAGGGCCACAGAAATAGATTCGAGTCCCCCTCTGTTTATTTTATATAAGAGAAAAGCAAATATATTTATAACAAAGTATTCTCGATATTCGAGTGAGCCTTAGTAAGATAGAATATTAATCGCTTATACTGAAATTGACGTTTAAGACCTGATCCACTTTAGAACATCATCAGGAAGAAACTCACCGGTCATCACTATAAAAAAGACCCCTTAAGTTGGGTCCCAAACTTAAAACCATAGCATCCTAAGTTTTAACAATCACCCAATAACATTATGCTAAAAGCCTAAAAGGTCAATGGCAAGGCAAAATTAAATAAAAAAACAAAAACAAAAAAGAAAATATAATAATCAATAATACAAGAAATTTCACCGCACTCTATAAATGTATGAACGACCGGTTGATGCTAGATTTTGACCAGTTAGATATTGTTAACATATAATGCATCATCATCATCATCGTACTCAGTATATCCCACCAATAGCAATGCTATGGTAGGGTCTGAGGAGGGTAAGATGTAGACAGCCTTACCTCTATCTCATAGGGATAGAGAGACTGCTTCCGGTGAGACCCCCGGCTCGATAGTAGTTTTGCATCAAGCCTTGGACATAAGGCACATAGCACTCAATCATCGGGACACCGGCTGATCGGTGCATGTGCCCTTGTCTTTCGGCTATCAACGCCACCACATGATGCCTGATTAACCTTCCGCCACTTTTAACGTTATTTTCACGAGATTAGTAAAATAACGTCAAAATTAGTGCAATTTTACTTTTGCCCACCCGAGGGTTCACACATATATACATTATATGCGCGCACCGCAAGCAACTTTGGTACACTAGCCCTAATTACATCAAATACATAAGCACTATTAATAACATATAATGCATCATATGCACTATTAATAATGCACCCTTATGATTGTTGCCATATCAATAATCAATAATAATTAATATATTAAATTGCATGTAATTAACTTAATAGGGTAAAGTTAAAATATAAAGGACAACAAAAATGAGAAGGGTGAGAAGGAATCCAGTCCATTGATCTTGTATTATATTGTTAACATATAATGCATCATATGCTCTATTAATAATGCACCCTTATGATTGTTGCCATATCAATAATCACTGATAATTAATATATTAAATTGCATGTAATTAACTTAATAGGGTAAAGTTAAAATACAAAGGACAACAAAAATGAGAAAGGTGGGAAGGAATCCAGTCCATCGATCTTGTATTTGAATGATTGAGATTAATTTAATAAATAAAAATTGATGGAAATGGCATGAAGATAATAACACACATTTGTTGACTTTCTCTCTCCACATGCAAGGCACATGCCAAATCCCCCATCATTTTAAAATGTCCATAACTTTTTCATACGACATTATTTTTTTTTATAAAAATTCACCATAATAATAAGCGTTTATTTATCTTTAATATGAGTATCATATTGTTATATAAAAATAAAAAAAAATTAATGGGTTTTTTAATTGTGTTTTTTGTTGTTCATTGTGTCATTGTGTACTATGTTGTTTCCATTGTGTTTTACGTTTCAAGTCATTATATTCACTATTGTGTCTTACGTTTTAGGCCATTGTGTTATACGTAGTCACCATTGTGTCTTACGTTTTAGGTCATTGTGTTATACGTATTCATCATTGTTTTTTACGTTTTAGGTCATTGGGTTATACGTATTCACCATTGTGTTTTACGTTTCAAGTTAAAGACACAATGGTGTGCGAAAATACACAATGATGAAAAAAGACACAATGACGAAAAAAGACACAATGATAAACGAAAAGACACAACGGTATGCGAAAAGACACAATGACGAAAAGACACAATGATAAGCGAAAAGACACAATGGTGCGCGAAAAAATACAATAACGAAAAAAGACACAATGATAAACAAAAAGACACAATGGTGTGCGGAAAGACACAATGGTTTGCGAAAAGGCACAATGGCGAAAAAATACTCAATGATAAGCGAAAAGACACAATGGTGTGTGAAAAGACACATTGACGAAAAAAGACACAATGATAAGCGAAAAGACACAATGGTGTGCGACAATGACGAAAAAGGACACAATGATAAACGAAAAGACACAATGGTGTGCGTAAAGACACAATGGTGTGCGAAAAGACACAATGACGAAAAAAGACACAATGATAAACGAAAAGACACAATGGTGTGCGAAAAGACACAATGGCGAAAAAAGACACAATGATGTGCGAAAAGACACAATGACGAAAAAAACACAATTATAAGCGAAAAGACACAATGGTGTGCGAAAAAACACAATGACGAAAAAAGACACAATGATAAGCGAAAAGACACAATGGTGTGCGAAAAAAGACACAATGATAAGCGAAAAGACACAATGGTGTGAAAAGACACAATGACGAAAAAAGACACAATGTCGTGATTTTTGTTTAAAATTTTATATAACAAAAATCATACTCATATTAAAGATAAAAAACGCTTGTTATTATGATGAACTTTTTTTAAAAAAAAATATCATACGAAAAAGTTATAAACGTTCTAAAATTATAGGGGTATTTACATGTGCCTTGCATGTGGAGAGAGAAAATATGTACAATTACCTCTATACCCTTTTTCTTTTGGTCCCCACTTGACACATGTCAATTATTTATGGTTTCTCACACTTCTCATTTTTGTTACCCTTTGTAGAATAACTTGACCCAATAAACTGCAATGATAATATTATACTATATATTAAAGCAAATGTCATTGCTACAGTTAAGTATAGGGCATTGCAGTTTTAGTTCATTAAATTTTAATTGTTTCAAATCAGTTTTTCAAAACTTTAAACTGTTTAGTCCCCTGTGTTTAAAATTATTTCAAATTAGCCCCTACAGTTTTAAATTGTTTTAGTTAGATCCCCTGATATTTTCTTTTTCAAAACTCTGTAATATAGCCCCACAAAGTTTTCATTGTTTTAATTTATGCGCTAACATTCATTTTTATTTTTGCTATTATTTACGTATGTATTTGAGTTTTGATTCTTTTATAGTGGTTAACATACAAATTTTTTGATATTTTTTTAGCATGCTGTTATAATGTGTTTATAAAACCAATTGATACAGTTGAACAATTAGAGCTAATCATATTTAGTCCTTGCATTTTAGTGATGTATAATTTTTATTTCTCTTCATCAATGTATGCCAAGCTATCATTGAGCATGTGTTCAATTTAGTTTAATTTTTGTTGTTTGCCTTTAGTTAACTATTTGTTTTCTAATGGCTTTAGTTTAATTCTTTTGTTAGTGTTTGCTTAATTACTCTTTTTTATTTGGTTTTGGTTTAATTTATTTTCACAAACCGAACATGTGCAAGCTATTTTTCGGTATATTTTATTTTCCGGGTTTTCACTTTCGATTGTTATAACGAGTGACGGTTTCGTACCAATTCCTTGCCAATTTTATTTCACTATGGCATATGTCACAACTTTATTTATTATTTATTTCTCTTTTGACTGTTGAACCAAGATCGAGCCGTACCGTATCAATATTGTAATTAATCAAACCGATATAGTCCGAATTCCCACCACAACGCGGTGGTGTAATTTACCAGTTATTATTATCTAGAAAAACAATATTCAAATTTTATTTTTACATGTTTTCTATCATAATTTTTGTAACTTTGTAAGTGGTGGTGTAACACACTAAGATAATTTGTTTACTTTGGTTAGCGAAGCATTGGATAAATAAAAAATAATAGTGATGACTCCTTATTCGACAAATTTTCCAAAGATTTTTCAGAAGCACACTATCCGCCACTCATTTCACCTACCTATGGCAAAAATATAGATACGCCGTATGAGCCCCTCTATATAGATTCTTTTTAAAAATGTTATCGTCTACACCCATGTTTTCAGACCCGGCTCAGATGTTGACCCTCTAATTTTATCGAGTCAAAGGTCGAACCGACTCGGAAGGGCGGGCCGGAGTTCGACCCGGATGACATTATAAATAATACAAACATATATTTATTTACATATATTAAAGAATTACTACTTTTCATGTAACTTTAAATACATAGAGAACGGTCATACAACATTTACGTTTTCTAACTATAAAAGGAAACGTGAAAAAATTTTAAACAATGATAAAACCTTAAAACAAATAAACTAAGATATAAATTGAAGGTAAATTAAAACACGTAATAACGTGTTAATATTTTAACTTAAATGAGTTACTAAAATGAAAAGTAAAAAGTAAGTTAATATCTTTTTAACTTGTGCTAGCTGTATATTTGTTGCTAGTCATTTACTAGCTGTATAAACAATTCAACATAGAAAGAGAGAAATGAAAACTATATGTTCGTTTACTTCAATATTTACTGCACTACACTCAACAGCCACAACACCAACCGCAGCACCGCTTCCTTTGCCGGCGGTCAGAAAATATACAATCACAGCTACGTTCCTAATATATATATATATATATATATATATATATATATATATATAGAAAGGAATTTGGTCGGCCGTCAACCACCCTTAAGAGCTCGTCGGCGACAACTGTAATTTGGAATTTCCGGTTACTTTTCCGGCTTCTCAAAATCGACACCACTTCTGCATTCTTCGACGCCAACTGTTTGAGGTCAATTTCACCTCCCAAGGCCGACTCGCAGGGGTGGGCTCGATTGAGCCATCCAGATCTGAAATCAATGAATGATTCGTATTAACGTGAGTCACGACCGCCGTCAAGATCTGTATTGCTGGTTCACCCGGCGGGTCATCGGTTCCGGTCTGACACTCGCCCGCAAAACCCGGCCGAACTATTAGAAAACGGGTCAAATATCATACCCGGACCGGTATTAGTATCGGGTCCCGGTCGGACCAGTCTGACCGGCCGGGCCGGGTTTCAAAACGTTGGTCTACACTCTACGGTATAACTGGGTGGTTACATATAAGTAGTGGTGAAATTTGAGCTTATTTACAGCGGTGACCGAAGACAATATCACGGGGGTGACTGTGCTTAATACTTATTGAAGAAACACGAATCCACCCCTCAAGGTCTAACGAGTTAGTCCGAGGGTAATGGTTAAGTATTCCTCACGATGGGTTATAATCCATCTTGGCGCAGATGAGTATATCCTGTAAAACAGAACACCGCGAGCTCGTTACGAGGAAGGAGGGGGGATTCTCTCGTAACCACCTCCGGCGTGAGAATCAGTACTCGGTAGTACAGTTTAAATGTATTGAGAGAGAGTTGTAATATTGGATCGTGGATCCTTTACCGTTTGGAACTGCAGTGGTATTTATAGCCGGAGGAGAGAGAATATGGCCAACTGCCTTGTCAGCCTTTCCACCAATTATATTCTCTACTCGTGTGGTTGTGGAGGTTGGTGGACATCATGGCCTTTTGTTCCGGACGTGTTGTACTATTTTGTACCATCCTTTATGTGTTGTTCGATCCCCATTGGTTGGGTGCTATTTCTAATGTAAATTCTTACTTTTTGTCCCACGCTGGTGCAAATCTTTGCCCTACCATTCCCGAGGTGTCAGAGAATGTTTATTATATTAGGCTTTGGTCTTGGCGCCATGCAGCCCGGTCATCACACAGTCTGCCTGCTTTTATTATGCTATGGTTAAGGCGCCAAGCTGTCCGCCTGGTGCATAATTTGTCCTTTCATCGGGTGTCATATTAAATTGATGGTGGGTTTAGTACCCTACCTCTGCAAGTCCCCCTAGTCCTTATTTGCCCTTTTTGAAGATAGGGGGCTATGGACTTATCATGGGCTTTTGATAGATAACGTGATTTGTAGCTGTTTGTTTTGGCGTTGCCCATTTGGACGTTTTGTTAATAAAAAAATGTTCCATGGTGGAGCCTTTCTGGCGGGTGGTTATTGAAAACCATCCCATGGCGGAGCCTATTTTGACGGGTGGTTACTGAAAACCATCCCATGGCGGAGCCTATTTTGGCGGGTGGTTGTTGAAAACCATCCCACGGCGGAACCTATTTTGGCGGGTGGATATTGAAAACCATCCCACGGCGGAGCCTATTTTGACGGGTGGTTATTCAAAACCATCCCAACGGCTGAGCCTATTATGGCGGGTGGTTATTGAAAACCATCCCATGGCGGAGCCTATTTCGGCTGGTGGTTATTGAAAACCATCCCAACGACGGAGCCTATTTTGGTGGGTAGTTATTGAAAACCATCTCGTGGCGGAGCCTATTTCGGCGGGTGTTTATTGAAAATCATCCTGTGGAGGAGCCATATTTTGGCGGGTGGTTATTGAAAACCATCCCAACGGCGGAGCCTATTTTGACGGGTGATTATTGAAAACCATCCCAACGGCGGAGCCTATTTTGGCGGGTGATTATTGAAAACCATCCCATGGCGGGGCCTATTTTGCCAACACTTGTCATCGTTCTACTCTCATTAGTATGGTGACGTGTTATTTGGCGGGATATGTTGTATTAAACGAATGTCAGTGAAACGATGGTTTAACATGACGGTTTGACGACGGTTACACTTTGCAGGGCAGCTTTTTCACCTGTGTCAAGCGCGTGGGGCGAGAATCCCGGTGACGCGCCCAGCTGTAACACAATTCTCCTGCCATTTCGTTGGCGTGTCATCTGGATATTGGACCGCGTGGCCTTCATCTCTTCTATACCCTTCTTTCACATTAATTACGATGGGTATAAAAAGGAGAGTTACCTCTATGGGATTTCATTATTCGACAAATTTCCCTTCTTGTAAACTTCATTCTCCTCTGATTTTCTTCCTTCGTTTTATGGCTGAGTCTTCTCAACCCACCAAAGTCAAGAAGATCAATACTATGGAGTTCTTCGGTTGTCGTATGTCTGCCGAGGACTTCAACAACGTGGTCCGGGTTTACAACCTTGGCCCTGAGTTCGAGCTTGAGTTGCCTGCTTTGGGCCAAAAGGCTCGGCAGGCTCATAACGGCAAGATTGCCGTGTATAAGGAGTACTTATTCCTGGGCAACTTCCGTTTGCCCATTACCCGGTTCTTTCTGGAGGTTTTGGATGCGTTTGGGCTGCACCTCAGCCAAATACATCCTCTCGGAATGGCTCGCCTTCGCCATTTCGAAAACACTTGTCATTGCCTTGGCGTTACGCCTACGGCTGACAAGTTGTCTACCTTCTACCAGTGGCGCTTGTCCTATGGTTGGTATAATTTATTTACCCGTCCTGGTGCCAAGGCCATTGCTTTGGAGGCGCTGAAGGGTTTGCATGAGTGGAAGAGTCTCTTCTTCTACGTTACTGTGCACGCGGTTCCCCATGTGATGCATTTCACGGATGTGAAGGAGCTGCCTGAGCCTAAACCAGCCCCCTATTTTAAGTCTGACTGGTTCAACACTTTACAGATCAACCTCTCCTCACTCCGTCATTATTTGGAGCGCGCGATGGTGCTATTTAGCATGAGTCGTATTTAGGAAGATACGACTAAGGTTCCGGTGATCCATAATGGTGGTCAGGGTTTGTAACTTATTTTGTTATTATGGATTACCACATGTTTAGTTGGTGTTTTCTAATGTTTTCTTCTTTCAGAGGTAACGGATCCCATGCTCCTTCTGCAACCTACGCTGCAGGGTGTGAAGATTTTGCACCGGAGGGAGTTAGTTCCCCGTGAAGAGCCAATCCTCATGAAAACTGCCCCCAACTTTGTGTATCCTCTTCGTACGGGGCATGCACTTCCTCCGTGGCCGCTGCCACCTCCCAACTTCGTTAACCCAAAAGAGGGTTTGTAACAGTCCTTGCTTTCATTTGCATGTTTCCTTACGCTTATTTGTTTGCATTTTCAGGTAAACTGTCTCATATTGTGCGCTTTCCTAAATACAGTGGGAAGGGCGCACAATCCAGCGGTTGGAAGGCGATGTGTCGCCGAAGGATGCCGCCGTGATAAACGCCATGGATGATGATGACGATGTCGTCATTGTGTCCAACGTGCCGTTGGGCCTCCGGTATCTTCTTCGGCGACATTACTTGCGTCACTCCCAACCGCCTGTCACCAAGCTTCTATTGGCTTCTCCTTGCCTTCAGTCTCACAGCATGTGACTGCTGTGTCTGTCTTGGACACAAGTCTGCATGCCACTACTCCAATTTTGGTGGCGACATGTCTTGTGTCTTATGCAGCGCCCGCTCCTAGAACTGTTGTGGATACGAACATCGTATCTACCGGTTCAGCTTCTAGTTCTGCTACCGCTGTGGCGTTCAATGTTCCACACAACGCGGCGCCTTCACCCGCGGGTGATGAAGAAGAAGAAGAGGCGTCTCGCCTCTTCAAGAAGCCTCGCCTTGGTGGCTTTATGAAGATGAGCTGTTTAGTCAAGTCCTCAGGCATAGCGTGTTATGCTTTTATATTCTATATTTGCTATGACCTTTCTCATGCAAACTTGAATTGTTGCAACGACGTCGAAGATATCCTCTTCAACGAAAGCTCTTGTGGTGTCCGCTGTTGCTTCTTCGCTGTCGGCTATTTTTGCTAGCTTGCCGATGATGACAAGTGTGGGTAACTTGTCTGAGGCGATGCCCTCTGTACAGATGATGACTTTGCCAATGATGATGGGTGTGGTTGGCCTGTCTGAGGCCGAAACCATTGTGACGATGGTGCCTGTGTCCGCGGAATCTATTATTCCATCCGACCCTTAGTCAACGGCGTCAGTTGGACCGATGACGATTTGCCTAAGGTCATCAGCAGCGAGTCGGCAAATGTTTCATTTGCCGACTTTATGAAGTCTAGGCAGTCCTCACCAGACAAGACATATGTTATTGATGGTGATGAGATTGTGCAGCCGCCTCCTTTTAGCGTCGGGGCGGTGGTACATAGTAGATTTTTTGACTTCCCTGGTAGAAGTGGTGGTGGCTCTAGCGGTGGGGTGCTAAGTGTAGATACAGATCCCCGCGACTCCGTTGGGGCGAACTGTATATATCAGCCGAAACGAAAAGTCACATGCGGTGCCAGTTTTGTAGATCCTGCTACATGTATAGAATTTTTGGAACATGTTGTTCCTCCTAGCGAGCGCATTGCTCACAAATTTCAGCCTCGGAACAGTTTGTCTTCCGACGCCGTTTTTCACCATGTCTAGTCTCTCTCTAGCTTGGCGGAGCTGGTGCGCGACAATCGCGCCCTTCACGAAGAAAAGATCGAGATTACAGCCGCCATGAGGGAGATGGAGCAGTCGGTGAAAAACACCGAGGCTGCCGCCTGGAAGGCGGGTTGAGAAGCAGCAGAGCACCGCCAGGCTCTGACTGCTGCTGAGGAGAAATTGGCAAAGGCTGAGGCAGATTTGGCAAAATCTGTCCGTGTGCGTGCTGCACACTATAAGGAGTTCCAGGCTGCGTGCAATAAATCTAATGCTGATCTTGCTGATGCACGCAGCCGCGCCTTTCTGCCAAAGAGGCTTCCACCAACTCGAGGATGAAAACGCTGCCTTGCGCAAGCGTATTGAAGAGTTGGAGGCGGAAGCTGAATTGAGGAAGGCGGATGCGAGCAAGCTAGCCGATATACTAGTCTCTAATGAGAAGACTATCGAGTCTTTGAGTGTTAAGCGTGCCGCTGCTGTCGCTGACCGTGACTGCCTGCTGAAGCATGCCATTTTCAAGGTAACTTTGTTATGCTTCTTCTTTTTTTTTTTTATCAATACTAACGTCATTCTTTCACAGGTTGCCCAACGCATAATTACAGATGATAACTTAACGAAGTGCGTTGGACACCTTGTTACCGATGCGCAGCAACTGGGACATGAAACCGGCTTTCAGGAGGCTACTACGCATTTGCGTGACAACTTTCCTCCTGTAGCTTATGTTTTTCAAGGCATCGACGTGGAAGCAGAGTACAAAGCTGCTGAGATGGAGTATGACGCTCTCTCGTTTCCCATCCTTTTTGTCGTTGCCCAATACGCCAAAGAAGTAAATGGCGTGCAGTTGCTAAGGAAGCTGCTGGAGCCCGAGCAAGCCGGTCCTTCTACCAGTCACGGGGGTGACGGTGAAGATACTGTTGGCGCTCCTGCTCAGACGGGAAAGAGTGTAAATGGTGTTGACAAGGGCTTCCCACTGATTTGTATAGTTAGGATTTGTTTTCCTTTTGAGGATGTTGGTATCCGCTTGTAAATATTTTTTGTACATATATGAAATGAGCTTCTCTTATCTTGTGAAATGCGGAGTATCGTTTTCATTTTCATTTTGATTTACATGTAACACCTTCGCAGCTGCGCCGAGTTCCAAGTTCTTGAGATTGGCGAGCCATCGAGTTGCATTAGCATATAAGCGCCTTTTCCCAATACTTCTTTTAACAGGTAGGGACCTTCCCATGTTGGCGCTAGGTTTCCTTGCGGTTGAGCTTTGGATGCCTCGTTGTTGCGAATGACGTAATCTCCGGCATTGAACTCACAAATTTTCACTCTTGTATCATAATACTTCTGGAGTTGGCGCTTGTAATTTTATTCACGCATTGCTGCCAACTCTCTTCGTTCTTCCAGAAGGATTAGGCCCAACCGCTTTTCTGCTTCATTGTCATTCGGCAGTATAACTCTTGGCGATGGCACTCCGACCTCTGCCGGAATCATTGCTTCCGTGCCATAAGTCAGGATAAATGGTGTCTTGGCATTTCTTGTGGCTTTTTGGGTACGTATCGCCCAAAGGACATGCGCGAGCTGATCGACCCAACTTGACTTGTAATCAGTCAACCTTCTTTTTATGCCGTCGACGATGCTTCGATTGGCGCGTTCTACTTCTCTGTTCCCGTGGGGGTGGGCAACGGAAGTGAACATTTGAGTGATATTCAAAATTTTGAGCCATTCTCTAATGAGCTGGTCTGCAAATTGTGTTCCATTATCAATGACCAAGTTCATGGGCAATCCAAAACGGGATATGATAAATGTAACATTTCGGGTTTTATGTTTCCCATTCGGTTTTGTAACCATTACCCGACCCGGGTTCGGGTTCGGGTATTTTATCAATAAAGTTCGTTGGTGTTCAACATTTATTTATCTATTTATTTTAATTGATTATGACTATAACTCACGTACAAAACTAGCCCTTCAACTAACTTTAACATACTTTTAAACCATCAACCATAGATCAGGGACCAAACAGCAAATATTATTCAACCTTTTCCCTCCTCTTCTCCCTCTCACGTCACCGACACCAAATACCCCCCTCCTTTCTTGGACCAAAATTCACGGCTTAAATCGAGTAATTGACTAAATTGATATTGCCAAAGCAATTGTTGACCAAAAACGCGTCACACCGACACTCTATTCTTGGTAATCGATGAGTAATTGACAGATAACATACCAAAAAACGAAACGCGGCTGCCTCGTCCCTAAAACCCTTTATAAACACGCTTATAAATCAATTAATCGTACACACACTCCTTAAACCAGCGCGAATCAAAACCCTAACCTAATTTTATCATACAAGATCGTTATTATCGGTTTTGATTGAGAGCTTGAGCCATGAAACCCCATCTCACCGTGCACGCTCAATTCGTTAACATCTCGGGTAATTTTTTTATGCATTGTGTTCGTTTTTATGCGATTAACAAAAACCCCAACACAATTTTAACATACATCAAATAATTAAACGAGTTTAAAATCTAGGGTTTTAATTTGGGGAAATACAAGAACCAGATCTTATGCTTTTATGTTTTGGTTTCTATGCATTTAACAAGTAAAGGCGCTGGCTTGATGGCCAGCGCATATTATCTTAAAGACTGAACCGGCATGGGGCGCGGGTTCGAATCCCCCAGGCCCGGTTTTGTTGTTTTTAATTGTTATTATTATTTTTATTTACCTTTAATCAATTATTGTGATATTAATACATGTATATATATATACTTAAATAAGTGTTTTCTTCATAAAACGAACTCCCGATCTAATGTTTTCATGTCATTGAACTTTTATATGTATATATATGCTGTACATATAATAAATAAAATAACAATAAATTCTTTTTATCAATTGCTTAAAGGAGTCGTATTGTTATCTTATCTACGCTCAAACTATTTTATCTTGTATCTTTCCGTTAATATATCCTTATATATAATATTTATTTTAATTATTAAAATCAATAATAATAATAATAATAATAATAATAATAATAATAATAATAATAATAATAATAATAATAATAATAATAATAACAAGAACAACATCAACATTAATAGCATTAATAAATATAATAATAACCCTCATAATTAACGAAATTGTATATAATATTTTAATGTTACACATAACCACATCGACTCTCAAAACCCGTCATAATCTTAGTATTTCGTTATGATTATTTAATTCATATTATCATAAATAACTAGGAATATTTGTCGGTGAATCTCGAGGAGCTTGACCGTTTTCATCCTAACCTTTTCTTTTATTATCTCGTCATCGTTTATCCTACACTATAAGGTAAGTAAATTCACATCCCCCTTTTTACCGCTTTACAATTTTGGGGGCGTTATGCGCTCACAACCAAATTATTGTTTTCACTACGATTCCATCATATGCGTAATTGAAATTGCTTGATTAGTTGATATGTGCAAATGTGACTATGTGTTTACTGTTTTATATTGGTTGGTATCCTCATCCTCATTCTAATCCTCATTAGTATGATCATACGCCGTCGGAGTAAACCCTTATCTATGTGATTTGGTTGAAAAGACAACTTTTATTTATTGTTACACTAATTGTAGTGATTTACGATTATCGCATGGAATTGTCATTTTATTATTATATATACTCAAAATTGTGGTTTACTTGCTCAAATTTATGTTGACAAATATATGTATTATCACGCATGACGCAGGTAGCTTTATTGGATGACTTCAAGATTGTTGAAGTAGTGATACCTTAGGTTGCTCGATGATGTGAAGAATGCTATTTAATTTAATGTATGGTTTATGTGAAATAAAAAATTTTAGATATTGACACGTGTAATTACATAGTGTCTTCTGAGCTATGATATAATTAATGTCGCGCCCCGGCATGTTCCGCCATAGGTTGGGGTGTGACAGATTAGTATCAGAGCCGAAGGCTATAAGATAGGTGGTTAGATGTAACGACGTAGTAGCATGCTTAGGGTCCCTATACGTGTTGCTATACGTGCACCCTACTTGTTTAAATTTTTGTACATAGCTTAGCATATTTAAATTGTTTATCATATACAACTGTACACAAAAGCACACACCTAATCCGAGGCTATGCCTCACTCTCAAAAAAATTGTTTTCAAAACTCTAGGACGATTTTTAATCGGGAAATTCCTTAGGAAATCCCACATTTTTGCTCCCCTCCCTTGAGGATAATTCGTGGGACGAATATGTAGTAACTGGAAGAGGGACACACTTGTTTACCGAACCCTTGACACCAAGGCTTGTGAGCCAAAGGAAGTGCAATGCGCATAAATCTCAATCAACCGCGAGACCTGGTTGCCTTCCTGGAGTGTTCGGTAAGGGTGTGGAACTTATTAGGCCAAAGCATATCACACCAAATGTACCCGAATCAACTACCCTCATTGTATCAACGTGGTCATGTGACGATCACATCCTTAAATTTATAACCGAATTAACAGTGATTTCGTGGCTAAACTCGGTTTTTCTGTATTGCATTTTGTTGAACGGATGGATGAAGTATGTATAATGGGGTGGTTCCCGAACTACTTCAACCATCTACCTCAACACCCCCTCAAATTCGATTTTCGATTGATTTTGTTTATTTGGTGTTCGATATTTTTCATTTGTTGGGAGGACCCATGGTGGTTCATGAAGCCCTAACCAACAGATGAACCCATGTATTTTAATTCGAATTATGTTGTTATGTTTTCTCAGAATGTTAAAGATGGTAAAATGTTATATAATCAAGTTTCGTAAGTAATGAAATTCTCAACCTCAAACACAATCCCAACCTCAAACTACTATTCTAAGACACGAGAATTAATTCACAACAAATTCTTATTTACTAAATCACTTTTGAATCAAGATTTATTAATTCCATCTATTCTTACACTTAGAAATACTTTTCATCCACATAATTAGATACAAATTCCTCATTTATTATGACTCGACTATCACAAGTTAATCAAACAACTTACACTCGAATATTGAGTGATTTACAAATTCCTCATTTATTTATCTTATCACATTATTAAAACATCAACAATATTATTGCATAATTTCGTAGTCGAATGACTTTCTCATACTCATGGTATCACACATAAACTATTTTCAAGTATTCAACTTGAGAATTTTTTAAAAATTTGTTAAAACTCATCAATTTATCAAACTTTGATAAAACCCATTCATCAAAATTATCTGATTAATTCTCAATATAGATTATAACTTATACTTAAGTCAAGAGTAAACGCTAGCTCAACATATTTCAAAATTCAGTTTTTCTTAATAGTTCATTTGTGGTGTACACAACTCATCAACTCATTTCTTGAAAATCGTGTCATTATTAATCATAAAAGGTTTTTAGCAAGATATCCTTGTACTAAAAATTAATCAACTGTTCTTCTATGGTCACTCACATAGTAACTTCAATTCAAAATGTTGAAAGCAATAAAACCCAATCTTGTGTGTTAAGCTAATTTTTTTGGAAATATTGACTCATTTACCCACTACTTATCCTCATCACCAATCACACTGGCAACACGCAAGTAAAATCGTCAAGTTGTACTATTCCTCGACAATCCACCTCAACCCAAACATAACATCCTAAATGAGTAAGGGCTTACATCAAAATTCACTGTCATGCTCCTCTTGTATCTACCATCATCCCATTTCATTCTATGTTCTCATACGAAACCATCGTTTCATCGTCGTTTGTTGAATTCTCACAACTGCCTTATGACTACTATGATCACCAAAGAGTTTGCAACTGTTATACGTGACTCAAGTTTAAAGCCTCAACTGTAATTGTGTTGTTTCATCACTTGGTCCTGACAAGACCAAAACCGACTCATCCGCTGACGCTTAAACCGAACCTAAAATCTGTTTCAAATACCAACAACAAGAGTAAGGTCGATCACCAACGCTATATTGTTAATCAAAAACAACCCTCAACCTCGACACAGACCGAGATGCCTCAAGAAGGAAATCATGCACTGGTCCTCACCCGTTGTGCTTCACCTGTAACCGTTGTCGCTCTGCTAAATCCTTGTGCCAGCTATACACATCACTATGGCCACCTTGCTAACTTTTGTCGTACCCTGCCTAGTGTACAGACCATCCCACAAACAGCCTACTGCTCACACTCAACCTGGTGATCTTAATAACATTACTTGATACCATCATGGAGACCCAAATCATCCCCGGAATATGTGCCATCAACTTGCCCTTATTCATCAAGTCAAACCTATCAACCCCACATCCTTCAAGTCTCCTTAGGCAATCAAGGTCCTTATTACCTCACCAATTCCATACCCACAAGCTCAAGTTACCCATTTATACCATATTGAAAACCCAATTTACGTAACCCAAAATTACGAACTCAACCTATTTGAGCTACTCCAAGATAATCTACTCTGACCTTTGTGAACTAAATTTCTCTTGTCACATTAACCCCTCAAGAGACCCGAAGACTTGTATTGTGTTCTTTAGTCGATGGTAGTTATTTTAGTCTTTTCTCAGTTATAATTTTATAACGCCTTTTATGGCATCAAATTATTTCAGTATAAACTAATAGCATTTACGTATTTTACGAATAAAGTTCACATTAATTAAGTAGATTGGTTATTAAAACATATATCTGCCTCATTTTTTTTACCCTCCCCAACCATCCCAAATCATTTTATTAACCTCAACTAGTAATAAATTATTTCTTTACAACTTTAAGGACTTAAATTTAAATAATGTCCTAGAAATTTATTTATAGTTATACATTTTAAAAACTTGTGCTCCCATTTCAAGTTAATGTTTTCAAACGCTTTTGTAACGCACACGATGGAACGAATTATGCGGACCATCCGACGACCTGAGTAATTATGGATGCATACATAATTACCCAAGTCCTCACATGGAAATCATGATACGTATAATCGTGTGTCATAATCCTAGAACCGATAGTATTTTGGGATAACGGTTCAATGTTGAAATGATATGAACATGGTGGATACGCCGCTGGTACATCCTATACATAAATGTTCTTATCGGATTGTCATTAGTAGCATTATTCTATTACTTTAAGTTCCGGGTTATGATAAATTTTAGATTTGTAAGTCTTTTTTCTGTAATATGATTAGTTTTATCTTTCAACTAACCCAAGTTCTATATTATTTTAAATCATAATATTATTTTTTTAAATCATAAGTAAAAAAAAAAAAATTCCCATTACGGTATTGAAATAATATTCTTTAATTTCGGGACTAGTCATAAGAGCCACATTAAATCCATTCATACTCGAATTACGTCGTCGTCCAATTAGACCTTCAATACCGCACCTTCTCCGTACAACACGTCTCCATCACCGATAACTTACACGACGAGATGTCGTGTTGCGCCGAACTCCAACTTGAAACAAAACGTAACGTCTCACTCTATAATTTGAATCGTCTATTGTTTTCCAATCGTGAAGATCCTTGTGTATTCATCCTTGATGGTGTTCATAAGTCACGATACTCTATTCACCCCGATGTAGTTAAAACGTATGCCGGCCTCCGTTTCTATGCTTTGGTGGCCGAGAATGAAGAAAAATATCACAGTATATCCATCCAGGTGCCTCACTTATCCTAAGATAGATTCGAGCACCAAGAGCTGTTTGGCTTGCCCGATCAACCCCCAATTTCCGCTGGGAAATTAGCGAGCCATAAAATTCGTTACGAAACTCCCCAAATACTTAAAGCCGCAATAACACCGTTTTAGTTATTGTTAATCGATTGACCAAGTCGGTTCTCCTCAATTCCTTATTGCGAGGATTGCCCTACCAGTATAGTAGCCGATTTCATGTCAAGGACATCATTTGCCATCATAGGACGCCTTTGACCATTATCTCCGATCGAGATAATCGATTTATTACTCGTTTTTGGAGTTCATTGTAAACGCCTTGACTAAAACGCCGCTTATCATCCGCGAACCGGTAGTTAATCCGAGCTTGTCCAAGAAACCTCCCAATCGAATCACATTTATTCGTCAAAACTCTTTTGCCGCTCGTAGCCGTCAAAAGAGCTATGCCGATAAGCGCCGTAAACCTCTCGAGTTCAATATTGGTGATCAAGTTCTCCTTAAAGTATCTCCATGGAAAGGGGTAGTTCGGTTTGGCAAAAGGAACAAATTATCTCCTCATTTCATTGGCCCGTTTGAGATCGTTGAAAGGGTTGTGAAAATATACGTATCGTCTCAATCTTCCCGAAGAGCTCTCCAATGTTCATCCAACTTTTCATGTTTTCAATCTCAAGAAGTTTTTAGCCGAGGGGAATCTCCACATACCCCTCAACGAAGTACAAGTTGATGAATCTATGCATGCTATCGAGAAACCCGTTGAAATCGTGGATAATATGGACAAAGAGACCAAGCGTAGTCGTATTCCGCTTGTCAAAGTTCGTTGGGAATCTAAACGTGGTCCTGAGTTCACTTGGGAACGTAAATACCAAATGGAGTACCCGCACCTCTTCGTTACGGCCTAGTTTCTAATTTCGGGACGAAATTTCCTAAAGTAGTGAATGCTGTAACATTTCGGGTTTTCCGTTTCCCTTTCGGTTTTGTAACCATTACCCGACCCGGGTTCGGGTTTGGGTATTTTATCAATAAAGTTCGTTGGTGTTCAAAATTTTATTTATCTATTTATTTTAATTGATTATGACTATAACTCACGTACAAAACTAGCCCCTCAACTAACTTTAACATACTTTTAAACCATCAACCATAGATCAGGTACCAAACAACAAATATTATTCAACCTTTTCCCTCCTCTTCTCCCTCTCACGTCACCGACACCAAATACCCCCCCTCCTTTCTTGGACAAAAATTCACGGCTTAAATTAAGTAACTGACTAAATTGATATTGCCAAAGCAATTGTTGACCAAAAACGCATCACACCGACACTCTATTCATGGTAATCGATGAGCAATTGACAGCTAACATACCAAAAAACGAAACGCGGCTGCCTCGTCCCTAAAACCCATCATAAACACGCTTATAAATCAATTAATCGTATACACACACTCCTTAAACCAGCGCGAATCAAAACCCTAACCTAATTTCATCATACAAAATCGTTATTATCGGTTTTGATTGAGAGCTTGAGCCGCGAAACCCCATCTCACCGTGCACGCTCAATTCGTTAACATCTCGGGTAATTTTTTTTATGCATTGTGTTCGTTTTTATGCGATTAACAAAAACCCCAACACAATTTTAACATACATCAAATAATTAAACGAGTTTAAAATCTAGGGTTTTAATTTGGGGAAAAACAAGAACCAGATCTTATGCTTTTATGTTTTGGTTTCTATGCATTTAACAAGTAAAGGCATTGGCTTGATGGCCAGCGCATATTATCTTAAAGACTGAACCGGCCTGGGGCGCGGGTTCGAATCCCCCAGGCCCGATTTTGTTGTTTTTAATTGTTATCATTATTTTTATTTACCTTTAATCAAATATTGTGATATTAATACATGTATATATATACTTAAATAGGTGTTTTCTTCATAAAACGAACTCCGGATCTAATGTTTTCATGTCATTGAACTTTTATATGTATATATATATGCTGTACATATAATAAATAAAATAACAATAAATTCTTTTTATCAATTGCTTAAATGAGTCGTATTGTTATCTTATCTACGCTTAAACTATTTTATCTTGTATCTTTTCGTTAATATATCATTATAATATTTATTTTAATTATTAAAATCAATAATAATAATAATAATAACAAGAACAACATCAACAACAATAGCATTAATAAATATAATAATAACCCTCATAATTAACGAAATTGTATATAATATTTTAATGTTACACACAACCACATTAACTCTCAAAACCCGTCATAATCTTAGTATTTCGTTATGATTATATAATTCATATTATCATAAATTACTAGGAATATTTGTTGGTGAATCTCGAGGAGCTTGACCGTTTTCATCCTAGCCTTTTCTTTTATTATCTCGTCATCGTTTATCCTACACTATAAGGTAAGTAAATTCACACCCCCTTTTTACCGCTTTACAATTTTGGGGGCGTTATGCGCTCACAATCAAATTATTGTTTTCACTACGATTCCATCATATGCGTAATTGAAATTGCTCGATTAGTTGATATGTGCAAATGTGACTATGTGTTTACTGTTTTATGTTGGTTGGTATCCTCATCCTCATTCTCATCCTCATTAGTATGATCATACGCCGTCGGAGTAAACCCTTATCTATGTGATTTGGTTGAAAAGACAACTTTTATTTATTGTTACACTAATTGTAGTGATTTACGATTATCGCATGGAATTGTCATTTTATTATTGTATATACTCAAAACTGTGGTTTACTTGCTCAACTTTATGTTAACAAATATATGTATTTTCACGCATGGCGCAGGTAGCTTTATTGGATGACTTCAAGATTGTTGAAGTAGTGATACCTTAGGTTGCTCGATGATGTGAAGAATGCTATTTAATTTAATGTATGGTTTATGTGAAATAAAAAAATTTAGATATTGACACGTGTAATTACATAGTGTCTTCTAAGCTATGATACAATTAATGTCGCGCCCCGGCATGTTCCGCCATAGGTTGGAGTGTAACAATAAACTCCCAAATGAATTTGTTGATGTTGGCCGCGTTTATCGTTGCCACTGGTTTTGCTTCAATCCATTTGGTGAAGTATTCGATTGCGACGATTAAGAATTTCACTCGCCCTAGTGATTCTGGAAACGACCCTGTTATGTGAATTGCCCATTTTTGGAATGGCCAACATGCTATTACCGGGATCGTTGCATTTTTTGGACGCAAGGTGTTTTGGTGCATGGCGTTGGCATGCGCTACACCGCCTTAGTTCCTATTCTGCATCTACGTGCATGCCTGGCCAGTAATATCCCGTGTTCATGATCTTGGCTACCACCATTCTTGGTCCTGCATGGACGCCGCAAATTCCTTCGTAAATTTCTCTCAACAGGTAATTTACGTCTTGCGCGTCCACACATCGGGGAAGTGGCCCCAAATAAGATCGTCTGTACAAAATGCCGTTCTGAAGTGTATAATTCAGCGCTTTGTGACGGATCTTTCGGGCCTCCGCCTTTTTGTTTGGCAAGATGCCTGATGACAAGAAGTTAGCAATTGGTGTCATATTGTTTGTTGTAGCTGTGGAGCACACACAGACTTCTCTACTGACTGTTGAAGGGTTTGTTAACACTTCTACGCGGACGTCTTTGGCGAGGTGTTCAAAGCTTACCGATGCTAATTTTCTAAGGGAATCTGCTTGTTTATTCTCGGTTCGTTTCACATGTTTTACTTTACACGTTATGAAGGTTCCCATTAGTTCCTTAGCTTGCGCCAAGTATGATGTCATTTTATAATCTTATGCATCGTACGATCCTTCTATTTGATTCGCCACCAACATTGAATCGACGTGCGCTTCCAAATGTTGAGCCCCCAGCTTTTTGGCTATTGTCAATCCAGCCAACTATGCTTCATATTCCGCCTAGTTATTTGTGCTTTTGAATTCGAGGCGTATTGCGTATGTGAAGTCTTGCCCTTCTAGGTTGTTTATTCTTAACCCCGCGCCTGCACCTTTATCATTGGACGCCCCGTCGGTGAACAATTTCTAGACTTGTACTTATTGTTGTTCCGCGGGGGGTTCTATCTCTTTTTGGCATTCTTCTTCTTTCTCATGGGGTACCTCTGCCATGAAATATGCCAAAACCTGAACTCTCATTGCTGGCCTAAGTTTGTATTCGATGGCGTGTTATCCCAACTCTATCGCCCACTTAGGCAGTCTTCCGGATAAATCTGGTTTGCTTAATACGTTCTGCAGGCGATAAGGTGAGAACATGTATCGGGTGGCCTTGGAAGTATCTTCTTAGACGGCGCGCTGTTATTACCAACGACAAGATCAATTTTTCCAAAGTGAAAACCTTGTTTCTGCATCCGCTAAGGTGCGACTTACATAGTAGATAGGTGTTTGGATACCACTTCTTTCCACCATTAGTACCGCGCTAATTGCCTTTTCAGAAGCCGCTAAGTATACTATCAACGGTTCTTTGGCCTTTGGTGCCGTCAGCGTTGGTAATTCTGCTAAGCGCGACTTAATTTCTTGAAATGCTATTTCCGCTTCCACCGTCCATCGAAACTGGGACTTTTTAAGACAGTTTCTTGTCACACCCCCATCTTAGGCCTAGGAGTGTGACTCGACAGTTGGTACCACATTTGTAAATAAATCTGAGTTACGGGTTTAGCGGAAGACTTTATAAAACATGTGGATTTAAAGTTAAATATCTACATTACAAAAGGTGGAACAAAAGTTCCATATATGTTTACTTGTTTTACAAAAATTATCATATTTTAACATTTAAACAAAATTCTCCGAGCCATCAGATTCTTGAGCCATTCGTCCTTCAAGCTCTATTTTTGGTTACATGCAAAATGTTATAAGAATACGTCAGCAATGATTGCTGGTGAATATGCTGACGCAAAAATATTTTCTTTTACTTTGTCACCCCTTGAGGGTTACGCAAGTCTCGGCCCATCTTGGATTAGGAATAACAAAGTTTAAAACAACATCATTATAAACTCGAGTCTCTACACTAGGTCACCCCAGCAAAACACCGCAGCGTTTCGACGTACTTAGGTGCCATAAATATACACAAGGTCATTCTCACTCGAACATACTTTGGTTCGGCCCATCGTGGCTGGAGGTCGTGACCAGGTGTGGTGCGATGTGCCCACCACATTTAACCACATATGTAAGGATCCAGACAAACGTATACTACAGCCTGAGGGCTAAGCTTTTACTCTTATTCATAATGTTTTTAGAGACACTTGGTCTCATGTAAAGTTTGACACATAACACATTTATTTGTTTGAAAACAAGTTTATAAAAAGTGGGGCGTATTCACCTTTGATTGGGATCGGTTTCCAACACCGTCCTTGAGTCTCTTTCTTATTATCTCGCATCTATTGTACGAGTAAAACCCTTTGTTAGTCGGATATACAATCCGGCTTAAAACCTTTAGTCTTTATTTTACCTCGATGAACCTTTAGTTCATTTCTCGTTTACTTGAAAACCATTAGTTTAAAAGTAATGTTTATAAACCTTTAGTTTATTATAAAAACCCTACGTTTCTTCTTCTTTAAGAAACGTATTCTTTTCTTTATTATTTAAGAATACTCATTATACTTAAATAATAATAATAGTATAACAAAGAATTCATGTAACACACACACACATATATATATATACATCTCTTTTCTTTCTTACTTTTCTTTGTTATTTTTTTATTCTCGAGGTATCGATTATAATTTCGACTTAGGGCTTAAGCCTTTAATATAATATTATTATATTCATTTAACTTTACGCCTAAAGCTTGTTGGCACGCTTCTCGAGGCACCAACACTTCACGGCACACACTCCAAGATGATCGTCGGGACGTCGATATGGGATCGCCTTCTTGATATACTCGTCGTCGGGAAATGGCACGAGTATCGAGGTATGCACGGAAAACGAGGAATCGGGCATGGTTTTTGAGGTGGATCGAGGGCACGTTTTTCAAGGTTTAGTGAGATGTTAGAGATAGATATGAGAGCATCTTTTGAGGTGTGAAGAATGAAATCCCAGACCTGCTATTTATAGACATTTTCTGGTGTCCCGTCGCGGTACGCGATGGGCTCCTTGGCGACACGTGGCAGGCGTCATGCCGCGTGGCAACACGTGGCAGCTGACGGTGCCACCGTGTGCCACGTGGCACACGTGTTAAAACGTGTCAGGCCACGTCATCGCTACCGCGATGACGTAGGCTCAACAGTGATCGCGTATCGCTGTTGACCTTATCTAGAAGCCTTGACTAAGCCCCATCGGGGTACGTGATGGGCTTGTCTTTTCTCCCGTCGCGTATCGTGATAGGACAAGAAAAAAGAATTTACATTTTAGTCCCTGGAGTTTGGATTTTGGCAGATTTGGTCCCTTAACTTTTAAAAGTTGACTTTTTTGGCTCGAAATTTCCGTGATGTTACATCCTCCCCACCTTGAAATAAATCTCTTCCTCGAGATCGCTTCACAAGAATAAGTGGGGATATTTCCTTTTCATTTCCTACTCGAGTTCCCAAGTATACTCGGGTCCTATTCGCGAATCCCATTTCACCTTCACGATTTTCAAGGTTCGTCTTTTAAGTTTCTTTAGTTTTGAATCTTCTATTTGAATTGGTTTTTCAATGAGTTTTAAATTCTCGTTTATTTCTACGTCTTTTAAAGGCATCGAAAGAGATTCATCGGCTACGCATTTACGCAGATTCGAGATATGAAATACATCGTGTATCCCTTGCATTTCCTCGGGTAGTCGCAATCGGTATGCGATGGTACCAATTCGTTCAAGTGTCTCAAGGGGTCCAACGAATCGAGGACTTAATTTTCCTTTTTTGCCGAAGCGAACTACGCCTTTCCACAGCGAAACTTTCAAAAGAACTTTGTCACCGACACTAAACTCTAACGGCTTACGACGGACATCGGCATAACTCTTTTGGCGATCACGTGCCGTCTTAAGTCGTCACGGATTTGAATAACTTTTTCGGTGGTTTCTTGGACTATCTCGGGTCCGGATAATTGATTATCTCCAGTTTCAGACCAACACACGGGTGTTCTACATTTTCGACCATATAACGCCTTGAATGGTGCGGCTTGAATACTTGTATGATAACTATTGTTATACGAAAATTCCATTAGGGGTAAGTGGTCATCCCAACTTCCACTTAAGTCTTTCACACAAGCTCGGAGCATATCTTCCAACATTTGAATCGTCCTTTCGCTTTGCCCATCAGTTTGTGGATGATATGCGGTGCTAAGGTTTAACTTTATACCAAACACTTGTTGGAAGCTATTCCAAAAATGAGACGTGAAACGGCTTTCTCGTTCAGAAATTATGGATAGTGGTACTCCATGTAAAGCAACAATGTTATTAACATAGATACGCGCTAGTTTGTCTATCGAGTACGACTCATTGATGGGAATGAAGTGTGCGGATGTGACACTCGTCAATTTCAGGTTAACTCCGTTAATCCAAACTCCGTCAATTCAAACTTAAGATCACTTGATCTATAACGCACATCTCATTACATTTAAACTAGGATTTTAAATGACGCTTGACAATCGCTACACATGTAGTCTTTCGGGATTGCACCGAAACGCACACGAGTCTACTCAAACCATTGGTGAACAAACGACAAACATCAAAATAATAAATACTTGATAAGTATGTGTTATAATCTATATGTTACTTGGTAAGTATGTGACATACTAAACACAAGACACAAGGGTTATTAATTATACTAGAAATTGAATAACAAGAAGTAGAGGGACTTAAGTGTAACACGTTAATATTTAATATTAACAAAAACCCTAACCTCCCTCCCTCTCTCTTACAACCGATCGGCTCTCCCTCTCCCCCCCCTTGGCTGCCGTCACATCACACACACATACATACAACCTTTTTCAAGTTTTGTTGAAGAATTAAGGTGCTAGGAAGGTAATTAACAACTACTCTATGCATTCTAAGTGTTCAATTGTAGGTTCCCTGGATGGATCGCACGAGATATCTCAATCTACTCAGGTGCGGAATCCCTGCGTAGATCGTTACGAGTATAGAACACGAATCACACGAACACACGAAACGAACACACGTTATATAATAACTCAAACACGTGATACGATATCACTATTACAGACACACGTTACAGCTCTCGTAACAACTCGAACAAACTAACACTAAAACCAACTCCAACCAAGCTAATCCGTAACCTATTTAAATACACGACGACTTCGCCTGGCATGTTCAGGCGAAGTTGTCCATAACTTCGCTTGACTAACAAGTTCGCCTAAACAGCGAACTTGTCAGTAACTTCGCTTAAGACATATATAAAACATAATTAACATTACAGACTCGATTACAGACACTAGACTATGAACTACTGACATTATGCACCAACATCAATTTTCATATTGAATGGGTTAATCAAAACCCTAATTCTCGAAAATTGATGATTAAGATGAGTTAGGGTTTGATTATATGCTTGATGATGAATTGCTAATGAAATTGATAACTAGTTGTGTTATTGTTGCTTGTTAATCACTTGTTCTTTGATTTTAAACTTTCAAGAAAAACCCTAACTATGTGTGTAATGTGAAATTGATATGCATGGTTGGTTAATCTTGTGTCTAGAGTGTTATATGCATGGATTATGATTCATAGATTGTTGTTATGTTGAGTTTTGATGTAAACTGGTACTGGACAGATTGTTAAATTTATGTTTAGACGACTGTAACTGAATGTTAATGTAGTAATTTGTCGAAATTATTAATACTAGAGTGTACTATGTTGAGTCTAGTTTCTAAAAAGTCCCAGTTTGTAATTTTTGGATGTGTAAAAGTTAACTTTTATTATTTTACAAAACTGAAGTGCAAGTCTGAATTGTGAGGTCTGCTGTTAGGCTGTTTTGAAATTATCATATCTCATAAACTACAAGACCAAATGGGTTGGTTCCACTTCTGAAAGTTAACATTTTGAGTTAAGAAGCTAACCCAATTGGTCTTGCATTGATTGGAATTAACATTTAACGGGAATAACAAATAACATTATGTTGCACATGATTTTAACTGCTGTGAGTTTACTGTAATGTTTTGGTCTTTTTGAGAAAAATATGTGGAATAAAAATACAATAAAAATAGTTCTATAAACCTAACTCATGTGTTCTTTTGTGACGATTTTTGGTGAATTAATTGATATGTTATGATCTGTTGGATAGAGTAATCTTTCAAGTAGAAATCTGTCTTGATAAAACTAGCTGCTGAACTATGTGAAAATACATGAAACGTGCTTGTTGTTAGATAATTGCTATGATTTTGACTAAATTGCCCTTGTGGGGAATTATTGCTAGTAATGACAATGTTAGTACTTGATACTTAAGTAGTTGTTTACACATGTAACGTGTCACCAATGTGTTTGTCGAGTCACACATAATTCACAAACGAAACACGAAACGTATCTCATGCATAGGTATTATGTGCCGAGTCTAGAGACTCAATAATAGTTTAAATACTTAGAAAATCTCCTTTCTGTTTTAGAGCACTAGTGAGGATTTTCTGTGACGCGCATCTCTCGGACTTGTTTTATAATTCTTCGCAAACAGTGAGTTTCTCGTTCCCCTTTTACTCTTTTAAACGCTTTTTACTTGGGGGAGATAACATACTCCAAACACTTTAGATTTTGTTATTGGTTATATATCGCTTGTAAGGCTAAGTGGCAACAAACCAACTAAAGTCCTTCATAACATCGAACCGTTTAGTATTTGTATAATAGCGAGTCACTGTTGAGTAGCACTACTGGGTTTGACAAACCCCACCCAATTCTAAACTCGACTGTAGGTCGAGTGGGTGTAATCTTGGCTAACACATTACCATGGTCGTGGTTGACATGGTGGCAAGGCATATGATAAACAGTCAGCTTCGGTGTCGAACACTTAGTAAATACTTGTTTTATAGGCTAGCTACATATTGATATATAATTGAATTAACACTATCTGGTAACGCAAACACAAAACGCAAACTCTTAAACGCAAACATTGTTCTTTATTTATATATGTGAACTCACCAACCCTGTGTTGATATTTTTAGTATGTTATTCTCAGGTAGCCGAGGCGGGCGCGCGGTATAGGAACATGCATTTCATTGAACACTATCGTTTTTGCAAACTTGTTTTTAAACTGTTATTAATTGGGTTTTAAGTCGTCCTGCGTGACGCAACACTTGGTTTATGATTTACGCTTCCGCACTTATTTAAACTTTAATATTTTTGGTTTAAAAACTTTGAATATGGTGTTTGATTATAACTAATGATTCCGATCCTGTTAGTTCACACCCTCTGACGGTAAAACTCCGTTAGTGGATTTTGAGGGTGTGACAGGGGATTTCGTTAAACGATCCACAATTACCCAAATTGCATTATGTTGTCGAGTCGTTTTAGGGAGTTTAGTAATGAAATTCATAGCCATCAACTCCCACTTCCATACGGGAAGTTCGGGTTGCTGAAGCAATCCCAAAGGCTTTTGGTGTTCAGCCTTGACTTTCAAACATGTCAAACATTTCGCAACATGCGAAGCGACATCCCTTTTCATGCCATTCCACCAATAGTTTGTTTTTAGGTTATGGTACATCTTGTCGCTCCCAGGATGCATCATGTATTTCGGCTTATGAGCTTCGTTCAAGATTTTCTCACGTAAGTCCCCAACAATTGGTACCCAAATTCTATTTCCGAGTCTAAGGATACCATCGTCACCATTGACTAACGAGTCAATGGTGCCGTTACGTTTTTCGTCGGAGATTTGGTTTTCATTTATCGCTTGAGTTTGCGCGAATTTGATTTACTCGAAGAGATCGACTTGTAATTCTAGCCTCAACGCTCGGACTCTTTTTGGCTTCTCGTGCTCTTTACGACTTAAGGGATCGGCCACGACGTTGGCTTTGCCTTCATGATAAACAATTTCACAATCGTAGTCGTTGATAGTCTCCATCCAGCGTCGTTGGCGCATGTTGAGCTCTTTTTGATCAAAGATGTGTTTTAGACTTTTGTGATCAGTGTACACGGTAAATCTTACACCATAGAGATAGTGTCTCCATATCTTAAGTGCAAAGATTATGGCGCCTAACTCTAAATCGTGAGTCTTGTAGTTCTTTTCGTGTACCTTCAATTGACGAGAGGCGTAAGCAATTACTTTCTTTCGTTGCATTAGTACACACCCTAAACCAGAATGGGATGCGTTACTAAAGACAACAAAATCTTCAGTACCTTCTGACAAGGCCAGTATAGGTGCTTGGGTAAGGTTTTGTTTAAGTATAAAGAATGCCTCTTGTTGCTTTGTTCCCCATTCGTATTTGATGTTCTTTCGAGTCAAGGAGGTTAAGGGAACAGTGATTCGGGAAAAGTTTTCGATGAACTTTCGATAATAGCCGGCCAATCCCAAGATGCTTCGAATCTCGGTTGGCGACTTTGGAATCTCCCACTTAGAGATAGCTTCAATCTTAGCGGGGTCTACTTGAATTCCATTAACGTTGATGATGTGACCAAGAAATTGTACCTCGTTCAACTAGAACTCGCATTTCGAGAACTTAGCGTACAATTTCCTGGTTCTAAGAATTTCAAGTAATGTTCGAAGGTGATTTTCATGATCGTCCTTAGACTTAGAATAAATTAATATGTCGTCGATGAATACGATCACAAATTTATACAAGTAAGGCTTACAAATACGATTCATCATGTCCATGAACGCAGCCGGCGCATTAGTAAGTCCAAATGGCATAACGGTGAACTCATAATGGCCGTACCTTGTTCGAAACACGGTTTTAGGAATATCTTCGGATTGAACCTTGAGTTGGTGATAGTCGGAACGAAGATCAATTTTAGAAAAGAAGCTAGCACCTTGAAGTTGGTCAAAAAGATCATCGATTCGAGGAAGTGGATATCGGTTCTTGATTGTGACTTTGTTGAGAGCTCGATAATCGATGCACATACGCATGGATCCATCCTTCTTCTTGACAAAAAGTATCGGCGCTCCCCATGGTGATGAACTTGGTCGTATGAATCCTTTCTCGAGAAGCTCGTCAAGTTGTTTCTTCATTTCTTTCATTTCGGTTGGCGAGAGGTGATACGGAGCTTTGGCGATGGGAGCTGTACCGGTAATAATATCGATTCTAAATTCTACTTCACGATCGGGAGGAATGCCAGGAAGTTCATCGGGAAAGACATCGGCGTAGTCGGATACAACGGGAACGTTTTTGATTTCTTTTGGTTTTGATTCCTCGGTGACGTAGGCCATGAATGCTAAACATCCTTGATTTAAACATTTGTTAGCCCTTATCATGGAGATTAAGCTAACTTGGCAAGCATCTTTATCCCCTTCTATTCGAATAGTTTGTTTATCCGGGGATTGGAGTTCATCAGTCTTGCTATTGCAAAGGATACGGGCATGGTTGTCGGATAACCAATCCATACCCAATACAACATCAAAACCAGCAAGAGTCATGGGTAGCAATCGAATAGGTAAAACGTAACCAACTAATAAGATTTTTCCGTTTTCTAGTGCTTCGGAGATTTTAATGATTTCGCCATTAGCGGTTTCGACGTTTAGAGTTATATTAAGTTTGATTAAAGTTTTTTTTAATAGACTACAAAATTTATAATCTATAAAACTTAAATTGGCTCCTGAATCAAACAAAACTCTAGCATAGGTATTGTTAACGAGGAACGTACCGGTAATGGTTTCCGGCATGTCGGCCGCTTTCTTAGTATCCAAGACGAAGACTCTTGCATTGCCCTTCTTGGGCTCGTTCTTTTGTCTGCTACCACCCGCACCACCAGTCGCGGGCTTATATTTGGGGCATTCAAAGCTAAGATGTCCCATCTCCTTACAATTGTAGCAGGTCATCTTCTTCTTCCAACAATCGGCCGTGGCGTGGCCGAGTTTGTGACATGATTCACAAAGTCGTGGAGTTAAGTGGCATCGACCCCTATGGTACTTCTTACAAACTTTGCATTGTGGGATGCCGGGGTTGAAGCCAAACCTTCGTTGGTTAACACCTTTACCCTTGAAACGGGTATTTCCTTCCTTCTTCGGGTCTTGCGTTGTTACAACCCTCTTATCCTCTTCTTTATTGCGGATCAATCCGCCCATCAAATACCCAGCCAACTCCATCGCGTAGTCAGTGGTTTGTGGCAAGTGTGACCTCACCATGTCACAAATCTCTCGTGGTAGTCCACATATATAACGTGTAACTTTGCTGGATTCCAGGGTAACCAACTGGGGAACTAAGCGACAGTATTCGTGGAATTTTGTATTGTACTCACGAAGGTTTGTTCCGACAACCTTGTGAGATAGAAATTTGGTTTGAATTTGGTCCATTTCATGCATTGGACAGAATTTTGACATCAGCAACTCCTTGAACTCGTTCCACGTCATGTTATACATCACCTCCCTTCCTCTACTCAAGATCAATGTGTTCCACCATTCTAGAGCTTCGCCTTTAAACATGAGGGCAGAATACTGAATCTTTTCCTCTTCAGAACACTTGCTTGTGATTACTATTGTCTCCATCTCTTCAAGCCACCTCACGGTTGTGATGGCTCCCTTATCACCATGGAATTCTTTCGGCCCATAGTACTTAATGTCTTTGAATGAACACCCGCCTATTTTAAGTTTCTTGAATTCTTGACGAACCCCACCGTCAACGTTTGATTCATGTACACTTTCTTCCATACAAGAGGGTCTAGAACGAGGTTTGGAAATAGATTTTCGGGAAGGATTCACGGAATGAGAATGTTTAGTTTGCCTAGATTGAGATCTAGCCAAAGATTCTTCCCTAACTGCATCCTTAATCATCTTTTAAATTCGATCCATAAACTTTTCGGGAATTGGATCTTCTTGATTATTCATGGGGTCTTTCCCCTTTTCTTTTCTTATTTCTTTTTCTTTTTGAGCATTATCGTTGTTGTTACTTTGTTCAGACATTGTTTTCTTTTTCTTTTCAATTTATATCTGAAATTTCAGCAACGTTTCTTTTATTAAAACACAAGTTTTATTAACCATACACACACACACACACACATATATATATATATCATAACATGATATATATTATTTTACAACATTCTTTATATATCGTTCATACGATATATAAACTCCTATCCTTATTTCATTACATTTCACACATAACATCCAAACTAGTTTAAACGCATAAACTTCATCCCTTGAAACATGCCATCATCACCATCTTCTCAGTCCTTCATAAACTTCTTAAAAACCATTGTCAATTTGTTGCATTTGTGAAGAAGATTTTCTCCCATCTTCTTCTTTTTTTCCTTTCCTCAACGACCTTCTTTCTCCAATCATCACTCTCGTGCAGAGCGCGATCCAAGTGTTCTTCATATGACTGCGGGACAACGTCGGGGTATCCATATTGTGGAGGTGGGTCGCGGTAACCCAATGTCAACATCTCGTAATGATTCCTCGGTTCTGGATACGGGACCTCAGTCATATCGGATGCAAGGTAGAAGAAAGTCTTAGCAGCTTTGTTTTTGCTCGCGAATCTCATCGGCTTGTTCTTCTTCAGTTGAATTACACCTTGGAACGGTGGGAAGCTTGACGAAGCTTGGTTCTTGATCTTCTCAAGATACTGAACATATGGATCGACGGAACCGTAGCTTGGGTTGTGGGAAGTGAGTGATCCACTTATTGATATTTCTTAAGTGTAACACGTTAATATTTCACCTTCTTCAACACGTTAATATTTAA
Organism: Bidens hawaiensis; assembly: GCF_021521415.1. Taxonomy (NCBI): domain Eukaryota; kingdom Viridiplantae; phylum Streptophyta; class Magnoliopsida; order Asterales; family Asteraceae; genus Bidens; species Bidens hawaiensis. Next base: position 1,916,722 of record NW_027491281.1, read on the forward strand.
GAAGTTTAAGTGTAACACGTTAATATTTAATATTAACAAAAACCCTAACCTCCCTCCCTCTCTCTTACAACTGATCGGCTCTCCCTCTCCCCCTCCTTGGCTGCCGTCACATCACACACACATACATACAACCTTTTTCAAGTTTTGTTGAAGAATTAAGGTGCTAGGAAGGTAATTAACAACTACTCTATGCATTCTAAGTGTTCAATTGTAGGTTCCCTGGATGGATCGCACGAGATATCTCGATCTACTCAGGTGCGGAATCCCTGCGTAGATCGTTACGAGTATAGAACACGAATCACACGAACACACGAAATGAACACACGTTATATAATAACTCAAACACGTGATACGATATCACTATTACAGACACACGTTACAGCTCTCGTAACAACTCGAACAAACTAACACTAAAACCAACTCCAACCAAGCTAATCCGTAACCTATTTAAATACACGACAACTTCGCCTGGCATGTTCAGGCGAAGTTGTCCATAACTTCGCTTGACTAACAAGTTCGCCTAAACAGCGAACTTGTCAGTAACTTCGCTTAAGACATGTATAAAACATAATTAACATTACAGACTCGATTACAGACACTAGACTATGAACTACTGACATTATGTACCAACAGACTCCCCCTTGGCAGTAGCTTCATGTCTTGATCTTCAAGCACGTGTCTTGTAACCTTCAATCTCTTTGTCTTCATGCATGTACTCCTTCTCTCACACATACCGTGACTACTCGCTGATATTTCCTCGCTTCGTCTTTCCAAGCAGGAATATAAAATATCTTCTTTTCATTTAACACCTGCAGATCAGCTTTCGATAAATTAACAAGATGCATCGGATCATACACCCTCAGCACTTCTTGTTCGTCTTCGTCTTCCATCACGGCTTCAGCAGTCTGGCAATCAACATACCACCATTTAAGATTCTTCAACACATCTTGAGGTATAATTTTCATTGGAACCTCCTTAATGCATCGGATCGGTTTGTATTTCATCACCATCCATGGCTTGCCATCTGCTCTCATTCCCCTTTCTTTATCTTCAACAAGTTTTCCCTTCTGCGGTTTCAACAGCTCAAACTTCTTCTCTTTTATACTCTCTGTCCATACAATTTTCCCAATGACTCTGGCCATATTATCGTCATTTCGATTGATTAACCCCAATCTGGCTAAGTCTTTCACTTCACATTCCGGCAGTGTATTCAACGACCTTAACATTCTTTTAAAATACTGAACGCCGTCATACCGTTTAATCACAAAGAGCTTCAACTGCTCATCATAGATCCAGCAAATAATCCCTTTCTTCGCTTCAGCATAACCTTTAATATTGTAACTCTTCTTAAACATTGTAGGGACCGCCGGTTTCTTCGTTTTGACGAACCACTGAGCATAGCCTTCCTTCCACCTAGTCTGCTCTTCCCATTCAGTCTCATCGATTACTGTCTCATTACCCATATCTGCTTTCTCCACACCTGGAATGTCATGCTCCACATTCTCTTCTACTATTTCACCTTCTTCAACATCTTCTTCAATCACAATCTGTGCACCAATCTTCTCAATCTCCTCAATTGGCAGCACATCATCATCAAACAACACATCATCACTAAACATATCATCATCTAATTCTTTCAAAGCATCAATCACATCATCTCCCATTTCTTCATCATCAACCATCACCACCTCATCACCACCAGAACTGCCAGCCGCACCTGCAGACTCCCTCTGAGCTGTGGAAGTCCCAAGAGCTTGAGTAGTTCTTGGCAACTCACCACCTGCACCTTTCGATGCATTGGGATCATCGTCTCTATCATTTCTCTTCTTTGTCCTTAACTCGTCGCCTTTACAGCTTGTCTCCCCCTGAGATGCCAAGAACTCCTTCATAGCATTTATAATTCTCCCATGTTCAACCAGGAGGGACGACTGTAGTTGATTCTCTGCTACAAGATGCTGAATAGCCTGGGTCTGGATAAGATTCACCCTTGACTGCTCTGCCACAACCCGTTCCAGTGCGGCTATTCTTTCCGAGTCTGATAGGGTTGCATCGAAATCGAACCTCATATGCGATAAATTGTGAGTGTACTGAGGAGGGATTTCCGATGAAACCGGGACATCAGAAGCAGCTGTGGACGTAACCGCAGGTGGTATCGTGACCGACAACCCTGCAGTTGCAACGACTGTCGACTCAACAAATTGCGCAACAACCTCCGACGGAGTAAGCGTTGGAGGCGGCAACGATACGATATCTGGAGTCGTCAGCTGGAGTGTGATAGACGGGAGGCCAACAGATGATGTTGTAGCCACCACGGGTACATCGGTGGCGCTTAAACTTGTGACCTGTAGTGATGTAGGAACAATCGATATACCTGACAGTGCGGGCGGAGCGAAACGTACAACTCTTGAAGTCTCTCCAGCTCCCATACCTGCACCTGTCCTTTCCCGTCTTGAACGTCTAATCAACTTGTGAATATCCTATTCTTCTTCTGACTCACTATCATCAGCTGTCCTCTTTCTCTTTCCAAACGTCCTCTCTTGAGTCACCAACATCCTTCTCGCCTCATCCATAACATCATCAAAATCTGAGTCAGCCACCGTCGTAGCTGCTCTAGTAATACGCACAGTCGAGACACGTTCAACTGGGATCTGAACGTTCTCCTCTGGATCCACCCGATCCATATCGAAGAATCCTTGACCTCCGAATTCTGCATCAAGGTCCACTTCCTCCTCCGGTGACACAACAGGAGCAGCAGGTATAGCTTGAGATGCTCCTGCCTGTTGTGGTGCCGGGTCTCTGAACTCATTCCCACGAGCTGGCACATACCCTGGGTTTATTAAGTACCCAAAGAGTGGAGTATGCCTTGGACGCAGTTCAGGCTTGCTCCTCGCACTGGATGTTCGGCATTGAGCGAAGATACGTTTGCTCACACTCTCCACGTATCGTATTGGACGTCGTTGAGGCAACGTGGGAGCAACATGATTCAAGATCATCTGAATGAATCTTGGATACATGATGAACCTCTCACGGGCCATCGCTCTTCTCTGTCTATCGATCTCGTAAAAGACCATCTGACTAAAGCTATAACGTTTGTTATAAGTCAGAGCAGTCATTGCTGACTGCATGGTCGCACCCATACCATCAGTGCCCGCCTTCCTCCCAGACATGCAGACAATCATTACGTGCATGAGGAAGCGCCACTGATCAAGTAGGAAACCCTTCCTCCGTTGTGTGTCACCCAATGGACCAGAATAGCCCATTCGTAGAAATGCTCCATCGCGAAACGGAGCAACAAACTCTGTAGGGTCATCCCTAGTCTCCTCTCCAAAACGTAAAGCCACCCGTATTTGTTCAGAAGAGAACTGAACTTCTTGATTGTTGACGGTTGCTCGCATAACCGGGGGCTCAACGCGGCAATCGTATTTCACTGTCTGCCAAAAATCCTCAATATTGGGTAAGGAAATCGGCAGAGTCGTAGTGATTGCATGGAATATCCTCGAGCGAAGGAGGAAAGTGATTATCTCGCGGTAATCTTCAACTCCGTTCGCCTCCGGGTCTAAGGTGATATAAATATTGTGACCCGGGAAGAATTGCCTCTGATTATCTCCGTCATCTCCTCCAGCACCTCCAGCACCTGCTACTGCAGCCATATCTGCAACAAATGAACCAAGTTAGATAAACATTAAGGCATAACACAAGTTCGCTTGTTACCATGAGCGAAGTTGTGATAAAATCTGTATAGGCGAAGTTAAAGTTGGGGCGAAGTTGGGAACAACTTCGCTTCATCTTTAAGTTCGTCTGATAACTAATAAGTTAAAAGGTCCAGGCGAAGTTAATGTTAACTTCGCCTCACCACAACATCGCCTCAGGCGAATTTAAGCCTCAGGCGAAGTTACGGATAACTTCGCCCAAACCTTAAGTTCGCCTGAATCTGAAACGGCAACAGTAAGATCGATTCAAAATCGAAAAATCTGATGTTTCGGTCAATTTTGACGATTGAGGAGTCTAAAACACATGATATTAAGAGTATCTGGACGATCGTTTTGTTCATGACCACGTAAAGACAAGTTTTTGAAATCGGGTTCAAAAGTCCGACGTCCGAGGTCACTAACCGGGTGTCGAAACAACCAAGGATTAACAACATGAACATCGATTATACGATATAATGACACCACGAACCTTGAATCGTAACCGAAACTGAGAAAAAGAACAAGGAATCGGAATAAACGACAAGTTCGCCGGAAAACTAGATAAGTTCGCCGATAAATACGGAGGATGAGTTCGCTGAGTTTGAAAATAATGAATCTGTTGACCTTAAAAATTCCTTTATATAGGGGCGGAGTTACACACGCGAAGTTGTGGATAACTTCGCCTAGGGCAGGCGAAGTTAATCACAAGTTCGCCGATTTTACTAAATAAACCCCTATAGTTTGAACATTTTGCAATTAAGTTTTAAACTTCCCTTTAAGAATTAAATAACACGATCAAGTCCAAGTAACCAGATATAAAAGCATACAACTACATAAAAAGAAAACTTTTAACAATTAAAGTTTAAGGGATCAAATTTCAGTCTTTACAAGGGACTACTACGTTTTAGAAAAGATCCGAACAGGAATCATACTAATTACGTGACTGTCACATAGATCCGTGTTTAGCTGTATTATGACATAAAGAAACAGGTTGTAGGCAGGTAAATAACTTAAAATGGTTTTCATCATTTCTGTGATACGAGTTAGGTTCAATTATGCCTCAAAATTTAAGTGGGCAACAACTCAGAGATTATGATGCCTCCTATCTATTCTCAAAGCATATTTGGCTTTCCCCAAGTCACCCGAATTGACCTCGACCCATAGTGTCTGATTAAGTTTGTAAGTACTCTTCATCTGATTCCCGTTCTCTTTCTTACTCCATGATTGAGAAGTATTGACATTTTCAGCTATAGAATGTTTCAATAACTCCTAATTTTTTTTTTATGATAAACATTTACATAGACTTCAGAGTAGTAAACAACTGCAAGTCCCGAATCTGGATCACTGCAGTTTCTTCACACACTATCTTTGCGGGAATCAGAACACTTATGGGCTCGTGTATGACTGGGTAATCGCTTTTCTGCCTATCATTCGGAAAGATATATATGACGACATGCAAAACTCGTAAGGAGTTTCCACGTAAAATCGAGTAGATTTAGTTTGTATCACATCTACTTTTACGCACCATAAAAAGCTACCATGACATACAATGACTGTCCTAAAGTCTTTTAAGCCTAATAACTTCACTAGTTAAGCACACAGAATCAGTATATGTATCATTTTCCAAGGTTGGATCAATTTTCTGTTAAACATAGCAAACGAACTTCTTACGAAGTAGTAGACTTGAAAAATAATTTCATTTCCCTTTAAAAAATTTTAACATTAATCGCCCCGACCAAAACAAAGTCTTCAGGTAAACGGCTATCCCGAAGATCCAATGGATCAGCTGGACCGACCACATACTAGTATGTGTCCTTCTAACTAAGTATGATCGACTAATTTTAAGCGAAAGAATGAAAACTCATCATAAACCGCCCCGGTCACTTTCAGTCATCTGGTTAATGGCTATCCTCAAATTCTACAAGTAGAAAATGAGGACCAAACATATCCTAAGACATGCCCTTCAAACTGAGGTAACCGACATAATTTTAAGCGATAATGACGTTTTTTTTTTATAAACGAACACAAAAAGCATGGTTACTCGGGATTGATCATCCCATTCAGCTCAATAAGGTTTTGAAATCTTGTTTTGTCAAACGCTTTAGTATAAAGATCAGCGAAATTATCAAGCGTATCCACCTTTTCAAGCACAATCAGTTTCTTCTCAGCACAATCCCGTATAAAATGATGACGTATGTCAATATGTTTAGTTTTACTGTGCTTCACGGGATTGTTAGTTACTGAGATAGCAGCTGTGTTATCAATGCAAATAGGAGTAAGTAAGAAATTCAGACCATAGTCGCGCAACTGTTGTTGAATCCAAAGAACCTGGGAGCAGCAGTTGGATGCTGCCATGTATTCTGCTTCACAGGTTGAAATTGCGACTGAAGTCTGCTTCTTGCATTGCCACGACACAATCTGCCACCAAGAAACTGACATCCTCCAGTTGTTGACTTCCGACTCTGATTGCACCCTCCATAATCAGAATCTGTGTAAGCGACCAACTCCAAGTCTCCTCCTTTTGCGTACCACAACCCCAGCTTCGGTTTGCCTTTGAGATACCGCAAGATCCTCTTCACACCCTTCATGTGAGATTCCTTTGGGTTTGCCTGAAAACGAGCACAAAGACAAACTGCAAACATAATATCAGGCCTAGAAGCAGTTAAGTACATTAAAGAACCTATAATAGCCCGATACTGAGTTGGGTCCACATCTGCGTCATTGTCAGAATCAGCACCCAATTTATGGTTGACGCAGATTGGAGTATCGAATGGAGTGCTGTCCTCCATCTTGAAGCGTTTGAGCACATCATGGACATATTTGGTCTGATGAATGAACATCCCTTCCTTCTTCTGATCAACCTGCAATCCTAAAAAGAAAGTTAGTTCACCCATAGCACTCATTTCAAACCTTTTCTTCATGACGGCCTCAAAATCTTGACACATGGAGACTTTTGATGCAGCAAAAATAATGTCATCCACGTAGACTTGCACTAGCAGGAAGTCGCTTCCTTGTCTCTTCACAAACAGTGTGCTATCAATCTGACCTCTTTCAAACCCATTTTCAAGCAAGTAATCTGATAAAGTTGAGTACCAGGCACGAGGTGCCTGATGTAGTCCATACAACGCCTTGCTTAATTTGTACACATGGTCTGGAAAGTCTGGGTCAGGAAAACCCGGAGGTTGCTCAACATACACAACCTCATCAACTTTCCCATTTAGGAATGCACTCTTTACGTCCAACTGAAAAACCTTCATCTTTTTATAAGCAGCAAATGCCAAAAACAATCTAATGGCTTCCAATCTTGCCACAGGAGCGAACACTTCATTATAATCAATCCCCTCTTGTTGATTAAAACCTTTAACGACTAGCCTCGCCTTGTTTCTTATAATAATCCCTTTCTCATCTCTCTTGCACTTAAACACCCATTTTGTGCCTATCGCATGCACATTCTTTGGTTTTTCAACCAAAGTCCAAACTTCCATTTTCTTGAACTAAGCCAACTCTTCTTGCATGGCTTCGACCCACGAGCTGTCCTTGAGAGCCATTTGATAATTCTTCGGTTCAATCTGGCTGATAAAGCAGGTGTACAAGCATTCGTTGATTATGCCTGTCTCTTTAATGCTTGTGTAAACACAGGTGTGCTCATTCAAGCTACGTCTTGTTTGTACACCGGAGGACACATCACCAATCACATTCTCCAAAGGGTGATCTTTATGAATTCTCGTGGTCGGAACAGAACCGACATGCAGATTGCCTTCCAAGTTAGAAGAGAGCTCGTCAATGATTGTTTCTTGCTGAGAGTGAAACGGATTGAAAAATTCTTCTTCAGTCGAGGCAGCAGGGGTATCGATAGCATTTGATGAGGAAGGTTGACATTTATCGATCAGCTGTCTTTGCAATAGATTTTCTTCCTCATCAAGGATCATCTTCGTAGCAACTCTCTCTTCTTCTTCTTCAGCAATATCCAAATACGGTATGTTAAAAGACTTAAAAAGTTTAACATAGTCGAAAAACTCAGCAGGTCCGTTGCTTGGTTTTGGCGGTTGGTAACTTGTGATATCGGTGTTACACACCACCTCAACCTTGCTGGTCGATGTATTAAAGACACATCTGTTGGGTGTCCCAACAACATAACCGACTAAGATTCCTTCATCGGCTACTTCACCAAATTTAGAATTTGTCTTTAAAATCGAACAAGGGGACCCGAATGGTTCAAGACCACTCAAGTTGGGCTTCCTCCCATGCATAAGCTCATAACAAGTTTTATTAAGTCGTTTAACCGTCAAGACTCTATTGAGGATATAGCAGGCTGTAGCAACAGCTTCAGCCCAGAACACCACAGGAAGCTTTGAATCAGCCAGCATAGTTCTGGCTCCTTCAATTAATGTTCTATTCTTCCTTTCAGCCACTCCATTCTGTTGCGGTGTATACGGAGCGCTGTATTGGTGTTCGATCCCTTTCTGAAGGCAGAAGATCTCCATCTCAAAATTCTTGAACTCCGTTCCATTGTCACTCCTGATGAACTTAACCCTTTTATCCATAACGTTCTCAACTTTGGTAATCAAATTCTTCACCATCTGAGCCGTTTCATCTTTTGATTTCAGGAAATATACCCACGAATATCGTGAGTAATCATCAGTGATCACCAAGCAATAAGAAGTACCTCCCAGACTTTTTGCATTCACGGGACCGAAGAGATCCATGTGAAGCAATTCTAGGGTACTGACAATTGAATTGACTTTCTTGGTGAGATGGGATTTCTTGTGCTGCTTTCCCTTCTTGCACGGTAGACATTTGTCTTCAAAATTGAAACTTTTCAAGGGAACGCCCAGCACAAGTCCATTCTTGACAATGTGGTTCATCTTCCGAAGATGAATGTGCCCCATTCTCCTATGCCACAATTCGGACTCCGATTCGCTCGCTTTTGTCATAAGGCATGATTCTTCCGTGGCCATTTCAGTCGACCTCATATCCATAATGTACGTATTCCTCTCACGTGGAGCCTTCATCACAATCCACTCCTCTGGTATCTTTTCTAATGTCATCTTCCCGTTAGACACCGTTCCCATTCCTGTAATCTTTCCTCCACTTTCACCTGCAAAGCTCACTCTCCCTCCTTGAACAGGTTTCAAATAGTGTAACAAGTTTTTGTTACCCGTCATGTTCCAGGAACAGCCGCTATCCACAACCCAAAGATTATTGGCAGCCCTGTTCAACTGTTCCTGCACGATAAAGCAAAAGATTAGAATCTAGGGACCCAAGACCAATTGGTCTTAGATCTATACATCCCAAACTTTGGCTTTCCAAAATTAGTATCTGGATAATTCCTGTAAGTCCTATTAGGATACCTCCTTGTAGATTGATTGTGAGGCCCTCCAAACCTTTGTGAATTGAAAGAATTATAGCTTGTGGTTTGGTTATTAGCAGTGTAAAACTGAGATTTGTTTCTATGAAAACCTGCATTAGTCACATTTTTGAATTTTGAATGGTTTTCATTTTTAGCAGTATGATAATTACTATTAGGCTTATTCTCAGTTTTAGTAGGCCTCACACCTCTGAATCGCTGCTTCAGAGGGCAATTTGCAACAAGATGTCCAAATTGATTACACCTAAAACAACACCTATGCTCAACTTTTTTATAAACCGGTGTTTTAGATGTCGAGGCTTTATTACCGCCCGTTCGTCTCACATATGGTGGGACGTACGGGTTTAGTGGAGTACTCTTTTTATTCGTCTTATCTTTCTCTCCACCATTGGGTAATACCATCTCCTCTTTTGCCTTACCAGACTCGGATGACTTATCCGAATCCGATGAGACTGGACTTGGATCAGAAATTTGAACACTTGAAACAGGCGAACTTGTTTCGCCTCCACTAACATTTGGTTCTTTACAAGTTACTTTAACTGGTACTGTCTGAGCAACCTCAAAGTCAACAGATTTCTGAACACTAGGGTTAAAAGTGTAATTGTGATTATAAGGTGGTGGAACCTCATGATAACCGATTCCTCCTCTCTTAGCAGAGGAACCTTGATCACTAACAAGGTGATCAAGAATAGCAGAGGAATTTCTGAACTGCTCTAGTTTTCTATTCAGTTCCACCACTTTTACCTGGTGATCAGCAATCTGTTTTTCTCTATCAGCAATTAGTTTTGTTTTTTCTTCCAAAACTTCATAGCTTAAATCAATCACTTGAATTTTTTCAGCAAGTTTTGTTTTTAGACTTTTAACATCTTTTTCACAGGCTTTTATTTTGACTTTATAGCTATTTTCTCTTGCTTTTGTAAAATGATGATCTTCTTTTAGGGTTTTAAATTCAGCATCCAACCTAACATACTGATCGGTTATAGTTGCTAATTGCTCAGACAAGTTTTCACATTTAGAACATGTAGGTTTAGAACATACCTCGGAGAGCTGGTCTTTAACATCTGCCATGAAAGCTTTTTCTTCTCCGGTAACCTTCTCACTTTCTTCAGTTTCAACCTTCGCCAAATTTGTCTGCTCAAAAGTTTCTTTAGAATGCAGGTTCCAGTTGTATTCACCATCTTCTCTGGACATCATGGCACTATAATCTTTTCTACCCTCATTATGCTGTGTAGACTTTCCTTGACCACGTTCTACACGCTCATTCCTACACTCCTTAGCAAAGTGGCCGTTTTGCTGACAGTTGTAGCATCTCACCTTCGTCTTGTCAAACCCTGGCTTTCCACCGACAAACTTTCTTCCGGTCTTTCTCATAAACCGCTTCACTCTTCTTACGATCATAGCCATCTGCCATTGCAAATCCATTTCCTCCAGATCATCAGCATCAATCTGGTCATAGTCTTCATCCAACACAGCTGGATCAACAATCTTCCCTTGAATGTAGTTCTCATAGGAAGCAATAAAAGAAGCATAGAGACCAAACTGCTCTTCAGCAGACTTGACACTCATAGGCATCTTGGAGTAGTTGTTGCTGGGAATACTTGGAGAGTAACTACTCTTGCTTACCTGGGGTTGAGAACCACTCGATCCACCTGCTACATAGCAAACATCACCATTTGTGTTGACTGACACATGACCCTCATGTGATGAGTTTGCGCCCGACTCTCCCTTCGAGTAGTAGGCAGCAGATTCAGTCTTCGATCCTGAGCTAGTGTTGACTTTAGCTCCATACATACCTGGATCTTGAACCTGATCCATAGGTGTCTCCTTTCTGACCATATTAAGCTCAAAGGTTCGGAGCTTGTTAACTGCCGTTTCTAGATCATATGTGGGAAAGTCTTTGTCTTCCCTCATCAGCACAGTGTACATCTCCCATTTTGGTGGGAGAGCATCTAGATGCTTCTCAACTATTTCTTCTTCTCGATAGGAAATTGAATAGTTGCTCAATTCAGTCATCAGATGGTAATATCGAGTGATAATATCATCTAAAGATTCATTCTTCAAATACTTGAAGACTGAGAACTGGGTTTTGAGCAATTTTATCTTTGAAGCACGGATTCCTACATTCCCTTCAAATCTGTTCTCAAGAGCTTCCCAAAGCTCTCTTGCTGACGTGTACTTTCTAAACGTATGAAGGATCTCTTGTGGAAGAGCCATAGTGATAGCAGCATGAGCCTTGCTCTCGGCCTCATACATCTTTTTCTCTTCTTCTTCCATTTTGCTATACTTTTTGATTTGATCACGACCTTCATACTCCATAACTGGTGGAATATAACCATCCTGGATGCATACCCACATCTTCGCATCCTGGTATTTGACGTATTGTATGAATCGATCCTTCCATGCAACGAAATCGGTTCCCTTCATCAATCTTGGGGCCTTAGTAGCTAACCCTGCTTCAACTTCCATCTTCACTAACTCAGAGATGTTAATCGACGACATCTTTCCCTAAAAGTAAGAAACCCGAAAAAAAAAATCAAAAAATTTTCTGAAAAGTACTGTAGGCGAAGTTACGGATAACTTCGCTTAATCCTTAACTTCGCCGCTGATTAACTTTGCTGAAGAACTTCGCAGATGATTAACTTCGCTTAAGGTAAGCGAACTTAGGAGGTAGGCGGAGTTGTAGAGAACTTCGCTGAGTTAGGCGAACTTGAGAAGGTAGGCGAAGTTGTGGATAACTTCGCTTAACCTTATATCTTCGCCGAAACCCTACGTATCCTGACGGCAACTTCGCCTGATGAACACGGACGTTTTTGCAGATCTGAAATCTGGATTTTACGAGGTTTTTGACGGTGCAAAGGCTTGATTACGATGGTAGGACGTAAGATTGACTCAAAAACACAGAAAACACGTCTCGCGAATAGTCGAAACGGGACGATTTCTACACCCGCGTGAATATCCCGAACCACACAATCGAGCAAAAGCTCTGATACCAATTGTAGGTTCCCTGGATGGATCGCACGAGATATCTCGATCTACTCAGGTGCGGAATCCCTGCGTAGATCGTTACGAGTATAGAACACGAATCACACGAACACACGAAACGAACACACGTTATATAATAACTCAAACACGTGATACGATATCACTATTACAGACACACGTTACAGCTCTCGTAACAACTCGAACAAACTAACACTAAAACCAACTCCAACCAAGCTAATCCGTAACCTATTTAAATACACGACGACTTCGCCTGGCATGTTCAGGCGAAGTTGTCCATAACTTCGCTTGACTAACAAGTTCGCCTAAACAGCGAACTTGTCAGTAACTTCGCTTAAGACATATATAAAACATAATTAACATTACAGACTCGATTACAGACACTAGACTATGAACTACTGACATTATGCACCAACATCAATTTTCATATTGAATGGGTTAATCAAAACCCTAATTCTCGAAAATTGATGATTAAGATGAGTTAGGGTTTGATTATATGCTTGATGATGAATTGCTAATGAAATTGATAACTAGTTGTGTTATTGTTGCTTGTTAATCACTTGTTCTTTGATTTTAAACTTTCAAGAAAAACCCTAACTATGTGTGTAATGTGAAATTGATATGCATGGTTGGTTAATCTTGTGTCTAGAGTGTTATATGCATGGATTATGATTCATAGATTGTTGTTATGTTGAGTTTTGATGTAAACTGGTACTGGACAGATTGTTAAATTTATGTTTAGACGACTGTAACTGAATGTTAATGTAGTAATTTGTCGAAATTATTAATACTAGAGTGTACTATGTTGAGTCTAGTTTCTAAAAAGTCCCAGTTTGTAATTTTTGGATGTGTAAAAGTTAACTTTTATTATTTTACAAAACTGAAGTGCAAGTCTGAATTGTGAGGTCTGCTGTTAGGCTGTTTTGAAATTATCATATCTCATAAACTACAAGACCAAATGGGTTGGTTCCACTTCTGAAAGTTAACATTTTGAGTTAAGAAGCTAACCCAATTGGTCTTGCATTGATTGGAATTAACATTTAACGGGAATAACAAATAACATTATGTTGCACATGATTTTGACTGCTGTGAGTTTACTGTAATGTTTTGGTCTTTTTGAGAAAAATATGTGGAATAAAAATACAATAAAAATAGTTCTATAAACCTAACTCATGTGTTCTTTTGTGACGATTTTTGGTGAATTAATTGATATGTTATGATCTGTTGGATAGAGTAATCTTTCAAGTAGAAATCTGTCTTGATAAAACTAGCTGCTGAACTATGTGAAAATACATGAAACGTGCTTGTTGTTAGATAATTGCTATGATTTTGACTAAATTGCCCTTGTGGGGAATTATTGCTAGTAATGACAATGTTAGTACTTGATACTTAAGTAGTTGTTTACACATGTAACGTGTCACCAATGTGTTTGTCGAGTCACACATAATTCACAAACGAAACACGAAACGTATCTCATGCATAGGTATTATGTGCCGAGTCTAGAGACTCAATAATAGTTTAAATACTTAGAAAATCTCCTTTCTGTTTTAGAGCACTAGTGAGGATTTTCTGTGACGCGCATCTCTCGGACTTGTTTTATAATTCTTCGCAAACAGTGAGTTTCACGTTCCCCTTTTACTCTTTTAAACGCTTTTTACTTGGGGGAGATAACATACTCCAAACACTTTAGATTTTGTTATTGGTTATATATCGCTTGTAAGGCTAAGTGGCAACAAACCAACTAAAGTCCTTCATAACATCGAACCGTTTAGTATTTGTATAATAGCGAGTCACTGTTGAGTAGCACTACTGGGTTTGACAAACCCCACCCAATTCTAAACTCGACTGTAGGTCGAGTGGGTGTAATCTTGGCTAACACATTACCATGGTCGTGGTTGACATGGTGGCAAGGCATATGATAAACAGTCAGCTTCGGTGTCGAACACTTAGTAAATACTTGTTTTATAGGCTAGCTACATATTGATATATAATTGAATTAACACTATCTGGTAACGCAAACACAAAACGCAAACTCTTAAACGCAAACATTGTTCTTTATTTATATATGTGAACTCACCAACCCTGTGTTGATATTTTTAGTATGTTATTCTCAGGTAGCCGAGGCGGGCGCGCGGTATAGGAACATGCATTTCATTGAACACTATCGTTTTTGCAAACTTGTTTTTAAACTGTTATTAATTGGGTTTTAAGTCGTCCTGCGTGACGCAACACTTGGTTTATGATTTACGCTTCCGCACTTATTTAAACTTTAATATTTTTGGTTTAAAAACTTTGAATATGGTGTTTGATTATAACTAATGATTCCGATCCTGTTAGTTCACACCCTCTGACAGTAAAACTCCGTTAGTGGATTTTGAGGGTGTGACAGCGGATTTCGTTAAACGATCCACAATTACCCAAATTGCATTATGTTGTCGAGTCGTTTTAGGGAGTTTAGTAATGAAATTCATAGCCATCAACTCCCACTTCCATACGGGAAGTTCGGGTTGCTGAAGCAATCCCAAAGGCTTTTGGTGTTCAGCCTTGACTTTCAAACATGTCAAACATTTCGCAACAAGCGAAGCGACATCCCTTTTCATGCCATTCCACCAATAGTTTGTTTTTAGGTTATGGTACATCTTGTCGCTCCCAGGATGCATCATGTATTTCGGCTTATGAGCTTCGTTCAAGATTTTCTCACGTAAGTCCCCAACAATTGGTACCCAAATTCTGTTTCCGAGTCTAAGGATACCATCGTCACCTTTGACTAACGAGTCAATGGTGCCGTTACGTTTTTCGTCGGAGATTTGGTTTTCATTTATCGCTTGAGTTTGCGCGAATTTGATTTACTCGAAGAGATCGACTTGTAATTCTAGCCTCAACGCTCGGACTCTTTTTGGCTTCTCGTGCTCTTTACGACTTAAGGGATCGGCCACGACGTTGGCTTTGCCTTCATGATAAACAATTTCACAATCGTAGTCGTTGATAGTCTCCATCCAGCGTCGTTGGCGCATGTTGAGCTCTTTTTGATCAAAGATGTGTTTTAGACTTTTGTGATCAGTGTACACGGTAAATCTTACACCATAGAGATAGTGTCTCCATATCTTAAGTGCAAAGATTATGGCGCCTAACTCTAAATCGTGAGTCTTGTAGTTCTTTTCGTGTACCTTCAATTGACGAGAGGCGTAAGCAATTACTTTCTTTCGTTGCATTAGTACACACCCTAAACCAGAATGGGATGCGTTACTAAAGACAACAAAATCTTCAGTACCTTCTGACAAGGCCAGTATAGGTGCTTGGGTAAGGTTTTGTTTAAGTATAACGAATGCCTCTTGTTGCTTTGTTCCCCATTCGTATTTGATGTTCTTTCGAGTCAAGGAGGTTAAGGGAACAGTGATTCGGGAAAAGTTTTCGATGAACTTTCGATAATAGCCGGCCAATCCCAAGATGCTTCGAATCTCGGTTGGCGACTTTGGAATCTCCCACTTAGAGATAGCTTCAATCTTAGCGGGGTCTACTTGAATTCCATTAACGTTGATGATGTGACCAAGAAATTGTACCTCGTTCAACTAGAACTCGCATTTCGAGAACTTAGCGTACAATTTCCTGGTTCTAAGAATTTCAAGTAATGTTCGAAGGTGATTTTCATGATCGTCCTTAGACTTAGAATAAATTAATATGTCGTCGATGAATACGATCACAAATTTATACAAGTAAGGCTTACAAATACGATTCATCATGTCCATGAACGCAGCCGGCGCATTAGTAAGTCCAAATGGCATAACGGTGAACTCATAATGGCCGTACCTTGTTCGAAACACGGTTTTAGGAATATCTTCGGATTGAACCTTGAGTTGGTGATAGTCGGAACGAAGATCAATTTTAGAAAAGAAGCTAGCACCTTGAAGTTGGTCAAAAAGATCATCGATTCGAGGAAGTGGATATCGGTTCTTGATTGTGACTTTGTTGAGAGCTCGATAATCGATGCACATACGCATGGATCCATCCTTCTTCTTGACAAAAAGTATCGGCGCTCCCCATGGTGATGAACTTGGTCGTATGAATCCTTTCTCGAGAAGCTCGTTAAGTTGTTTCTTCATTTCTTTCATTTCGGTTGGCGAGAGGTGATACGGAGCTTTGGCGATGGGAGCAGTACCGGTAATAATATCGATTCTAAATTCTACTTCACGATCGGGAGGAATGCCAGGAAGTTCATCGGGAAAGACATCGGCGTAGTCGGATACAACGGGAACGTTTTTGATTTCTTTTGGTTTTGATTCCTCGGTGACGTAGGCCATGAATGCTAAACATCCTTGATTTAAACATTTGTTAGCCCTTATCATGGAGATTAAGCTAACTTGGCAAGCATCTTTATCCCCTTCTATTCGAATAGTTTGTTTATCCGGGGATTGGAGTTCATCAGTCTTGCTATTGCAAAGGATACGGGCATGGTTGTCGGATAACCAATCCATACCCAATACAACATCAAAACCAGCAAGAGTCATGGGTAGCAATCGAATAGGTAAAACGTAACCAACTAATAAGATTTTTCCGTTTTCTAGTGCTTCGGAGATTTTAATGATTTCGCCATTAGCGGTTTCGACGTTTAGAGTTATATTAAGTTTGATTAAAGTTTTTTTTAATAGACTACAAAATTTATAATCTATAAAACTTAAATTGGCTCCTGAATCAAACAAAACTCTAGCATAGGTATTGTTAACGAGGAACGTACCGGTAATGGTTTCCGGCATGTCGGCCGCTTTCTTAGTATCCAAGACGAAGACTCTTGCATTGCCCTTCTTGGGCTCGTTCTTTTGTCTGCTACCACCCGCACCACCAGTCGCGGGCTTATATTTGGGGCATTCAAAGCTAAGATGTCCCATCTCCTTACAATTGTAGCAGGTCATCTTCTTCTTCCAACAATCGGCCGTGGCGTGGCTGAGTTTGTGACATGATTCACAAAGTCGTGGAGTTAAGTGGCATCGACCCCTATGGTACTTCTTACAAACTTTGCATTGTGGGATGCCGGGGTTGAAGCCAAACCGTCGTTGGTTAACACCTTTCCCCTTGAAACGGGTATTTCCTTCCTTCTTCGGGTCTTGCGTTGTTACAACCCTCTTATCCTCTTCTTTATTGCGGATCAATCCGCCCATCAAATACCCAGCCAACTCCATCGCGTAGTCAGTGGTTTGTGGCAAGTGTGACCTCACCATGTCACAAATCTCTCGTGGTAGTCCACATATATAACGTGTAACTTTACTGGATTCCAGGGTAACCAACTGGGGAACTAAGCGACAGTATTCGTGGAATTTTGTATTGTACTCACGAAGGTTTGTTCCGACAACCTTGTGAGATAGAAATTTGGTTTGAATTTGGTCCATTTCATGCATTGGACAGAATTTTGACATCAGCAACTCCTTGAACTCGTTCCACGTCATGTTATACATCACCTCCCTTCCTCTACTCAAGATCAATGTGTTCCACCATTCTAGAGCTTCGCCTTTAAACATGAGGGCAGAATACTGAATCTTTTCCTCTTCAGAACACTTGCTTGTGATTACTATTGTCTCCATCTCTTCAAGCCACCTCACGGTTGTGATGGCTCCCTTATCACCATGGAATTCTTTCGGCCCATAGTACTTAATGTCTTTGAATGAACACCCGCCTATTTTAAGTTTCTTGAATTCTTGACGAACCCCACCGTCAATGTTTGATTCATGTACACTTTCTTCCATACAAGAGGGTCTAGAACGAGGTTTGGAAATAGATTTTCGGGAAGGATTCACGGAATGAGAATGTTTAGTTTGCCTAGATTGAGATCTAGCCAAAGATTCTTCCCTAACTGCATCCTTAATCATCTTTTAAATTCGATCCATAAACTTTTCGGGAATTGGATCTTCTTGATTATTCATGGGGTCTTTCCCGTTTTCTTTTCTTATTTCTTTTTCTTTTTGAGCATTATCGTTGTTGTTACTTTGTTCAGACATTGTTTTCTTTTTCTTTTCAATTTATATCTGAAATTTCAACAACGTTTCTTTTATTAAAACACAAGTTTTATTAACCATACACACACACACACACACATATATATATATATCATAACATGATATATATTATTTTACAACATTCTTTATATATCGTTCATACGATATATAAACTCCTATCCTTATTTCATTACATTTCACACATAACATCCAAACTAGTTTAAACACATAAACTTCATCCCTTGAAACATGCCATCATCACCATCTTCTCAGTCCTTCATAAACTTCTTAAAAACCATTGTCAATTTGTTGCATTTGTGAAGAAGATTTTCTCCCATCTTCTTCTTTTTTTCCTTTCCTCAACGACCTTCTTTCTCCAATCATCACTCTCGTGCAGAGCGCGATCCAAGTGTTCTTCATATGACTGCGGGACAACGTCGGGGTATCCATATTGTGGAGGTGGGTCGCGGTAACCCAATGTCAACATCTCGTAATGATTCCTCGGTTCTGGATACGGGACCTCAGTCATATCGGATGCAAGGTAGAAGAAAGTCTTAGCAGCTTTGTTTTTGCTCGCGAATCTCATCGGCTTGTTCTTCTTCAGTTGAATTACACCTTGGAACGGTGGGAAGCTTGACGAAGCTTGGTTCTTGATCTTCTCAAGATACTGAACATATGGATCGACGGAACCGTAGCTTGGGTTGTGGGAAGTGAGTGATCCACTTATTGATATTTCATTAGGATTGTGGGGATGCTCTTCTTCCGGTTCGGACTCTTCTACGGGATCCTCCTCTTCTTCGGGGTCCCCCTCCTCTTCCATATACTGGGTGGTCTCGTTGATCATTGCGGGCATTTTGAAACTCTTGTAAGGCATCATTACCCTCATTCTTGGTTTGCGGGATGATCCTTCGCCATTATTGGGTCGCGATTTGACTTCGAGAGCGGTAGAGCTTCCAGTATGCCACCTTCGTTGATCGGAGTGGCATTGCATCCAGTCGGAGGATGGGGATTTCGGTTCTTCCTTGATTGGTCGGTTTAAGAGGAAGGCATAGGATGGATGTGGATTTGGTAAGTATCCAGTGGGAAAGTATTGCGGGATCTCCGATGGTTGGTAAGTGGGGATCTCTGATGGGTGATACGTCGGTATTTCAGATGGATGATATATAGGCATTATTGGTGGATGATAGCTCAAGTGTCTTGGTGGTTCGATTATTTTTTTGGGTGGGCTGTCGGGTAACTTAGTTGGACATTGCTCAGTTCTAGGGAAGTATATTGGTTTGGGTCATTCAATGTATTGATCTCGGCTGAAGAAAGCCTCAACGTAATCTTCACTCATGACGTCTTTTGGGAATTTGTAGTATTTTCATGCCCTTCTTGCTTCACGATCATAATACTCCATTAATTTTTCATAAGACATCTTGATGGGTGGTTTAGAATGTAGAGAGGGAAAGAAAGGGTTACCAATCAATCTTATCCCTATTCAAATAAACAAGTAAATAAATTCCTATGCTTGGATAGAAGCTTGGGTATTGTTTTATGATAATTCGCAAAGATCGATGGCTCTGATACCAACCTGCCACACCTCCATCTTAGGCCTAGGAGTGTGACTCGACAGTTGGTACCACATATGTAAATAAATCCGAGTTACGGGTTTAGCGGAAGACTTTATAAAACATGTGGATTTAAAGTTAAATATTTACATTACAAAAGATGGAACAAAAGTTCCATATAAGTTTACTTGTTTTACAAAAATTATCATATTTTAATATTTAAACAAAATTATCTGAGCCATCGGATTCTTGAGCCCTTCGTCCTTCAAGCTCTATTCTTGGTTACATGCAAAATGTAATAAAAATACGTCAGCAATGATTGCTGGTGAATATGCTGACGCCAAAAAATTTTCTTTTACTTTGTCACCCCTCGAGGGTTACGCAAGCCTCGACCCATCTTGGCTTAGGAATAACAAAAGTTTAAAACAACATCATTATAAACTCGAGTCTCTACACTAGGTCACCCCAGCAAAACACCGCAGCGCTTCGACGTGCTTAGGTGCCATAAATATACACAAGGTCATTCTCACTCGAACATACTTTGGTTCGGCCCATCGTGGCTGGAGGTCGTGACCAGGCGTGGTGCGATGTTCCCACCGCATTTAACCACATATGTAAGGATCCAGACAAACGTATACTACAGCCTGAGAGCTAGGCTTTTACTCTTATTCATAATTTTTTTAGAGACACTTGGTCTCATGTAAAGTTTGACACATAACACATTTATTTGTTTGAAACAAGTTTATAAAAAGTGGGGCGTATTCACCTTTGATTGGGATCGGTTTCCAACACCGTCCTTGAGTCTCTTTCTTGTTATCTCGCACCTATAGTACGAGTATAACCCTTTGTTAGTCGGATATACAATTCGGCTTAAGACCTTTAGTCTTTATTTTACCTCGATGAACCTTTAGTTCATTTCTCGTTTACTTGAAAACCTTTAATTTAAAAATAATGTTTATAAACCTTTAGTTTATTATAAAAACCCTACGTTTCTTCTTCTTTAAGAAACGTATTCTTTTCTTTATTATTTAAGAATACTCATTATACTTAAATAATAATAATAGTATAACAAAGAAATCATATAACACACACACATATATATATATATATACATACATCTCTTTTCTTTCTTCCTTTTCTTTGATATTTCTTTTATTCTCGAGGTATCAGTTATAATTTCGACTTAGGGCTTAAGCCTTTAATATAATATTATATTCATTTGACATTACGCCTAACCTTGTTGGCGTTTTAAAAACACTAAGGATTTGAGCAGCACTCCCACTCCGCTTGATCAACACTTCCTTACGCCAAACGAAATCACCAATCTTTAACAATTGTTGTAACGCTTCTCGAGGCACCAACAATTCACGGCACACACTCCAAGATTCGTCAGGAAGTCAGTATGGATCGCCTTCTTGATATACTCGTCGTCAGGAAATGGCACGGGTATCGAGGTATGCACGGAAAACGAGGAATCGGGCATGATTTTCGAGGTGGATCGAGGGCACATTTTTTGAGGTTTAGTGAGATGTTAGAGAGAGATTTGAGAGCAGGTTTTGAGGTGTGAAGAATGAAATCCTGGACTTGTTATTTATAGACATTTTCTGGTGTCCCATCGCGGTACGCGATAGGCTCCTTGGCACCCGTCGCATAGCGCGACGTAGCTTCGCACAGTAACAAGGTAGACCTGCCACGTGGCGACACGTGGCAGGATTCATGCCGCGTGGCAACACGTGGCAGCAGACGGTGCCACCATGTGCCACGTGGCACACGTGTCAGGCCACGTCATCGCGGTACGCGATGACGTAGGCTCAATAGTAATCGCGTATCGCTGTTGACCTTATCTAGAAGCTTTGACTAAGCCCCATCGCGGTACGCGTTGGGCTTGTCTTTTGTCCCGTCGCGTATCGCGATTGGACAAGAAAATTTACATTTTAGTCCCTGGAGTTTTGATTTTGGCAGAATTGGTCCCTTAACTTTGAAAAGTTGACATTTTTGGCTCGAAATTTCCGTGATGTTACATTTCTTAGGGTTGAGAAAAATGGAAAAGATCTTTCTGCATGACTTGACAAGAATCTATTGTTTGCGACCAACCGACCATTAAGTGTTTGCACTTGCTTGACAGTCTTTGGGGAGGGCATTTTCAATGCTGCTTCCATTTTCTCTGGATTGGCTTTGAAGCCACCATTGGTTACAATGACTCCTAGAAATTTTCCTTCTTCCATTCCGAAGGAACATTTCCCAGGCTTGAGTTTCATGCTGATCAAGTGCAGCTTTTTGAAAGTTTCTTCAGTATCTTTTAGCATCGCTTATTCTGTCTCGCTTTTGATGACCAAGTCATCCATGTAAACCTCTAGGTTTCTCCCAATTTGTGAATTGAATTCCTTGTCCATTAGGCGTTGGTACGTGGACCCAGTGTTTTTGTGACCAAATGGCATCATCTTGTAACAATATGTTCCATTGTTTGTTCGGAAGGCCGTTTTGTCTTGATCCCCCGCCGCCATATGAATCTGGTGGTACCTTTTATACGCCTCTAAGAAACATTTAAACTGAAAGGGGACGAGCGCGTCCACCTTTAGGTCAATTTCTGGTAAAGGTAACAATCTTTTGGACACGCTTTGTTGAGATCATTAAAGTCGATGCACATGCGCCATTGCCCGTTTGCTTTTGGTACCATTACCGGGTTGGCCACCCATGTTTGATATTGAATTTCACGATTATCCCCGCGTCTACCAGCTGCTGAATTTGTTCGTTACAGGCTTTTGATTGCCTTGGTTCCATTTTTTGATGCTTTTGTACGACTGGGACAAAAGCCGAATTAACTTTCAACTTGTGTTCCGCCTTGGTTCGTGGGACTCCTGTCATGTCTGCCGGAGTCCATGCGAACACGTCCACATTGTTGATCAGCAACTTTTTCAGTGCATTTCGCGCTTCATCAGAAAGGGTGGGCCCGATGGCCACGCTTAGTTCTGGGAACTTCCTATTGAGCACCCGTTTCTCCACTTCTGGTGCTTTGGTCGTTTTCAACATCTTCTGTGGTGGTGTTTTCACTTCTGCCACGTGGCATTGTTTGTTGGCCTAGATCATTGCCACCCCCTGTTGGGGTTGATACCCCTAGTATACCATGGGCTGTTGAGGGGCTGGCATTAAAGTCTCTAATCGCCTCCCTTCCCAGGATTACGTCATAATGCGGGTGTGACGTTTCCATGACCAGGAAGTCCACCTCTTCTGTTCTCGAATGTATCCCGTCGGTGAGCGTAACGGGAAACGTCAATTGTCCAAGCGAGTACTCGATGCTCTGGTTGAAACCAGTTATAGGGGCGTTGACATGTTTCAACCTTAGCTTCTCTTTCTCTTCCAGCAGGTCGAAACATTGGCGATACATGATGGCAGATGTTGCCCCCGCATCAATAAAGAAGCGAGGCATCCGGTAGTGTCCGAACACTGCTATGACCACTAGCAGCGCTTTCTTATTCGCTCCTCCTTTTACCTTTGGAAAAATTACTTGTTCCTCTTTCCAGGCGGCATGTTCCACTGGGCTGCGCTTTTTGGTTCTCATGCCGCCGGAGATCATGTTGGCATGAAGGTCTTTAATTTTCTTTTCCGGCCTCCCACCGTTGCGTGGAGGCGGAGGTCTGTATCTCTCTTTGATACTCTTGACCAGGTGGTCCAACTTTTCGCTTTTGACGTATTCTTCAATGGCGTATTTCAAGTTCGAACAATGATTTGTTGTGTGGCCATGTTGCTCATGAAAGTCGCAGTAACTTTTCATGTATGTGTTTGGCCCTTGTTCGATTGGAGCTTGCTTCTTGAGCTGGATACCCTCCGTATACATTATTTGTGCTGAGCTTTTGGTCAGCGGGGTCCATCTGTTTGACACGTGTGTCTGCCCTTTTTGCTTGTTTTTGAAGGGCTCATACGGCGCGGTCTCCTTTTGCTGGCTTTCATTGTTTAATCTTGACCACACAGAAGATATCTTCTTGCCTTGTCGGGCTCTGTGGATATCGTTTCTTGCGTCATTTCGCATTAGCTCTTTGCCCAAACTCTTCTCCGTTCGCGCATAGCTTTTGGCCGCGGTCATGACATCGTCCCAACGGTGAGGCATGCCATCCCTGCACGTAAGGTTTCGAATCAAATCGTCACACCTTACGTTTTGGCGGAAGGCTGCGCGCAAGAGTTCTTCGCTGGCACCACCAATGTTCAAGCCCTCCTGGTTGAACCTGGTGATGAAATCTTCCAACGACTCATTATCTCTTCTGGTTACATTAAGGATGTCTGCTGGGTCACTGATGTGACGCCGGTGTTGGCTAAATTTTTGGATGAACTTACTTGATAAGTCCTCCCAACTTATAATCTGACCTTCTGGTAACCTTTCGAACCAAGCCCTCACGCCTCCGACCAACGTTAGTGTAAAAATGTGGCACCATAATGGCATGGTCCACCCTGATACTAACCCGACGGCTATGTAAGTTTGTAAATGGTCGTCTGGATCTGACAGACCATCGTATTGGCCTACTGTTGGCGGGATCTTTGGGTTTTCCGGTAGCTCCGCCTCGGCGATCTTCCTTACGAATTTTGACTTTCCCGCCGAGGTTGTTGGTCGGTATGGTTTGGAAAAGTCCTCGTTCGCATCAGGGTGGTATTTTATTAACTTTTTGGTGGCGGCGTCTAGACCCCTCCAACTTGCTTCGTAGTCGGGGTCTTCTAGCCGCGAGTCACCTTCCAGACACGATCGATTTGACTTTTCTGCCTTGCTGTTTGTTCGAACGACTACCGCTTTACCAACTGGTGTTTTTATACGAGTTGGATTTGACTCCTCTTCGTACTCTTCTTCTTCTTCTTCACCATTACTGCTAGCTTCCGCATCGAACAATGTTCTTGGTTGAACAACCACCGCTAGTTTTTCTAGGACCCCGTCCTAAAGTTTTTGCTGTTCAGCTTCTGACCAGGCCATTATTTGTGGTGACATGGTTGCTTGTGAACGTGACTTCGTTTTTGCTTTCTGTAATGGTAGCGCGAAGGGTAGACGCATCAACGATGCCTTCGCCACTACCTATTATGTCAAGAACTTCTATGTTTCCTTCTTGGTTGGCCTTTGACTGTTGGCCAACCTCTTTAGCTGGAGTTTTGCCACTCATCTGGATTAGGAAAGGAGTGTTTTGAGAGTTTTAACTGTTCTAGCAATATGCATGGATGACGCCAATAAAGAAACACGAATCCACCCCTCAAGGTCTAACGAGTTAGTCCGAGGGTAATGGCTAAGTATTCCCCACGATGGGTTATAATCCTTCTTGGCGCAGATGAGTATATCCTGCAAAACAAAACACCGTGAGCTCGTTACGAGGAATGGGGGGGGGGGGATTCTCTTGTAACCACCCTCCGGAGTGAGATACAGTACTCGGTAGAACAGTTTAAATGTATCGAGAGAGAGTTGTAATATTGGATCGTGGATCCTTTACCGTTTGGAACTGCAGTGGTATTTATAGCCGGGGGAGAGAGAATGTGGCCAACTACCTTGTCAGCCTTTCCACCAATTATATTCTCCACTCGTGCGGTTGTGGAGGTTGGTGGACATCATGACCTTTTGTTTCGGACGTGTTGTACTATTTTGTATCGTCCTTTATGTGTTGTCCGATCTCCATTGGTTGGGTGATATTCCCAATGTAAATTCTTCCTTTTTGTCCCATGCTGGTGCAAATCTTTGCGCTGCCATTCCCGATGTGTCAGAGAATGTTTATTATATTAAGCTTTGGTCTTGGAGCCATGCAGCCCGGTCAGCGCACAGTCTGCCTGCTTTTATTAGGCTCTGTTAAGGCGCCAAGCCGTCTGCCTGGCGCATAATTTGTCCTTTCATCGGGTGTATTATTAACTTGATGGTGGGTTTAGTACCCTACCTCTACACTTATAAAGGTTTTCGGACAAAATCACGTAAATTTACCCTACTAAGCGAAAAAAAGACAGCTCTTCGCCCTTGCAGGTCGGTTTACAGCCAACGCCGATTTGAAACTCCCAGAGAGTCCCAAAAGACATAACCCATGGAACCTGGGTCCTCCCCGCGTTATCGGATGAACCTTCTCCCCCGACACCACTTGACAATAGTTGCGACGTCACAAAAGTGAAAACCCTCAGACGTAACGCGGGTAAAATAAAACCCATGTTTTGGCTCGGATTTAAGCTGATGATCTTCCAAAAACAAAAACCTAGTTTTTATCTTTGTTGCATAGCGGCTAGCCCTGAAAGTTTTAGCCCTCTATATAGATAAGAAAACAAAAGAATAATAAGCATGCACCCAACCCTTTATCAGCCTCATTTCTTCAAACTCAAGCTGCTTTCAAGTTGCTATCATTCGTAAATGCCGGCCCAAAAATATAAATTGATTATCATTAATCATGCACATCCAGTTATTCAAAGAGACTATGATAGTAACCCTTGAGTGGGTCAACCTCCAAGAATAATAAGCAATAGGAAGACTACGTTTTGGAACAATTTTCTCTATTTTTTCATTAACTCAAAATCAACTTAAATACATGAAGGATTGCAGAAAGTAAATGCATGAATGGTGGAACATGGAGAACATGGAGATAATGCAAACATGGAGAACATGGAGATAATGCAAACATGGAGATAATGTAACAAAACATGGAAAATGTAAACGTGCAGAAATATTGTTGACTTCTTCACTCCATTTTAATTGAGTCACTGGGTCGGGTCTTCTGGATTGGGTCAGCGGGTATACGGGTCGTATCAATACCCACCCTTTCAGATTTGACCTTGTCCCCAAGGTCGGTGATGGTAACGCCGTGCAACTTTGGAGAGACAACCGGTTGGGTGCCCTTCAACGTGACCTTCTGATCCATGTGACGGAATGTGAGCGATGGAACGGAAAAATCTGCTGTTATTGGTCCCAAAGAACGAAGCCAATCGAAACCCAAAATGAGTTCATACCCCTTGAAAGCCAACAGAAACAATGGAACTTGGATTTTGGTTTTGTTCAACGTGACTGGAACATTCGGGCAGAACCCGGTACATTGTAGGGGCTCACCGTTGCCCACGAGAACCGGAAAGAGTGGTGTCGGATTGATGGATAGGCTAAGCAGGGATGCGACATGGGGTTGGATGAGATTATGAGTACTCCCGGAATCCACGAGAATGCTAACTGGGTGATCTTGAATAAAACCTGTGAGTTTCATGGAAGTCGTGGTAGTCATCCCAAAGAAAAGGGCCGACGAGATTGACAGGAAACACGGAATATCCGGGTTATCCTCAAACAATGGTGTGGTGTTATTAGTTGGAATCTCAACAGTGTTATCAACAATTAGTAAAAATTGTGGTGGGTTACACCGATGGTCTGGCACGTAACGTTCGGGACAACGAAAACATAGGCCGGCAGTTCGCCTCTGTTGCAATTGTTCCGGTGAGAGTCGCGCGGTAGGAAGGGTTGGTGTGGCAGCAGTGGAAGTAGGCAAAAGAGCCGAAGAAGCAGTGGTTGGTGCTGGCAAAAGAGCCGGCTGTTTAGTTTCTGATGTGGTGGCATGTGACAAGGAAGGTGTTTGAACAATGGCAGCAAGTTTGTCTTTCACAAGCTTGGCAAGACCCACAGCTTGTTGAAATGAAGTTGGCTTATGGATTGCTAGTTCCTGCTGGATATCGGATCGCAGACCCGAAATGAAACAATTAAGCAAGGCGTCCAGCGGTAGGCCGACGACATAATTACTCAATCGTTCGAATTCCGCAACATACGCGATAACGGTGGTGGTTTGGCGGAGCTTGAACAAAGCCGCATGGTGGTTCTCATAAGAAGATGGACCGAAGCGGAGTTCGAGGGCTTGAGCGAACTCAGGCCAAGTTGTAAGGAGGTTGTTATTGTCAAGGTATTTGTACCAACTAAGAGCTTCGCCGGTAAAATAAAACTGAGCCAGGGAAAGACGTTGAGCGGGTTGGACGGAATAGTACCTAAAGTAATTTGTAGCTTGAAAGAGCCAATCAAGGGGGTTTGAACCGTCAAAAGTGGGTAGGTGGATTTTTGGTGGTCGAAGGGTGAAGGTTTGGTTTGGTGGTTGGTTGTTGTTCGGCGGTGTGATGCGGTTCGGTGGGATGTTGATTGGCGGTGGGTTATTGTTTGGCGGTGTGGTGCGATTCGGTGGGGTGTCATTTGGCGGCGGGTTATTGTTTGGTGGTGGTTGTGATGGCGGAACAAGACGGGCGACGGCATTGGCGGTGGCAGTAGCAGTGGCAGTGGGGATGTTGGAGATGGCTTTAGTGAGGGCTGCAAGGGCGGTATTAAGGGTGGTTTGGAGAGCGGTAAGTTGAGTGGTGGTGTGGGTGTTAGTGGCTTCAAGACGATCAAGTAAGGCTTGCGGAACGTCATCGGTGGTTGAGGTGGAAGTATCTTTCTTAGGAGCCATGGGAGAGTTCAAGAATGAAAGCACCAATTGATAGTAACTCTTGAGTGGGCCAACCTCCAAGAATAATAAGCAATAGGAAGACAATGTTTTTGGAACAATTTTCTCTAGTTTTTTCATTAACTCAAACTCAACTTAAATACATGAAGTATTGTAGAAAGTAAATGCATGAATGGTGGAACATGGAGAACATGGAGATAATGCAAACATGGAGAACATGGAGATAATGCAAACATGGAGATAATATAACTAAACATGGAAAATGTAAACGTGCAGAAATATTGTTGACTTCTTTACTCCATTTTAATTGAGTCACTGGGTCGGGTCTTCTGGATTGGGTCAGCGGGTATACGGGTCGTATCAGACTATATTATACCTAAACATGAATTTATGATAACCCGTAACAAATTCCATCTTATCAATACAAAGCACCATAATAAAAGATCACAACACACGCTATTGTCAACTATAGTCAAGATGATCATATTGTAAACTTGAAAGCCAAAAAAATCCAAAACTAAAACAAAATATATCAATATGAGCATTGAGCACTATTGAAGAAGCCGAAGAAGAACAAAAAAAAATGCATGATTCGATCCAAAGAATAAAAAAAAGGTTGAAAATTACTAGATATGAGTTTTGATTTTCTAGATGAGTTGAGGATAGGCATGTAAACGAACCAAACGTTCAGTGAACAGTTTGTGAACCGTTCGGCGGGAAGTTCGTTTATGTTCGTTTATTTATTAAACGAACGAACACGAACAAAAAATTTGTCTTCGTTTAATTAAACGAACGAACATGAACACATGTTCCGTTCGTTCATTTATGTTCATGAACATTCGTTTATGTTCGTTTATTTATGTTTGTTTATTTATATTTGTATATGTATTAATATAAAATAATTAATTATTATCTGGATAAGTCATCTAATTAAATGTTTTATATTTTTTTAATTTGTGTTCCTTGAAGTGTTTTCATTTATGTTCGTTTATGTTTGTTGTGTTTACTTACATTTGTTCATCAATATTCATTTATGTTCGTTTATTTTTGTTCAGTTATGTTCCCTTAGATTAGATTATAAACAAATGAATATAAACGAACACAAATGTTTTTTTTTAAATAAACGAAAAGGAACATAAATATTTGTTCGATTAAGTGTTCGCATTCGTTTAAAGTTAAATAAACGAACATGAATATGCCCTTATTTGTGTTTGTTCGATTCGTTTACATGCTTTCATTATTCACATTGATGAATACGTCGGTCTCAATCTCTAGGCTCTGTTGTTTTTATTTGTGTTCACTTGTGTTCGGGAACTGTTCGTGAACACATTCATTTCCTTAATGAACAAACACGAACATAAAATCTCGTTCGGTAAGTGTTCGTGAACACATTATTTCCTTAACGAACGAACACGAACAATGCCTTGTTCGTGTTCGTTCGGTTCGTTTACAGCTGTGTTTCCACGTATGCGCTACACACTAAAGAACCACATTCACTTATGATAGGCTTTAAAAACAGTTCGATGTATCTATTGTCACGCATACATTTTAGTCTCAGTCTTAAACAATTTTAACCTGAACCAAAATCGATGCATTTTT
Organism: Bidens hawaiensis; assembly: GCF_021521415.1. Lineage (NCBI taxonomy): Eukaryota > Viridiplantae > Streptophyta > Magnoliopsida > Asterales > Asteraceae > Bidens > Bidens hawaiensis. The sequence goes on from NW_027491281.1 coordinate 1,946,314, forward strand.
TTAAATGACTCAAACTCATTTTGCTTACAACCTGTTTTGTAACAAACTTGATACTTTTTTATATGACCCGAACCCATTCTGTTTACATTCCATTTAAACCCGAACCAAAATTGTGCTTTTTTCAAATGACCTAAACCGATTTTGCATATAACCTTTTTTGACATGAACTAAATATGATATTTTTCATAACGACCTAAAGTCATTTTGCTTATAAACCATTTTAATACAAACCAAAATTGATACTTTTTTTATATATCCCAAACTAAGTTTGCTTATAACCATCTTCTTAACTCAAACAAAAAATTATACTACTTTTTAAATAACAAACCTATTTTGTTTACATTCGGTGTTAACCCAAACCAAGTTTGATACTTGTTTAGAGAACTTGAACCTATTTTGCTTACATCTCGCTTTAACCCGAACCAAAGTTGATACTTTTAAACAAAAAAAAAACATGAACCCATTTTGTTCACATCCATTTGAACCCGAAGTGATTCTGCTTATAAACAGTTTTAAACCGAACCAAAAGTGATACTTTTATTAAATGATCCGAACTCTTTTGCTTATAACTATATATGTCGAACTAAAAATGATACCTTCTCTTTAATTGAAGGAAACCAAAACCTCCTACACAATGCATATTAGATTGCACACATTAGCTGCCTAAAAATGAAAAAAAAAACACATAAAAATGGATGTACGAGTTGAAGCATATTACCTTCAATTCTTTTTCAGTGGCTAGATCATAAAATAAGTATCAATTTCATATTCTCTCAATAGGATAAAGTTCCTGAAATCATTGAATTGCACATCAGAATAAGAGCATATATTGAACGCGATCGTACCGAAGCCAACTATCGGTTGATGGCGGATTACTTCTGCGACTCTCTGAGATACAAGAACCCGAAGACCTTTAGGCATCGCTTTCGGATGTCTAAAAATTTATTTATGCGTATCACCAATGATTTGGAGCGTGAGCTTGATTACTTTAAGCAAAAGCCGAACGGTCGAGGGATGCTAGGATTCGTGGCTATTCAGAAGGTTACGTCAGCCGTACGCGTGCTCGCCTACGGAAACACGGCAGACATCAATGACGAGTATTTAAATGTAAGGCCCCGATCCCGTTGCCCTACATTCGCGTTGGATTTACTCATAAACACAGTTCTAGATATAAGAGTTAATTAAAACTTTCACGGAATAATAATAATAATAATAATAATAATAGTCGATCATTCATTACAAACGTTCATAACTCGTCTTTTTAAAACATAACATAACATAACATAAAAGATCAAATCATCATGACACATCTTTAGATGCCAGCCTCTTCAAATCATGCCACGTGACCCCTCAAGCCAAGTGTCTCAGTCTATTCACCTGCGTGCATACTAAAAGTCAGCTACGCTGGGTGAGTTCTAGTTAATCAAGCAACATACAATACATTCACATACTTACATACATACGTATCTGAAGATGCATATTACATACTCAGCGTATTACCTTTCTTTCGTTCGTACATATATATATATATATACTTTATTTCTTTCATACTTTTATACATTCATTCATACATTCTTTCATATCATCACACTCTCATTACATAACTATCTTTATCATCTCAGATATTAATATTAGTAGGGTCTGGTCCCTTTCTTCTCTATCTCAAATATTATTAGGGTCTGGTCCCTTCCTTCTCTATCTCAAATATTATTAGGTTCTGGTCCCTTCTTTCTCTATCTCAGATATTAGTAGGGTCTGGCCCATCTTCCCTTTCAACCATACATACACATCTTTACGCATACATTTAACTATATTATTCTTACATACTCATAATCATTCATTTATCATTCATACATCTTTCATAACTCACCTTTCCTGGCGATGCGTGCAATATTCGAAGATCGTTCACACACCAACAAGCATTTATTCGTAACTTTCATACATATTATCACATCAATCAATATAGCATACACTTACCATTTAAGGTAAGTGTATTAACGTTCACATTGAGTATGCACACAGCCCTGAAAACATAACAACGAAATGAGGCTAGAAACTCACCTGAATACGGTTACATTCACAGTTAATGGTTATTTCTTTCTTTACCTGTGCGCGACTAACTGTATAACAATTACACGTATCAATTAACTATCACTACCCATATCGCGTTTCTAGTTTAATTATAACCCTCAACGAAAAGGGGTCCGGGGGCAGCGCCCCTGGCAGCGGGGTTCTATGGGCGGCAGCCCCTAGCGGGGTCCAAGGGGCAGAGCCACCGTTTAGGATTAGGTCAGAGAATGTCAGAAACATTTTCTGACATCCTTAACCTCGTACGCCGCCTTTCGGGCACCACTGTCCCGGAAAAACGGGCGGTGGCCGGATAAACGTATTTTACACCGTTTTTCACCGTTTTTCGTCCTGTTCGATCCAGATCCGAGCTAAGGTGACCCCTAAGCTCGTATTCTGATCGGTTTATACCTGATTTATGACAAACTGAAAATTTTTCTTACTTTTTCAGACACTCATCACGACTTGACTCAAATTTTCGGGACGAAAATTCTTTAACATGGGAATGATGTAACAATCGTCAATTTCAGGTTAACTCCGTTAACTCCGTTAACTCAACTCCGTCAATTCAAACTTAAAGAAAACTGAATCTATAACGCACACCTCATTACATTTAAACTAGGGTTTAAATGACGCTTAACACTTACTACATTTGTAGTCTTTCGGGAATTGCATCGAAACGCAAACGAGTTGACGCAAACGATTGGTGAATAAACGAAAAACGTCAAAACAATAATTATGTGATAATTATGTGTTAGACTTATGTGTTATGTGATAACATGGTATAAACGTTAACTCAATGTGCTAGAACTAGTTATTTAAGCTAGAAAAGTAACATTTGGAAGTTGAGGGACTAAAGTGTAACATGATTGTTATTAAATAATATTAAGCTAAAACCCTAGCCACTCTTTCTCTCCCTCCCAAACCCGACGGCACCTCTAGACCCCCCCCCCTTGCGATCGGCCTCCACACACACACATACAATCAAGATTTTTCAAGTTTAATCGAAGATTAAGGTGCTAGGAAGGTATAAACAACTATCCTATGTATTTTACATGCTTAATTTTGAGTTTGAATGGGTTAATTATAAACCCTAAAATCTGGAAATTTCATATATTGTGTTCATATGATTTGGTTTGATTTGATGATGTATTGATGGTGATTTGATAACTAGTATTGATATTATTACATGTTAATTGTTGTGTCTTTGAGTTTGAGATCAAATAAAACCCTAACCATGTATGTATGGTGTAATTGATATGCATGGTAGTGGTTATAGTGTCTAGAATGTTATATGAATGATTTGTGGTCCATAGATAGTTAAATTGTTGAGTTTGGATGCAAACAGTTTCTGGACAGATTGTGTTGTTGATGTTCAATTGACTGTATCTAGGTGTAAATGTGAAAATTGGTTGAGATTATTGATACTACAGTAAACTAGGTTGAGTCTAGTTTCTAAAGAATATAAATTTGCAATTTTTGGACGTGTATAAGTTAACCTTTATGATTTTACAAAAACATTGTGCAAAGCTGAGTTGTTAGACCTGCTGTTAGGTTGTTTTGTAAATGTTATATCTCATGAACTACGAGACCAATTGGGTTGGTTCCACTTCTGGAAGTTGACTTATTGAGTTAGGAACCTAACCCAAGTGGTTTTGCAATTATTGGATTTTTCTTTTAACGGGAATTTCAAATAAAATTCTATTGTGCATGAATTTGACTGTTATGAGTTTTCTGTAATGATTTGGTTATTGTGAGAAACTTATGTGGAATAAAAATATAATAAAATATGTTCTGGAAACCTAAGACATATATGCTTTTGTGATGATTTTTGGTAAATTAATTGTGATGCTATGATCGGTGGGATAGACTAGTTTTTCAAGTAGAATTCTGTCGTTAAGAAACTAGTTGCTGAATTTTGTGAAAGTTGCATGAAACAACGTGATTGCTAATTTATTATCGTGTTTTGACCAAATTGCCCTAGAGGGGAATGATTGCTAATTAATTGTTGTGTTTTGACCAAAATGCCCTTGCGGGGAATAAATGTTAATTGATTGTCATGATTTGACCAAATTGCCCTCGTGGGGAATAATTGCTAGTTAATTGTTATGTGTGACCAGATTGCCCTTACGGGGAGTAATTGCTAGAGATGTACATTATTAATACATGACACGTAAATCATTTCTCACACACGTATCGTATCACAAATACACTTGTTAAAGTCACACACGATTCACAAACGAAACACGAAACGTGTTGTGTGCATAGGTATTATGTGCCGGGTCTAGAGACTCGATAATATTCCGACACTTAGAAAAATCTCTTTGTTGTTTTAGAACGCTAGAGAGAGTTTTTCTGTGACGCGCATCTTGGTGAATTATTTTGGGAATACTTCGCAAACAGTGAGTTCACTTACCCCTTTTTAAACTGTTTTCAAACGCTTTTCACTTGGGGGTGATAACATACTCCGAAAACGCATTTAAGATTTTGTTAATATAGATTATATATCACTTGTAAAGACTAAGTGGCAAACGCAATAACTAAAGTCCTTCATTCACATCGAACCGTTTAATATTGGATAATAGCGAGTCATTGTTGAGTAGTACTACTGGGTTTGACAAACCCCACCCAACGCTAAACTCGACTGGAGGTCGAGTGGGTGTAATCTTGGCTAAACACATACCATGGTCGGGATAGACCTGGTGGCAAGGCAAATGATAAACAGTCAGCTTCGGTGTCGAACACTTAGTAATACTTGTTTTATAGGCTAGCTACCTATAGATATATAATTGACATAACACTATCTGGTAACGCAAAACGCTGAACGCAAAACGCTGAACGCAGAACGCTGAACGCAAACGCTAAACGCTTTATTTTATTTAAACTTGTGAACTCACCAACCCCGTGTTGACACTTTTAGTATGTTATTCTCAGGTAGCCGAGGCGGGCGCACGGTTTAGGATCATGCATTGCTTGAAACACTTTTAATTATGCAAACTTATTTTAAACTGTTATCGTTGGGTTTTAAGTCGTCATGCGTGACGCAACATTGGCTTCTATGGTTTTACGCTTCCGCACTTATTTTCATTTAAACGTTTTTATGGTTTGATTATAACTAATGATTCTGATCCTGTTAGTTCACACCCTCTGACGGTAAAACTCCGTTAGTGGATTTTGAGGGTGTGACATGATTCCATCCGGATCTCACGAATTTAACAGTTGAGGGTGTCTGCTCGTCGTTTCGTGACTAGATCTAGCGGGTTTGGATCCATGCAACATCACACTTTCATTACATCGGATCGATGCTCGGGTTTTCTTGGTTATTTCGGTTAAAGGGAGTGAAAGATGAGAGAGAGAGAGCATATGAGTGTGTTTTGGGTTAAATGGATTGATTAATGAGTAATTAAGGATTATATATTATGGGTCATGGGCTTAAGCCCATGGTCTTTTCCTTGCGCATCTCTTCTTCAACTTCCCAAGTGGGATCTGATCCTTTACGATGCTTCCATATCACCTTCACCGAATGGATAACTTTATGACGAAGTTTCTTTTCCTTGCGGAACACGATCTCTACAGGCTGTTCAACGTAGTTTAACTGTTCATCAACCTCGATGTCTACAAATGGCATGTGAGACGTGTCATTAGCTAGACATTCCCTCAAGTGAGTAACATGAAAAGTAGAATGAATTCTTTCCAAATCTTCTGGTTAATCAACCATTTAAGGTAAGTGTATTAACGTTCACATTGAGTATGCACACAACCCCGAAAGCATAACAAAGAAATGGGGCTAGGAAACTCACCTGAATGCGGCTACGTTGACCTATAATGGTTATTCCTTACCTTACATGTGCGCGACTAACTGTATAACAATTACACGTATCAATTAACTATCACTACCCATATCGCGTTTCTAGTTTAATTATAACCCTCAACGAACAAGGGTCCGGGGGCAGCGCCCTTGACAGCGGGTTCTATGAGCGGCAGCCCCTAGCGGGATCCAAGTGGCAGAGCCCCTGGCTGGGGTTAAGCTGTCAGGTCAGCTTGGAAAAATTTTATTTCCATTAACTATCTTAACACAATTTTCATTAGAATTCTTAACTTATTATTTTATTTGCTAACTCATAAAGTTTGAGGGCTTCTTTGTAATTAATCTATTTTATTCTAAGTCCAGGGACCTTTCTGTCATTCTTTCAAAGTTAGTTCGTTATCCAGTTCGTTAACGAAGGAGGCTCATTCGTTTCTTCTGTCTTTCATAACGAATGGACTCATTCGTTACTTCATAACGAATTGACATTCAAAACAAATTGGCCCTTTATAACGAATGAACCTTTATAAAGATTTAGCCCTTTATAATGAATGACCCTTTATAACGAATTGGCCCTTTATAACGAATAACACTTTATAACGAATTGGACCTTTATAACGAATGACCCTTTATAACGAATGAACCTTCTAAAGGATGAGGGCTCATTCGTTATTTCTCCGTAGCGAAGGACATAACGAATTGCTTAACGAATGAAACTCATTCGTTATTCTTTCTTAACGAATGGGCATAACGAATTGCTGTTAATTCGTTATTCTTCCGTTGACGAATTAGTGTTAGGTCAGAGAATGTCAGAAACATTTTATGGCATCCTTAACCTCGTATGCCGCCTTTCCGGGGCCGCCGTGCCAGAAAAACTGGCGGTGGCCGAAAAAACGTATTTTACACCGTTTTTCACCGTTTTTCGTCCCGATCGATCCAGATCCGAGCTTGGGTGACCCCTAAGCACATCTTTTGTTTGGTTTATACCCGATTCCATCTGGATCACATGACTTTAACGGTTGAGGGTGTCGGCTCGTCGTTTCGTAACTAGATCTAGCGGTTTAGATCCATGCAACATCATACTTTCATTACCTCGGATCGACGCTCGGGTTGTCTTGGTTATTTCGGATAGAGAGAGAGAAAAATTTGAGAGAGCTTAAGTGTGTGTTTTGGGTGGTGTAAGGAATGAGTGGAATGGATAGATTAATGAGTAATTAAGGTTTATATATTATGGGTCATGGGCTTAAGCCTATGGTCTTTCTTCCTTCTTTTTTAATCCAAGTCCATAACCCATATTTATTTAACCCAACACTAGCCCGACTGATAATAACTCATATTTTATTTTATTAGCCGAAACGAGAAAACAGGATATTACATTAAAGATGGCTGATAAAACAACTCGGGACACCTTGGAGTATTTTTGTTAAAGTACTTTCGTTTTTTAAATAATTATATCACTTTTTTACTTTAATCAATTATTTTATAAGAGTTGTGCAAAATATAAGAATATTGAAACTATATGAACCACATTATTTGAGAGAGCCCAACTGGAACGATCTACAACGTCTTTACGAAGCACATACAAGGGTGCATGGTTTACCCGTCACGTTAGGTTGTGTAGATTGCATGCATTGGGAATGGGCTAATTCTCCAACTGCATGGCGGTGTCAATACACACGAGGTGACCAAAAGGGACCAATGGTCAGCCTTCAAGCGATTGCTTCATACGACCTTTGGATTTGGTCGGCATTCTTTGGTGTTCCCGGTTCCAACAATGACATAACCGTCTTAGATTTGGGCTAACGATAACTTCTACCATCATGGGTACTATCTGGGTGATGGAATATATCCAAAGTATGCGATAATCGTGAAAACATTCAGAGACCCGTTGGATGAAAAAAGACAGCAATTTAAGAAAGTGCAAGAGTCTACGAGAAAGGATATCGAGAGGTGTTTTGGTTCCCTACAACAACGATGGCATTTTGCTACAAATCCTTGTCGTCTATGGTCTTTAGAAAGAATGAAATGTGTAATGTATGCGTGTATCATAATGCATAACATGATCATCGAGGACGAGGGAAAAACAATATGTCCAACCTTCATACCGGACCCGGATCCACCACAAACTCCAGCAAGTATGGAGCAAAGACTCGAAAACTCGGATTTCGTGCGGTCAAAAGAGTTACATAACGCACTAATGGGGGATTTGGTCCAACATCTTTGGATGAATTGACGTTTGCCTGGTGAAAACGAGAATCAAAACGAGGGCAACAACGAAGACAATGATGAAGACAACGAAGAGGATGAAGATGACGAGGGCGAAGACGATGAAGACGGCGATGGAGCCGAGTAGCCTTTTTTAATCTTAATGTAATATTTATTTAATAAAATATTATTGTTATTTGATTATTCTTAATGAAAAATAAAAAAAAAACAAAAAGTGTCAAAGTGATTGGACGCCACGTGACGCATAACGCCCAGAGATGAGGCTTTATGACTACACCATGCTTTTGTAAAAAAAACATAACTCTGATTGGGCGTCACGTGGCGCATAATACCTGGAGTTGAGACTTTATCACTTCACATGGTCTAAGAACCAACAGAAAACTGACATTTGACATTATCTATAATTTACATGGAAGGATAGATTAGTAATTTTAACTTTACAATTAATTTAATTAAAAATCAATTAAAACAATATAGCTCCTAAAGTTAAGGGTAGTTTAGAAACTGATTCATCTCATTCAATATTACAAAACAACAATGAATTCCATATATTAAGTTGTTTACGTTTTTTTTCTATTGATGTTTTAGTTCATCCAAAATATCGTACATAGTTTATAAGATATTTGGCATGAATGGAAGTTTTTTTGGTAGTTCATTATAGTCTATAACAGGATATTGGTAAAATTCTAAAAGAATTAAATGCTATCGTTTAATGAATTATTATTTTCTCATCATGTAAAAGCCAAATAAAAAAAATGGGTTGATCTAATTTAATGGGTTAAAAATTAATCAGGATAGAGAATAAAGATTTTTGATAATTGCACAAGTATAAATGTTAGTTACACATGTGTAATAAGTCGATTCGATGTGTAAAAAAATAATGTAATTTTTTTACGTTACTTACACTTACGTATTACATACGTGTAAAAAAATTCAAAAAAATAATAATTTGTTACGTTGAGTCCTTTCGAGTTCTTAAAACTTAAAGTGATTCTCAAAAGAAATTAATCATATATATATATGATATTTATTTGCAGGGTCAAGTTATTTTATAAATGAGAACAAAAATGAGAAAGATGAGAAAAATTTGTAGCCACACAAAAAAACCCCTAAAAAAAATTGAAAAAATAATAATTAAAAAGTCACAACTCAAAATTTAATAAAAAATGAAAAAGTAAAAACACAAAAATATTTCCACCGTCTTTCTCGTTCTAAAAAAATGGTGAGTGAAAAAAGTCGTTGTGTCTTTTTGTTTATCATTATGTTTTGAGTTTGTTTTCGTCATTGATTGTTTCTTTTTCCCTTAACATTGTGTCATATTTTCTTTATATTGTGTTATATTACTCAACATTGTGTTATATTTTGTTCGTCATTGTGTTATATTCTTTGCGATCTATTATGTCTTTTTTTAGTTATAATTTTGTCTTTTGTTCATTTTCGTCATTGTGTGTTTGATCTCAGCATTGTGTCTTTTCATCATTTTTTATAATTTTTTTAACGGGAATGATGGCGAAAACATTTTAGTTTTTTAAATTTTTTCGTTTTTTATTTATATTTTGAGTTATGATTTTTTATTATTTTTTTCAATACGTGAATATCGCCTTTTAGCCAAACATGTGGTCTGGACGATTTGCCACACTTCGGCTTAAATGTGTGGCTAAAAAGTCTTTGACCATGTTAGAAAACCTTCTAGAATGTTTTGGCCACACATGTTTTTCTTCATGTGACCATTCTATACCTACTCAGGTACTTTTCGCCACACTTTGAAAAAAAAACTGTGACATAAGCTAGCCACATTATAAAAATGTGTGGCGAAATGTGACCTACAGTCATAGTTTGTTTGATCTTTGATACATGTGTCCAAAAACACGTGCATTAGCCACAAACTGTGACATTTAACTAGCCACATGTTTTAATAGTGTGGCCAAATGTGACGAACGGCTACTGTATTGATAAGAGATGTGTCTAAAAGGTAAAAGATATAGCCACTTATATTACGTTGTGTGACCTAATGTCACATTTGTTAGTCACATTTTTAATAATGTGGCGAAATATGATGAACAACCAATGTATTTATTAGTAATGTGGCTAAAACGCTTAAAATATATGGCCACTTATACGAGGTTGTATGACCAAAGAGTAGTTTACTTTTATTTTTCCTAAGTTTTTTATTGTCACGGATACACTTATTATTTGTGGCTATAAGTGATAAATGGTCACACTTAAATATTTTTAGGTGTGTCCAAATGTATTTAATGGCCACTTACACGAGGTTGTGTGACCAAAGAGCATCTTAGTTTTATTTTTTATAAGTTTTTTATTGTCACAGATACACTTATTATGTGTGACTATAAGTGATAAATGGTCACACTAAAATATTTTTAAGTGTGTCCAAACGTAATTAATGGCCACACGTTGATTTGACGAGTGGCTACGTCATCATTGTCTTTCCAGTTTCTTGTGCTGCAAATTTCAAATTGTCAGGGAGATGTACCGCCGGGGTCCGATGGTGTTTAAATATCATCCACAATCACAATCACAATCCAACAAATCACAATCACAATCCACAATCACCTTCTTCCGATTAATTTCCGAAAAAAGGCTTCAACATGGACGTACGTGAACCGGGTACTCATGTCCCCATCTACTACGACCCCACCTTCTTGACCATTGTTTTCCACTTTTCTTCCGGCGCTGTGTGGAGGAATCAAAGTGTGAGGTTTGTGGACTATGTCCACCCTCAAACCTTCACGTACCAACAACTTAACCGAATGGTTAGGTTTCTTGGGTACATGACTGCTGATTATTTCAGCTTTGTGATGGATGTCTCGGGCATCGAGGTGGCGCGCATTGAGTTGAACTCCATGGAGGAATTCAAGGCTGTGTCCCTTTATGGGGCATTCCATACTCAGGTGGACCTTCACCTCCAAAGGCTTAAGGACTCAACCTACACCTCGGATGGCATGTGGGAGAGGATCATGCTCTCTTGGACTCCAGAAGCTGAGAATCTGATGGATGTATATTAAGATATGGAATCCGATGCTAGGATTTAGTTTTTTTAATTAGTTTTTCTATATTAATGTAATGTAATTATTATATTTTGGTGTTAACTGTAAATTTTTTTATTATATTTTGGTTTAAGCGTATGTAAAGCATATTGGATGTAGTTTTTTTTAATTAACTTTAAAATAGATGTTAGTGTGAGTGAATAACAAAATAGACCTAAAATTTAATCTTTGGTAGTTGAGACAATAATTTAATGTAGTTAACTTGATTTGTAGCCTATCTAGTAAGATATATTTTATTTAAAGATCTTAAATTTTGATAAAATCCCTTCCAAAATTCAATGCCATCACCAAATATTAAATTAGGTTACTGGTGATGGCATTGAGTTTGAAAGGGGTTTTTCAAAACTGAATTTTATTTGTTCAAAGGCTTCTTCAAAGTCTGGAGGGTACAATTTTGGTATGCAGGTTAGTGAAAAGAAGGGCATAATTGTCTTTTTTTTATAAAATGAGTTGATAATGTTTTCCAGGAAACCAACTGTTGAAAAGTATGTTGAAACATAACCAAATAGAGGTTGTGCAAGAAACAAAACCATCAGAAGAGAAATGATGACTGTCACGACGGCCGGTTTGAGCGGTTTTGCGGTTTCCAACCGAACCATGAACACCCTAGACAACATGATGCATTTATGAGCTTTCTTTGTATTATGGTTAAAAACTGTGAATGGCTTTTATTAATGTAACTTGATATAACACGAGTCAGTTATGAGTGTAATCACTTTATTGATCTTACTATGATACACTACAAGTCAATTGTGACTGTTATCGATGTAACATGATGTATGTTTGAACTTGACACCAATTGACCAAAATAGCCAGAAGATGAAATGAATTCAACAAACCGGCCTGTATAAGTATTAATAGTATTAAAAACAACCAATATTTCTTTTATTTGAATTAATAAATACAAAGTAAAGATTTGTGATATCATGTTTCACAACTAAATTTAAACATTATTTACATCTAACTAGCCGAACAAACACAACTGCTGGGTCGACAACCCCGACATCGGTGTCAATCTCCATTATGAATAGTTGTAGGCTTTTTCCCGGGCCTCCAGTAATCATCCGGGGACTCATTACGAAGCAGTTGATTTGGTTGTACAAGTAGCAACCATATATATATATATATAATTTAGAGTATATATGTTAGTAATATTTACTCGATATACGAGATCAGACGTATTCTGCAGCACATAGAAATGTGCTCTCTTGAAGAGATCAGGAGAAACTTCAACTGATTTAGCGCATGTGACAGGAATTGTCTCCCCATTATCATCATGCTTATCATGTGGAATACCAACAGTACTCTTGATGTTTTTTTGGTATTCACTCAGAAACTCGATTGTTTCTTCCGCAATGTTCTCCTCAGCAATGCACCCTTCTAGATAAGTTTTGTTTCGCACATGCCCTTTGATAACCTTTATACACCTTTCAAAGGGATACATCCAATGAAAGCATGGTGGCCCACATAATTTTATCTCTTTGACAAGGTGCACGGTTAAATTAACCATGACATCAAAAAATGATGGAGGAAAGTACTTCTCCAGCAGGCACAGTGTAACTATTTGCTCTTTATGCATCTTATCAAGCTCTTCTACAATGATTTCTTTGCTACAAATTGACTTGAAAAAAAAACAAAGCCGGATTATAGCATTTTTCGGCATGATGGACCGTATTAAAAGGGGCAGAAACTGTTGCATAAGCATGTGATAATAATGTGATTTAAGGCCTTGTAGCTTCCTTTCTTTAAGATTCACCAAACTAGAGAAGTTAGAATTATACCCTAGTGGAGCCTTCAGTTTATACAATGTTTCAAGAAACATGTCTTTTTCTTGTGCTGATAATGTGAAGCATGCTGCAGGCAGTTCTGTATTGTTGCCTTTTGCTTTTGGTTGCAACTCCTTTTTAATCCCTAAAAACTCCAAATCCTTTCTAGCTGCCAATCCGTCTTTTGTCCTACCGGGAATGTTCAGCAACGTCCCGACAATACTTTCTGCCACATTCTTTTCAACATGCATCAAATCAATACAATGTTGGACAGGTAAATACTTCCAATAGTTGAGCCGTTGGTACTGTATGTTGAACTTCTTCCAATATGGCTGCGGCGTTGTGTTATCCTTTTTTCTCTTACTCCCACTTAGGGATTCGGATATTTTCCCCATTCATTGTTAATGTTTTTGACCTCGTCGTATATCTCTTCCCCTGTCATAGGCTCTTTAGCGGTTCTCATCTCCTCTTTTCCGTTGAATGTCTTTGTTTGTTTTCTGAAAGGGTGGTCATGTGATAAATACCTTCTGTGAACTGCATAACTCTGCTTCTTTGTGTGATAAAGTCGAACATACTGAGTGTCTCCCCGACACACTACACAACCTTTGAATCCACTGTAAGGGCAACCACATAGTGTACCAAGATCAGGGTAATCATTAATCGTCCATAACACAACTGCACGTAGTGTAAACATTTCTTGTTTATATGCATCATATGTTGGCTCCCCGACCTCAAATAAAGATGCTAGATCGTCAATTAAAGGCTGTAAAAACACATCAATATTGTTTCCTGGCACTCTGGATATTAATAAGGAAAGCATGATGAATTTTCTTTTCATACACATCCAAGGTGGAAGGTTGTAAATGACTGCTAAAACAGGCCCGACACTGTGGTTTCTGTTGCCTCTATGTACGTCGACCCCATCAATGCAAATCCCTAGACGAAGATTTCTTGGATCGCTTCCGATGGTATCGGAGTACATGTCATCTATGGCTTTCCATGCTGGTAAATCTGATGGGTGGCGTAAAACACCGGGTTTATTGGTACTCGTGGCGTGCCATGTTAAATTCTCTGTTGTGGTCTTTGATTGAAAGAGGCACTTGAATCGTGGAATAATGAGAAAGTACCACAGTACATTAGCGGGCGTGATTATGTAAGTTTTGTTAGTCTTCTCATCCACCTTCCACCTTGACTTGTTACAAACTGGACATGCTTCCAAATCCTTGTAATCCTTATAGTAAATAATGTAGTCGTTGATACACACATGTACCTTTTCGTATCATGAGCCCATTGCCTTCATTATCCCTTTGCCCTCATACATATTATTTACCATTTCGTTATCTGCATGTAGCATCTTTTTCAACAATTTCAGAAGTTCATCAACGAACTTATGAGATACCCCATGCTTGCTCTTCAAGTTGAGTAGTTGTACTAATGCAGACAACTTGGTGAAGTCAGGACATCCTTTATACAGGGGCTTCTCAGCGTCATTAAGTAGTTGTAGAAACTGTTGATACTTCTTGTCGCCTTTGAAATTGTCTTTTGTAGAATTTACCATTTCTACAGTTTCACAAGCATCTGTCGGAATGTTGGTGTCAGCAAGCCCAGTATTATTATCATAATTAGTTGGAATGCAGGTGCAGAAAAACCCAATATTATTAACATAATTAGTTGGAATGTTGGTGTCGGCTTCTCCATGTTTTATCCAAGTACTATAATTCTTATCAATTCCAAACCTGTACAAGTGATGTTCTACATCGTCTACACTAAGAGATATGTGGTTCACACACCAGACACATGGACATGAAATAGAAATTGGTGGTGATGTCTCCTTGCAATTACGAACTGCAAAATCTAGAAATGCCTTAACACTATCTTTATATGCTTTACTGCATCTGTCGCCTACTGACATCCAAGACTTATCCATCTTCCAAGAATCTTATGTATCACTTGAGATTAATTATTATGTATGACACTAAATGTAACTGACATTTTATTATGTATGACACTAAAAACAAAAATAATTGGTACTCACTTGAGATTAATGAAGCTGTTTGGTAGGATTGAGATTGATGAGAGTTCAATAAATACACCAGCAGATAATTTATTAGGGTTTGGTGAGATTGTGAGATTTTATTTGGTCAATATTTGATTTGGGAGTCTTCCAGAAGATAACTCAATTAATTGGCGGGTAAAAATAAAAAAAACTTAAACATCGAAATTTCGTTATATAAATATTAGAAGATGTTCTATTATGTTCTCAGGGTGTAGCTCAAACGATTGAGGCGCTTGTGATTAAACATAGATTGCAAATATCACGGGTTCGAAACTCAGGAGGGAACATATTTTTATTAAATTTTTATAATAACCTCTTTTTAATAAAATAAATACACTATGATTTTGAAAACACTCAAACTAAACTACTCATTAAAAGGCCTTTATATCCGTTCAGAAACATAAAAATACATCATAATAGCTGGTCTAAAATCATAACAAAGCTTTTTGCTCCGATTACAAAACTAATTAAAAGCCCTTAAAACAACAAGAAGCAAATAAAATACAATATCTTCACTTTTTTTTTTTCTGATTCAATACATGAAGCTACACTCCTTGCAAGTTGATCCTCTAATAACTTATTTTCCCTTATCAAGATAGGAATTATGTCTGTACATCTTGTGCACACATCAGATCTTGTGGACAAAACACAATCAGACCATATAAAGAAATCACATTTTTTGCCCTAAGTTAAAAAATATAGAGTTTAGGGTCAACAATCAACATAATGACGGGATGAATTCCAACTTTATTTGCAATTTCACTAACCTGAGATGCACAATTGTAGAACCTCCGACCTGGATTTTTGGTGGTCCTTGATGTTCTTAGAATGGGTTCTTGACCACAAAAACAATAAACCTGAGATCGATTGCTTCTGTTACTGGATGTTGTGGTCCGCGATGAGATTTCTTCCATGGATGTTGTGGTTTTTTTAAGTGTTTTGTTTTAGTGTTTATGCAGGTGAAAAAGGAGTTTTTATTGAAAACAAAACTAGATATATAGGAGGTTTAGAAAGGAGTTGTTGTACACAAGCGTGTTACTAGCGTATTAGGATATTTATATATGTCTTTGAACATTAGCGTGTTACAAGCGTAATAGACTCCTTTGAACAAATATATAACATATTTTAACCTAATCGTTTACAAAGTGTTTTTTGTTTTATTTTTAGATTTAACAAAGTGTTGTTTATGATTTAGTAAGCGTATCACAAGCGTTTTTAACAAATAAAGAGATAGCCATTAGATGATCCATAAAACATGTTAAGAAAGCATTTTAAGATAATCCATATTTATCATTCATCAAAAGATGCCATACAAAAAGTACCATTAATTACAATACATCACAAAAAAACCAAGACGAGCAAAGCTAACATCACCATCACTCCGCCCTGTCCACAATCTCCGACCACAGCTCCTTTAAACTCATGTTGGTTGACACCGTAATTACGGTGTCAACCAGAGTCCCACACACTGAGTCGTAGCATCCAGACTGTTGTTTCAGATAATCAACAACCTTTGCCTTAAAGTCAGCGTCTGGTTCCATCAACATGAGTTTACATGAGTCGAGGGTCTTTGATTTTTCAAATGTGAGTCTAGCCCTAATCTCTTCGACTGTCTTCAACAAAGTTTCATCTTTCTCTTTCTCCAGATTCATCCTTGCTTTCACCATGTTCTTCACGGTTTTGTCAGAACAATACATTTTTGTTATCTTTTTGAAAATGTTAGTGTGATTGAATAACAAATTAGACAGGTGAGTATGTATAGACCTAAAATTAAATTTTCAGTTGTTGAGCCAGTAATTTAATGTAGTTAAGTTTGATTTGTAGTGTAAGGTATAGTAAGATCTAGTAAGATATAGCTTAACTTTAATGTAGGCTATCATTACCTAAATATTTTTCCAATATTTTTGACAGGTTAGTATAATTGTGATCAATTTCCCAAATTAATTCTGATAGGTGATATAAACACATGAGACAAGTGTGTGCGTTTCCCAAGCATGGGACACCCTTTTGTTTATTTATTACAGAGTTACTATTCGTCCATGAGCGTTTCCCAAGCGTGGGACACCCTTTTGTTTTGTCTGTGAGCCTTTTGGTTATATATACCTACACCACATTTGTGAAACTCATATACCTACATGATTTTAAATTATTTTTGTTAGTTAATAATGGATTGATCTTCATCATCCACAGCCTACAAGGATGTACTCAGGAGGCAAATTGAGGATCAAATCGAGGCAGATAAAGCTTGTCGGGAAACTCTTACTGAAGAATTTGTAAAGACTAGGAACAACTTGGATGCCAGGGATGTCATTGCAAAAGTTCTTACTCGAATGCCCACTAGTACTATCCGAGATCTTGTTGTTTTGTTTATGGTTGATGTAGGACAGAGAGAGCTTCACCAGTTAAAACTTTTTTGGCAAAGGAATTCTTGAACTGAATTGCTCAATGGAATTGAAGTTAAAGTTTCTTATGTCACTCTGAGATTAGTAATAATAAAGTTTGTATGTTTGTGATGGTGTATTTATATGTGTGTTTTGGTAATAATAAAATTTTTATGTTTGTGTTAAAACATTGATTCAACATGTAACTATTATCTCGAAGTACATTACAAAGTGGTAACAGAATTCTAGAGATCTCCATAAGTCCATATCATAACAAGTATCTTAAAGTACATAGAAGTTAGTTTTTAAATCATTCAAATTTGTTGTTGCCTTTTCTTAAGTTCAGCAATCAACTCTTCTCTTGTTAAACGAGTGTCGTTATTTTCTTGGAATAGCAGTGCTTTCTTGATAATAGTATTTCTGTGTTGGTTTACATACGAGAGGAGGATTTTGCACACATACTTTGACCTTAACCATTTTAGCTGTTTTTGTTGTTTACGGCATTCCTTTTTGAAATTAACCCCCATGGTCTCTTCCCATCATATGTCACCATGTGTCTCATAGCAAAAATACCACAATCTATTCCATTATTTCTTGTTCTCCATGTCATCTTCAGTCTATTGATTGATGGTACTTGGATTTGCTGAGTGATGGGGTGTTTGATTGTTTTAAGATACATGCAAAAGACGTTTCTCTAAACAAAATAGAAAGCAATTTAAGTATTTTGACAGTTTTTATAACAGGTATGTATGTTTTTTTGGGTTAAAGGCATATATGTTTACCAGTATATCAGGAGTCTTTCCGTATCTTTCTTCAAAATTCTCTCTAATTGCCTTTGATTTGTCTTCTAAGCTTTTAAACTTTGCATCAGCTGGTATTTCTTGATTTGCATTGTTGTCAAGTAATTTTATCACTCCTGTTTGAAGATTGAAGGTAACCATAAATAAATGTGTGTGTTGTAGAATTGGCACGAGCATTATAGCAACCTCCTTGAGTGATAGAATTCCAAAAATTGCCATTTGCTTTTCGATGTTGTCTGAAAACACATCCAGTCTTTCTTTGTATGTGTAAACCCTTGACTCAACATAATGGTCACTTGTCTGTATAATAATTAAAATGCAGATTATTAAAGCATTTATTGAGAGTTTTCTAATAGTACAAACAAAATAGATTAATTTGTACAGGCAGAGTGCTTGAAGCAAAGAATCTGAACGGTGATGCTGCAGATTTGTTCTTTTCTTCATAGTTCATTAGTTCAATGAATGCATCCATTGCATTGGTGGTTATATAAATGCCAGGACAGTAGCTTTCAAAGATCACCTTGAACGAGTCTGTGTGAATGGACCTGTAAACCTCCTCCCAAATATCTTCAAGACAAAAAAAAATATATACAAAGAAATTATTTCTTCATCTTCTGTGACACTAGCGGATACGTCAACCTCTCTCAGAAGATATGGAGATTTCAGTGTAATGAGGTTATCACTTGTTGACAATCCGGTGTCAACTGTCAAACATAAAACAACTCATTTTAAATTTGACAAATACAATTGTAACTATAAATAAATATCTTCAACCCCTTTTGTTTTTTAGTTATAATTAAATACCCTCTTTAGCCCACTCAACCACTGTATTAACAACTTTATCAATATCTGCGCATGAGACATTGTTTTCTTGACCTGTATCACCTGCATCATATTTATCGACAGCCAAATATGTAATATGTTCAACTATGATTATAATTAAGCTGATACATAATTAAGCTGGTACACATACCTTTTTGAGCAGCCACTGGACCACCAACACCAACATCTAAATCAACTGCATCACACATATGTAATAAGTTTAAAATAACAGCATAAGCGTTTTATGAGTGTTTTTAATTATCCTTATAATTAATTTAGCCCAAATACCTTTTAGAGCAGCCACTGGACCACAAACAACACCATCTGAATCTATTGCTGCAGCTGTATAAGTATTGGGATCTTTCAACTTAAACAAAAATAGTTTTGAAATGGGAAAGAGAAACTTGAAAGAAGAAAATATATTTTTTTTCTCATCTAAATTAAAGAGTGATAAGGGTTTTATGGTGTCAGTTTCTTGTATTTTAGGGACCACATTATTAGTGAATTTGTTTTCCCATTCACAACATCTAGCAAAGATATTGTGATTTGATGGTTGTCTATCCTTTCCTTGACGGACCAACTCGTTGATCTCTGAGCAAATTTTATCAAATGTCTTCAAATTTTTATCCATTGCCTTATTGCAAGACTGTAAAAAGAAAATATAGTTATTGTTAATTCAAAAATATTTTCAATTTATCCCAACCAGTTGTAATGGAGTTAAATAATAGTCAACAAGCACGATAGGCATTTGCAAACTTAAAGGTGAATAAACGCTTACATAATCATCCAAATCTTGTTCAGCTGTTTGATCGGCATTATCTGTTTCAGATGCACTTTGACCATTTGTTTTTAATTATATATAATGTTGTTATTTAAACGTTACATTACATGAAATTCATATAGAGATAAGAGATATGAGAGTTTTTTTTAGAAGAAAATAAAAAGTTTCTCACCATGTTCTTGTTTCTCCTCACCTGCAGTGTTTTCTTCAACTCCAGGCTTACCGGCAGATGCATCACCATATGTACCACCACATGCAGTCTCATCAAGCACCTTCCTGGTAACACTAACTATCACAGGAGCAGTAACAGCAACAGCTTCATCAGGTCCCTTCCCGGCAGCACTAACTGTCACAGCAGCACTAACTGTCACAACAGCAGTAGCAGTAGCAGCCGCAACAAGTCCCTTCCCGGCAGCACTAACTATCACAACAGCGGTATCAGCAACAGCCACATCAGCAGTCTCATCAAGTCCCTTCCCGGTAGCACTAACGATTACAGCAGCAGGAGCAGCAGCAGCCGCATCAATCCTCTTCCCGTCAACACTAAATGTCACAGCAGCAGCAGCAACCTCAGTAGCATCTTCTTCTATGGGAGGACCATTATTATCCAAGTATTTTTCCATCTTATTAAGAGTAGTTGTTGTTATGTAGTTGATTGCAGGCGTTGTGAAGGGAGTCCCAAATGAACCATATTTTTTCTGCTATTCATGCGTGTAAAACATCACAAGGAAGGTGATCGAACTGTTGTATTGACTGTTGATATCTCTCCATTCTTCCTTTGTCATTTTCAAGTTTTTAATAACATAGCTGCACCAGTCCATATTTGGAATATCTGAAGTTTTATGAATTGCAGCGATGAATCGTTGATTGAATGTTGTTGATTTTATCACAAATCCTATACAGGTGTTGAACAACACAAGGAAATTAATCTTAAACATTTCACCAACTCCTTGATCCGCGGCCAGTTTGTCTTTCACATGCTTTATACTTATTCTTGAATTTGTCGGGAATTGATTTTTGAACAAATCTGTAGTAACATCTTCCCCCAATCTTGGTCTACTCTTGTCTAAAACAGGAATCTTACCCATTGGTATCCCTAACACTTCATGTACTCTTTATGGTGTTATCTTAATAACACTGCTCCCAATGTTCAATTCATTTAAACGGTTATTATAGTTCATGAGCAACCAATATCCCAAAGTTGTTGGAGTTTGGGTTACTTGAAGTCTTAACATTGACCCGAAACCCATTTCTTCTACACAAGTTTTTTGGGCAGTGGTCATTGCCTTCACTGCATCAATAATATTACAAGGTGCACACCTATTCTTCAATTTTTTGTCTACAAATTCAACAAAAGGTTTTCCCCTCTCGGCTTGCTTCTTTTCTTTAATGGCTTTCTTTTTCGGACGCTGAAAGTACGGTCAGAGGTGCTGTGTTCCACCTCTTTCCGTTTTGACAACAACTAGTCGATTTTTGTGTCAAGGTCTGAATCAGAGTCTGCTTCCACAACATGTTTTGTTTTCACCTTTTTCACCGTCGGAGCAACTTTTTTAGTCTTCCTTTTATCTCTCTTCTCGTTTAGATGCTTAGCTTTATCAGTCTTGTTTTTTCGACAACTGAATCACATACATACAATAAAACATGGGGGTAGGGGATAACAACACGAATTACAAGGAATCAAAAAAACTCTTATCAAACATCACATTGATAATTCTCATACCAAAGCCATAACACGCTTAACATACGCTTATAACATGCTTTAATATTATACGTAGATATTAAAAAAACAAAGATATGTATTACAACAATAACACGCTTATAAAACGCTTTAATACATAAGATGTTTTAAACAAATGCTAACATTTTAAGATTAATTAAACCTAAAACGCTAAAAAAATCATAAATTAACACCTGTTCCATTTTTATTCTGAGACCTATCGTGCTTGTGCTTCGTCCTTGGTTCCGTTCCAGAAGTAGATGAGTTAGGGTTCTTCATTTTGGTTCCGTTCCAGAATAATTAAACCACTCGGGCTTGTGGTTGGGCTTGTGGTTGTGCTTGTGGTTGTGCTTCACAGTAGAAACGAATCATCGACAGTTTTAATAATATTGGGAATAATTATCGCCGTTCCAGAAGTAGATGAGTTAGGGTAATTATTTGACCCTTTTAAAAGAAGGCGCGTGCTTTTAAATTTTAATCGTACGGTTAAGAGTAGTATTGTATAGTAATATATATATATATAATATTAGTGGGTGGTGGTGGGTTCAGGTGGTCATGTTGGTGGTGGTGGTAGTGGCGGAGGTGTGGTGGGTGGTGGTGGTAGGTTGTTGTGGTATGTGGTTAGTGGTTGGTTCTGGAGGTCGTTGTGGCGAATGTGGGCGGTGGATGGTGGCGGTAGGTGGTGTGTATTATAATTGCGGATATGTAATCAATGAGACAATGACGGTGCTATCCCGTATGATGATCATGATGATTGGCCCAATTATGACGACGATGATGCTAATATAATGGTACCCACATGAATACATGGATATAACAACCTGGGTTGGTGGTGGTTATCATAATGATGCTTCTAACCTATATGGTACCATTTGCTTACGCCAACCGATACGATGGCGACTATAGCTCGTACGATGATCATGATTTCTATAATGATGATCTCACATATGTATGATGATGATCAATTATAGGTACCTATATGACAATACGCCACACAGACGCGCGCACGCACACACACACACATATATATATGTGTGTGTGTTGATGATGGTGACACCGATGTTTAATGACATGCAAACCGTATGATCGACGACGACCATGATAACGTATACGATGGTCATACTGATGGTAGCCTGTACGACTGATGATGTCGTTTGATGATGACAACAATTCATAAGATGGTGCCGACAGTGATCGCTAATACTGGGCATTTTGTTTACGATAACTCATACGATGCTGACTACTTCCCGTACATGGCAATAGGTCATATATATGTTGGTGTTGATGATGCTATTGGCGATGATGATGTCACTGATAAAGAGATATATGTTACCAGTATGATCAACGCCGACTACGATAGCCTATACAATGACCACGTTGATTACTCGCACGTCTGATGATGATGCCGTTTCATGGTGACGGTGATCGATGATTATGATGATGATAACCACTATAATACATGATAATGATGATAACTTTATGATAGTTCAATAATGGATAAAATTTTAATTTTATTTAACAAATACTATTTATTAAACGAACTCAACTTTTAACGAAATTTATACCGGAATGTTCATAAGACTATGTTTTTATACTATTTTTTTAAAAAGTTAAATATAATAAGTTATAAACCAAAATATAGGAGTATATAATTAAATGTGTAGAAAAATAGAAAAATAAAATAAAAATTCAAAACAATCTCAATGATAAAACCCCTTTCCTAACCCTAAATCGAATTCTAACTTCGTATTTACTGTAATTCGTAGACTCATCTGACATAAAAATGCCACGTCTCAATAATGGAGTTAAGTTCCTAGTAGATATCGACAGCGTTCCTTGAGTAGGATGGTATGTTAATTTTTTTTATGAAACATTTTACAGTTTTGCAACATATACATTCTAAGAACATTTTTTATGTTACTTATAGCTCATTCCTAAAGCTGTTCAACCAATATTTGCTGACATGAAATTGAATACCGGCTGTTGTTTGATTTATGAACAAAGTGGTAGAATGTTTTCTGTAGTTATAATCAAAGTACTTGTTGACTTTTATTTTGGAACCGGTTGGACTGAATTAATCAGAGAATGTTGTATAGAAGCTGGAACATATGTTGTTTTTGAGCTTAAGTCAACATCTATGTTGAATATGTTTACTTTCAAAAGAAACGTAAATGATCAATCTGGTACTATGATATG
Organism: Bidens hawaiensis; assembly: GCF_021521415.1. NCBI lineage: Eukaryota > Viridiplantae > Streptophyta > Magnoliopsida > Asterales > Asteraceae > Bidens > Bidens hawaiensis. The sequence continues at coordinate 1,969,999 of NW_027491281.1, forward strand.
TATTCCAGTCAGAAACCGACACGTCCGTTACTTGGTAAGTTTTAATTTATGTTTTTAATGATTGTTTCCAAATTCAAATGTCTTTTAATTAACATGTTTAACAGGATTTCCCTGAGTGGTACGTGACTCAAGAATTTGGTGAAAATTGCATGAATTTGCTTTTCGAGTTTATTGCTCCAGATAGATTTATGTTTAAAGTTTCATGTCTTTGGGATGGAATGGGTTGTAGGCTAGAGGATGGATTGATTGAGGTTTTTAAACAAACCAACTTGAAAGGTGGTTCGTTTGTTGTGTTTGAAATCATATCAGATATTACATTTCATATTAATGTCATTCATGAAGATGACATAGAATTTATCCTTCCTGGTCCAAATTAGCTGTTTCTCAACTATCAATTACATAATCAAGGTAATTCCTCCCAAAACCCAATTCATCTTGATGAGCAAAATGATGACTCTAAAATCGTCTTCCACATGAACGTCACCAAGAAATTGGTCAATTGAATTTTTATTATTTTTTATTTACAAGTATATTCGTTGGATTTTAACTTTATAACATATTTGAAATTTTCTTTTCACAGCGTCTTCCGTGTCACATTGCTACCAAGATTGATGCCTTTGATGGAATGCTAATCACTTTGGTCAATCCTGAAGGTTGTAAAAAAAATGAAACTTCATGTTAAAGTGTCGGAACTGAAATTAAGATATTGTTTTCAAAATGGAAAAATTTCATGGCGGAAAATGATTTACAGATTGGTGATAAGTGCAGATTTGAATATGATTTCATTGAAGGTACTTTGTTAGTTTCAAAAGTTGATTAGCGCGTTGTGTTTGGGGATTTTTGGAACATTTGTGATTTGGTGACTTTGGGAATATTTGTATGGTTGTATTGATATACTTTTTAGTTTATTGTGTTGAATGTTGGTTGGTTAGTTTTTAAATGCTTTACTTTTATAGTTTCTTGTAACATCTATTTTGTTATTCACTCGTATTTTGTTTCATGGGATGTATTGTAATGGTGCCTTTTGTACGAAAACTTTTAATGAATGGTAATTGTGGAGTATCTTAAAACAAATCGTAAAACAAAAAACACTTTGTTAAAAACGCTTGTGATACGCTTATTAAATCGTAAACAACACTTTGTTAAATCTAAAAATAAAACAAAAAACACTTTGTTAAAAAACACTATTACGCTTGTAACACGCTAATGTACATAAACATATATAAATATCCTAATACGCTAGTAACACGCTTATCCCCTTTAATTACTATATATATTAAAAACCATCTTCTGTCATACTCAGTATTTTCAGCCACAGGTTTTCTGCCCTATCTATAAATTAAAAACTATGCCAATAATCTATTGGTTCTTATATTCGAAAGGGAGGCAAAACTCAAAAAGCTCCAAATTGGCTCTAAATATTTAAAAACTCCAAATTATTTAACTCTTCAAAAATCAAATTACACTCCAAATGATTAAAAACTTTTCCACTCCACAAATCAGATGACACTGAAGGCTACTCCAGAAAAAACAATCGAAGATGAAGCTTATAGATCAAACAATTGAAGAATAACATGTTTTATACTCCGATGAGGAAGCCAACGACGACGACGACGACGCTCAATCAGAAGACACTAAAGGCTACTCCAGCGAGGAAGCCAACGACGATGATATAGCGATGATGGCTATCGAACCCATCAACAGTTTTGCTACTACGAAAAAACCTACAAGGGGGTTGATGGGGTTACCTAAGCTACGTACCGATTATGCAAACTCTGGTGGTGTCAGACTGGTAGTGAATTTTGATAATCTGGGTATGTTCACTGGCCAAACCAGATCAAAGTTTGCAATTTTTTTAGGGGATGTTGTAAGGGAAATAGTTCGCTTGAGACATTTAAGTTGGATGGAGGTCACAAAGGAGCTTAGAGATAAACTATGGGAACAAATAACGGTTATTCTAATTTTTATTTGTGCATTTTTTATTTTGAGAAGTAATTTAGCTTTACTGTATTATATAATGCAGAAATATTTTGAGATTGAGGCGTGCCACAGGCCTTCTGTGATGAATCGGCTCAGACACCTTCTTCAGGATTTCCGAAGAAAATTGTATGCCAAATACATTATACTGAGCATCGGTAAACCTCTGAAGCTGAAGGCGATACCCAAGGGACACATGACGATGATTAGGCATGAAGACTGGGATCTCTACGTTGAGTACACACAATCAGAGCTATTTCAGGTATAAATCCTTTACTCTGCAAACGTAGATTGATCGACTATATATGGTTTATGTTTTTTTTAAATATAATGAAATGATTATAATGTGTGGTTGAAGAAAAGATCGGCTTCATCAAAGGGAGCTCGAGCAAAGAATATTTTTGATCATCACATGGGACGAGGGAGTTATACCTACCTTCGAGAGAAACTGGTAATCACTGTCAGCTGCTTTCTCTCTAGTTCAATGATTTGTTGGTTATGTGTCTAATGCATGACCGTTAGCTGCTTTCTCTTGAATATGTTACAAGGTCAAAAAGAAGGAAATTGAACCGGATGAGATCCCCGGCCGTGCATTAATGTGGATGAAAGCAAGGGAGGACAAAGATGGTGCATACAAGAATGCTGTTGTCGAAGGCGTGGAAACCAAATTAGTATGTTTTAGTATTAAACTTTTTAAATCATGTTAAAGTCAAATCATTGCCTTATATTGGTGTCAAACAAACTTGAGCCTGTCCAACTTGTCTCAACACTTGATGTGGATACATAAGCGCGTTACTAGCGTATTAGAATATTTGTATATGTTTTTGTAAATAAGCGTGTTACAAGCGTAATAGACTCGTTTGAACAAATATACAACATATTTTAACCTAATCGTTTACAAAGTGTTTATTTACTTACAGTAGTTCAAGAAATCTGACATTTTATGCTTTTAAGGAATCGAAAGTGTGACATTTCTTTTCTTGCAGGTTGAGCATGAGGAGCAGATCGCCTCCGGAGCCCTGACACTTGAACCGTGCATAGATGCCGTCACCTTAGTGCTTGGTAAAGAGAAAGGCGGGTTTTTAAAAGGGATTGAGTACGGATTGACAACAGGTAAATATTGGGGTGTGAGTCGGGTGAAAGGCTCGTTTAAGCAACGGATTGCCCAACTTGAGTATGAGGCGTTACAGAGAGATGAAGTGGTGAACAAGTTGACGTCTCTACTTGAATCCACGAATGCTATGCTAGCAAGCCGTGAGAAGGAACAGTTAGCATTTGAGGCTAGGTTTAGACATCTTGAAGAATTGTTGCCGCAAATGTCGGCAAGTCAAGTAAGTTACGTATGCTACATATTAATTAATGCATTTGCCATATATAATTGGCACTGTTTTTGTCACAATTCGTAGGAAAACCGTGTTACCAATCAGGTTAGTTCTAACCAAAGTACTAGTGCCGTGAGGCAAAATAAAATGCCAGCACCAGTAAGTATCTGACAGTATCTTTGTTTATTACAAATTTCCATGTGATTTTTCATTTTCCATAATCTAATAAATTGATTTGCAGGCCAGTTCTGTGGTAAACATCCTTACCTCAGGTGAGATTGTGCAACAAGAGTCCGCTCCCCAGGTAAGCATTTGACAGTTTGATTATTTTTTTTTAATAATTAACTTTCCATGTCAGTGTGCTGACTTTGCATAAGTTAATTATAGGCCAAGTCTGTGGATAAAATAGTTGTCCAAACGGTACTCGCTCCCCAGGTTGCGACATCAGTAAGTATTTGACAATTTCGGTACTTTTTATAATTCGTTTCTAATGTGAGTGTGCTCATTTTCTATTACCGAATTGCAGACCAAGTCCATGGACAAAATTGTTGAACAAACGGTAGTCGATCCCCATAGCGCGACATCAGTAAGTATTTGGCAATTTCAGTTTTTATATTTTATAACCTAATAAGTCTAACAATTTCAATTTCTTTTATATTACCAATGAAGCCTGTGGAGAACAATTTTGACCAAACATCAACACAAATACACCACACTCCGGATAGTAACGGCTCGAAAAAACCATCAGTAGGTATTTGGCAATTTCAGTTTTCCCTTTAATTGTTGATTGATTTCCATCCATAAGCTGATTCATTGAATGGTTTTTAGGTAAACCGGAGAAGCCATAAAAGATAAGTTGATGTATCTACGGATGAAGCTTCCCGACCTCCTGAAATAAAGGTATGTACTGCGCGAAACATTGTTGACAGGTCCGAGCCCCGGTGCGGAAGCGTGAATAATAGTCAATACTTAATCAACGGTGTGGAGCTCGGATCTAGGGTTAGGATCGAATCTCACTCGTATTCACTCTTGAAAGATGTCTGGACGGATGAGGTGTATTGGGAAAGAGCCTGATTTGATTAACAATCAATAATAGGATGAACAATTGCAGTCAAAACACAAACAAGATAGAAATGGTAGTATGAAATATTAGACGAATGATTCTCATTAAGATGAAACACTCATACATACATTCATACATACAATCAATTAAGATATATCTCAGCCGCCACCAGGAGAGCTCATCCTGGAGGCGGAGACTCTCTCATAGGGATAAAACCCTAAATCTCACACATACACAATACAGTCACTCATATTAGACAAATAAATAAAAATAACTATTTATACTAGTCTAGCATGACTTGGTCTTCAAGCCATCCACCCTTGGTTGAGAACAAATAATATATTTTTCACCCACAAATTAATTTGATGCGTCGGTCTAAAACAAAAGTTCCAACAATCTCCCCCTTAGACCGATGCCATCGAATTTCTTCCATGATCACCTCATAACTCGTTGTCTTTCTTTGAAATTCTCCCCCTCATGTTAAGCTTCTCCCATTGTTCATTTCGAATCATCACTCTTATACCACTTCTTGATATAGTTGTATGGGCATATGAACGAGGCTTTGAATGTCAAAGATCAACTTCAAGTAACAAGGTTATCACAAAAAGAAATAAACTCATTGTGATCATCAAATAATCTTCAATTCTTCAAAACCGTTTCTTCCCATGTAAATCATCTTCAAACCATTCCATGAATTAAGATAGCATTCAAGTCAACCATAACCCGTTCTTGACTGTTCAAGTGACTATTTCATAGTAGGTTAGACTCTACTGATCATCTTTTCAACATTGTTGCTCGTGATGACTCCATCTTCTCATCCGTACTAGGAAATCTGAAAACTTACAAATGATGAAACATCTTTGAAAAACCTTGGATTATTGATCTTGATCAACTTTTCTTTAACTTGAGTCTTTTACTTGATTTGAAGCTAGCCATTTGCAATGAAATTCAAAGATTTTTACTCCTCCAATTTCGTTGCAATTGTCTTAATAAATGTGTCTTCAAATCAAGTGTGGGTGAAACAATCTTGATCATCCTCCTCAAGATTGTAAAAATCTCAAATGAACATATTCAAAAGTTGGTTGACACTAAAAGTGATTAAATCCTTAAGCTTGGTCAACACTTGTTCTTGTAAAGCTTTTGATGAAGTCGTGAAATTGGATGAGGTTTGAATTCCATAAGCTTGTTGATGATTGGAGAAAAATTACCAAAATACCCCTGGTATATATCTTCCGTAGAGAACAACTTGGTCAAACGGTCAACGGCACCAAAAATCTCAAAAGTTTCTTCAAAACTTTGAAATGTTTCACAAACTCTGTTTCCTAGCACACAATGTGCTTGGGAGCACTTTCCAAGCACAAAGTATGCTTGGTTTCATTTCCAAGCACAAAGCATACTCTGATTCAATTTCCAAGCACGAAGTGTACTCGGAAGCACTTTCCTAGCACAAAGTGTACACGGAAAACAAAGTGTGCTCGGAAGCAAAGTGTACTAGGAAGCAAAGTGTACTCAGAAGCAAAACACTTGTGATTTTTCAATTTTTCACCGAGCACAGAGTGTGCTCGGACTTGTGATTTTTCATTTTCTTCACTTAACACCAAGCATGCTCGGGAGCAAGGGTGTGCTCGACACAAACTTGAGTTTTCTCTTCACAAACATAATTGTTCATGGCAAGACAAAGTATGCTCGAAAAAGAGTCTGCTTGAATAAATAACAAAGTGTGCTCGAGACTTAAAGAAGATAGTTTTCTTGAGAAGACAAAGGATATGCTCTGGGTTTCACAAAGTGTGCTCGAATTTGATGTGCTCGATATAAGATGTGCTCGAAATAACCTGTGCTTGAGCAAAACAAAGATGTGCTTGGGCAAAACACCTCCTGTGCTCGAAGCAACACTTAGTCATTTTCCATACTCGAGTCCATTCTTATTTGTTCATAGTGTGCTCGAGACATCAAAACTTCATTTATGCGTCACCAGTCACTATTTGCCCTTGCAGAACCTGCTCGAATATTCACTTTGCATCTGCTACAACAAACAATGATGAAATTGCCTTTAGTATCTGTTCATTCTTGACTTGTACATTCTCCTTATCAGTTTGTACCATCGGCAATATTTTTCAACAAACATCTACTGTTTGTGCAGCACGAGCACACAAAACCCTAATTTTTCAAATCCAAAATCAAGTTTCGGCATCTGAAATTAATCACTATAGTCCTATCCAAGTCATCTCAAAATCAAAAAAACCTATCTTCATATCATAATCAACCTTTTCAGATCTAGAAATAATCAAATGAACAGTGTCGCTCTAAAACGAGCCAAATAACACTGTTACATCAGATCTGGACCGTTTTGACCAAATAAACATGAAATTGATGTTGGATCTCCAAACGAGTCATCAACCCAAACATCAATCCATATACTTTTCTCCGAATCATCAAATAATTTTAAAACCCCCAAAAATAATTTCAACGAACTTCATCGCTTAACGTCCATGGTGGATTTAAAAGAGAAATGAATCAGTTCAGCGGTTAGTCTGAACGATTCGGTAACCCACGCTCTGATACCAATTGACAGGTCCGAGCCCCGGTGCGGAAGCGTGAATAATAGTCAATACTTAATCAACGGTGTGGAGCTCGGATCTAGGGTTAGGATCGAATCTCACTCGTATTCACTCTTGAAAGATGTCTGGACGGATGAGGTGTATTGGGAGAGAGCCTGATTTGATTAACAATCAATAATAGGATGAACAATTGCAGTCAAAACACAAACAAGATAGAAATGGTAGTATGAAATATTAGCCGAATGATTCTCATTAAGATGAAACACTCATACATACATTCATACATACAATCAATTAAGATATATCTCAGTCGCCACCAGGAGAGCTCATCCTGGAGGCGGAGACTCTCTCATAGGGATAAAACCCTAAATCTCACACATACACAATACAGTCACTCATATTAGACAAATAAATAAAAACAACTATTTGTACTAGTCTAGCATGACTTGGTCTTCAAGCCATCCACCCTTGGTTGAGACCAAATAATATATTTTTCACCCATAAATTAATTTGATGCGTCGGTCTAAAACAAAAGTTCCAACAATTGTTAATTTCCCACCAACATGGCATATCCATGGGTATGTACTTATATATTGACTTCAACTAAGCCATCTTAATTTCCCATGCTTGTTTATAGGTGTATGAGTGTCGTTTGTGTGTGCATGACAAGCGTAATAAGGTGGCACGTGGTAGAGTTCATTGCTCAGCGGTTCCACAACAGTTGCATGGAAAAGCAATCCCGTAGGGTTGCTATAAAGTTAGTATTGATGAAGCCATAAAGGAACAAGCAATTATTCCTTGTGAGGCAAGTGAAATAATGACTGTTGGTAACACAACTGGTACATTTGTAGCTTGGCTAGAACACCTAATCTTATGTGACAATGTCACACCCGGCCCTGAGCGGCGGAAACAGCCGGGCGCGCGCGAGTGGGGATTGATAATTAAGCACGGGCCATTGCAAACATTCAAAGATTTTCATTGCGTAAGAAATGTTTAATACATTACTTTGTTTAAAAGTTACATAAAAACATCCAAGTATAAAACTGAAGATTTCCTCGCCATATCCCCTTGCGCGGCGGGTAACCGTGCGCATCGAGGGGATAAAACCAAAATCTTCCAAAAAGCTTGTTTTAGATGTTCAGCGTGTGGTGCTCTAAGTGTGACTCCATGCGCTACCTAGTTATCTCCTGAAAGACACGTAAAAACATTTGAATCAGTATAAACTGAGTGAGTTCACAAGTTTTAGTAATTTGATAAATCGTATTGCATCATAATCATTCTGAAACATAATTCTGTTAGCCTCATTAAAACACATGCTTGGTAAAACATAGCTCTATCAATATATTCTGGTAAAATCGTTCCGCGGGTTACGCGCGAACATTTCTGGGAACTGTGCTCGTCTATGCAAAGTGGCGCTGCCACTACGAGCTAAACATAAGTAATACCGTCCCGCGGGTTACGCGCGAACGTTTCAGGAAAATGTGCTCGTCCATGCAAAGTGGCGCTGCCACTACGAGCTAAAACAATGTAATATCGTCCCGCGGGTTACGCGCGGACACTTCTGAAAAACCGTGCTCGTCTATGCAAAGTGGCGCTGCCACTACGAGCTAAAATAACATATTACCGTCCCGCGGGTTACGCGCGGACGTTGTGCCGGAAAACAAGGCGCTCGTCCATGCAAAGAGGCGCGACCCCTACGAGCGGGCTCAAACCCATAGTACTGCCCCATGACCATACTAGGCACTCGTCCATGCAAAGAGGTGCGACCCCTACGAGTGGGTGGATCAAACCAGCAGTCCCTACCCTTAGAGTTCCAATGGTAAAGTGATCACTTACTCGAGTTCTAGCGCACATACATCGAAAACCTTAGATAACCATTCGCATTGCTCATCATGAAACATAACTTAAACACAAAATCGCTTGCATAGCTTGTAAGTATACCATGATAAATCATTATTAAAGTACGTGTCCCTCGCCCCGAAAACAGTTTAAAAACAGTGAAAACAGTGAAAATAGGGGCTGTGAGACTCACCTGTGGTTCTTGTTATGGAATTAATCGAGATTCGGGTTTTCTTGGTGTTGGCCTCGGAATCGAAGGTCTAGAATACGATTAAATAACAAATATGTATATTAAGATCAAGATATATGGGTCGGAAAGTAGATCTCAAGGTTATAATCTCGGCTTACCTTGTAACAGGAACGGAATTGAAAATCAAAATAGATGCTTGGGAGATGATTCAGGGCAGATTTGCAGTTTTAAGAGAGAAGTTTGAAGTGTGTTGAGTGATAGTTTTAGGTTACATATTTATAGGCAAATTCAATGGAACACAATCCCTTGATTTAGGGGATTGTAATCTTTTCATATCTAGGTGTGATGATGATAAAGTATGGAAAGTATTATTATTTATTCAAAAGTGGAGGAGTGGGTGAAAGATTCTGATTTTTGCAGGACATGCAGGTCTGTGGTTGGTGAAAGTAGGGTGGCTGATAGTTGACTGTTCATGCTACAGTGTGCTTTTGCCAGTGCACAGTAAAAAGTAGAAATTTTCTGAAACACGTTACTGTTTTCTTTTAGGGCGGGAACAATTTCCGTAAATCTGAACATTTTGACTAAGTGTTCTGCGCGTATAACTTGGTGCGCATAGCTTTCTGCGTGTAGAACATTTCTTTGCTGCGGGTAGGTGCGTAACCTTCTCGCAGTTAGGGACATTTGAGTTTCATTTGTAGATTCTCCAGGTGGTCTTGGTATTTCAACATAGTGATCAGTCATGTTGAAGTCAATTCCATCCTGGAGCTTCAGACAAACTAGCTCTCAATGTTCCCGCCATGCGGGGAGGTTAGTTCCCTTCCGCACGCGCATAAACGATTTAGGGTGCACCCGCCTTAGCATCATGCGTGACGGTCAACCCATTAGACAACGTTAAGTTACATGAAAACATAAAGCCAAAACATTCACGCATGGCGCATATAACATATGCCCACGCTGGTTCTTAACATGGTGCGCTCGCGCATGGCGCATATAACATGCACGCGCTGACTAACATGGCGCGCTCGCGCAGGGCAAACAAATGCCCGCGCTGATTCTAACATATGCTCGCGCCGGGCGCACATAATGTGCCCGCGCTGATTCTTAACATAGCGCGCTCGCGCAGGGCGCACATAACAAATGCACGCGCTGACTAACATGGCGCGCATAATATTTACAATCACCTAATTATTAGGTTGATTACTTAGTTTAAGGGATTGGGGAATTTACCGGGTGTCACATTCTCCCCTCGTTAAACGAATTTCGTCCCGAAATTTAGGAGACGTTGCTGGCAGAAGCCATGTTCTGAAAGAGGTGTGGGTATTTCATGCGCATCTGATCTTCTCTTTCCCAAGTGAATTCAGGCCCACGCCTTGAGTTCCATTGAACTTTTACCAACTTGATTCTGCTTCTGCGCAACCTTTGTTCTTTCCAATCGGTTACTGCTATGGGTTCTTCTACGAAGTGCAGCTGTTTGTCAATATGAATTTCTTCCATCGGTATAATCAACGTTTCGTCAGATAAACATTTCTTGAGGTTGGATACATGAAACGTATCATGAACTCCACTGAGTTCGGCGGGTAGACGGAGTTTATAAGCAACTGGACCGATCCTCTCCAGGATCTCAAAAGGTCCAATGTAGCGCGGATTTAGCTTTCCTCGCTTACCGAAACGGGGGACTCCCTTCCATGGAGAGACTTTCAAAAGTACTTTATCCCCTACTTGAAACTCCAACGGTTTCCTTCTCATATCAGCATAACTTTTCTGTCTGTCGCGTGCTGCCTTAAGGCGATCCCTTATCTGAAAAATCTTGTCTGTTGTTTCTTGGATCACTTCTGGACCAGTCATTTGCTTGTCGCCCATTTCAGCCCAACACAGTGGGGATCTACACTTGCGCCCATATAAAGCTTCGAACGGCGCAGCCTTAATGCTTGTGTGATAACTGTTATTGTAAGAAAATTCAACCAACGGGAGGTGGGTATCCCAACTACCTCCAAAATCGATCGCGCACGCGCGCAGCATATCTTCCAATGTCTGGATCGTTCGTTCGCTTTGTCCATCCGTTTGAGGATGATAAGCCGTACTCATGTCCAGTCGAGTACCTAACCCCTCTTGTAATGATCTCCAAAACCTTGAGGTGAACCGACTATCTCTATCAGAAATGATGGACACTGGGACTCCATGTTTTGAAACCACTTCTCGAATATATAGTCGGGCTAACTTTTCCATTTTATCAGTTTCTTTAATCGGCAGGAAGTGCGCTGACTTAGTTAGCCGATCTACAATAACCCATATCGTGTCATAACCCCCAGGTGTCCTTGGTAGTTTGGTGATGAAGTCCATAGAGATTTGTTCCCACTTCCACATGGGAATTTCTGGCTGCTGAAGCAACCCCGATGGTTTCTGGTATTCAGCCTTTACCTTCGAACACGTCAGGCACTTACTGACATACGTCGCGATGGCGCCTTTAAGATTGGGCCACCAATACAACATTTTAACATCTTGGTACATCTTGTCTGCGCCAGGATGTACGGAATACCGCGTCTTGTGAGCTTCGTTTAAAACTTGCTCGCGCAATCCTCCCTTGAGAGGGACCCATATGCGGTTAGCGAAATATAGATTGCCGTTCTCTTTCAGTTCCCAACTTTTAACCATACCTCCAAGGCATTCATTTTTAACAAACTCTGGTTTCAAGGCTTCTTGCTGAGCTTCTCGGATGCGAGTAGAGAGATCTGCGTGAATGGTCAATCTTAGAGCCTTGACTCGTAGCGTTTTTATTCGCTCCTTTCTGCTTAGCGCGTCTGCTACCACATTCGCTTTCCCCGGATGATACTTGATCTCGCAATCATAGTCATTCAACAATTCAACCCATCTTCGTTGCCTCATGTTTAATTCCTTCTGATCGAATATATGTTGGAGGCTCTTATGATCCGTAAAGATTACACATTTCGTACCGTAGAGGTAATGGCGCCAAATCTTTAGCGCGAAGACAACAGCTCCAAGTTCTAAATCATGCGTTGTGTAGTTCTTCTCATTGGTCTTAAGTTGGCGCGAGGCATACGCTATGACTTTGTCTCGCTGCATAAGGACACATCCAAGTCCCTGATGTGAAGCGTCGCAGTAAACAACGATGTCATCTGTCCCCTCGGGCAGAGATAGAATTGGCGCACTACATAACTTCTGCTTCAACATTTGAAACGCTGCTTCCTGGTTTTCGCCCCAAACAAACATCCTGTCTTTCTGAGTTAGCGCGGTCAGAGGTAGAGCTATCTTGGAGAAGTTCTCAATGAAGCGTCGATAGTAGCCAGCTAGCCCAAGGAATTGCCTCACCTCAGTTGAGGTTTTTGGCGCTTCCCAGTTTTCGATGGCTTTAACCTTAGAAGGATCGACGTGAATTCCTTTCTCGTTAACAACGTGACCGAGAAAGTGAACTTCTCTAAGCCAGAACTCGCACTTGGAAAACTTCGCATACAACTTTTCTTTCCTTAACAATTCCAAAATCATTCTCAGGTGTTGCTCATGCTCGGCCTTGGTTCGAGAGTAAATCAAAATATCATCTATAAACACAATCACAAACTTGTCCAAGTATGGTTTGCACACACGGTTCATCAGATCCATGAATATAGCCGGCGCATTAGTTAGCCCGAAAGGCATCACTAAGAACTCATAATGGCCATATCTGGTTCGGAAGGCTGTCTTTGGCGCGTCTTCCTCATGGACCCTAAGTTGGTGGTATCCTGACCGTAGATCTATCTTCGAATAATAACTGGATCCCTGCAACTGGTCAAATAAGTCGTCAATCCTCGGTAAGGGGTACCGATTTTTGACTGTCAGCTTGTTCAGCTCCCTGTAGTCAATACACATTCTGAACGAACCATCTTTCTTCTTTACAAACAGTACTGGAGCTCCCCAAGGTGAAAAGCTTGGGCGTATGAAACCCTTATCCAATAGTTCCTGTAACTGATTGGATAGCTCTTGCATCTCAGATGGAGCTAAGCGATAAGGCGCTCGAGCTACTGGCGCAGCTCCTGGGACCAAATCAATACGAAACTCGACTTGTCGCGGCGGCGGTAACCCGGGCAAATCTTCAGGAAAAACTTCTGGAAATTCGCGCACTACTGGTAAGTCTTCAATTCTTCGCTCATCTCCTTTCTCTACTACATGCGCCAGGAAGGCGTAGCACCCTTTCCTTAGGCACTTACGCGCCTTTAGGCACGAAATCAGTTTCGTCGCAACTCCCCTTCTTTCCCCTTGAATCATCAAAGTTTCTCCGTTCAACAGTGGAATCCGAACCTGCTTCTCATGACAAACAATCTCCGCGAGATTTTCGACCAACCAATCCATACCTACCACAATATCGAAACTTCCCAAATCTATTGGCAACAAGTTAATATTGAACTCATGACCTCCCATGACTAATACACATTGTTCAGTCCTTTCATTCGCGCATAACTGCCTACCATTGGCTAGTTCTATAGTATAAGGTTTGTCTAGCCTACTGGTTGCTAAGCCCAGGGAGTTTTTAAACTCATGGGATATAAAACTTAGGTCAGCGCCAGTATCAAATAAGACAGATGCATAATGACCGTTAAGCAAAAACGTACCGGTTACCACATTTGGCTCTTCCTTTGCTTCACCCGCGCCAATCACAAAAGCTCTCCCGCGAGCTTGGTTTCCTTTCTGTGGGCAATCCCGACTGAAGTGTCCAGGCTTCCCGCATGCGTAGCAGCTGTCGCTCGATCCAGCTTCTCTGATGCGACAATTCATCGCCTTGTGTCCTGGTCTGCCACATTTGGCGCATTCGATTTTTGTGCACTCACCATCGTGGTGGTACTTGCATTTGCTGCACCATGGGCGAGGCCCGCTGTATCCTTTCCTTGATGGTTCCGCGGCTTGAATCGCGTAAACCCTTGTGCTTTCCTGCTTCTTGGGCGGTGGTTGCTTGAAGTCTGATCCTCGGTGGGAGTTCCATTTCCTCTTGGAGTCAGAGGTTCGCTGCTCGTTCAAGCGAGCAGTCAACATACCCGCACGAACCGTATCCCTTGTAAGGGTGATGGCTCGCGCAACCGCCTCGTCAAAGGTCGGAGGTGCGGCGGCGTTGAGCGGGACTCTAACGACAGGAGGTAACCCAAAGATGTACCTCTCGATTTTCTTTTCTTCTGTGTTTGCCATGTCTGGCACCAGCTGGCAAAGCTCGTTGAAACGATTGGTGTAGGCATCGATATCCGTTCCTACCATGGTGTGGTTCCAGAATTCTTGTTGCAAGCTCTGAATTTCTGCGCGAGAGCAGAACTTTCTCATCATCATTTCTTTCAATTCTTCCCAGGTCTTGTGGAGAGCAACTTCTCTCCCCAATGTTTTCACTTGAAGCTTCCACCAAGATGAAGCTGCTTCTTGGAACATACAGGTCGCGTAAAGGACCTTCTGGTTTTCACTACATCCGCTGATGGAGAGAACTGTCTCCATCTTGTCAATCCAATTGTAGAGCCCAATGGCTCCTTCGGTGCCTTTGAACGGCCAAGGCCTACAGGCCATGAATGTTTTATAGGAGCATCCTTTGTCCAAGGCTCCTGATTCGGGTTCTGGGGTCTCGTTCTCTTGGCGACCCTGACTAGATTCGGCCTTGCTGGCCTCATGCGTTGCAATCGCCTGCGCGATTATTTCTGCGAGCTCCTCGGGTGTCATGGTAATTCCCTTGGCTCTGGTTGGAGGCATTCTTTTCATAAAAAGAAAATATAACAAACTTAGCGCATGTACTCAGAGCACATAATGTTCTTATCTCTAGACACTGTGACCCGTGTTCCTAAGTGCGTGTGTGATTTTTCTTTTGAAAATATTCTTTGAAAAATTTTTCATGCGATTCCCCAAAGGTTATAGTCTAGGTTAAAAACTTCTTTTCCTAGTTCGCTATAACCAGTGCTCTGATACCAATCTGTCACACCCGGCCCTGAGCGGCGGAAACAGCCGGGCGCGCGCGAGTGGGGATTGATAATTAAGCACGGGCCATTGCAAACATTCAAAGATTTTCATTGCGTAAGAAATGTTTAATACATTACTTTGTTTAAAAGTTACATAAAAACATCCAAGTATAAAACTGAAGATTTCCTCGCCATATCCCCTTGCGCGGCGGGTAACCGTGCGCATCGAGGGGATAAAACCAAAATCTTCCAAAAAGCTTGTTTTAGATGTTCAGCGTGTGGTGCTCTAAGTGTGACTCCATGCGCTACCTAGTTATCTCCTGAAAGACACGTAAAAACATTTGAATCAGTATAAACTGAGTGAGTTCACAAGTTTTAGTAATTTGATAAATCGTATTGCATCATAATCATTCTGAAACATAATTCTGTTAGCCTCATTAAAACACATGCTTGGTAAAACATAGCTCTATCAATATATTCTGGTAAAATCGTTCCGCGGGTTACGCGCGAACATTTCTGGGAACTGTGCTCGTCTATGCAAAGTGGCGCTGCCACTACGAGCTAAACATAAGTAATACCGTCCCGCGGGTTACGCGCGAACGTTTCAGGAAAATGTGCTCGTCCATGCAAAGTGGCGCTGCCACTACGAGCTAAAACAATGTAATATCGTCCCGCGGGTTACGCGCGGACACTTCTGAAAAACCGTGCTCGTCTATGCAAAGTGGCGCTGCCACTACGAGCTAAAATAACATATTACCGTCCCGCGGGTTACGCGCGGACGTTGTGCCGGAAAACAAGGCGCTCGTCCATGCAAAGAGGCGCGACCCCTACGAGCGGGCTCAAACCCATAGTACTGCCCCATGACCATACTAGGCACTCGTCCATGCAAAGAGGTGCGACCCCTACGAGTGGGTGGATCAAACCAGCAGTCCCTACCCTTAGAGTTCCAATGGTAAAGTGATCACTTACTCGAGTTCTAGCGCACATACATCGAAAACCTTAGATAACCATTCGCATTGCTCATCATGAAACATAACTTAAACACAAAATCGCTTGCATAGCTTGTAAGTATACCATGATAAATCATTATTAAAGTACGTGTCCCTCGCCCCGAAAACAGTTTAAAAACAGTGAAAACAGTGAAAATAGGGGCTGTGAGACTCACCTGTGGTTCTTGTTATGGAATTAATCGAGATTCGGGTTTTCTTGGTGTTGGCCTCGGAATCGAAGGTCTAGAATACGATTAAATAACAAATATGTATATTAAGATCAAGATATATGGGTCGGAAAGTAGATCTCAAGGTTATAATCTCGGCTTACCTTGTAACAGGAACGGAATTGAAAATCAAAATAGATGCTTGGGAGATGATTCAGGGCAGATTTGCAGTTTTAAGAGAGAAGTTTGAAGTGTGTTGAGTGATAGTTTTAGGTTACATATTTATAGGCAAATTCAATGGAACACAATCCCTTGATTTAGGGGATTGTAATCTTTTCATATCTAGGTGTGATGATGATAAAGTATGGAAAGTATTATTATTTATTCAAAAGTGGAGGAGTGGGTGAAAGATTCTGATTTTTGCAGGACATGCAGGTCTGTGGTTGGTGAAAGTAGGGTGGCTGATAGTTGACTGTTCATGCTACAGTGTGCTTTTGCCAGTGCACAGTAAAAAGTAGAAATTTTCTGAAACACGTTACTGTTTTCTTTTAGGGCGGGAACAATTTCCGTAAATCTGAACATTTTGACTAAGTGTTCTGCGCGTATAACTTGGTGCGCATAGCTTTCTGCGTGTAGAACATTTCTTTGCTGCGGGTAGGTGCGTAACCTTCTCGCAGTTAGGGACATTTGAGTTTCATTTGTAGATTCTCCAGGTGGTCTTGGTATTTCAACATAGTGATCAGTCATGTTGAAGTCAATTCCATCCTGGAGCTTCAGACAAACTAGCTCTCAATGTTCCCGCCATGCGGGGAGGTTAGTTCCCTTCCGCACGCGCATAAACGATTTAGGGTGCACCCGCCTTAGCATCATGCGTGACGGTCAACCCATTAGACAACGTTAAGTTACATGAAAACATAAAGCCAAAACATTCACGCATGGCGCATATAACATATGCCCACGCTGGTTCTTAACATGGTGCGCTCGCGCATGGCGCATATAACATGCACGCGCTGACTAACATGGCGCGCTCGCGCAGGGCAAACAAATGCCCGCGCTGATTCTAACATATGCTCGCGCCGGGCGCACATAATGTGCCCGCGCTGATTCTTAACATAGCGCGCTCGCGCAGGGCGCACATAACAAATGCACGCGCTGACTAACATGGCGCGCATAATATTTACAATCACCTAATTATTAGGTTGATTACTTAGTTTAAGGGATTGGGGAATTTACCGGGTGTCACAGACAAGGAGGTTTGTTCCCTTTTAACATAACCGGACAAATATCTATGTTCATTTTCATTTATTTTAAAAAATGAACACTTGTGTTCGTTTATATTCTTTTTTATAATCTAAACTAACGTAATTGAACAAAGATAAACGAACATAAACGAACTTCCAGCCGAAAGGTTCACGAACAGTTAAACGAACGTTCGGTTTGTTTGCAGGCCTACTATTTTGTTCTATTTAATTACAAAATATGACATTAATTATACATATTTGTTTTTCATATTCTGTTGTTCCAGCTACCACCACTCCCATCCTCAAAAGAACCAGACAGAGCTGGCAAGAAGACATAGGCAAAGTACACAACGATAGACAAGGTGACCAAACAGAAGACAAGGAGCCGTGCCAAGAAAACCAACGCCTTAGCTAGTATATAGGTAGTCGTTATTTTTGTATTTGTAAGATATTTTGCATATACATTTGCTTAAGTGAATATTATTGTTAATATAATTTGTTTCTAATTTTGTTTTGTCATGCTTGCTTATAGCTATTTTATATTACTACATAAAAAATAAAACTAATTATATATTGCCTAATTACACACAATTTGGCCACATAGAACACATTAAATAGGTGTGGACAAAAGTAAGACAATAGCCACACCTCAAATTACAAAAATTAGAGTCTATAAATGACCATTAGCCACAACAAAAACATTTTTGTGTGACGAAAGGGTACCAAAAACATTGGCCACACTTTCATCAGTTGGTTTTTGCTTGTGTGGCGGAATGAGATCAAACGTCATTGGAAAAATCACTATGTGTGACGAAAAGTATGATAATAGCCATACTTTATATTACAAAAGCATTATGTGTGACAAACGGTAAGACAATGGCCACACCACTAACTACAAAAGAGTGTTTGAGTGGCAAATTTCACATTTTTAGCCACATTGGCAATAACCTCCAGTGTCTATATGATATGTTTGGCCACACAATACATCACTATGTGTGACGAAAAGTTTGACAATAGCCACACTTTAAATTAGGAAAAGCATTATGTGTGACAAACGGTAAGACAATGGCCACACCACAAACTACTAAAGAGTTTTTGACTAGCAAGTTCATATTTTTAGGAACATTGACAATAACCTCCAGTGTCTATATGATATGATTAGCCACACAGTACCTCACTATGTGTGACGAAAGGTTTGACAATAGCCACACTTTAAATTACGAAAAGCATTATGTGTGACAAACGGTAAGACAATAGCCACACTATAATCTACAAAGGAGTGTTTGAGTGGCAAGTAAACATTTTTAGCCACTTTTAATGTAATATCCAGTGTCTATATGATATAAATAGCCACTCTATTATTAAATTTAAGTGGCCATTTCTTTGCTATATCCACACGGTATAGGTCACAATGCAAGCTTAACACAACCCTATTGGCCACATTATTATAAAATTCATGTGGCTGAAACATGAGTTCTTGTGGCTCTATACGTGCAATGGTCACTTAGAGTAAATAGTCATGTGGCCATTTTCTACCGTTTAGCCACACTTATTGGAGAGACTTCTTGATGGCCAGCAACTAATGCCTGTACCCTTTAGCCACACTTAGACCCACATAAGGCCACTAAAAACTGTGTGTGGCCATATCATAGCCACGGTGTCGCGACCTTTGGTCACATATGACCTGAACCAAATGTGTGTGGTTAAAGGCCTACGGCCACACTTTTTTCGTGTGACCAAATGTCAATTTTCACGTAGTGTTTTTGAATATATTTTTAAGGAGTTTTTTGTGTGGTCATAAATCATTTTCACACTTTTCATTTTTGTCTCCCTTTGTATTTTAACTTTACCCTAATAGCTTGTTTTAATTATTTTTAAATTAAAACTTGACAGAAGATTAATGAAAAATTTCTATTATATTCCATCTTAATAATTAATAAATAAGTAAGGTAGTGATCACATCGAAATAAAAGACAAGTGGCAACAAGTTGTGGCACTCTCCCCTTTTGAATTGCAAAATCTAATATTTTAAAAACTACATTCGTTGATCATTGAGTCATAACATAAATATGCATGACCCGTTGAACTTGGCTAAACTCCACAACTTCACGCGCGAGGAAACCAAAAGTGTCAACAACAAAAGGAATAAATACATGTTGGTTGTTAAGACACGCCTTATCATGTTTAGTAACCTTGTCTGAAACGACTTTTAAGACAACTTAACCGATTGTGAAACCACTCCTCCCTAAGCACTACATTGCTTATTTTCTAATTATTATGAAATATAATAGAAAAAAATAATGAAACATTTACGTATATTTATGCTTCATAAGTATATTAAATATCCAACTATTAATCGACGATAACTTTCCCATTTCTGTAAGGAAATTTAAAATCTCAAGATTTATTTTGCATGACTTCTAGTTTGATAGGTGTTTTATTGATAGCAACAGAAATGCTTCATAAGTATATTAGTTGGGTTGTGCTAGGAACACTCAAGAAAATTGGAAGACACGACACTCAAGAAAATTGGAAGACACCCTCTCAAGACACGGTCGGTTTGAAATTATGGATCTGACGTATAAACTAAACCCGTTGCTATCTTTATTAGTGAAATATGATGCATATTTGTAAAATACCCATTCATAACAAATATGTTAGATGTCTACTATATTAAATATGGTTTTCTTATCATTAGTCTCTATAGCAAGGGCAGCAGGAGTTGCGGTGGGGGTGGGCGGTGGCATTTGTGACACGAATCTGGTGGCCGATAGTGGTTCAATTTGAAGATTTGATTATGAAGATGCATGTCTAATGGTGCGGTTTTGATATTGAAAGATAGAGATGTGCTTGGTATATAGAGAGAATATATCAATGGGTTGCTGGTCCATTAACAAAGACAAAACCTTTAAACATCTTGAGTTGAAAATGTTTGAGACTTTCGGTTTAAGTCCCCATATATAGATGACACGCGTTATAAGAAATCCACCCGTTCTACAAAATTATAGAGAGAAAATATGAGAAAATAAAAGTTTGAAAAGTGAGCTTACAAAAGACATCATATTGCACTTTCAGAGGGGAATGTGTGTTATTCTCATTTATCATAATTCTAATCATGCACTCCAATCTATCATGTCATTTATATTTTTAACTATCTTTAAACATTTTAATTATATGCAATACTTCTTTCAACTATTCTAAAACAATTTTTCTTTAAAATTAATAATAAAGATGATGGATGATTGGGTAGATAAATATTGAGAGACCCACTTGCACGCACTCTCTCCTCTTCACTAATTGGGTACAAAGCCGACACAAAGGTAGGTTGAGGAGGTTGACTGACCAAAATCATTCTTTCAACTCTCGAGATGCCGTAATTGTGTGTGTGTATACACACATATATATATAGAGTATGGTTAACGTAAAAAAAACAATAGTTTTGTGAGAAGCATAAGAATAGATCTAGGTCATTGGATATAGGATCTAGTGGTTGAGATTAATAGTTTTAAAAAAGTGTGTAGTGTCCTATTTACACGGTAGTGTTCTATTTTGTTTGTGTGCTTTATTTTAAAGCCTTCTTACACTTCTCACAAAACAATTGTTTTGTATTTGAAATCTTATATATATAATACAATAATCCTTAACGTACAAAAATACCTATATTCACGATATTGATCCATGAAATCACATCCCAAGATCTCGGAATCATCAATATATACCCAATTAATCATCGATTCACCGAAAAACAGATTTGGATCGTAAATCAATTAATTTTTTTACTTTTCTTCACGAAACCCATTTTGAGCGTTTTAGTTTTTTTGTCTGAGCATATTTGTATTTTAGCTTTGAGCGTTTTGTTTTTTGCCTTGTTTTTGCATTTGAGCGTTTTATTTTTGCCTTATGCGTGATTCGCGTACATTAAGGTACGTTAAGGACTATTATACATTAACTTGACCCTATATATATATATAGATGGGCTATTGTACAATAATGGTTTATCTTACATTACGTACGCAACCTTCTAGAGCGTTGGATTACAAACCATGCAGTGGCAGTTTCATAAATAACCCAAACTAGTTCATGATCAAATTCATCGATTACAAATCCGTTCTGATCCAAATTCTGAACATCTCACTTTCTCTCATCTAATTTCTAAATCCTAATTAGAGCTTAAAGTATGAAATCTCTAAATTCAATAACCAAAATCAAAATAGAACATCGTTGAATATCAAGAATCTTCAAAATTGATCAACAAAGGATGATTTTATCAATCGTATTGATGTGTAGAAAGATTTAGATTCATCAATCGATTATGAAATTGCAGAATAATAAACTCAATTGAGATCTGATTAGGGTTCATAATATTACGTTTAAACGTTCTGAACAAAACTGAAGACACTATGTGCATTTAAATGTTCTGACCTAAACAAACACCTTTAAACGTTCAATTTAAAAGTTCGGAACAAAAATCCATGAATTTCATAACAAAAAGTTAAGAAGTTCAAAACAAAAAAGTTTGGAAGTTCAGACAAAGATAGTTTAGAAGTTCCAAACAAAAATCCAAGAACTTCAGAACAAAAAGTTAAGAAGTTCAAAACAAAAAGTTTAGAAGCTTAAAACAAATAGTTTAGAAGTTCAGAACAAATTTTAAACACTCAAATAAAAAACTTAAACACTCTAAAACAAACATTTAAAGGTTCAGAAGCTCAGATCTGAAATTAAGCTATCTGTAACATGAAATTAAACGCTGAAATCACTTCATATAATCTCGTAATCATCAAGAAATCATCAATGTACCATTGATTTAATCATTGATTTCATCATATGAACAAATCTGAACGTATTTAGACTTCTATCAGTTGAAATCAATTTTCAAATTTTCAATTCAATTGAAGTGAAATCTTCAATGGAGTCAGTGACAATGGTTGAGTGATCAAAACGGTTAATTGGGATGCAAAAGAATTGAAAGAATTTACAATATTGCCATCGCATGTTTTTTGAAATCAAGGGTGTAAGGCTGTCGCGTACGTAATGTACGATAAAAGATTATTGTATTGGATCTTATACACACACACACGTGTCACACACACACACACACACACACACACACACATATATATATATATATATATATATATATATATATATAAAGGATCCAATACAATAATCCCTAATCGTGTAGTATGTATGCGAGTTCCTGCACCATCGATTTCTAAAAACACACAGTGGCAATATTTTAAATTTCATCAACTCTGATCCACTGCTCCCATTGATTCTATCCACCTTCACCGTTACCATTTAGAAATCCGTCATCGTATAACGATTTTGTTAGGCCCCAATCCTGGTGTCCTATTTGGACGTTGGATTTACTCACAAACACAGTTCTTAATATCAGAGTCAATTAAAAACTTTTCACAGAATAATAAAAGTCAACCATTTCCTACAAACCATAGAATACTTGTCTTAAAACATCACCGATTGTCTCAACATAAAACATAAAATAAAACATCATGTCTTCCATCTTTAGATGCCAGCCATTCAATCCATATCATGTGCCATTCTCATGCTAGCTCTTTTAAACTATTTACATGCGTGCGTACTAAAAGTCAGCTACGCTGTGTGAGTTCTAGATAATCAGGCAACATACAATACATTCATATACTACACACTTAACCTGCTTTACTTTCTTTTGTACATTCATAAGTATATACCTTCATTCTTACTTTCGTACTTTCATACTTACATTCTTCCATACTTTCGTATTTTATCTTACTTTACATACATACTCTACGTTTTAAAGAGCCTTTCGTCCTATAAATTTATAAATATTATTAGGGTCTGCCTCCCTTCCTCACAGATATTATTGGGTCTGCCACCCCCATTAACAGATATTATTAGGGTTTGCCACTCTCTTTCACATATATTATTAGGGTCTGCTGTTACACCCCAACCTCCGGCGGAAATGCCGGGGCATAAGCTGATTGTCCACAGCTCTCAAGATACCATTATGCAATATTTATAAGTGATGATATCTATTTAATTTAATTAAATATTCAAATAAGTTCAAATAAAAAGTACAACTCATTAAACAAACAATGAATACAAATCTAAATCTTGACTATTATTCTTCTAACTTAATTCTTCACTAAGTTTTCACCAACTTGCATTAAATTCAAATAATAGCCTGCTTTTGCGTATAAAATAAAAAAGTTTGCCAACAACACATGTTGAGTGAGTAAAACACCAGTAAAGTGAGATACAATATAATATATAATAAATAAAGAAAAATGCAAACTGTGTCAAGTGAGATAAGCAATTTAAACCATTGCATATAAACAAATCACACAAATATAAAGCAAGGGCTAAGCCATTGCCATGCGAATGGGCATTGGTTACCAATAATGAGTTGTCGGTAAGCTTGATGTCAGATGAACTGAACAATGGCTAACACGACGGGCGTATGATCATACTAGACTGAGAATATGTTGGACCTCTCCGACAAGTATTCAAGCAAATCAAATAAGCACGTAACACGTTAGGCATAAATTGTTAAACACACAAGACAAACAGCTGCAAGTTGAGTATTAAATAATAGGTAAATAGATAAAGTACGCACATGTCCCCAAAAGGTTTAAAAATAAGTAAAAAGGGGAGTGATTACTCACCTTAGCTATTAAGCAAGAGAAAATGGTCAGGTAAGAAAGCGGTAAGTCAAACTCTTTGGGATTTACCTACGAGAATCCTAATTACAATAATTGAGGAAATGAATATGAATGGTATAACGAAGCTATAACTAGATTAAAGGTTCGAGATATGATGATCGGGTATATTGTTACGTAAGTTAAACATTTATAGATTTATTACAAATATTATTATCAAAGTTTTATCGTATATAATATGATTAAATTATAAATATCTAAATATACTTAAATAAATATTTGTAAAGGTTTTATAGTTTATATAAAGATATTTGTTTTAAATGTTTATTTTAAACTAAAAATACGTTTTAATGTATTTATATATATTTTTTATTATTAATAATGATTTCTTTTAGATAAAATAAATAATAGATAGTAATATTTATACAAATTATGATCTTTAAAAAAATACTTGAATTTATACTTTTAATAAGTTAATTAACGTGATTATAATAATTATATATTTTAGATTTAAAAGCCTATTAATATCAATTTTTATACTTGATACATATTCATACGTACATTTTTATTGGTTTTTAACAAAGATTCGAAAAACAACTAGTTTAAATGTTGGTTTTTAATAAATAACAATTAATTTTTCTATTTATAACACTTAATAGTATAATTTAAATAGTTAAAGATACTTAATAATGATTATATGATAATTAACAAAAAAAGACTAAAAATCCGGGTCTAGAGGGGCTCAAACCTACGCCCTCAAGAACAATGGCCTTAGCATGCTCACCCTAGCCAACTGAGCCAGGGTGTTGGATGGTTAAAACCTATAATAGATTGATTAAAAATAACAGACCAGAAAACCCTTTAGAATATAAACCCTAGAAATCTTAAATTGGTTTAATCAGTGATCGCTTATCAAATCTTTGTTAGGGTTTTGATTAAACAAGCAATGGCGATTATAACCCACTAACTAATTACCTATTACGCCGATGTTTGGTGGTTTAATCGCGAAGAGAAAGGGACGACGATGCGTGATGATGAATGAACACTTAACAACTATTCCAATTCAATTGAATAAAGGGTTAAGCATGGCTAGGGTTAGGTGGTGAAGACTGCAAGATTAATTGAGTTATTATAAATGTTTATAGGTATAATCGATTTAGGTTTAGAGACGGCTTGGCATAAAACGCAAATGCATATCTGATTTGATTTAGTTTACATATTACGAGTGTCAGTTAGGCCGTAAATGGCATGTATATCATAGTACTGATTCAATGTCTAAATTAGATTCGAGAATTATGGTCCAAGGCTTTGTCAATTGAAATCGGGTTAGGGATTAGGGTTTGGATTTGGGGTTGGATCTTGGGTTAAGCAGATTCTTGATAGGTTATAACATAATTTGCATATCAGTCCCTAGGGTTTGAGGATGTAAACAAAGAGGGGCCAAAGTTTAAGTTTGTGGGATTTTGCAAAAAATTGTAAGTTATAATTATATAATATATAAATAATTAAGAATAATATTATAAAAATGAATTAACTCGATAAACGTGATAAAAGTTATCGAACATCGAAATAGGGCAGATATTTAATAAAAATATTAAATCTGAAAAGTCCGAGTTATTACAGTCTCCCCTACTTTAGAGAATTTCTTCCCAAAATTAATGAATACTATAACAACACCATTAAATTTTAAGGAAAAGAGTATTAAATATAACCTTTTTTCCTTCTAATTTATCGTAGCATAGAACCTTGAATAGTCAAAACAACGCTCCAAATGGTAATCCGATAAGGACACTTATATATAGGATGTACCAGCGGCGTATCCACCATGTCCTTATCATCTTTACATTTCTACCGTTATCTCAACTACATTAGATTCTATATTATGACACAGAATCTTACACGTCTTGATTTCCATGCGAGGACTTTGATAATTATGTTCCGGACCATAGTCCACATGGTTCGTCTTATCGTGTGGATTTAGAAAACGTTTGAAAATATAATTTTAAGAACAGAAATCCTTTAGGGAAATGAGTTTTAAGTGAGGCGTATTTAAATAGACAAAAGTTTATAGATTGGTTATTTAAAATGGGGAATTTTATGTAACACCCCGTAACCACAGCGGAAACGTAAACGGGATGCAACAGACACCTCTGATATCAACCACATTGTTTATAAAGAAAACTGAATACATTAATATACTTTAAATTACATTATCTCATATTTCATTACCGTCTAGGTGATACACGCATCATACAATACGATACATAATTCTATTTATTATAATGTATCCTAACATCCCGCACGCAAATCTTACACACATCAAGCACTTAGCACGTAAGCAATCACTTCATCTTAATTGTTCCTGAAAAGCATGTGAGAAAACGGGTCAACTACGAATAGTTGGTGAGTTTCACTAATTTAAATAAACAGTAACAAATCATTATAATAATCATATATTAGCGATGTAATTATGCTGAGCCCACAAGTGAAACCTCTGTTAAACCAGTACTGTACCTGTTCCGGGGGCAATGTTAACCCAGAAACACTTCTAGGGACACCTGGGGACACTGTTAACCCAGTACTGTACCCATTCCGGGGGCAATGTTAACCCAGAAACACTTCTAGGGACATCTGGGGACACTGTTAACCCAGTACTGTACCCATTCCGGGGGCAATGTTAACCCAGAAACACTTCTAGGGACATCTGGGGACACTGTTAACCCAGTACTGTAGCCATTCCGTACGATTCCCGTACAATCAAATATTTATAAATACACGGAATCCATGCGTTCAGTATGTACTTAAACATTTTAATAGTAACATGCTTTCCGCCCCGAGAAAATATTTAAAAACAATTCAGAAAAGGGGCTCGTGAAACTCACCTTAGCACATGCAAGCAGGTAACAACAGTCATTATCAGTTAACATGTCCAAATCTATAATATGATCCTTATGATCGTTACTATACAATTATTGTTTATATAATCTTTAACCGTATCAACCGGTACATCTGGGGACACTGTTAACCCAGTACTGTACTTGTTCCGGGGGCAATGTTAACCCAGAAACACTTCTCCGGACTCAGATTGTGATATCGTTTAGAGTTCCATGGTCACAATTACTATTACTTTGTTTTCCCCGTTTTGCGTGCCTAGCACGGTTATCCGTTTTTACGTTCCAAAATTGAGTTTGGTCACACACGACCCGAAAATAGTCGTTGACTGATAATTTAATTAAAGTTGTGAAATTAGAGCTCGGTTTAGAAGCCTCGTTTGGCCGCGGGACCCGTTTCCGTCTTTAGCGCAACGGAAACTGTTAAATCGGGTAAAATTACTCAAATCATCCGAATTATTTTCGGATGATTCATTTTTACTTGTTTAACTCAATTATATGAAAATAGTTCATTTTTAGGGTTTTTATACACCAGTCAGTTCGTTTAGGCGAACTTTACCGGTTTACGCGTTTTATATTATAAAAGTTCACTTTTATTCCAAATAAATATCCGTTCATCCTCGGATATTGAGATTTTGCACAAATAACATTTTGAAAGTGGGGAAATTTATAAAAATATTTCTAGAATTAATTTTTATATTTACAATTTATTTATCTATTTTTAAACACCATTTAAACACTAAATATGTCGTAAATACCAAACGACCTTAGAAAAATTCCAAATTTTTCCTGGATGACCCCTGACATCCACATAGTCCCCTGTATTTTTTCCAGGACCAAAATATTCTTTTACATACCATTTTCACTAAAACCGAGCTAGAAAACCCTAGAACTCGTTTAACTGAAAATCCTACTTAGACTTCTCCAACTGACCTAAAATTTTGTGTGTGACATATACATGTTATAAAAAGCTTATCTGCAATTTTCCAGAAATTTTCATGATATTTAACTATTTTTCACCATTTTTAGCCAAAACCGAGCATTAAATTCACCAAATATTCATCCTTTGCCCAAAAATTACCAATATTTCACAGAACTCTTATTTTCATGTGTAGAACATCCCTGTAAAATTTCATGACCCAACTCTAAACCATCCACAATCTGTCCAAAATTCCATAACCGAACATAAACCGAATATACCTTTCGTTTTCCGCCACTACAAGCTACAAACTCGTCTTTCCGCCTTATCTACCACTAAACACAGATCCTACAACCAACATACCACAATACCAAGCAAGTTACAAACACGATCAAGCCTCTTACACTATAGTTTCGGTTATTGTTTCGAAACTAAAGTTTAAACCGTAAAAATTCGTTTTTGGTCCGTTTAACTCCTTTCTTGTACCAAGATCCCTTGAATAACCGTATACATCACTTGATAATGCAAGAATCGGTTTTCATCTTTGAAACCTCATTTTCTTGCAAATAAACTCAAGAAACGAAAATGAACACGTACATAACTCGATTTTTACCTCGGTTTTCTTGCTAAATCTCTCGGTTTTTAGGTCATGATGTTGAGAGGAAATGAAGATTGTTGCAATGGATGTTATAAAAAAAATGATAAGTAAGGGGGTAGGAACCCCTAATCCGATCGGACTCCATGGGGGGTGGGGTGGGACCCACCTCTCCATTTCTAGCCACATATTTGGATTCCTGTAATCTGGATAACGTTTTGGATAATCTGGTTTAGTTCGTTTTTCAGTTAAACGTTTAATTCGGCTTAAAACGAGGCTAAAACGGTCGTTTTCGGCCTAAAAATGAAGTTTATATAAAACCAACTTAAAAAAACTTTAAAAACTTAAACCATGACTTTCATTAACTTAAACATCATATTATTAATAATTGCACATCTTTTTCGGCTTGATCGATTGTCTTTTGCTCGGTTTGGTATTAAAGGTTTTCTTTAACGTACCGAAGTACCATTAAATCGAAAATTCTTTTTCTGTGCCGTACTTTACTTATCCTGAAGCATTAATGATTCGTAAAATCACTAAATATTATAGATATCATCTATAATTGAACCCTCGATTCGTTCGGGTTTCAATAACTATCGATCGATTAATCGCATATTCAATACGATGAATTATATATTCACGTACAATCAATACAGTGAACCATGTATTCTCGTATAATTACTATGGTAATTCATGTACCCGACGTTAAATATAACGTAACTATTGTCTACCGGTTAGGGTATACCGGGTTTCGTCGGAATCGTTACATTCTCCCCCCGTTAAGAAATTTCGTCCTCGAAATTTTACACGCCCACTATCCCCTTCCGAAAGAAAGGTGGGGGTTTTCCCTTCAGAATTCACCCTTGCGCTAACAGGTATAATCTGGTCCTCGCTGTGAATTCTACTTAATCTTAACCAATAAAGCTTGGTATGTCCAAACTGTTTAGTTTTCCCGTCTACTAACTCTACGGAATTATTTATGATATCAGGCATGACTACTATAAGGACCTCCATTACTGGTACTTTCGTTGCCTCGTCGCTTAGGTACTTTTCAATCCGTATACATGGCAAAACATCATGTATAGTACTTAGCCCCTGGAGTATTTTAATCGATAAACTAAATGACCAATCATGGAGATAGTCTCATGAGATCCAATATATTAAGGAGCTACTTTCGGTTTTGCCAAACCTCATATCACCTCTCTAAGGTGATGCCTTAAAAATACCTTGTCACCTCTTTCCAGCGACAATGGTTTCCTTTGAATGTTGGCATAAATCCTTTGCCAATCTCGCGCTGCTTTCAACTTATCTTAAATATTATAAATCCGATTGGTTGTTTCTCGAATCAATTCAAATCTTATGGCTTGATTGACGCCCATTTTCAATTTAACAAATTGGTGATAATTACTTCACCCATAGAAAGCTTCAAGCTCTCGATGCTTCCTTCCCCGCCTTCCAGTAATGGAATAGGATGACTATTTCAATCTGAGATAATTGAAAATGGTACTCCACGACGAGATACCATTTCACCATCATGAATTTGGGCGAGAATTCATTGTGGTAATCGTCATGGATTGGGATGAAATGCGAGGATTGGTTAATCGATCCGCGATTACCCAATTTACATTATGCCTTTGATATATCTTGGGAATTTGCGTCCCGAAATCCATTGTAATTTATTCCCACTATCATTGGCGAATTTTCTGTCGTTGTGGCGTTCCCTAGGGTTTTTGGTGTGCAGCCTTATCCCTTGCATAACTTAAATATTCACCAACATACGTAACCATATCTTTCTCCAAACTCGGCTATTGATAAAATCCTTTCAGATATTCGTATCATCAATAGTCTAATCCGATCCCGGATGTATGGAATATTTCGATCTATGCGCTTCGTCCATGATTAATTCACGAAGGTCATGGAGGGTCGGGATCCAAACCCGATTTTTGAAATAGAGAATTTCGTCCACGCGCTGTTCGAAATTCTTCTCATTGCCGTAAAGTCCCTCCTTTTCCAATTATTCCTCTTTCAACGCTTCACGTTGAGCGACTCGAATCAGGTCCGAAAGGTTCGACTGGACTATCATCCTCAGTGCTCGCACTCGCAATGGCTTAACCCGATCTTTCCTACTCAAGGCATCGGCTACGACGTTAGCCTTGCCGGGGTGATAACGGATGTCACAGTCATATTCGCTTAACAACTCGACCCATCTTCGATGAATATGAGACTGCGGTCTCTTATCATCTATAAAATTTGTACATTTGCGTCGTACAAAGGATTATGAGTTGGGTAATGCTAAAAATTCTTCAATAAACCGCTGATAGTCTCCGGCTAGTCCTAAAATTGGCGCATTTCCTTGGGCACCTTGGGTAACTGCCAATTTTAATGGTTTATATCTTATTTGGATCTATGCGAAATCCTTGTTGCTTTACAACATGACCAAGGGATTATGCTTTCTGTATTCAAAATCACATTTCGAAAACTTCGCGTACAACTCCTCTTGCTTTAACACTTCCATAATTTTCCTTAAACGTCGTTCGTGCTCTTCTTTACGTTGCAAATATATCAAAACATCATCAATGATTGCTATGACAAATTTGTCAAAATAAAGTTTACAGACTCGATTCATGAGTTCCATGAATACTGCCTGCGCATTTGTTAACCCGAACGGCAAGAATAAGAATTCATAATGGCCGTAACGAGTCCGTAACGCCGTTGTTGCAACGTCCTCCTCTTGGATTTTTCATTTGGTGATAACTATATCTAAGATCAATTTTCTAAAAATAAATCGCTCCTTGCAGTTGGTTAAACAGATCATTTACTTCGAAGAAGTGAATACCTATTCTTGATCGTCACTTTATTCAATTCTCCCTAATCAATACATATCCTAACACTTCCGTCCTTCATTTTACAAATAACACTGGTGCACCCCATGGTGACTAACTAGGTCGTATAAAACCTTTATCCAATAATTCTTGCATTTCAGTTGGTGTAAGTCGTAGGGTGCTTTAGCAACAGGGTCAGCTTGAGGCATTAAATCGATTCTAAATTCGACCCGTCGGGTTGGCGGTAATCCAGGAAGTTCTTCTGGGAAAACTTGTGGAAATTCGCGTACCACCGGAATATCTTCTATATGTTTTCTTTTAAATCGTACACTTTTCTCTATATCTAATCGCTTCATCGTCCGAAAGAGAGCTTCTAATCATCTTCTTTTCATATTTGATTTCAGCTTCAAGTTGAGTTAGCCAATCCATGTTAACTATTACGTCAAAACTTCTTAACTTTACTGGTCGTAGGTCAATAAGGAAAGGTTAATCGTTCAGAATAATAGGACAATTCCGAACAATTTAGTTAACCATTAGGGATTTACCGTTAGCGATTCTACAGTATAGGGTTCTATAGTTTCACTAATCGTTATCTTTCCAAATGATAGGAGGTCAATAGGAACTAACTTCTATCGACGACCGTAAAAATATCACTGAAGCCTATTGGTTTAAAACTACAACATACTCAATACCATCTTTGGATCATGACGTGCTTTATTCGAATTAATCACAAAAGCACGGCTCCTTGCTTGATCAGGGGGTGATGCTTGTCATGAGGTTCGTCTTCCAACGACACCTTGGTTCAACTTTGGGCAATTTCTCTTGAAACGTTCTGTAGTGCCACATTCATAGCAAGTACAACCGTTTGGCATAATTTGATTTCTTTGGATGGATTGTTATTGAAACTGTTGGGTTCGGAGTGGTTGTACACGAATGGGTTGGGGTTGCGCGTTCGCATGGCTTCAATTGGTTCTACAATTAGGGCATTACGTCCATCTTTACCACACCTGTGGCCTACTATCACTCGACATTCTTCCTTCTGCCGATAACCATATTTTCCACATTTAGGGAAGGACCCTTCAAGCGGTTTATGTTTTCACACCAGAACTAGTCTTAGTATAATTCTTGGTTGTAGGACATACCTACTTATTCAAAAGTCTATCTTGCACTATACCTTTATCATTTCCCTTCTTTAACACTCGACATCTCACCTAACGTCCTTCCAGTCCGCTTCCCATAGAGTCAAATATATCAATGCTGGCTTGTGACACAACCCTTCCAAAGGTTGTATATTTTACAGGATTGACTATACTCCTTATCGATGGAGTTAGTCCCCAATATAGTGCTCACTTCGCTTAGTTTCAGGAGTATTTAGCCATGTTACTAGACATGACAACTCCTTCAAACGATTAGCGTGATCTAAGTGATCAGCACACAACATTTCTATCTTCCATAGCTCAGTTTCCAAACTCTGAACTTAATTACTCGAATAAAAGTGCTCTAGCACAAGAATTTTAAATTCTGACCATATCATCTGAGTAATAATTTTCTAACTATAATTTTGTACCATCGTGTTCCATCACGATACAACATAATCTACCAACATATCTGTAGCATATTTCACTACACAATGTTCCAGACTCTTACCAATATCCTTAACCATTTCGATCTTTTCTATCCACTCGCTAATCTATTCCTCCCTTTACCATCAGTAAACTATTAATAATTTTCTTAACACAACCAACAAACATATCCTTCATACCGGATCTAATTCATTACGACTACTATTCATGTTTAGTTTATAACTAATACTTGTAGTCATATAGTATTCGGTGGAACATTATCACTCTTAGTAATAACACTAAGAATTGAAATATTCATAATCATGTGATTGGTCGATCTATAATTCTGCGATCACATTTGCATCAACACTAGCAGTGATCTGTGATACGACATTCGGTATCATCATCGGCTATCTTTGAGCAATCAACTGAATCATATCAATCTCCATCACTGGAGTTACTCTTTTTATGTCATTCTGCCCTACCCGTCCTGTACGCAGTAATCAATACTAATCTCACCGTATAACTCGTTACCAGCTCAATCATAACAGCAGGTACACATACACACAAAATATTATCATACATATTACACATACCAGTATCTAGTATATATATGTCCCACAAATATAATAACACATGGGCTTAACCTGACGTCGGTTAACGTTTAAATATGTTCCATAACCCTTGTCACCAACTGACATATAGATCTTTCTCAACCGAGATTAATGTTTAATATGCTTGATTTCAATATCCTTCTGCATGTCAGCATAACCGATACATGCTCACCGTGAGCACCAAACGATTACGTACCACGGAGTTATAATATCCGTGTCTATTCGTATATCCGGTATACACGGTATACCACTTACGAACGAATAACCAACTATGCTATAATGATTCCAACACCTCTTTGTGTATGGGTAATCATTCTATTCGAGTATACATGGGTATAGGCATCTAACGGATGTAAGGATAACATAGGGAGTTGCAAGGTTCAAGGTAATCGCGCAACCCTTGTTGCCTTCAGTTATTATCAATTACTAGTATGGGAAACTCTATCGCTTGCTCAGTCAATGTCCTCAGGCGTTCTAGGTTCGCTAAACTCGGTGATTTTCGATCTGGAGGTGGTATGACTCATATGTTTGAGAATGAGAAATACACATATATATTTCTATATATTATTTTTATCTGCTCATTTATTATCAAATTTTTTTTAACGGAATAAGAATGGGTTCACGTACAGGTCCGTCCGTACGTGAGGGTCGTCGGTTCGGGTGAACATATGGGGTCATTAGGATATACGGTACCGGTGTTGGTAGGGTAAGGGATTTATCAATTTTTGTTGGGAGTGACGGTTACTAGATATTTCTGGTTAATGTCAAACGGGAGATCTAACCTGGTACTAACATAACTATGGCCCGATAAGTCAGACTTATCATCAACCGATGCTCTAGAAATCTCAGCATCCTCGGTACTTTTATTATTTCATCCCCCGGTTCCTTATCCGGGTCCTATTTCTCAATACATGTACCCACAAGATATGTACATGTATATATATACACATTAGCACGTATAAATAATATTATATATTTTACACATATGTTGCCATTTTTACCTATTAATGTACCCCGTGACTTCCCCTGAATTCCCTCGTGCGGACAAGTCTGTTATTATGTTCCGGACCATAATAACTCACTTGTCCATCCAAGTTCATCCAGATCTCGTCACTATAAATTATTAGTTGACATTCAGATCCTATAATACTTGAGCTACTGGTTATATTTTTGGTATCTTTTAAAGACATCCTAAATCTTTATAACCAATGGCTCTGATACCAACTTCTGTAACACCCCATAACCGCAGCGGAAACGTATACGGGATGCAACAGACACCTCTGATATCAACCACATTGTTTATAAAGAAAACGGAATACATTAATATACTTCAAATTACATTATCTCATATTTCATTACCGTCTAGGTGATACACGCATCATACAATACGATACATAATTCTATTTATTATAATGTATCCTAACATCCCGCACGCAAATCTTACACACATCAAGCACTTAGCACGTAAGCAATCACTTCATCTTAATTGTTCCTGAAAAGCATGTGAGAAAACGGGTCAACTACGAATAGTTGGTGAGTTTCACTAATTTAAATAAACAGTGACAAATCATTATAATAATCATATATTAGCGATGTAATTATGCTGAGCCCACAAGTGAAACCTCTGTTAAACCAGTACTGTACCTGTTCCGGGGGCAATGTTAACCCATAAACACTTCTAGGGACACCAGGGGACACTGTTAACCCAGTACTGTACCCATTCCGGGGGCAATGTTAACCCAGAAACACTTCTAGGGACATCTGGGGACACTGTTAACCCAGTACTGTACCCATTCCGGGGGCAATGTTAACCCAGAAACACTTCTAGGGACATCTGGGGACACTGTTAACCCAGTACTGTACCCATTCCGTACGATTCCCGTACAATCAAATATTTATAAATACACGGAATCCATGCGTTCAGTATGTACTTAAACATTTTAATAGTAACATGCTTTCCGCCCCGAGAAAATATTTAAAAACAATTCAGAAAAGGGGCTCGTGAAACTCACCTTAGCACATGCAAGCAGGTAACAACAGTCATTATCAGTTAACATGTCCAAATCTGTAATATGATCCTTACGATCGTTACTATACAATTATTGTTTATATAATCTTTAACCGTATCATACGGTACATCTGGGGACACTGTTAACCCAGTAGTGTACTCGTTCCGGGGGCAATGTTAACCCAGAAACACTTCTCTAGACTCAGATTGTGACATCGTTTAGAGTTCCATGGTCACAATTACTATTAGTTTGTTTTCCCCGTTTTGCGTGTCTAGCACGGTTATCCGTTTTTACGTTCCAAACTTGAGTTTGGTCACACACGACCCGAAAATAGTCGTTGACTGATAATTTAATTAAAGTTGTGAAATTAGAGCTCGGTTTAGAAGCCTCGTTTGGCCGCGGGACCCGTTTCCGTCTTTAGCGCAACGGAAACTGTTAAATCGGGTAAAATTACTCAAATCATCCGAATTATTTTCGGATGATTCATTTTTACTTGTTTAACTCAATTATATGAAAATAGTTCATTTTTAGGGTTTTTATACACCAGTCAGTTCGTTTAGGCGAACTTTACCGGTTTACGCGTTTTATATTATAAAAGTTCACTTTTATTCCAAATAAATATCCGTTCATCCTCGGATATTGAGATTTTGCACAAATAACATTTTGACAGTGCGGAAATTTATAAAAATATTTCTAGAATTAATTTTTATATTTACAATTTATTTATCTATTTTTAAACACCATTTAAACACTAAATATGTCGTAAATACCAAACGACCTTAGAAAAATTCCAAATTTTTCCTGGATGACCCCTGACATCCACATAGTCCCCTGTAATTTTTCCAGAACCAAAATATTCTTTTACATGCCATTTTCACTAAAACCGAGCTAGAAAACCCTAGAACTCGTTTAACCGAAAAGCCTACTTAGACTTCTCCAACTGACCTAAAATTTTGTGTGTGACATATACATGTTATAAAAAGCTTATCTGCAATTTTCCAGAATTTTTCATGATATTTAACTATTTTTCACCATTTTTAGCCAAAACCAAGCATTAAATTCACCAAATATTCATCCTTTGCCCAAAAATTACCAAAATTTCACAGAACTCTTATTTTCATGTGTAGAACATCCCTGTAAAATTTCATGACCCAACTCTAAACCATCCACAACTGTCCAAAATTCCATAACCGAACGTAAACCGAATATACCTTTCGTTTTCCGCCACTACAAGGTACAAACTTGTCTTTCCGCCTTATCTACCACTAAACATAGATCCTACAACCAACATACCACAATACCAAGCAAGTTACACTCACGATCAAGCTTCTTATACTATAGTTTCGGTTATTGTTTCGAAACTAAAGTTTAAACCGTAAAAATTCGTTTTTGGTTCGTTTAACTCCTTTCTTGGACCAAGATCCCTTGTATAACCCGTATACATCACTTTATCATGCAAGAATCGGTTTTCATCTTTGAAACCTCATTTTCTTGCAAATAAACTCAAGAAACGAAGATGAACACGTACATAACTCGATTTTTACCTCGGTTTTCTTGCTAAATCTCTTGGTTTTTAGGTCATGATGTTGATAGGAAATGAAGATTGTTGCAATGGATGTTATAAAAAAAATGATAAGTAAGGGGGTAGGAACCCCTTATCCGATCGGACTCCATGGGGGGTGGGGTGGGACCCACCTCTCCATTTCTAGCCACATATTTGGATTCCTGTAATCTGGATAACGTTTTGGATAATCTGGTTCAGTTCGTTTTTCGGTTAAACGTTTAATTCGGCTTAAAACGAGGCTAAAACGGTCGTTTTCGGCCTAAAAATGAAGTTTATATAAAACCAACTTAAAAAAACTTTAAAAACTTAAACCATGACTTTCATTAACTTAAAACGTCATATTATTAATAATTGCGCATCTTTTTCGGCTTGATCGATCGTCTCTTGCTCGGTTTGGTATTAAAGGTTTCGTTTAACGTACCGAAGTACCATTAATTCGAAAATTCTTTTTCTGTGCCGTACTTTACTTTTCCCGAAGCATTAATGCTTCGTAAAATCACTAAATATTATAGATATCGTCTATAATTGAACCCTCGATTCGTTCGGGTTTTAGTAACTATCGATCGATTAATCGCATATTCAATACGATGAATTATATATTCACGTACAATCAATACAGTGAACCATGTATTCTCGTATAATTACTATGGTAATTCATGTACCCGACGTTAAATATAACGTAACTATTGTCTACCGGTTAGGGTATACCGGGTTTCGTCGGAATCGTTACATTTTATAACACCACCATTCGATAATTTTAAACTTTACTCGAGAGGCATAATAATAGAAAATCTTAGTTAGTACTTCAATAATTCATAAAAACGTTAATTCAAAATTTATTAAATAGTCGATACAAGGCAGAACAGTTAAATTCAAGTAAGATAGGATATGAAGAGCGACAAGGTCTCCGAATAACTTGAATCTTCAGTTGCGTATGACTTAAAACATTAGCATCTTGAATTATTTGATCCAAAAGAGCTTGCGCAATCGAGGTAGGTTGATTTGTCATCGCTTGGATAATTGGAGCTTGAATGGTTTGCAAGAGGGTTGCTTAATTAGAGTGGGGTTGGTAAACTTAAGCTTGCAGGTGCGGAACTTGATAAGTTTGGGTTAGGTATGGTTGAAATTGATTGATGGGAGAAGCTTGGAGGATGTGGGATCGATAGGTTTGGATTTGATGGGTAATGTAGTAGGGTGTAACTATAGTTTGAACTTGATTGGCATGGAAAATCTGAGGGCACATATTGCTAAGAGGATTTGGGTATCCTGTATGGTAGCATGCATGTGTAATAGGGGCATCAAGTTGAGCATGAAGGGTAAGCTTTTGCGGGACAACTTGTGTATTAGGTGGTGTAGGGCACGTATAGGAAACGATGATTGAAGCGATTACATTGGGTGCAAAAACGACATGAGGATTGAATCGAATTATGAAAGTTACTAGTGGAGCATAACGAGTGAATACCGATGGACAGTTTCTTGGTCAGGATACTTTGATTTTGTCGAGGTTGAGGATTGATTTGATTAACAACGTAGATTTTATGATTAGACTTGCACTTGTTGTGGTCGTTGTTGTTCGAGGATGAGCAGGGGTAAATGAATAAGATTTCAATCAAGGAATTAATGAAAAAGTATGAATTGGTTGTATTAATGTTTGGAATTTGAGTTTATATTTTAGAGATTGCAGCTGTTAATTCCTTGGCTATACACGCGGTGGTCATGAGAACTAGACTATTGATGTCGAGGACGACAATGGTTGCTTAGGTGAGACATTCTATGATGACCAAAATAAAGATTTATAAGATGAAGGATAAGTTGAGGAAGACATTAGAATAATAAAATGCTTAAGTATGTAGATAAATTATAACGTTGCGTTAAGAAGTTAGGGGATTTACGTCATAAGGATTAAAAGTAAAAAGTTATAAGATGATTGAGGTACATTGCGTAAATAGTTATTAGATGATGTAGTCAATATGATTAATGTGTAATGACTACACGAGGAGATAAGTCAGTTTAAAATTTAGATTTTTATATGATTAAGTTAACTTTACAATAAACTAACGAGATATATTTGTGGATGTTGGCCTCCCGTGAGCTTTCCAAAGATATTTGAATGGCCCAACGAAACTAACGAATAAAAACAACTGAGTTGGACAACCGATGAGCGTTACATGGCATTTTGATTGTCCCAAATAATTAATGAATTAACAATACAATATAGTTTGTCGGCCCAATGAGCGCTACTTGGCGTTTTAACCGACCAAACTAAATAACGAACAAACAATAGAAATATGAGTAGTTGGAGCATCCCGTGAATCACCACGTATTCCATGGATATTTGAATGGCCCAACGAAACTAACGAATAAAAACAACTGAGTTGGACAACCAATGAGCGTTACATGGCATTTTGATTGTCCCAACTAATTAATGAATTAACAATACAATATAGTTTGTCGGCCCAATGAGCGTTACATGGCGTTTTAACCGACCAAACTAAATAAAGAACAAACAATAGAAATATGAGTAGTTGGAGCATCCCGATAATCACCACGTATGATGAACTCCAACAAAAATAACATTCAAAACAACATGAGGAGTACGAGTGCCCATTAATACCATGTATTTTTCACCCAACTAACCAATTAAATAACAAAACACAATAATCATAATTTACCGAATTTAGCCACGAATCACCGTGAATTCGGTTTAAAATCAACCTAAGGTGTCGGTCGTATGACAGTTGTGTTCCTCTTTGGCCGAGAGGAACTTGTCATGCTACCTAGCCTAAAGATGAATGAGTAAAAATTAAAGTAGGGTATTCTTATGGAATTTCCCGAAAATAAAAGGCAAACTTTTTTGATTTAAATATATTTAAGAAAATTTTCCTTTGAAGGTTGAGGCATAGCCTCAGAGTTGTGTGGGTGTGTGTGTGCATAACAATATAATGATATATAATCATTATTTAAACAGTTACATAAATACTTAATCTAGTAAGTAAGTACGTAAGCTGTAAAAAATCAAATAGAACACGTCAGGTAAACAAATAAGCACGTATGAGGATCCTAAGCATGTTACTAGGGCACCACTAACGACCTATATTAAACCTTCGGCTCTGATACCAATTTGTCACACCAAAACCTACGGCGGAAATGCCGGGGCGTGAGCTGATTGTACACAGCTCTCAAGGTACTATTATGCAATATTTAAAAGTGACAATATCTATTTAATTTAATTAAATACTCAAATAAGTTCAAATACAAAGTACAACTCGTTAAACAAACAACGAATACAAATTTAAGTCTTGACTATTATTCTTCTAACTTAATTCTTCAATAAGTCTTCACCAACTTGTATTAAATTCAAACAATAACTTGCATATGCGTATAAAATAGAAAAGTTTGTCAACAACACATGTTGAGTGAGTAAAACACCAGTTAAGTGAGATATGATATATAATGAATAAAGAAAAATGCAAATTGTGTCAAGTGAGATAAGCAATTTAAACCTTAAGCATATAAACAAATCACACAAATATAAAGCAAGAGCTAAACCGTTGCCATTCGAATGGACATTGGTTACCAAAAATGTGTTGTCAGTAAGCCTGATGCCAGATGAACTGAACGATGGCTAACACGACGGACGTGTGATCATACTAGACTGAGAATATGTTGGACCTCTGACAACTCTTCAAGCAAAGCAAATAAGCATATAACATGTTAGTAATAAATTGTTAAAAGCATAAGACAAACAGCTGCAAGTTGAGTATTAAATAATAGGTAAATAGATAAAGTACGCATATGTCCCCAAAAGGTTTAATAATAAGTAAAAAAGGAGAGTTTACTCACCTTAGCGATTGAGCAAGAGAAAATTACCAGGTAAGAAAGCAGTAACTCAAGCTTTTTCAGGATTTACCGACGAGAATCCTAATTACAATAATTGAGGAAATGAATATATATTGTATATCGAAGCTATAATTTGATAATGGTTCGAGATATGATGATCGGGTATACTGTTACGAAAGTTAAACATTTATAGATTTATTATAATTTTTATTATCAAAGTTTTATCGTATATAATATGATTAAATTATAAATAACTAAATATACTTAAATAAATATTTATAAATATTTTATAGTTTATATAAAGAGATTTGTCTTAAATGTTTATTTTAAACTAAAAATACATTTTAATGTATTTATATATATGTTTTATTATTAATAAGGATTTCCTTTAGATAAAATAAATAATAGATAATTAATAGATAGTAATATTTATATAAATTATGATCTTTTATGAAAAATACTTGAATTTATACTTTTAATACGTTAAATAACGAGATTATAATAAATATATATTTTAGATTTAAAACCCTATTTAAATCAATTTTTACACTTATTACATGTTCAAACGTATATTTATATATAGTTTTTAACAAGGATTCGGAAAACAACTAGTTTAAATGTTGTTTTTTAATAAATACTGATTAATTTTTACATTTATAACACTTAATAGTATAATTTAAATAGTTAAAAGATACTTAATCATGATTATATTATAATTAACAAAAAAAAAAGACTAAAAATCCGGGTCTGGAAGGGCTCAAACCTGCGCCCTCCAGCACAATGGCCTTAACATGCTCACCATAGCCAACTGAGTTAGGGTTTTGGATGGTTAAAACCTGTAACAGATTGATTAAAAACAACCGACCAGACAACCCTTTAGAATATAAACCCTAGAAATCTTAAATTGGTTTAATCATTGATCGCTTATCAAATCTTTGTTAGGGTCTTGATTAAACAAGCAGTGGCGATTATAACCCACTAACTAATTACCTGTTACGACTATGTTTGGTGGTTTAATCGCGAAGAACAGGGGACGACGATGCGTGATGATGAATGAACACTTAACAACTATTCCAATTCAATTGCACAGAGGGTTAAGGACGGCTAGTGTTAGGTGATGAAGACTGCAAGATTAATTGAGTTATTATAAACCTTTATAGGTATATTCGATTTAGGTTTAGAGACGAATTGGCATTATATGCAAATGCAGATATGATTTGATTAAGTTAACATATTACGAGTGTCGGTTAAGCTGTAAATGGCATGTATTGATTCAATTTTTAAAGTAGATTCGAGAATTATGGTCCAAGGATTTGTCAATTGAAATCTGGTAAGGGATTAGGGATTGGATTTAGGGTTGGATCTTGGGTTAACCAGATTCTTGATGAGTTATAACATAATTTGCATATCAGTCCCTAGGGTTTGAGGATGGAAACAAAGAGGAGCCAAAATTTTAAGTTTGGGGGATTTTTGCCAAAATTTGTAAGTTATAATTATATAATATATAAATAATTAAGAATTTTTACCAAAATTAATTAACTCGAGAAACGTGATAAAATTTCCCGAACATTGAAATAGGTCAGATATTTAATAAAAATATTAAATTTGAAAAGTCCGATTTGTTACATCTGCCACCCTCCTTCACAGTTATTATTAGGGTCTACCACCCTCTTACCATACATTACTTTCTTCATATTTATATTTATATACTTTCATACATACTCTTAATCTTTTCTATATCATTCATACATCATTC
This sequence comes from Bidens hawaiensis, assembly GCF_021521415.1. NCBI lineage: Eukaryota > Viridiplantae > Streptophyta > Magnoliopsida > Asterales > Asteraceae > Bidens > Bidens hawaiensis. The sequence goes on from NW_027491281.1 coordinate 2,012,491, forward strand.
ATAAACAATAACATATCATACACTTACCACTTAAGGTAAGTGTATTAACTAATCACATCGAGTATGCACACAACCCCGAAAACATAACAAGGAAATGGAGCTAGAAACTCACCTGTAACCTGTGCTTCTCAGAGTTAATTGTAATACCCCTTCTAAGTTGTGCACAACTAACTGTGTAATAATTTTAAATATTAATTTACTACCTCTGACTATATCATAATTCTATACTAGTGTAACCCCTAACTACGGGGTTCGGGGCAGCGCCCCTGGTAGCGGGGTCTAGGGGAAGCAGTCCCTAGCAGGGTCCAAGGGGCAGAGCCCCTGGCTGGGGCGAGTCTAATCGAATGACCAGTCTAATCGAATTGAAATTCTAATTGAATGACCATTCTAATCGAATGGAAATTCCAATCGAATAACCATTCGATTCGATTAATTTTCTGTCAATTCGATTCGATTGCTAATCAACTCGATTGAATTACTTTATCAACTCGATTTGATTGCTTTATCAACTCGATTCGATTACATTATCAACTCGATTCGATTACTCTATCAACTCGATTCGATTACTTTACAACTCAACTCGATTACTTTACTGGATCAGGTTTCTTTAGGATTCAATTCATATATCGTTTCCATTCTTATCTCCGTCCAGCCTTCCAAATAGTCTCATTTTGCCCGTTTAAACTATAAAACGGGTTATGAGCCATAGAGAGTTCTTTTTGTCTTTTAACATGGCGCAAACGTCATCCGTATTACCCATTTCATACCAACATCTCATTTACGTGCAAGTTTATATTTCTAGTATAAAAATGCCCGATTTTCCTTACTATCAAATCTTAAGGCAAACCAACCTTAAAAACGTAACCTTTAATCTAAAACGTACCTTTTTGGGTTTACTTATAGCTATGGTTTGGCTCGATACGTGATTATGGACATTTTCCTTGTTTGTATGACGAAGATCTAGAACAAACCCTTCATGGCTCGGATTCAAATCTGATCCGAAATGGGGTGGAGTGTTTGTGTGTGTTATGGATGCTAGAAGATGAAAATGAGGGATTTAGGGTTTTAGGGAGCTTTAAGGGGTTATATACCCTTAAGCCCATGGACCTAAGGCTCATCACCATCCCTAATTCCATCTTTTATTGACCAAGCACACACTTTATTATTTTATTTAACATAACTAAATATTAACACATCATTAAGTAAACGATTTTTCTTTATTTATTATCAAAAGTAGGATGTTACAGATTTCGTCCACCGTGCACCGTCGAAACCACCATCCACAGACATCATACATCATCGCCTATTTTTGTTCACAGGTTTGTTTATCTTTTGATAAAATTGAAATTGAATTTGAAATTGAAATTGATGATCTTAATTGATCAATTAACCTTGAAATTGTTCCAATTAATCATTAATTTGAAGCTTCAATGGTTCAATTTTGAGTGGTGGCTTTTAACCTTGAATGTATTAAGATTAAGCTTGAACGTTTTAGGTTCTTAGCCTATAAGTTTTAGTTTAACCTTGAATGCATAAAATTTAAGCCTAAACTTCTAAACTTTTTGTTCTGAACTTCCAAACTTGAACATTTAAAGGTGTTCTTTTTGGTCAGAACGTTCCAATTAATAATCAATTTGAAGCTTCAATCATTCCATTTTGAGTTTTGAGTGGTGGGTTTTAACATTGAATGTATTAAGATTAAGCTTGAATGTTTTAGGTTCTAAGCCTGTACCTTTTAGTTTAGCCTCGAACGTATAAGATTTAAGCCTGAACTTCTAATCTTTTTGTTATGAACTTCTAAACTTTTTATTCAGAACTTCTAAACATGAACGTTTAAAGGTGTTTGTTTTGGTCAGAGTGTTTAAATGTACATGATGTCTTCATTTTTGTTCAGAATGTTTAAACGTAATATTTTGAACCCTAATCAGAGCTCAATTGAGTGTATTATTCTGCAACTTCATAATTGAGTGTATTATTTGTTGGACTCGGTATGCCCAAGAGACATATTATAATTGATGTGGCTAGTACGTTATGATCCAAGTCGGGTCATACCCAATAACAAGCTAGACAAACACCGATAATATTCGTTTACATATGATGTGATCATAACAAATGAATATTAACACTTGAGTTATTTGGAAAGAGGTTTCTAAATAAAATGTACTTGTGTAATAAACAAATCATATGGATGATTTATGTTTTATGAGAGAACATTACATAGTGTTATTTAAGTTGGTTGAATAACAATATGTGAATAATAATAACCAAGCATGTATCTTAACATATAATAAGTTTTATAAGTTATAAGTTATAAACTTATATATATATATATATATATATATATATATATATATATATAAAACTTTATAAAAAAAAGGAAAAGGAATAATACTCTTTCAAATGTAATATTATTATGTGTTTGAGTGGAGACATGCAAGGTGAGTGGAGACATGCAATGGTTATTATTGGTGGAGAGAAAGATGCCTTTGAATAAAACCAAGTCTTTCTCTTTCATTCTTTCATAACACACATAATTTCCAAGTAAACTTTTCTCTCTTCCTCTCTTGGGTATTTTCATCCAACATAAGAAAAGAAGAAGAAAATTTCAAGTGCAAATCATAGCTAGAAAGGTAGTAGTAACATGCATGGACTTATAGTTACATGTATGTATTTGATAGTGTGTAATTCGTATTTGGATCCGGGTTTGGGTTTTGCATGTTTAAAATTGGTTTTACACATATCATATTAACAAGATTTAAAACTTTTATATCCGCTGCGTTTTTGGTAAAATAGGGATTTTATCACTTTGATAATCTTGTTAAAACCCAACAATGGCATCAAGAGCCGCTTATACGAATGCATGCTTCATTAGACCCAAAATTTTTCGGGTTTATGGTGGGTTTCACCATTTGGCCGAAAATTTTTGGGGTTTTGGTTACCCCATGGTTTTTCAAGGTTATACTTTACATGCATGTGGTAATCTTGAAAAACCAAGTCATTTGGATGATTGTTTAGTTTGTTTGGACAAAACCCGAACTTTCGGTTTGCTTAAGCTTTGGCCGAAAGTTTTGAGGCAAAAAGGGGAACCGTTTTGGTCTTGTATTATTGCATATTTGGATGTGTAATAGATGTTCATAACCTAGACATGGCCTTGTGTTTGGTTGAATGATTGTGTTGGTTGTTTGTTCATTCGATTTGGTTGTAATATTTATTTGGGTTTGTAATCTATTTATTCATTCATTTGGTTTGTAATAATAAGTAAATTAGATGTATTTTAAGACTAGAAAAATGTATTAGGATATATTTTGTAAAAGAAGATGCATGGATGGAAGCCCAAATAAAATGATGGAGACCACAACACCGGGGTAAACACTTGGAGCATATGGATGCGGAATCAAGTGGGAGTTCACCGACACAAGTGCATGTTCTTTTGGGTCCCTTAGGAGAGACTTTTTGACACACTTGTCTTCGGTCAATAAGCGTGGTCAACATTAGGAGGCTATGGTTATGAACATGTGGTTGTGTATATTTTATGCTTGCATGGTTGATTTACTTATGTTTGTATTATTTGCAATATGGTTTGCTTAAAATCAACTAGCATAAAATTGGTTCCTTAGAAATCGTTAGGTAATAAAAAAAATGGTTTTATTAATAACTAATGATTTCATAATAAAATGGGTTATATTAATAGGAACTTTGAAAATGGGTTTTTCAACTAAGTACCATACATTTGAATGCATGCAAATGAAAGGTACAATAAATAGTTTTCCAATCTAGAATTTAGAAAACTTAAATCCCTTTTAAAACAAGTTAAACACCATCTTTTTATACGACACTTAAGTCACTTGTAGACTTGAAAGTGAGTTAGGATCACCTAAGCACTTTTAAGAAAACTTGTGATCTTAAGGTGATTTTACAAGTACTTTTGGCATTAGGATCACCTAACCACTTGTATGAGTAAACTCACACGTGTGTATAAGTAGGACGACTTGATTTGAAACCATGACTATAGGATCACCTTAACATGGCGTTCAAAGGTGTTGATGGGATTAAACATACCAACTAAACATATGATGTTTAACCGATCCCATAAAACTAGAAGTTGCAAAGGGTTGCAATCGTCAAACGTTGACTACCTTGTTAATTTGAATAGTAGGATAAAGGTCACCTAACTATTATTTGAATGAAACATTGGGTTCTAGATTTTAATCAATAATTGTCTTGGAGACATTAAAGGGTATTAAAGATTAAAATTTTATTAATATCGAAAATACTAATTTGAACTTTGTTAAAATTTCTTTTAGATGGCCGCAAACAACGCAACAAACGCTATTATCCCACCCGTGCATAACTTATCACTAAGATCCATTTTGGATAAGGATCGTCTAAACTATAACAACTTCATGGATTGGTATCGAAACTTGAGAATTGTTCTCAAGCAAGAAAAGAAGTCTTATATTTTAGATGATCCTATTCCCGATGAACCAAACGTTGACGATTTAGATGCCTACGCGAATTGGTTAAAATACACCGAGGATTCGGTGCAAGTTTCTTGCCTCATGTTGGGAACAATGATTCCCGAGATCCAAAAGGATTTCGAGAATCATGGGGCGTATGACATGATTACCCCGCTTAAGGAAATGTTCCTTACTCAAGCTCGGGTTGAGCGATTCGAAACGGTTCGACCGCTTCATGCATGTCATATGGAAGAAACCCAATCTATTTCATCTTATGTACTTAAGATGAAGAGCCACATTGATCGGCTTGAACGGCTTAACTGTCCCGTCTCAAAAAAGTTAGCCACGGATTTGATCCTAAATGGCTTAACTAAAAGGTTTGAGACATTCGTCATGAACTACAACATGAACGGATGGGACAAAAGCATTGGTGAGCTTCACGCAATGCTTAAGACAGCCGAAGCCGGCATGGGTAAAAAGGTTTTACCCGTTCTTGCGATCAATGAGGGTGGCTCAAAGAAAAGGCATCACCCGGAACCAAAGGCAAGGGTTGCCGTTGGCAAGGGGCAAGTCAAGAAGGGGTTCAAGGGAAAGGCAAAGGCGGAACCAAAACCAAAGAAGCTAAAGGTTAGCGCTGAGGATCCGTGCTTTGGTTGTGGTGGGATAGGTCATTGGATGAGAAACTGTCCGACCTATCTCAAGGAGTTGAAAGCTAAGAGGGATGCGGGGCAAACCTCAGGTACAACTTTCATGATTCACATTGATCTTAATATTATTTCTTCTAACACATGGGTATTGGATACCGGATGTGGAACTCATATATGCAATTCATTGCAGGGGTTCAAAAGAAGAAATGAAGTGAAGATAGGAGATATAAGTCTTTTCATGGGCAATACAGCAAAGGTTGACGTCCAAGCCCGAGGAGATTATGTTTTAAAACTTCCAAATGGTTTGGAAATTATTTTGAAAAACATTTTATATTCCCTTAGTTTGACTAGGAGTTATATCTCTTTTTCTGTATTAAGACAATCTGGTTATGACTTTAAGTTTGTTGATAATGGTATTTATGTTTTCATTGATAATGTTTTTTATTTTAAAACGATGCCGTTTAATGGCATTTATGAATTAATTCATGATTACTCATACATTGATAACTCGTTGTACCAAGCTAACACCAAAAGACTCAAAATGGATTTGAGTAATACTTTTCTTTGGCATTGTCGTCTTGGTCACATAAACAAGAATCGTATTCATACACTTTGAAAGAATGGTCTTTTGAAATCAAATGTTGATTCATTTGATGAATGTGAATCTTGTTTATTGGGAAAAATGACCAAAGAGCCCTATAATGGAACAAATGAGAGGGCGAAAAACTTATTAGGTATCATACATTCGGATGTATGTGGACCTTTTAGGACAATGACAAGAAATGGTGAAAGATACTTCATTACCTTTACCGATGATTATAGTCGCTATGGGTATGTGTTCTTGTTAAGACACAAAAATGAGGCCTTTGAAATGTTCAAAGTCTTCCATAATGAAGTACAAAATCAACTCAACAAAACAATCAAAGTACTACGTTCTGATAGAGGAGGTGAATACCTCAATGATGCGTTTCTAGAACATCATAGGAGTTGTGGGATTGTCTCACAACTTACTCCACCTGGAACACCACAACATAATGGTGTGTCCGAGAGGAGGAATCGAACTTTATTGGACATGGTTCGATCCATGATGGCTAGAAGCTCATTACCTCTGTCATTTTGGGGTTTTGCTGTGATCTCCGCTGCCCGTATTTTAAATATGGCACCAACCAAGAAAGTGGATAGGACAACTTTTGAAATATGGCATGGAAAGGCTTCAAAATTTTCATATTTAAAGGTATAGGGTTGTGTGGCTTATGTTAAGATCTACACCCCTGAAAAACTTGAATGTCGATCCACTAAGTGTATATTTGTAGGATATCCTACGGATTCGATGGGATATTATTTTTACAATCCAAGCGAGCATAAAGTATTTATAGCTCGAAAGGCTAAGTTCTTGGAAAGAAGGTTCCTTATGGAAGGAATTGATAGAACTGTAGAACTCGAAGAGGATCGAGAACTACAAGCCGATACACGTTTGGTTGACGCTAGCAATCAACAAGAGGTTGTTGAGGATGATCAAATGGTTGATCAAAACACACAAAACATTCGCAAATCTGGTAGAGTTAGCACCCCACCTGAGAGATATGGATTTTTCATGGATGGATGCTACGTGGTAGATTCGGATGAACCCACCACATACCGAGATGCAATGTCGCAATCTGATTGTGACAAATGGCTAGAAGCCATGAATGTTGAGATGCAATCCATACATGACAATCAAGTATGGGACTTGGTTGCTCCACCTCTAAATTCCAAACTCGTTGGAAGTAAGTGGGTTTTCAAGAAAAAAACTGATATGCATGGAAACTTGGATACTTATAAAGCTAGACTTGTAGCAAAGGGTTTCACTCAAACACAAGGGGTTGATTATGATGAAACTTTCTCGCCCGTAGCGATGCTAAAGTCTATTAGGATATTGTTTGCCATAGCCGCATATTATGACTATGAGATATGGCAAATGGATGTCAAAACTGCTTTTCTAAATGGGCATCTTAATGAAGATGTTTATATGGTTCAGCCTGAAGGTTTTGTCGATCCACAACATCCTAACAAAGTATGCAAGTTGAAGAAATCAATCTATGGATTGAAACAAGCATCTACAAGTTGGAATCACCGTTTTGATGATGAAGTTAAGAAATTTGGATTCATCAAAAACGCTGATGAAGCTTGTGTGTATAAGAAAGCTAGTGGGAGCATCATAACCTTTCTGGTATTATATGTCGATGACATATTACTGTTTGGAAATGACATTCCAACCTTGGAAGGTGTAAAAGCCTGGCTTGGAAGCTGTTTTTCCATTAAGGATCTTAGTGAAGCCGCCTATATTCTGGGAATAAGGATCTATAAGGATAGATCAAGGCGGTTGATAGGTTTGAATCAAAGTGCATACATAGACAAGATCTTGAAAAGGTTCAAGATGGAAAACTCTAAGAAAGGTTTGGTACCTATTCAAAGAGGAACGATGTTGAGTGCTTCTCAATGTCCAAGCTCAAAAGATGAGCAAGACAAAATGAGTGGTATCCCATATGCATCTGCTATAGGATCCATCATGTATGCCATGATTTGCACTAGACCGGATGTGTCATGCGTCTTGAGCATGACATGTCGATACCAACAAAATCCGGGAACTAGCCATTGGATGGCTGTTAAGAGCATATTGAAATACCTTAGAAGGACTAAGGATATGTTTCTAATATATGGCTCTGGTGAGGAGGAACTCGTTGTAAAGGGTTACACTGATGCGAGTTTCCAAACTGATCGAGATGATTCTCGATCACAATCGGGATATGTTTTCGTTCTCAATGGTGGTGCTGTCTCAAGGAAGAGTGCAAAACAAGATGTGGTAGCCTTATCCACCACTGAATCTGAATACATCGCCGCCTCCCTAGCAGCTCAAGAAGCTGCATGGATTAGAAAGTTCATTGCCGATCTAGGAGTGGTTCGTACCATTCAGGACCCTCTAGAGATCTTTTGTGACAACGAGGGTGCGATTGCTCAAATCAAAGAACCTCGTGCTCATCAAAAGACGAGGCACATTGAGCGGAGATTCAACTACATAAGGGATGAAGTTGAAAAAGGAAAGATATCTATTCGCAAAGTTCACACTGATCAAAACATTGCGGACCCACTCACGAAACTCCTTGAAAGGCCGAAGCATGAGAGTCATACTTGCGCCTTAGGACTTCGATATTCTAGTGATTGGATTTGATCAAAATTTGTATTTGGATATTGGAACAATTTTATTTTAACTCAATCATATGGTCATGTTCTTAAGTTATGTTCCATTAGTATGTTTAAATGCATGAATAATTTGTATTATTCTAAACGTCCGTAGTCGTTCATAGTTGTGGGAACAAATGTGAAAGTAAGACTATTATGAACTTGGATTGGTAGATATTCATGAGGTATGAATATAGCAAAGGGTTGCTGCCAAGGTTCGTAGATATTTATGGGATAAATATTGGACTGACCCGCCCTCAATTTTACTGCATGGAATCCTTGGGATTTTTGATCATAAGTAAATTGAGTAAAGGCGAACTTCATAGTATCCTCCGACCTGAGATACATATTGGGTCTTGATATTCATCGACTATTATGCTTTGACTTAGTTCTTCGCTGCTCTAAAATATGTCAGTATATAAGGCTAAGCTCAAGTATAGTACAAGGTGATAGTGAGAGACGTATGTAGTCAATATGGGATTTGTCCTTCTTATTCGTTGAGAGTTAAATGTCTAAGGCCTGACAAGTTAAATCAACAGAGAATGATCACTCTATGTCTCTGGATTTAACATGACATTTGTGGCAAAAGGATAAATGATAGTTTCACCTAAATCATTTTCAAGTATGGGACTTGAAAGGGATGATGTTATTGAATGGCACTTCGTCATGCGTATTAGGGGTAGTAAACCGTAGTTAGGCGGTATTTGCTACTTGCATCAATCTTCTATGTATCTTGTGCAAGTGGGAGATTGTTGGACTCGGTCTGCCCAAGAGACATATTATAATTGATGTGGCTAGTACGTTATGATCCAAGTCGGGTCATACCCAATAACAAGCTAGACATACACCGATAATACTCGTTTACATATGATGTGATCATAACAAATGAATATTAACACTTGAGTTATTTGGAAAGAGGTTTCTAAATAAAATGTACTTGTGTAATAAACAAATCATATGGATGATTTATGTTTTATGAGAGAACATTACATAGTGTTATTTAAGTTGGTTGAATAACAATATGTGAATAATAATAACCAAGCATGTATCTTAACATATAATAAGTTTTATAAGTTATAAGTTATAAACTTATATATATATATATATATATATAAAACTTTATAAAAAAAAAGGAAAAGGAATAATACTCTTTCAAATGTAATATTATTATGTGTTTGAGTGGAGACATGCAAGGTGAGTGGAGACATGCAATGGTTATTATTGGTGGAGAGAAAGATGCCTTTGAATAAAACCAAGTCTTTCTCTTTCATTCTTTCATAACACACATAATTTCCAAGTAAACTTTTCTCTCTTCCTCTCTTGGGTATTTTCATCCAACATAAGAAAAGAAGAAGAAAATTTCAAGTGCAAATCCTAGCTAGAAGTGGTGTGTTGTTGAAGCTTGGGGTATGCTAGCTTGAGGAGCTTCCATATTCAAGTTCTTACCTTTCAATCATCATCTCTTTCACCCGGTTTTGTCATATTGAAAGGTAGTAGTAACATGCATGGACTTATAGTGACATGTATGTATTTGATAGTGTGTAATTCGTATTTGGATCCGGGTTTGGGTTTTGCATGTTTAAAATTGGTTTTATACATATCATATTAACAAGATTTAAAACTTTTATATCCGCTACGTTTTTGGTAAAATAGGGATTTTATTACTTTGGTAATCTTGTTAAAACCCAACATTATTCTGGAATTTCATAATCTATTAATGAATCTAAATCTTTCTACACATCAATACGATTGATTAAATAATCATCTTTTGATAAATTTTTGAAGATTCTTGATGCTCTACGACGTTCTATTTTGAACAATGTTTAGGAATTTGTTGTTGTTGTGGTGGTTGTCTCTGTGGAACTTGCGGTCTACCCCACTCTTATTGAACTTGATCTGGTCGATGTCTTTGTGCATATGCAAACCTACCTTAAGTTCCCCTTTGATCCTATAACCCCTAAATCAAACTCTTCATCATATTCCTCATAACCTTCATCATTATCATCATCATCATCATCATCATTATCATCATCATCATCATCATCATCATCATCATCATCATTATCATCATAATTCATCCACACAAACAGTTGTGGTTATGATCGAGGACACGTAGTGGTATGGGCTACGGGTGGGTCTTGCTGAAAAAGATATGGGTGGATTTGTTGGGATGATGATTGACCATGAGCAGAAAAGAAAATTACTAAAGGATGGAATGCACGATGATGGTTGGAAACTAAACATACTTGAATTGGGTACACTCATGGGAATTGTGGTGGTATAGGGTGTCGGTTCACTAGATGTAGGAATTTTTGCTGAAAATAGAGGAGGCATGAGCGGTAGTGATTGCCAAGGAGGTTGAGTTGTTGAATCCATTTCTCTACTTTGTGTGCTAGGCGATCCAACAATTTTATTCTCCCGGTGAAGAACTCGATTCCGGCTGATTTTTCGTTCAATTTTAGGATCAAAAAGTAACTTTGATGAAGAGCGAGATCTTCGAGTATGCATACACCTGTAAGAACCTTCACACTAACACAACCAGTGTAAATCCGAACAAACACAACTACTAAAGAAAACACACCTTGCGCACAACTCCCCGACAATGACGCCAAAATTTGACGTGAGGTCGAAGTCCCACTAAAATATAATCCCAAATATACTAAATAGATAGTGGTATATGGGTATCGAACACAGGGAGTTTGTGAAAAATGTGTTTACTAAATAGTTTGTAAAGTATAACTAAAATGCAGAAAGGTAATCTCAAAGTTTGGTTTGTTTGATTTGTAGAACTGAAACTAAAGTGAAAATAACTAATAAATTGGTAAGCAATTAAAAGCAAGAGTGTTCCTCCCAAGATTCAGGTTTCATATGAATAACCTATGTTAATGTTCAACTTGAAAGAACAACATAGACATGATTCGTGTATGTGCAATTGTATGTGATATAAGTGTCAGGATCGATTTATCACAATCAACCTCGTAACCAACAACTCAATGTTAACAAGACGGATATGAATATGCTTATGTAAAAACCCAATGAATACTAAAGGCGGAATCAATAATATTCAAGATATTTCTCAAAGAACACAAAGATGACAAAACACACAAGTCGCTCAAAAGATTTCCATTGATATTGACAAAATACAAAGAAAATCTCTATGGTTTCTAGGTGGAATGTCAGGTGGATGCTACTTTCCATACAAGGATATTCTGTTTGCTAAGAAGTCTAATCAGCCATTAAATCACTGTATTCTTCGCTCTGTATATATATCATAAATGTGACCTAAACTTTCCTTAAATATGCACACCTGACACCTTTTTGAAACCCTGATGATTGTTACATAACATATTGAAAATATTACAGGCGTAAAAGGTTTTCGAGTAAGCTTTTATATTTGTTGAGCAGACCTTGTAATCCACAAGTGTGCTGGAATAGTTCTCCGAGAAAGCTTTACTTGGAATATATTCCTAAGAAATATTATTCAAGCAGACTTCAATCTTCTTGATAATATCAAACATTGCTCGATAATATCCTACAAGCAAACTTGTTCTTCTTGATCTCTTCAATCTTTTGTTGATAACTTATTTAGCAAACTAAGTGTGCTAGTGGCACTGTAGCTTGCTCGATGTTGAAACTTGCTCGTATAAGTCCTTAGTAAAATCCCATCATCTTCCTACAAGTGTGCTTGAGATCACTCTTATTGAAACCTTGCTCGACCCACCAAATTACTTGGTTTAAGCATGGTTAAGTCAAGGGTTTGTTCTGAAAAAACCTTGTTCCACTAAAGAACAACCTTGCTTGATGAAGGGTAGTAAGCTAGAACTAACACTTAGAAGAATTCCAGAAGATGACCTTGCTCGATTTGAGATACCTTGCTTGAATAAGTTCTAGGTTTGCACGAAGTGCCAAGTTTGCTTGTATTCCATACTTCACCATTTCTTGAGGAGGTTGAGAATATTCCAATCTTCCTTGATCAATTATTGAACCCAACAATCTCCCCCTAGATTAGAACAAACTCAGATGCACCAAAACACATGTAGGTTACATACACTTGTCTAAAAATACACATCAAATTCTTATAAGAAATAAATTAAATTACTTAAAAGAAAGAAACATTACATATTCAAATTCTATCACAAGGACATTTCAAATCAAATTTACATAAAAAAAAGTAATCATCTTCTTGAGCTTCCTTCTTCTTCAACTCTCTTATCAAGCCTCATAGAAACAGCTTTCTGTTGGAAAATAGAAATCTCCCTTTGGAATGGATGTTGAGCTGGAATGTTCCATCTCATTATGTCATGAAGATCATCTATGTGGAGATATTCCAAGCCGTAATCTTCTTCTAGTATCCCCATAGCCACACCCTCAGAGTTTCTAAAGATAAAAGAGTTTGTTTTCAAAATATATCAGTGAGATTTTTGTACCTCCGAGTTGGGCCTGTTCATCTGTCTTCTTATGCTTATACACTCTTTCATTGTAGCATAAGGGTTAGTGACTTTCTTGGATTTCCCAAAGGACAGTTAAGTCATTCTTATCTCACTCATTCTCCTCTGCCTCTTGATCCTTTTAGCTTCAGTGTACTCAAGGTTTCTCTTCTTATTCAACAGAGGAAATCCATTATGGCTTGTTCCTATAAGTATTTTGATAAGTCATTCCTCTGCTGACCAGCAAATATTTCAATTTGTTAATAATCATATAAGTGCATATTTGCTAACTCTTCAAGTTGTTCTTTGTTGAAGTCCCAAAAGTCATCTCTGAATATAATCATTTTCAGTTCACCACTATTCATTATCACTTTCAGTGTCTTAATCCTAGAATCAAAGTGTATATTATTTGGAAGATCCACATTAGATGGTGGTCTTTGTTCTCTTTGTCAACTGGACCTAGTGGTAGGGATGGGAACTCTAGATGTAGAGGCCCTTGAAGTGTAATGTCTTTGGGGTTGGGGCCTTCTTACATGTCCCTTTGATTTAAAAATTTTCACAATGTCATGTTTCTTCATCATAATCAGTGAAAGTAGTTGACACCTTCCTTGGACAAGATTTTTATCATCTTCATAGTCTCTATGTCCAATTGTTCTTCAGTTGAAGATCTTGGTCTTCTACCAGCTTGTGTTTTGGGACCAGATTGTAAAGACATGATTCTTTTCTACACATCTTCAACTTGATCAAAATATACCTTTTCTTTATCAAACAAATCCTTTAATTGAGACTGTCCCAAATTGTCAAACACCCCAGTTGGCATACGTTTCTTTAACATGATTTCCTTAGAGTATCAACCTTTTCTTTGTCTTCCCAGGTCTTCAGCTGAACTTTCAGTTCATATTTAATAGGTTCTTTCTTTACTTCATCAATCAAGGACGGAGTTTGAGTTGGGTTTTCATGTTTGTACTGGCTCTTCAACTCCCCCTTGTAATTAGGTAACTCTGATTCATATAGATCTTTCTTTTGTGTATTAGTCAGCTTATTCAGTTCTCCCAGCACACCCCTAGCATCCATCAGTCTTTCAAGCTATTTTTCTTTATCAGCTTTAACCTTCCTTTCCCTTTCTTCCTCTTCTTTTTGTTTCATTTCCTTTAATCTTCTTAATTTCATATCTTCAACATCAACTCTTCCTTCATCTATGATTTTCTGAGATAGCCTTCTGAATTTTTCTTTCACTTCTTTTTTGCTCATAAAATCAATAATCTCAAAATCATACCCATGTTCTAACAGAAATCCACACTTTCCACCAAATCTCCTGAAGACACTCTTTTTCCTTTTCAGTTCATCTTTTGCCCTTTGCTCAATTCTCTTTCTCTTCTTCTTCTTCTTGGGATTTAAGAGCTTTACTTAATCTTCAATGTATTCATAGCTCATGTTCTTCATTTGCTCTTCAATGTAATTTCTTCTTTTCAAGTGAGAGATATATTGACTCAGATGCCTTTTCTTTTGTTCTTTCTTCTTTCTCACTTCATCCATTTTCTTTTCAAACAAATAGTTAAGATCTTCTACAGATAATTCTATCAGTTCTTCAAATATAAATCCATAACCCATTAGACTTAAGGATCCTCCCTCTTCAATTCTTCCAACCCTGATATAATATTCTAAGTATGTACATCAGACAAATGAATTTGAGGTGAAGCTAGTTCATCATCCTTTTCTTTCAATTCCTACCCCTCCTCATCATCCTCCAAGTCTAAAATTTCCTCCAATGCCCCTATTTGTGGTTCATTGGATTCCATATTTATATTCAGCTCATCTTCTTCAGGTTTGACATTTTGCAGAGGGATAGCATCAATTGGTTCTTCGTTTGTTTGCTCAGTCTTCTTCTTCTTACCCCCTGCTTCTTCTCATTCACAACTCTCTTTTTCTATTTGGGCATAAGTGCTTCTGGAATGTTACCTCCAAACCTTTTCCTTCTCCTTAAAAACTTCACAAGGTTTACCGGCCATTCTCTTTCGGCTGATTTAAATTCATGTTGTAGGCCTTCAATTGCCTTCTCGTTTGCTTTTCTTACCATTTCATCTTGGATCCTCTTGGAATCATAATCTGTGACCAACTTCTTGTCATTGTTTTCAATGAAGGGCTCAACAGTGAGTACAGTTTCTTGAACATTTTCTGATTGGTTAGTGCATTGTCAGCATCCTCAGCCCGTTATAGTTTCAAGAGTCCTTTGATTACCTTTTGTTCTACTCCCCCCTTTTCTTCATTTAGTTTCTTCTTTAGCTCAATTTGTTTCATAATAATCATCTTCTCCTCTATCTCTTTCTCAGTAAGCATGTGATGTAGAATGTCTCTTTGAAACCATTCATTCTCAATTTTATCATGCAATTTCTTTCCCTTTTCAGCAGATTCATCAATAAAAAAATATAGTCATTTGACTAATCTATCTTCCTTTTAAAGGCTAAAGTTGACTTTCATGTTTAGCAATTGCTTTACCCTTTTAAAGGCTCCTTAGTCTTAGAAGATAGAGCAATAGTTGACCAAAAATAACATCTTCTTCAGTATTTTCTTCCAACACAACTATTTTATCACTTTCAACATCAGTCAGAGTCTCATCATTAACAACATTATCATTAACATTATCAATCACATCATTGACAGCCTTATCAGTATCAACAACCATTTCATCAGCAACCTCCTCAACCACATTCTTAACAATCACAATCACATTATCGAAAGTCTCAACAATCTCCCTTTCATCAACATCCTCAACATTCACAATCACATCATCAGCCACCTTCTCTCTTTCTCCTACTACCTCATCATCATAATCATCACTGAAGTCATATAATACTTCAATCAATTTAAGTGAATCTTCATCAACAGAAGCTACGAAGATATTCTCCCCATGTTTTGGTGCTTTTGAGGTCCTCTCAACCTCATGCACCATGGTTTGAATTCTATTCAAGGCTTGTTTAAGCTGAGATTCCAACTCCATGTTTCTCTCCTTCAGCTCAATGTTTTCAGTATTTAAATCACAGTTCTCAATAATAACATCAAAGTTTCTCTTCATAATACCATGAGCTGAAATTGGGGATAGAGTGGACATGTCAGATTCAGAGGATTCAGATGTTTGGGTTGGCTGAGATTGGTGAATTGGCTTTGGATAATTTGGGAGCTTGTGTAGGGTAAAGCGTTTCTGGTTTGGATTAAAGGTATATGGATTTGGATGAGAGGTGATAAAGGAGAATCATGTTGGTTAATGTTTAGAGAGTGTGTTAGTGACTGGTATGGTGTGTTGGGTTGGTTTATGAGGTGGGAAGGAATAAGCTCATGTATGTAAGGTTCTGGTTCAGTTTGGCAGGTCTGTGTTTGTATTTTTGTTTGGGTTTGGGTTTGGGTTTGTGTTTGGGTTTGGGTTTGGGGTGAAGATGGTGGTGAAGAAATGATTGGCTCAAATGTTTGTGGGAGGTGAGGTGGTTAAGGGACACAAGGCTCATGTATTTGGGATTGAGGTGGTGATTGTGGTGTTGGTGAAAGAGGTGGTGTAAAGGTAGAAGCATGTTGAACAATGTTGGAAATGACTTCATCATGAGTTGCCTCCCCCTCACTAGTGCTACATTATCATCATCATTCACATTATCATCTCCTCCATCAGCATGATCATCATCGTTATCAGACTCACTCTCATCTTCATCTTCCTTATCACTCTCTTCTTCACTGCTCACCATAGGTGAAACAGGAACCTCCATAATCTCCATATCATGGTGTAATTGACTTATTGTTCCTAACCTGCCGATCCTCCTGTAAACATTTGGCTCTTGTAACACATGTGTAGTTCTAGCAGTTGGCAGATCAGGGTGTAATATATTAAAAATTATTTGCAGAAATCTTGGATACATCAAGAATCTGTCATTTTCTTCCTTCCTCAGTTTCGTGACCAAACCTTCAAAGATCATTCTTGAAAAGTTAAAAGGTTGGTCATATATGACAACAACAGTTGCAGTAGCAATCTCCCTGCTCATCAAGGTCCATGTCTCTCTCCTTGGTGTCATGCTCTGTATAATATGGTGAATTAGGAAACGGTAGATCAATGGAAACATCCTCTTTTGAAATTGACCTTCATTTATGTTTCATTGATAGCAAAGAGTCTTTTGAAATATTCTTAATAATCGTTGCGGGGAATAAGATAATTGAACTTCAAGATTGCCATTCAATTGAAGGCTTGCTCTTATCAGTTGCTCTATTACTTCAACCTCCCTGCCCAGCACAGTGGCTTCGATTCTCCTTCCATTAACATCTAATAAGTTGTTCATATCTCCAGAAATCCAGATGATGATTTTCTGTAGATAATTGGGCTTTCTATCAAGGCGAACCTCATGTTGGAGAATATCAACCAGTTAATCGTTTTTGACAATATAATAGCCTACACATAAAACAGAGATGTACGTAAAATTAAAAATTAAAGACCTAAACCCATGTAATGAGTGTCGGAAATCATTCAATTAAAGCTGAACAAGTCGAAATTAAATGGATGATAATATTTGGAAAGGATTAGTAAGAAACGTTTGGGTAACTTAGTTCGCGAGCAAGTTTGGTATAATAGAAGAGAGAGAGAGAGAGAGAGAGAGAGGGCAAAGATGAATGAAAAATCTTTCTTAGTCCCTCTTTTATAGTATACCCTCTGTGCATTTGAAAGTGGGTTTTAAATGATTTTTGTTATTTAGTACATGAATACTGCCAAAACCGAGATTTTAAATATTCAAGCACAAAGCTTGGCCGATAAAGTATTTTATCAAAGCTTGCTCGTTTCCAGAGTTTAATCGTGTTTTAAAGTTATGACAAATATATTAAGTGATTAGAATGAAAGTAGTTTACTCGAATATACTAGATTGCTCGAGAAATTAATCACAAGCCATATATTCAAGTATATTTGCTTAAATAGACATCTTTGCTCGAAATTAATGAAGATTACAATATAGTAACTTAGAAATATTCCTAAATGTCAAACCTTACTCGAATATCCTATTAAACTGAAGTTTACGCGAATTTAGTTAAATAAGGAAAGAGTTAACATTGTTCAGAGATATACTTTCAAGAAAACTCGAAGAACAAAGTGTACTCGAAAATACTTCAAAATAAAAAAGCATGTTGGTTAACACTTATAAGGTTAATTCTTAACATAGAAGTGTGCTCAAAGCATAAAGTGTACTCGAGAAACAAAGTTAGCTCGAAAACACTTGAAATTGCAAGTGTGCTTGAAGCATAAAGTTTACTCGTTAAACAAAGTATTCAGACATAATCAAAACTTAGTTAAATCAATTTTTTTTTATCAAGTATGCTCCAAAATATACCAATTTTACTCGAAAGAGCTAAACAACAAGTAAATATTCAAGTTTACTCGAAACACATATTCAAAGGATAGTTAGACATATTTATATAAGACATTTATCAACTATGCTTGAATGAGTGAAACTCCAACTAAACAACTTAGTTTACTTGAAAGTTCATAATCATTTAAGCTTACTCGAAAGCACATATTCAGACATATTCATTACAAAAATGCAACACTTATTGACTTAAACCTTACAGTTAAACAGTTTTCTCATTTTGGTTCAAAGTTTAAGAGCAAATGGTGCATTATGAGATCAAATTTCAGTTTCATCATTTCAAATCCCTTTCTCGTTGTTTTTTATGGAAAGATCTCACCATGAGATCATATTGATTAAGTCACCTTTCAATACTTCATTCTCAGCATTATTGTGACACATTAGGCAAATTAATAGCCATGTAATTACTTAGCATGAATTTCATTACTTTCGTGATATGCTTAAGATTCAATTAGTTGCATAATACACAAATGGATAACACTTATTGCATTATGATGTCTCATATCTCTTCTCAAAGCTTATTTGTCTTTCCCCAGATCACCCCAATTTGACTTCAACCCCCTGATATTTGGTCAAAATATCATTAAAGACGGAACATTTATAAATTTCTTTTAATACATTCATCTTTTCAAAAAATTTCAAATTTGAGGTTGAACGTTGGACTTATATGCCACGCAGTTCGGACTTACATGCCTCCCATTCAAGGTGATTAAGACATATAATGATGCCCCACCCATGTAGTTCTAGTTTAAACCCTCATGTTTGTAAATTTTATCAACTTTTGGTTGATGTATAATCATTTTGCACAATTTTGTTCTTTTTCATATATAAAATTGTCACACCCGGCCCTGAACGGCGGAAACAGCCGGGCGCGCGCGAGTGGGGATTGATACTTAAGCACGGGCCATTGCAAACATTCAAGATAAGATTTTCATTGCGCATGAAATGTTTAATACAAATACATTACGTTGTTTAAAAATTACATAAAATCATCCAAGTATAAAAACTGTTGAAGATTTCCACGCCATATCCCCTTGCGCGGCGAGAACAACCACGCGCATCGAAGGGATAGAACTAAAATCTTCCAAAAAGCTAGTTTTAGATGTTCAGCGTGAGGTGCTCTAAGTGTGACTCCATGCGCTACCTAGTTATCTCCTGAAAGACACGTAAAACATTTGAATCAGTATAAACTGAGTGAGTTCACAAGTTTTAGTAACTTGATAAATCGTATTGCATCATAATCTTGATAAAAATCATTCTGAAACATAATTCTGATAGCATCATTAAAACACATGCTTGGTAAAACATAGTTCTATCAACACATTCTGATAAAATCGTTCCGTGGGTTACGCGCGAACATTTCTGGGAACTATGCTCGTCTGTGCAAGTGGCGCTGCCACTACGAGCGAAATAAGTAATACCGTCCCGCGGGTTGTGCGTGGACATTTCTGAAAAGCCGTGCTCGTCTGTGTAAGTGGCGCTGCCACTACGAGCGAATAATACTGTAATACCGTCCCGCGGGTTACGCGCGGACGTTGTGCCAGAAAACAAGGCGCTCGTCTGCGTAAGAGGAGCGACCTCTACGAGCGGGCTCAACCCATAGTACTGCCCCATGACCATACTAGGCACTCGTCTGCGTAAGAGGTGCGACCCCTACGAGTGGGCGGATCAAACCAGCAGTCCCTACCCTTAGAGTTCCAATGGTAAAGTGATCACTTACTCGAGTTCTGGCGCACATACATCGTAAATCATAGGTAACCGTTTGCATTGCTCATCATGAAACATAATTTAAACACATAATCGCTTGCATAGCTTGTAGTATACTATGATAAAACATTATTTAAGTACGTGTCCCTCGCCCCGAAAATAGTTTAAAATTAGTGAAAACAGTGAGAATAGGGGCTGTGAGACTCACCTGTGGTTCTTGTTAAGGGATTAATCGAGATTCGGGTTTTCTTGGTGTTGGCCTTTGAATTGAAGGTCTAGAATACGATTAAATAACAAGAAGTATATAAGAAATAGGAGAATATAAGGTTTGGAAAGTCGATCTCAAGTTTATAATCTCGGCTTACCTAGTAACTGGAACGGAATTGAAAATAACGGATGCTTGGGAGATGTTTAGTGCAAGTTTGCAGTTCTTAAGAGAGAAGTTTGAAGTGTGTTTGGGTGATAATTTAGGTTACATATTTATAGGCAAACTCAAGGGAACACAATCCCTTGCTTTAGGGGATTGTAATCTTTTCATATCTAGGTGTAATGATGATAAAGTATGGAAATTATTATTGTTTATTGTTTATTTAAAAGTGGAGTAGTGGATAAAAGATTTTGATTTGATTTGGTCAGGACATGCAGGTCTGTGGTTGGTGGGAGTAGGGTGGCTGACAGTTGACTTTTCATGTTACAGTGTGCTTTTTCAGGTACTTTTGTCAGTGTACAGTAAAAAGTGGAAAATCTCTGAAACACGCTACTGTTTCCTTTTGGGCGGGAGTAATCTCCTTACGTCTGGAGAATAGACTAAGTGTTCTGTGCGTATCACTTTGTGCGCATAGCTTTCTGCGTGAAGGACATTTCTTTGCTGCGGGTAGGTGCGTAACCTTCTCGCAGTTAGGGACATTGAGTTTCATTTGTAGATTCTCCAGGTGGTCTTGGTACTTCAACATAGTGATCAGTCATGTTGAAGTCAATTCCATCTTGGAGCTTCAGACAAACTAGCTCTCAATGTTCCCGCCATGCGGGGAGGTTAGTTCCCTTCCGCACGCGCATAAACGATTTAGGATGCACCCGCCTTAGCATCATGCGGGATGGTCAACCCATTAGACAACATAACGTTAAGTTACATGAAAACATAAAGCCAAAACATTCGCGCATGGCGCATATAACATATGCCCACGCTGGTTCTTAACACGGTGCGCTCGCGCAGGGCGCACATAATATGCCCGCGCTGACTAACATGGCGCGCTCGCGCACGGCGCATATAACAAATGCCCGCGCTGATTCTAACATAGCGCGCTCGCGCAGGGCGAACATAACAATTGCCCGCGCTGATTCTAACATAGCGCGCTCGCGCAGGGCGAACATAACAATTGCCCGCGCTGATTCTATATGGCGCGCATAATATTTACAATCACCTAATTATTAGGTTGATTACTTAGTTTAAGGGATTGGGAATTTACCGGGTGTCACATTCTCCCCTGTTAAGCGAATTTCGTCCCGAAATTTAGGAGACGTCGCTGGCAGAAGCCATGTTCTGAAAGAGGTGTGGGTATTTCTTGCGTATTTGATCTTCTCTTTCCCAAGTGAATTCAGGCCCACTCCTCGAGTTCCATTGAACCTTTACTAACTTGATTCTGCTTCTGCGTAACTTTTGTTCTTTCCAATCGGTTACTGCTATAGGTTCTTCTACGAAATGCAGTTGTTTGTCGATGTGAATCTCTTCCAACGGCAAAATCAACGTTTCGTCAGATAAGCACTTTTTGAGGTTGGATACATGGAACGTATCATGAACTCCACTGAGTTCGGCGGGTAAACGGAGTTTATAAGCAACCGGACCGATCCTTTCCAGGATCTCAAATGGTCCAATGTAGCGCGGATTCAACTTTCCTCGCTTGCCGAAACGGGGGACTCCTTTCCATGGAGAGACTTTCAAAAGTACTCTATCCCCTACTTGAAACTCCAACGGTTTCCTTCGCACATCAGCGTAGCTCTTCTGTCTGTCGCGCGCTGTTTTAAGGCGATCCCGTATCTGAAAAATCTTGTCTGTTGTTACTTGAATCAATTCTGGACCAGTCATTTGCTTGTCACCCACTTCAGCCCAGCACAGTGGGGATCTACACTTGCGCCCATACAAAGCTTCAAACGGCGCAGCCTTGAGGCTTGTGTGATAACTGTTGTTGTAAGAAAATTCAACCAATGGGAGATGAGTATCCCAGCTACCTCCGAAATCGATTGCGCACGCGCGTAGCATATCTTCCAATGTCTGGATTGTTCGCTCGCTTTGTCCATCTGTTTGGGGATGATATGCCGTACTCATGTCAAGACGAGTACCTAAAGCCCCTTGTAACGATCTCCAAAATCTTGAGGTGAACCGACTATCTCTATCAGAAATAATGGACACCGGGACTCCATGTTTTGAAACTACTTCTCGAATATACAATCGGGCTAACTTTTCCATCTTATCGGTTTCCTTGATCGGCAGGAAGTGTGCTGATTTAGTTAGCCGATCTACAATAACCCAGATCGTGTCGTAACCCCCAGGTGTCCTTGGCAGTTTGGTGATGAAGTCCATAGAGATTTGTTCCCACTTCCACATGGGAATTTCTGGCTGTTGAAGCAACCCTGATGGTTTCTGGTATTCAGCCTTTACCTTCGAACACGTCAGGCACTTACTGACATACGTCGCGATGGCGCCTTTAAGATTGGGCCACCAATACAGCGTTTTAACATCTTGGTACATCTTGTCTGCGCCAGGATGTACGGAATACCGTGTCTTGTGAGCTTCGTTTAATACTTGCTCGCGCAATCCTCCCTTGAGAGGGACCCATATGCGGTTAGCGAAATATAGATTTCCGTTCTCTTTAAGTTCCAAACTCTTAATCATACCCCCAAGGCATTCGTTTTTAACAAACTCTGGTTTCAAGGCTTCTTGCTGAGCGTCTCGGATGCGGGTAGAGAGATCTGTGTGAATGGTCAACCTTAGAGCCTTGACCCGTAGCGTTTTTATTCGCTCCTTCCTACTTAGCGCGTCTGCTACCACATTCGCCTTTCCAGGGTGGTACTTAATTTCACAATCATAATCATTCAACAACTCCACCCATCTTCGTTGCCTCATGTTTAAATCCTTTTGATCAAATATATGTTGAAGGCTCTTGTGATCCGTAAAGATTATACACTTTGTACCATAGAGGTAATGGCGCCAAATCTTTAGCGCGAAGACAACCGCTCCAAGTTCCAGATCATGCGTTGTGTAGTTCTTTTCATTGGCCTTGAGTTGGCGTGAGGCATACGCTATGACTTTGTCTCGCTGCATAAGGACACATCCGAGTCCCTGATGTGAAGCGTCGCAGTAAACGACGATGTCATCCGTCCCCTCGGGCAAAGACAGAATTGGCGCACTACATAACTTCTGTTTTAACATTTGAAATGCTGTTTCCTGATTTTCGCCCCAAACAAACTTCTTGTCTTTCTGAGTTAGCGCGGTCAGTGGTAGAGCTATCTTGGAGAAGTTCTCAATGAAGCGTCGATAGTAGCCAGCTAGTCCTAGGAATTGCCTCACCTCAGTTGGGGTTTTTGGCGCTTCCCAGTTTTCGATGGCCTTGACTTTGGAAGGATCAACGTGTATTCCTTTCTCGTTTACAACGTGACCGAGAAAGTGAACTTCTCTAAGCCAAAACTCACATTTGGAAAACTTCGCATACAACTTTTCTTTCCTCAACAATTCCAAAATCAATCTCAGGTGTTGCTCATGCTCGGCCTTGGTCCGAGAGTAAATCAGAATATCATCTATAAACACAATCACAAACTTGTCCAAGTATGGTTTGCACACGCGGTTCATCAGATCCATGAACACAGCCGGCGCATTAGTTAGCCCGAAAGGCATCACTAAGAACTCATAATGGCCGTATCTAGTTCGGAAGGCTGTTTTCGGCACATCTTCCTCATGGACCCTAAGTTGGTGGTATCCTGACCGTAGATCTATCTTCGAATAATAACTGGATCCCTGCAACTGATCAAATAAGTCGTCAATCCTCGGTAAGGGGTACCGATTCTTGACTGTCAGCTTGTTCAGCTCCCTGTAGTCAATACACATCCGGAAGGAACCATCCTTCTTCTTAACAAACAGTACTGGAGCTCCCCAAGGTGAAAAGCTTGGGCGTATGAAACCCTTATCCAATAGTTCCTGTAACTGATTGGATATCTCTTGCATCTCAGATGGAGCTAATCGATAAGGCGCTCGAGCTACTGGCGCAGCTCCTGGGACTAAATCAATACGAAATTCTACTTGTCGCGGCTGCGGCAATCCAGGCAAATCTTCAGGAAAAACTTCTGGAAATTCGCGCACTACTGGTAAGTCTTCAATTCTTCGCTCATCTCCTTTCTTCTCTACTACATGCGCCAGGAAGGCGTAGCACCCTTTCCTTAGGCACTTGCGCGCCTTTAGGCACGAAATCAGTTTTGTCGCAACTCCCCTTCTTTCCCCTTGAATTATCAAGGTTTCTTCGTTCAACAGTGGGATCCGAACCTGCTTCTCATGGCAAATAACTTCCGCGCGGTTCTCGACTAACCAATCCATACCTACCACAATGTCAAAACTTCCCAAGTCTATTGGCAACAAGTTAATATTGAACCCGTGACCTCCCATGACTATAACACATTGTTCAGTTCTTTCGTTCGCGCATAACTGCCTACCGTTGGCTAGTTCTATAGTATAAGGCGTGTCTAGCCTACTGGTTGCTAAGCCTAGGGAGTTTTTAAACTCAGCAGATATAAAACTTAGGTCAGCGCCAGTATCAAATAAGACAGATGCAAAATGGCCGTTAAGCAAAAACGTACCGGTTACCACATTCGGCTCTTCTTTAGCTTCACCCGCGCCGATCACAAAAGCTCTCCCGCGAGCTTGGTTTCCCCTTTGCGGGCAATCCCGACTGAAATGCCCTGGCTTTCCGCATGCGTAGCAGTTGTCACTGGCTCCAGCTTCTTTAGCACGGCAATTCACCGTCTTGTGCCCTGGCCTGTTACATTTGGCGCACGTGACGCTCGCGCATTCACCCTCGTGGTGAAACTTGCATTTGTTGCACCATGGGTAAGGCCCGCTGTATCCTTTCCTTGATGGCTCCGCGGCTTGGATCGCGTAAACCCTTGCGCTTTCCTGCTTCTTGAACGGTGGCTGCTTGGAGTCGGTCCCTCGGTGGTGAGAGTTCCATTTCCTCTTGGAGTCAGAGGTTCGCTGCTCGTTTCCGCGCGTAGTCAACATACCCGCACGGACCGTATCCCTTGTAAGGGTGATGGCCCGCGCTACCGCCTCATCAAAGGTTGGAGGCGCTGCGGCGTTGAGCGGAACCCTAACAACAGGAGGTAACCCAAAAATATACCTCTCGATCTTCTTTTCCTCCGTGTTTGCCATGTCTGGCACCAACTGGCAAAGCTCGTTGAACCGGTTGTTGTAGGCGTCGATATCCGTTCCTACCATGGTGTGGTTCCAGAATTCCTGCTGCAGACTCTGGATTTCTGCGCGAGAGCAGAACTTTCTCATCATCATTTCCTTCAGTTCTTCCCAGGTCTTGTGAAGAGCAACTTCTCGCCCCAAAGTCTTCACTTGAAGCTTCCACCAAGACGAAGCTGCTTCTTGGAACATGCAGGTCGCGTAAAGGACCTTCTGGTTCTCACTACATCTGCTAATGGAGAGAACTGTCTCCATCTTGTCAATCCAGTTGTAGAGCCCAATGGCCCCTTCGGTACCCTTGAATGGCCAAGGCCTACAGGCCATGAATAGACATAGGAGCATCCTTTATCCAAGGCTCCTGATTCGGGTTCTGGGGTCTCGTTCTGACGACCCTGACTTGATTCGGCCTTGCTGGCCTCATGTGTCGCGATCGCCTGCGCGATTATTTCCGCGAGTTCCTCGGGTGTCATGGTGATTCCCTTGGCTCTAGTTGGAGGCATTCTCGCTTTAAAAGAGAACGAAAATATATTAAACTTAGCGCATTTACTCTGAGCACATAATGTTCTTTATCTTTATTCACTAGACACTGTGTGACCCGTGTTCCTAAGTGTGTATAGTTTCTTTTGAAAATATTTTCTTTGAAAAATATTTCATGCGATTCCCCAACGGTTATAGTCTAGGTTAAAACTTCTTTTCCTAGTTCGCTATAACCAGTGCTCTGATACCAATCTGTCACACCCGGCCCTGAACGGCGGAAACAGCCGGGCGCGCGCGAGTGGGGATTGATACTTAAGCACGGGCCATTGCAAACATTCAAGATAAGATTTTCATTGCGCATGAAATGTTTAATACAAATACATTACGTTGTTTAAAAATTACATAAAATCATCCAAGTATAAAAACTGTTGAAGATTTCCACGCCATATCCCCTTGCGCGGCGAGAACAACCACGCGCATCAAAGGGATAGAACTAAAATCTTCCAAAAAGCTAGTTTTAGATGTTCAGCGTGAGGTGCTCTAAGCGTGACTCCATGCGCTACCTAGTTATCTCCTGAAAGACACGTAAAACATTTGAATCAGTATAAACTGAGTGAGTTCACAAGTTCACAAGTTTTAGTAACTCGATCTCAAGTTCATAATCATTTAAGCTTACTCGAAAGCACATATTCAGACATATTCATTACAAAAATGCAACACTTATTGACTTAAACCTTACAGTTAAACAGTTTTCTCATTTTGGTTCAAAGTTTAAGAGCAAATGGTGCATTATGAGATCAAATTTCAGTTTCATCATTTCAAATCCCTTTCTCGTTGTTTTTTATGGAAAGATCTCACCATGAGATCATATTGATTAAGTCACCTTTCAATACTTCATTCTCAGCATTATTGTGACACATTAGGCAAATTAATAGCCATGTAATTACTTAGCATGAATTTCATTACTTTCGTGATATGCTTAAGATTCAATTAGTTGCATAATACACAAATGGATAACACTTATTGCATTATGATGTCTCATATCTCTTCTCAAAGCTTATTTGTCTTTCCCCAGATCACCCCAATTTGACTTCAACCCCCTGATATTTGGTCAAAATATCTTTAAAGACGGAACATTTATAAATTTCTTTTAATACATTCATCTTTTCAAAAAATTTCAAATTTGAGGTTGAACGTTGGACTTATATGCCACGCAGTTCGGACTTACATGCCTCCCATTCTAGGTGATTAAGACATATAATGATGCCCCACCCATGTAGTTCTAGTTTAAACCCTCATGTTTGTAAATTTTATCAACTTTTGGTTGATGTATAATCATTTTGCACAATTTTGTTCTTTTTCATATATAAAATTGTCACACCCGGCCCTGAACGGCAGAAACAGCCGGGCGCGCGCGAGTGGGGATTGATACTTAAGCACGGGCCATTGCAAACATTCAAGATAAGATTTTCATTGCGCATGAAATGTTTAATACAAATACATTACGTTGTTTAAAAATTACATAAAATCATCCAAGTATAAAAACTGTTGAAGATTTCCACGCCATATCCCCTTGCGCGGCGAGAACAACCACGCGCATCGAAGGGATAGAACTAAAATCTTCCAAAAAGCTAGTTTTAGATGTTCAGCGTGAGGTGCTCTAAGTGTGACTCCATGCGCTACCTAGTTATCTCCTGAAAGACACGTAAAACATTTGAATCAGTATAAACTGAGTGAGTTCACAAGTTTTAGTAACTTGATAAATCGTATTGCATCATAATCTTGATAAAAATCATTCTGAAACATAATTCTGATAGCATCATTAAAACACATGCTTGGTAAAACATAGTTCTATCAACACATTCTGATAAAATCGTTCCGTGGGTTACGCTGCGAACATTTCTGGGAACTATGCTCGTCTGTGCAAGTGGCGCTGCCACTACGAGCGAAATAAGTAATACCGTCCGCGGGTTGTGCGTGGACATTTCTGAAAAGCCGTGCTCGTCTGTGTAAGTGGCGCTGCCACTACGAGCGAATAATACTGTAATACCGTCCCGCGGGTTACGCGGCGGACGTTGTGCCAGAAAACAAGGCGCTCGTCTGCGTAAGAGGAGCGACCTCTACGAGCGGGCTCAACCCATAGTACTGCCCCATGACCATACTAGGCACTCGTCTGCGTAAGAGGTGCGACCCCTACGAGTGGGCGGATCAAACCAGCAGTCCCTACCCTTAGAGTTCCAATGGTAAAGTGATCACTTACTCGAGTTCTGGCGCACATACATCGTAAATCATAGGTAACCGTTTGCATTGCTCATCATGAAACATAATTTAAACACATAATCGCTTGCATAGCTTGTAGTATACTATGATAAAACATTATTTAAGTACGTGTCCCTCGCCCCGAAAATAGTTTAAAATTAGTGAAAACAGTGAGAATAGGGGCTGTGAGACTCACCTGTGGTTCTTGTTAAGGGATTAATCGAGATTCGGGTTTTCTTGGTGTTGGCCTTTGAATTGAAGGTCTAGAATACGATTAAATAACAAGAAGTATATAAGAAATAGGAGAATATAAGGTTTGGAAAGTCGATCTCAAGTTTATAATCTCGGCTTACCTAGTAACTGGAACGGAATTGAAAATAACGGATGCTTGGGAGATGTTTAGTGCAAGTTTGCAGTTCTTAAGAGAGAAGTTTGAAGTG